>NC_090326.1:22580752-23180752 GCF_035084215.1 Heptranchias perlo
GAGACTCATTGGTATTCAACAATCCTCAGTTTGTTTTAATTTTTCAACCAATTACACTCCGACAACCTGTTTTCCAGAAAAAAATGAATGTGCTCCCTGAAGTTTTCAATACTAATAATGTCTCTAACCAGTGACAAATAGAACTAATTACAATAGTAGGTGGTCCAGGCATCAGCAATTCTGTAATCTTCACAAACCGTAAGTGCCGACATTCAATTGTTTTCCGCCCTGTAATGAGGTAACTGTAGTGCAGAATGACTTGAGAATATCATCTGGGTATTGGATTTGCAGAGGATGGGGAGTATTTTTCTGATTGAAACCAACTCTGATCAAAAGGCTATCTCAAAAAGCTTGATAGGATGTAATGAATGATTAATTTGATGATCTCACACAGTGCTGAGAGTTTTGAAAACTTGCATTTTTTCATGCATAATTTTACACAAGCTTTGCCATGCTACATGGCATATTATTCCGCAAGACTCCCTTTATAATTGCCACTATGTGTGGTTTACTGTGAAAGAAGTAGTTTTTTTGATCACATACCCAGTTTCTGCATATCCAACAAGTAGATTTCAGAAGAGATTGAACCAAAAATAATGGGGCAGATCTTCATCTGCACCTCCTGGGCACAGCACAAGGGGGACTACACGGTCGAAATGGAGCCCGCTCGATTTTAACAATGCTTAATGTCAAGGTGGCAAAGACAAATATCAGTCCCACTATGTCTCGTTCTAATTCTGATTCTAATGTCTCACTGTCTTCTTTGAATGATTGGTAGCCCAATTTTTCGTCCTCCTGTGAAGCACCATGGGAAGTTTTACTATGTTAAAAGGTGCTTTATAATCACAAGTTGTTGTTGTTGAATTAGCTGCACCTTGGTTTTTTATGGTCTAGCAATTCTTATGTTTCTATGTTCCCATGCCCACTCCTGATTTTGTAAATATGTCAGGTGAATCTGTCTTGGCAATGTTCTGTGTCAGCTGTGGATCAGTGGGTAGCACTCTTGCCTCTCGAGTCAGAAGGTCATGGGTTCAAATCCCACTTCAGAGACTTGAGCACATACTCCAGTGCAGTACGGAGGGGGTGCTACACTGTCGGAGGTGTCGTCTTTCCAATCGGACATTAGGGCCTCAGTTTCTCAGGTGGACATAAATGATCCCAAGGCACTATTTTGAAGAAAAGCAATGGCGTCCTCCCCGGTGTCCTGGCCAATATTTATCCATTACTAAAAAACAAGATGATCTGATCGTTATCAAATTGCTGTTTGTGGGATCTTGCTGTGCATCAATTGGCTGCCACGTTTCCTACATTACAACAGCGACTACACTTCAAAATTGCTTCACTGGCTGTAAAACGTTTTGGAACATCTTGAGGTTGTGAACGGCACTATAGAAATACAAGTTCTTTCTAGCTCTTTCTTTACCCCAACCCCTCCTCAATGTGGTCGAATGGCCTACTGACATCCACTGGCTAGACTCAAGCATTATACAAATGGACACTTGGTTGAGGTACAGGAGGGCAATCAGCCTCCATTGACCCGTGACCAAACAAAGAGGCACTGCCTTCAGGAGAGAAGAGAAATTGACAGAAAAAAAAGAGAAAGATTAAAAAAAAAGAGAAAATGTCTTCCTGTTGTACTGGGAGTGACCAAGTTACATATCAAGTAGGGGAGGGCAGGGGAGGGAATGGATGCCACTGCAACTAATGGTGGTGCTCTACTTCTATTAATTTATATATGGAATTATTTAAGTGAGTTGGCATCTAGATCCTAACCTGTGCAAAAGCAACAAATAGATAAGTTATGTAATTCAAAATCAAATGTTTGTACATTGTTATGCCTAAAATTGTTGTTTTATAGAGTTTTTTGGTGTTAGATGTTGGTTAGAGCAACGAGCTGATGTTGACATACAATGCCAGTCACCTCCCTCTTTTGTTAAATCCAACAACTAGCTATGAATAGAGATCAGATACCATAATGGGTAGGGTTGCCAACCCTCCAGGATTATCCTAGAGTCTCCAGGAATTAAAGATTAATCTCTAGAACACTACTGCAAGCAATCCAGGCGAAAAGTCATAGTAGCCATTAAAAAATATTGTGTGTTCTTTTTTCATTTTCTTCAAACACTTTTGTTCATCAGTTATAAAAATATTGGAGTTGGGCAAAAAAGGTTGTTTGACTGACAGTCAAGAATCATCCATACACAGGCAATGAAGAGCCTGTTCACTTTCCAACTGGCTCGAGAAGACGGTGCACCATGAAGTTGGATGTGTTGGACGACCAATGGCAGGTTCATTGATGGAGGGGGGGGGGGCAGTTAGAGGCAGGAGATCATGTGATTAAACGTCCAGGAATACATCCAACTAGAGTTGGCAATTCTAATAATGGGGAGTCTGCAAGTGACACTATTGTGTGTCAGATGGGGGCAAGAGGTAGTTTTTGCATTCATTTTAAATTATGGCTTCAAGCATATTAGTTGCTGCTGCTGACATGGTCCTTACCAATAAATTCAGTCTCACAGTATAAGCGAGGCCTGGTTGAACAACTGATTGATCATTGCAATGATAGATCAGTTTGAGTACGAGAATTTATGGGTTTTCACTAAGCACATTGGTCAAACCAGACTGAAGAAATCGGTCAATCTGCAAGCTGGAGGTGGTGAGCAGAGGCTGAACAGCTGAACCATACCGAACCAGTCCTTTACCATTCAATGCTGTATTAATGGGAACTCTAAAAGAGAGCATTTCTGAGAACATTTCTTCAGTAATGTAGCAGTAAACCCACTGCACTGGCAAAATCTTCCTCATAGTATAATTGATTATATACACACACATATATATATATATATATATATATATATATATATAAAAAGGATATCGAAGCACTGGAGAAGGTGCAAAAAAGATTTACAAGGCTGATACCAGAACTCAGAGGTTATAACTATCAGGAAAGATTGAACAAGCTGGGGCTCTTTGCTCTAGAAAAGAGAAGACTGGGGGGTGACCTGATAGAGGTCTTTAAAATTATGAAAGGGTTTTATAGGGTAGCCATAGAGAAGATGTTGCCACTTGTGGGGAGTCCAAAACTAGGAGCCATAAATATGAGATAGTCACTAATAAATCCAATAAAGAATTCGGGAGAAACTTCTTTACTCAGAGAGTGGTTAGAATGTGGAACTCACTACCACATGGAGTAGTTGAGGCGAATAACATCTATGCCTTTAAGGGGAAGCTAGATAAACACGAGGGAGAAAGGAATAGAAGGATACGCTGGTAAGGTTAGATGAAGAGGGGTGGGAGGAGGCCCGTGTAGAGCATAAACACCAGCATAGACCAGTTGGGCTGAATGGCCTGTTTCTGTGCTGTAAATTCTATGTAATTCTATGTAAGTATGGACGGAAAAGTGCAAAATCCTAGTAACTAAGGAAAAAGAATAAAAGAGACACCCTGAGTAGAGATTTACCAAAATGAATTAATTCCAACCTTCAATTGACTGAGCATCTGACATAAAATTGAAAAAAATTTGAACGGTAGTTGGAAGTTTATTTAGCAACTATTGGAGTAAATGAGTAAAGACAAAAAATGTCCATTGTCCTACATTATCGGGAATTACATAGGCTGGAATTTTAAACCCCCCCCCCCCCCCCCGCAAAAACAAGTCGGGCAGGAGAGTTAAAAATTTAAAATCGTGAAACATGACCCCAACCCGCCGTGTACACGCCTGCCACCATTTTTGCGGTGGGGGGTTGCGAGCTGTGTCTGTGTCCCGCTCTAGAGAGGCGATACACCTCATTATAATATTTAAATCTGGTTTCCACATTGCTGATAAGATGAGATGAAGTAAGGTGGGAGGAGACACATGTAGAGCATAAACACTGGCATAGACCAGTTGGGCCAAATGATCTGTTTCTATGCTGTAAATACTATGCTGCCTGACCTGCTCAACATTTCCAGCATTTTCTGTTTTTATTTCAGATTTCCAACATTTGCAGTATTTTGCTTTTGAGACAGAAATTTATGTGGGCGGTGTAAAAAAAGAAAGCAGTATAGATCTAAAAGCTGCCTAGATTTTGAGAATGTGTGCATGAAATATGGGAAAAATAACCTCTATGTAAGATCGTG
The DNA here is from genome assembly GCF_035084215.1 of Heptranchias perlo. Lineage (NCBI taxonomy): Eukaryota > Metazoa > Chordata > Chondrichthyes > Hexanchiformes > Hexanchidae > Heptranchias > Heptranchias perlo. Next base: position 22,584,872 of record NC_090326.1, read on the forward strand.
CAAGTCACAGGGCAGACAAAAATCAAGTGCATCAGGGTTGCCAACTCTGGCTGGATGTATTCCTGGAAGTTTCATTACATGACATCCCACCTCCCACTGCCCTGCCCTGCCCCCCACGCTCCCGCTTTTGGTCGGCCAACACATCCATCCTCATAGCACACCATTTTCCCACGCCAATTGGAAAACGCACAGACTCTTCACGACTCAGTTGGATGATTCTTGATAAGTCAAACAACCTTTTTTCCCCAACCCCAATATTTTTATAACTAATAAATGAACGTGTTTAAAGAAAAGGGAAAAAAATTAATTCCTCAATGATTTTTCTCCTGGGTGTTGCTCGCAGCAGTGCCCTGGAGATTAAACTTCAATTCCTGGAGACTGCAGGACAATCCTGGAGGGTTGGGCAACCCTAAAGTGCATGCTGTAGAAGTTGTCATTACAGGAATTTTATGTAGATGTAGTAGCTGCAAATTTTTACTCAGAGTGGTGAGAATGTGGAACATGCTACCACATGGAGTGGGTTGAGGTGAAGAGCATAGATGCATTTATAGGGAAGTTAGATAAGCACACGAGGGAGAAAGGAATAGAAGGATATGCTAATTGTGAGATGAGATAAGGTGGGAGGAGACTCGTGTGGAGCATAAACACCGGCATAGACCAGTCGGGCCGAATGGTCCGTTCCTGTGCTGTAAAATTCTATGTAAGTTAAGCAAAGTAAAGAAATGGGTACTGCCAGGAATAATGAATGAAACAATCATACCACTTAAATTAGATGCAATACCATAAGTGAATGTCATGTCTGAGTGAGAATATAGAATAAATCAAAATAGAGCAAGACTAAGGTAAAAATGATAGATCAGATGTATCAGTAAAAAGAAAACACATTTCCATCATTAAATGCAAGACGAGTACCAACAGATATCCAACCAATTTTAGACCCGAGTGCTTGTGAAAACTTCAATCGAGCAAAAAGGATAATTGCAATAAGGCTCATGGGAGCTCAAAACTGTCCTATACAATAATCTACATTACAACAGTGACTACACTTCAAAAGTACTTCATTGACTGTAAAGCACTTTGGGACATCCTGAGGTCGTGAAAGGCACTATAGAAATGCAAGTTCTTGCTTTCTTTCTTCTATTTCAAGTATTGGATTATTAGCTAAGTCCAGATTAGCATTGGTATACGATTTATTGCAGTAATGCACCCATGCAAAAAAAAAGGTATCGTTTGCACTGCACAGAAAAGTGAAAATGGAGCACGACTGAATGAAGCACTTAGGAGTTCAAAGAAAACGGAATGAACTTATTAGTAATTAAAAGGAATGGTGAATTGTGAATTTACTTCTACTCAGGGACCTAAATAGGGCTATTAAAATGGGACCATGCCAAGCTTCCAACTCATGTGGAAATTATGTTTGTCAATGAAAATGTTTAGCAAGTTAGATGTGTCTTTAGTTTGTTGGCAAATGAAACAAGTTCCAAGTTCTGCACATTCAATACCCTTCATATGGGAGTTCAAATTCCCCTTGGTATTACTTCTGCCCCAGAAATGCATTTCAAAACCATCCACGTGATACATGAGCTCAATATAATAGTCACGTATCTAGTACATGTCCATCGTATTTCAAAATGTCACACTTCTACACGTGACTAGCATCAAATCACAACTGACAAATCTCTTTTGTTAAAAAAAATCTAGTCATTTCCTGCTGTTTTTCTGAATTTGATAAACTGGCCTTTCCCCGAGGGCACAAACCCAGGAATTTGCAAGCAGCTGTCATCAATCTACAAAATATTTCCCTCAGCCATGAGCCTCAGGATGTGACTATTCAGATCAATTTCACACAAGGGAATACCTGAGCAGTTGAATCAAAAGGGACAGGCCAGGTGAAACACTGCTCCATCACAACTGTGCTCCAGACCCCACCACCAGGTGAGATCAGCAATAATTATATATGAACAGGTTGGCAGTACTAATACATCAGTGGCTGGTATAATAACACTGGGCAGGTCCAACGAGGAACATGACGACAAACATCAGTAAGTACTTTAAGTTACCAGAAGAGTCAACCTGAAACTTAACATAAACTGTTTATTTAGAGCCACAAAGTTGATGTTTGTTGGCTATTAGTGAAGACATTAAGCCTGACAATATTAATGTCTCAATATTGAGTGCATGACACACCCGCAGTGCAAGTATGATGTACAGAGATTCATAGATATGGTTAATTATCTGAGTAAATTGATACAAATTTCTTCAGAAAAAGTATCATCTCATAGAAATTATAACACCGAAACACGCCATCCGGCTCAACCAGTCCCTTGTTGTCATTTATTCTCCACACAAGCAAATGGTCCTAATCATATTTACCCACCCTGTTCCCATATCCCTTAAACTCCCTGTCCAATCTATTCAATCCAATCATGAATGCTGACAGTTTGTGCCTCAACCACTAACCCTGGAAGTGAATTCCACAAACTCACAATTCTCTGCATGAAGAGGTTTCTCGTGCTCTTCTCTAAATTCCCTACATTTAATCTGGTATCTATGGCCCCTCATTTTTGACCCCCGCTTCTATCTACACTATCCCATCCTTTCAGAATTTTAAATACTCATAAATAGCCATAATCTGTGCTCTAATGAAGAAAGACCCAATTTTTCTAAGTCTTGCTTCACATTTGTATTTCCTCATACCAGGCAGCAATCTTAGTGAATCTGTGTTGTATCCTCTCTAAAGCCTCAATATTCTTCCTATAGTGTGCAGCCCAATACTGCACACAGTACTCTAGCTGAAGACTTATGGTTTTATATATCTCCTAGAAAATGGTTAGCAAAGACTACTGAATAGAGCTGGAAGAATGAACAGGGAGAAAACATAGACAGACTGATCATACAAGAGCCAATTCTGAAGCTCTGTAGTCCCAGAGGACCAATGATAGTTTCAGATGTATCATGGACCATGCAGCTGCAAGAGTGTGACGATTGGTGGTGACTGGTTGCTTGTGCACCATGCTCTTGACAGATATAGAAGGCAAGATATGAAATGATCAAGAAGGAGCCGTTAAACATTACTTTTGCTTGTGAAGGGCTTAGCTGGTGTGAGGCTGTACTTTTAGTATTGAAATGGGTTATGAGGCTCCAAATGTTCTGGGAAACCTTTGAACAATACCATTCTTTATATTTTCAAAGGACAATCAGGCTGCAGAGGTATCTTAATGGAAATTAATGTACAATGCAGACATATTATTCAAGGCATTGGACCCGATATGAAAAAGCAGATGAAGATGGTCAAGCTTAAACTGATATGATTATTGAGGCCATGCCAATATCTGACCAGAAACATGCAGCTAGTCACAACTGAGGTAGAAAGGCATGGCGCCTTTGGGACCCTCAAAGAAAGAATGGAAGAATAGCATGTGTATTCAAGGCCATACTTGGTACAAAGAATAGGGTACACAATTGTCGGGGCAGAGAAAGAAATGAAGAAATGCATCAACTATTGAGGAAGATGCAGGACAGTCTTCACCCAGCTGTATCATCTTTACACAGATGCCAACTGTATACATTTCTTGAAGTCATCAAGTGTTTTCATCTGGAGTCTGCTTCTCAAGGTTTGCCAGCAAAAAATACGGGATTTAAATTTCCCATGGGGTCATGGAATTACCTTTTAAGGCTCCTCAGCAAAGCAATTCTGTGTATGTGGGCTGGATTGATGAAATCTGTAGTCCAAACTCAACAGCAAGTTTGAGGCATTTTTAAAAATTCATTCTCAGGATGTGGGCGTTGCTGGCAAGGCCGGCATTTATTGCCCCATCCTTAGTTGCCCTCGAGAAGGTGATGGTGGGCCTTCTTCTTGAACCGCTGCAGTCCGTGTGCTGTTAGGTAGGGAGTTCCAGGGTTTTGACCCAGCAACGACGAAGGAACTTCATCATGGAGCAAGCAAAAGATCTGTCTCTCACTTGCACTCTCCTGCTGGCTTAATGTCCTTTTTCTGACCGACAGGTTTCACCAGTGATGTCAGAGATTGCAGGAATAGCACTGCTGCAGGCCTATTGGTTTGTAGTAGATCGTGGAGTCATGATGTGAGGGACACCATGATGCCAGTGTTTGCCAGCAGTGCGTGAATTTCTGCAAGTACAGGAATATTCTCTGACAGGTTTTGAGAATGTATTACTTTCAAATTCATGTCAACAAAATCAAATGATTTTGTTGACAAGGATTGATTAGTATAGCATTAATTATTTCTTTACCTGTTTAAATTTTACAAATGCATTCTACATTAATTTCATTTAAATAAAAATGAGTTTGATGTTCACAAAGTTGATTTTTTTTAAATGTTGAAGCCTTGTATTAAATTGAAAGTGGTCGCTGAAGACTTAATTTTAATAAAATATAGCTTTGCACATAATACTTTTAGGCAAGACTGACCGGCAGGTCTTATGGTTACTGTTGCCCTTTGGAGCTTCTTTGAGTTTATAGATTTAGGGCAGTTTGAAGCAGTGTGGCTTGTGGGTAGCCTGGGGAGATACTGATCCACAGCGATTCAAGAAAGGAAAATCCCACTGGACTTGCCAACGATTCCTTCTCCGAAGTAAAGGAACCTGCTGCCAAAGAATTTTCCAGGCCTTTTGTCTAAACCCAGTGCAATGCTTGGGTATCGTCTGCATTATTTTAACCGCTGCCATTTTTTGGTCCATTCAATCAAGAGTTGAATAAGAAATTTTCAAATAATTTACAACAGTGGATGGAATTTTCTAACAGGTCAATTTCATGTCTGGTACAATTCGTGACAGTTAGGCTGAAATTCCTCAGCCCCGCACTGCTGAGGCACTGAAGAATCTGAGGTCAGGCTGGGGTTGCCTAATTTACATGCAAATGGTAGCAGCTTGCTCCAGAGATCAAGAACAAATAAATTGCCTTAATCCCTGAATCTGCACTGCTCCCAGTACCAGCATGGTCATGCCAAGAAACGTCAATCAATGTACTCCTTCCATGAGCACCGCGTGATCAAAATATACAATGGCTTCTTATGTGAGTGTACACTTGTGAATTCAATAGGAAAAAAGAGCAGGCATTGGGAAGTAACACTTGTGCCACGTAAGTGGTGGGTGATGACCATCTCAAAAGACCAACCCACCACCCCCTGACCTGGAACAGCACCACTATCACCAAGACCCCAATCAACAACACCTTGAGGGTTATCATTCACCAAAAGTTTAACTGGTCCAACCATTTTACTGCCATAGTTACAAGAGAAGGGCAGAAGTTGGGTACTTTGATGAGTGGTTCACTTGTTGACTCCTCAAAGCTTCGCCACCATCAATAGGCTCAAGGCAGGAATGTGATGGAATACTCACCGCTCACCTAGATAGATGGAACCACAGCATTCAAGAAGCTCTCCACCAACCAGGACAGAGCAGTCTGCTTAACTGGCACTGCTTCCACTGATCTCAATACTACTGGCATAGTGTGACAGTAGTATGCACTGCATCAACTCATCAAACTTACTTCTACCACACCTCCAAGCCCCACGACTTCCATCAACGAGATGGGCAAGAACAGCAATAACATAAGAACACCATCACCAAGCTCCCACTGCAAGTCATCAACAACAACAACAACTCGCATTTATATAGTGCCTTTAACGTAGTAAAAAGTCCCAAGGCGCTTCACAGGTGCTTTATCAAAAATATTTGTCACCGAGCCACGTAAGGAGATATTAGGACAGGTGACCAAAAGCTTGATCAAAGAGGTAGATTTTAAGGAGTGTCTTAAAGGAGGAGAGAGAGGTAGAGAGACGGAGAGGTTTAGGGAGCGAATTCCAGAGCTAGGCCCTAGGCAGCTGAAGTTACGGCCACCAACGGTGAAGCGATTAAAATCGGGGATGCACAAGAGGCAAGAATTGGACGAGTGCAGAGATCTCGGAGGGTTGTAGGGCTGGAGGAGGTTACAGAGATAAGGAAGTCACACACTATCCTGACTTGGACATATATCGCAGTTCCTTAATCATTAATGGGTCAAGATCCTGTAATGCCCTACCCACCACCAAAGGAGCACCATCACCACAAGGACTGCAGCAGTTTAAGAAGGCCATGTGCCACCATCTTCTCAGGGCAACTAGGGATGGGCAATAAATGCTGGCCTTGCCAGTGACATCCATATCCCCTGAACAAAGAAGAAATAATTTGAGCTCTGATGAGGAATCTGCTAGGATTCCATCGTGCGATTAAGCTGAGTATCCATTGTGCGATTAAGCTGACATTACAATGTGGTATTAATGCTGAAAAAGACAAAATACATTTTAAAAAGGAAAAATATGCTAAATGCATTCAACAACGAAAGTCAGTACTACTGGGTGGGTATGAACAGAGGCAGCGAAAGAGAAGGGACAGGTGCAGACATCGCCCTAGGAACCAAAGATCGCAATCAATCAGTTTCTATACAGACATGACATGCACTAATATAGAGCCACTAACACAAGGAAGAATATCCCCAGTGGCCCTTGTATCATGCATTGTTGTGAGCAAGGTGCGGTTTAATTCACGTGCTTTAAACGTTCTCAGGACAGTGTTTGTGTCCACACAAAAGTATCCAGCTTCGTCGTCGACTCTTGAGCTAAGGCCCACTCGCACAAGACAGCTCCAAATATCTTAGATTTAATTTTGACTTTGTGCGATACTGCAAAATGGGTGATAACGAGTAGGCAGTCCGTTTTACATCTTCAATGAAAATAAAACTCGGGGGAGACGTAAAGCGGGCTGCCATCTCGCTATCACCCATTTTACACTATTGCACAAAGTCAAAATTACTCCCTTGTGTCTACATTATCGTTCGTGTCTTGCAAGCATGACAGTTTTCCTCCCTTGAGAGATGCAGTAGTTGCAGCACAGACATTTGAGTTTTCAATCTTGGCTTAAAAATTCTGATTCCACAGACAGGCAAAATGCAAGTGCGTAACTGTCTATAACGCTGGTAATTAGGGCTAGGAATCGGGCTCCTGTTTAACTGTTGGATTTCACAAAAGAAGATAAAATGGGTGCAGAATCTCTCCTTACACCCAACAGCTAATATACTTGAAAAGAAAACATTTGCAGGGCTGTGGGGAAAGAGCAGACAGTGGGACTAATTGGTTGCTCTTTCAAAGAGCAGGCACAGGCATGATGGGCCGAATGGCCTCCTTCTGTGCTGTATGATTCTACCACCTTTTCAAAATTGAAGTTTAACGTTGCATTTACATTGCAGAACTGCTTCATTTGGAGGGGTCCTTTAATATGGCGTTCAGAGCTGTAGCATCGGCCCTATTTATACACAGAGAAGATTTCACAACACCAACACCACTTGTGCATGTGCAGTTGTTTAGAATTGATAACTTTTGTTTCTGGCTGCTAGAATCTCTCTGAAGCCAGTGATTTATCACAGGAAAGTTACCCAAAAACCATACAATAGTAAAAACCATTCAATGGTAAAAATTGTGCTGAATGCAAAAATATCCAGTTGCTGTGGAAACACTGAGTCAGCAGAAAGCTAGCATAATGACTAATGCAAATTAAATATCTCTCGTAAACTGCACCTTTTAGGACAGTAGAAAATTTAAATTTGAATGCTGAGATCAGCACTGAAGTATCAGTTGTAGTACAACTGCAGTACTGTCCTGGGTCAGCTGGAGCACACCCGCTGTACTGTCCTGGGTCAGCTGGAGCACACCTGCAGCACTGTCCTGGGTCAGCTGGAGCACACCTGCAGCACTGTCCTGGGTCAGCTGGGGCACACCCGCTGTACTGTCCTGGGTCAGCTGGAGCACACCCGCTGTACTGTCCTGGGGCAGCTGGAGCACACCCGCTGTACTGTCCTGGGTCAGCTGGAGCACACCCGCTGTACTGTCCTGGGTCAGCTGGAGCGCACCCGCAGTACTGTCCTGGGTCAGCTGCGGCACACCCGCTGTACTGTCCTGGGTCAGCTGGGGCACACCCGCTGTACTGTCCTGGGTCAGCTGGGGCACACCCGCTGTACTGTCCTGGGTCAGCTGGGGCACACCTGCAGAACTGCCCTACACAGCTGGAGCACAGCTGGATTAATAGCTGTTGTAAACTTGCACTGGTGTCCCATACAGCTGGAGTACCCCTGCAGCACTATTCTTTTTCAGCTGGAATTGGAGTGTACCTGTGAATCACGATAAAGCCAATAGACTATGGAGCTCTAGTAGATCAGGTGGTCAAGCTGATATTTCTACTATCTTAAGTAGATTTCAAAAAAAAAATTCCTATTAAAAAGTCAAAATTGAAATAAATCTCCTGCTGCTTGGGGGCAAAAAGAAAAAAACACACTCACCACAGCAGGTTATAAAAAAGTTAGAATGTGTCACAGAACACCACGCTGTGATAAATCACTAGCCCCGTCAACGACTATGGAATTTTTTTGAAAAATTCAAGAAGTCGCTTTCCTGGCACATACAGCGGGGTCCACTGCGAGAAAAATCCAGTGGCATTACTGCTCCAACACGACTGCCTCTAAAAGGTGCTGTGAAAATGCCAGAAAAGACCCTACATTTATGTCCTCAGGACATCCCAAAGTGCTTTATAGTGAATAAATAACTTTTGAAATGTTGGCAAATGCAACAGGCAATTTGCACACAGCAGAGTCCCACAAACAGCCACAAGATGAATAAGTAGTTAATCTGGGTGTTTTTTGGTAGTTTTGGTCACGGTATAAATGTTGGCCAGGACACTTGGAGTAACTCCCCCTTCACTCTTTGAATTAGTGCCATGAGATCTTTTACATCCACCCGAGAGGATAGGTGGGTGTTAAAAGATCGTTTGACATTATTTGAGGACGAGGGAATTCTCCCGTGTCCTGGAAATCATTCCACCTTCAGCCGCAACCCAAAAATAATAAATGGATATTCATCCAACCGCTGCTGTGGGATCTTGCAATGTGCAAATTGGCTGCCATGTTTGCCTACATAACGGCTGCAACGCCACATCATTGGATGTGAATCCCTTCGGGACATTTCGGAGAGATGTGATGAGGCTCCATATCAACGAAGGGCTTTCTCTAACTCCATTCAGGAGCAGCATCTACAGACATCTGGGAACAGGTCACCTGCCTGCCTTCTCAGCCACAGCTGCTAAGAGGCCTCGAGACCAGGAAGGAGGGAATGAAGAAAAAAACTACTAAAATAAAGTTACACAGATTATCCATACAGCACATAGAATTATATTGCATAGAATCTACCGCACAGAAAGAGTCCATTCGGCCCATGCTGGGGTTTATGCTCCACTCGAGGATCCTCCCACCCCTCGTCATCTAACCTTATCAGCATATCCTTCTATTCCTATCTCCCCCATGTGTTTATCTAACTTCCCGTTAAATGCATCTATGCTATTCGCCTCAACTACTCCTTGTGGTAATGAGTTTCTCCTGAATTTTCTATTAGATTTATTAGTGACTATCTTATATTTATGGCCCCTAGTTTTAGTCTCCCCCATAATTGGAAACTCTTATCTATGATTCTATCAATTGGGACTAGCTTAGTGGTATAAACTGGGCGACATGGACATGTTGGGCCGAAGGGCCTGTTTCCATCTTGTAACTTCTATGATTCTATACCCTATCAAACCCTTTCATCATTTTAAAGACCTCTATCAGGTCACCTTCTCTTCTCTTTTCTACAGAAAAGAGCCCCAGCCTGTACAAACATGAAATGGTCATATAAAAGCATTTTCAGAAGTCCCACTGGTTTGGTGAATTCATAATAGAAACATAGCAATCTCTAGACAAAAAAAGACCAAGACCCATCTAGTTGGCCATCTACAATCCTGGTAGTCGCATGATAAAGTGATAATGGAGTTGTTTTCTAATCTTAGCAATCAATCTCTATCAATTAGTCTACAACATAGCCAGGCATGACATGACAAAGAGCGGGAGTCGGAGGCCCCAATCGGAGACCCGTGGTATATTCAGTGATATAAAGAGCGTGAGTGGGAGGCCTGTGATATATTCAGTGATCTAAAGAACAGGAGTCGGGGGCCCGTGGTATATTCGGCGATATAAAGAGCGGGAGTCGGAGGCCCGTGGTATATTCAGTGATATAGAGAACGGGAGTCGGAGACCCGTGGTATATTCGGCGATATAAAGAGCGGGAGTCGGAGGCCCGTGGTATATTCAGTGATATAGAGAAAGGGAGTCGGAGACCCGTGGTATATTCAGTGATATAAAGAGCGGGAGTCGGAGGCCCGTGGTATATTCGGCGATATAAAGAGCGGGAGTCGGGGGCCCGTGGTATATTCAGTGATTATAAAGAGCGGGAGTTGGAGGCCCGTGGTATATTCAGTGATTTGGAGAACGGGAGTCGGAGACCCGTGGTATATTCAGTGATATAAAGAGCGGGAGTCGGAGGCCCGTGGTATATTCAGTGATTTGGAGAACGGGAGTCGGAGACCCGTGGTATATTCAGTGATATAAAGAGCGGGAGTCGGAGACCCGTGGTATATTCAGTGATATAAAGAGCGGGAGTCGGAGACCCGTCGTGTATTCAGTGATTTGGAGAACGGGAGTCGGAGGCCCGTGGTATATTCAGTGATATAAAGAGCGGGAGTCGGAGGCCCGTGGTATATTCAGTGATATAAAGAGCGGGAGTCGGAGGCCCGTGGTATATTCAGTGAGTTGGAGAACGGGAGTCGGGGGCCCATGGTATATTCCATGATATAAAGAGTGGGAGCAGGAGGCCCATGGTATATTCCATGATATAAAGAGCGGGAGTTGGAGGCCCGTGGTATATTCCATGATATAAAGAGTGGGAGCAGGAGGCCCATGGTATATTCAGTGAGTTGGAGAACGGGAGTCGGGGGCCCGTGGTATATTCAGTGATATAAAGAGCGGGAGTCGGAGGCCCGTGGTATATTCCATGATATAAAGAGCGGGAGTTGGAGGCCCGTGGTATATTCAGTGATATAAAGAGCGGGAGTCGGAGGCCCGTGGTATATTCAGTGAGTTGGAGAACGGGAGTCGGAGACCCGTGGTATATTCCGTGATATAAAGAGTGGGAGCAGGAGGCCCATGGTATATTCCATGATATAAAGAGTGGGAGCAGGAGGCCCATGGTATATTCCATGATATAAAGAGCGGGAGTCGGAGACCCGTGGTATATTCAGTGATATAAAGAGCGGGAGTCGGAGACCCGTGGTATATTCCATGATATAAAGAGCGGGAGCAGGAGGCCCGTGGTATATTCAGTGAGTTGGAGAACGGGAGTCGGAGACCCGTGGTATATTCCGTGATATAAAGAGTGGGAGCAGGAGGCCCATGGTATATTCCATGATATAAAGAGCGGGAGTTGGAGGCCCGTGGTATATTCCATGATATAAAGAGCGGGAGTCGGAGGCCCGTGGTATATTCAGTGATATAGAGAACGGGAGTCGGAGAACCATGGTATATTCCATGATATAAAGAGCGGGAGTCGGAGGCCCGTGGTATATTCAGTGATATAAAGAGCGGGAGTCGGAGGCCCGTGGTATATTCCATGATATAAAGAGCGGGAGCAGGAGGCCCGTGGTATATTCGGTGTGTTGGAGAACGGGAGTCGGGGGACCATGTATATTCCGTGATTTGGAGAACGGGAGTCGGAGTACCATGGTATATTCCATGATATAAAGAGCGGGAGTTGGAGGCCCGTGGTATATTCCATGATATAAAGAGCGGGAGTCGGAGGCCCGTGGTATATTCAGTGATATAAAGAGCGGGAGTCGGAGGCCCGTGGTATATTCCATGATATAAAGAGCGGGAGCAGGAGGCCCGTGGTATATTCGGTGTGTTGGAGAACGGGAGTCGGGGGACCATGTATATTCCGTGATTTGGAGAACGGGAGTCGGAGACCTGTGGTATATTCGGTGATTATAAAGAGCGGGAGTCGGAGACCCGTGGTATATTCCGTGATATAAAGAGCGGGAGTCGGAGACCCGTGGTATATTCAGTGATATAGAGAACGGGAGTCGGAGGCCCATGGTATATTCAGTGATATAAAGAGCGGGAGTCGGAGACCCGTGGTATATTCCGTGATATAGAGAACGGGAGTCGGAGGCCCGTGGTATATTCAGTGATATAAAGAGCGGGAGTCGGGGGCCCGTGGTATATTCAGTGATATAAAGAGCGGGAGTCGGAGACCCGTGGTATATTCCGTGATATAAAGAGCGGGAGTCGGAGGCCCGTGGTATATTCAGTGATATAAAGAGCGGGAGTCGGAGACCCGTGGTATATTCCGTGATATAGAGAACGGGAGTCGGAGGCCCGTGGTATATTCAGTGATATAAAGAGCGGGAGTCGGAGGCCCGTGGTATATTCAGTGATATAGAGAACGGGAGTCGGAGACCCGTGGTATATTCCGTGATATAAAGAGCGGGAGTCGGAGAACCGTGGTATATTCCGTGATATAAAGAGCGGGAGTCGGAGGCCCGTGGTATATTCAGTGATATAAAGAGCGGGAGTCGGAGACCCGTGGTATATTCCGTGATATAGAGAACGGGAGTCGGAGGCCCGTGGTATATTCAGTGATATAGAGAACGGGAGTCGGAGGCCCGTGGTATATTCAGTGATATAGAGAGCGGGAGTCGGAGGCCCGTGGTATATTCAGTGATATAGAGAACGGGAGTCGGAGGCCCGTGGTATATTCAGTGATATAGAGAACGGGAGTCGGAGGCCCGTGGTATATTCAGTGATATAAAGAGTGGGAGTCAGAGGCCCGTGGTATATTCAGTGATATAGAGAACGGGAGTCGGAGACCCGTGGTATATTCAGTGATATAAAGAGCGGGAGTCGGAGACCCATGGTATATTCAGTGATATAAAGAGCGGGAGTCGGAGAACCATGGTATATTCAGTGATATAAAGAGCGGGAGTCGGAGACCCGTGGTATATTCCATGATATAAAGAGCGGGAGTCGGGGACCCGTGGTATATTCAGTGATATAGAGAACGGGAGTCGGAGGCCCGTGGTATATTCAGTGATATAAAGAGCGGGAGCAGGAGGCCCGTGGTATATTCCATGATATAAAGAGCGGGAGTCGGGGACCCGTGGTATATTCCATGATATAGAGAACGGGAGTCGGAGGCCCGTGGTATATTCAGTGATATAAAGAGCGGGAGTCGGAGACCCGTGGTATATTCGGCGATATAAAGAGCGGGAGTCGGAGGCCCGTGGTATATTCAGTGATATAAAGAGCGGGAGTCGGAGACCCGTGGTATATTCCGTGATATAGAGAGCGGGAGTCGGAGGCCCGTGGTATATTCAGTGATATAGAGAACGGGAGTCGGAGGCCCGTGGTATATTCAGTGATATAGAGAACGGGAGTCGGAGACCCGTGGTATATTCAGTGATATAGAGAACGGGAGTCGGAGACCCGTGGTATATTCAGTGATATAAAGAGCGGGAGTCGGGGGCCCGTGGTATATTCAGTGATATAAAGAGCGGGAGTCGGAGGCCCGTGGTATATTCAGTGATATAGAGAACGGGAGTCGGAGACCCGTGGTATATTCAGTGATATAGAGAGCGGGAGTCGGAGGCCCGTGGTATATTCCGTGATATAGAGAGCGGGAGTCGGAGGCCCGTGGTATATTCAGTGATATAGAGAACAGGAGTCGGAGGCCCGTGGTATATTCCGTGATATAAAGAACGGGAGTCGGAGGCCCGTGGTATATTCAGTGATATAGAGAACAGGAGTCGGAGGCCCGTGGTATATTCCGTGATATAGAGAGCGGGAGTCGGAGGCCCGTGGTATATTCAGTGATATAGAGAACAGGAGTCGGAGGCCCGTGGTATATTCCGTGATATAGAGAGCGGGAGTCGGAGGCCCGTGGTATATTCAGTGATATAGAGAGCGGGAGTCGGAGGCCCGTGGTATATTCAGTGATATAGAGAACAGGAGTCGGAGGCCCGTGGTATATTCCGTGATATAAAGAACGGGAGTCGGAGGCCCGTGGTATATTCAGTGATATAGAGAACAGGAGTCGGAGGCCCGTGGTATATTCCGTGATATAAAGAACGGGAGTCGGAGGCCCGTGGTATATTCAGTGATATAGAGAACGGGAGTCGGAGAACCGTCGTGTATTCAGTGATATAAAGAGCGGGAGTCGGAGGCCCGTGGTATATTCAGTGATATAGAGAACGGGAGTCGGAGAACCATGGTATATTCAGTGATATAAAGAACAGGAGTCGGGGGCCCGTGGTATATTCAGTGATATAAAGAGCGGGAGTCGGAGGCCCGTGGTATATTCAGTGATATAGAGAACGGGAGTCGGAGAACCATGGTATATTCAGTGATATAAAGAGCGGGAGTTGGAGGCCCGTGGTATATTCCGTGATATAGAGAACGGGAGTCGGAGAACCATGGTATATTCCGTGATATAAAGAACGGGAGTCGGAGGCCCATGGTATATTCAGTGATATAAAGAGCGGGAGTCGGGGGCCCGTGGTATATTCCGTGATATAGAGAACGGGAGTCGGAGAACCGTGGTATATTCAGTGATATAGAGAACGGGAGTCGGAGACCCATGGTATATTCAGTGATATAAAGAGCGGGAGTCGGAGAACCATGGTATATTCCGTGATATAAAGAACGGGAGTCGGAGCCCCGTGGTATATTCCGTGATATAAAGAGTGGGAGCAGGAGGCCCGTGGTATATTCAGTGATATAAAGAGTGGGAGCAGGAGACCCGTGGTATATTCCGTGATATAAAGAGTGGGAGCAGGAGGCCCGTGGTATATTCCGTGATATAAAGAGTGGGAGCAGGAGACCCGTGGTATATTCCGTGATATAAAGAGTGGGAGCAGGAGGCCCGTGGTATATTCCGTGATATAAAGAGTGGGAGCAGGAGGCCCGTGGTATATTCAGTGATATAGAGAACGGGAGTCGGAGGCCCGTGGTATATTCCGGGAAATCAAAAAACAAAATAAAAATCAAAGAGTGACGTCACAGGACAGCAGGTAGGTGATTGGTTGGTGAGTATTACTATTGGACAGTGGGTTAAACAAACAGCTTAAATTTATAACTTAAAGTAGTTCACCTTATTAGTTAATAAAACTAACAATAGCAAGTATATAAAAACTCTGGTAAAGTAAACAAATAAAACAAGGTTATGTTGCGATGGCAGGCCAGATAGTGTGTCATAACTTCATCATGTGGAGTTGGTGGAGAGCAGCGTGATCCCCGGCAACCACATCTGCAGTAAGTGTCTGCAACTCGAGGAACTTCGACTCACAGTTGTTGAGCTGGAGTCCAAGCTGCAGACATTGCGATGCATACGGGAGGAGGAGAGTTACCTAGACACTTTGATCCAGGAGGCAGTCACACTCCTTAGACTAGGTAATAGTTTAGATTCGTTCAGCAGTTAGGGACAGGAGGGTGTGACTGCGAGTCAGGCAGATAAGGGGACCCAGATTGTAGTGATGGAGGAGCCTCAGCCCTTGATTTTGTCCAACAGGTACTTGCTACTTGTGTGGATGAGAGCAAAGACCGCAGGGAGGATGGGCAAACTGACCACGGCACCGTGGTACAGGAGGCCATTCAAGTAGGGGGAGTAAAAAGGAATGTGGTAGTGGTAGGAGATAACATAGTCAGGGGAACAGACACTGTTCTCTGCAGCCACGACCAAGAGTCCCAAAGGCTGTGTTGCCTACCCGGTGCCAGGGTTAAGGACATCTTCTCGTGGCTAGAAAATAACTTGAGGGGGAGGATCCAGTTGTCCCGGTCCACGTAGGAACCAATGACAGACAGAACGAGGTTCTGCTGGGACAGTTTGAGGAGCTAGGGTCTAAATTAATAAGCAGAACCTCAAAAGGTAATAATCTCTAGATTACTATCTGAGCCACGTGCAAATTGGAATGGGGTAAACAGATCAGAGAGTTAAATGCGTGGCTCAAAGAGTGGTGTGGGAGACAGGGGTTTTGATTCATGGGGCACTTGCACCAGTACAGGGGAAAGAGGGAACTGTTCTGACGGGATGGGCTCCACTTAAACCGAGCTGGGGCCAGTGTCCTGGCGAATCGAATAACTAGGGCTGTAGATAGGGCTTTAAACTAAAAGAGGGGGAGTGGGGGAGGTGTCAGGTGAAGGGAAATTTAGAAATCTAATGAGAAAAGTCAAAGCAACAGAGCGGTGTAGTGATTTGGGTAAAGATAAGCAGAGTGTGGCAGGAAGGGACAGAGAGTTTACCCAATAATAGTGCATCAGCAAATAAGGTCAAAGCAGGAAAAAATGGTAAAAAGTCAAAATTGAAGGCTCTTTATCTGAATGCACGGAGCATTCGTAACAAGATAGATGAATTAGTTCCACAAATAGAGATAAAAGGGTTTGATCTAGTAGCCATTACAGAGGCGTGGTTGCAAAGTGACCAAGGTTGGGAACTAAATATTCCAGGGTACCTGACGTTTAGAAAAGGCAGGCAGAATGGAAAGGGAGGGGGTGTAGCCCTGATAATAAAGGATGACATAAGGACAGTGGTGAAAAAGGATCTTGGCTCGGAAGATCAGGAAGTAGAATCAGTCTGGGTGGAAATAAGAAATAACAAGGGGCAGAAAACACTGGTGGGATAGTTTATAGGCCCCCTAATTGTAGCTATACCATTGGACAGTGTATTAATCATGGAATAATAAGAGCTTGTAACAAAGGTAATGCAATCATCATGGGGGACTTTAATCTTCTTATAGACTGGACAAATCAAATTGGCAAAGGTAGTCCGGACGATGAGTTCATGGAATGCATTCGAGACAGTTTCCTAGAGCAATACGTCATTGAACCAACCAGGGAACAGGCTATTTTAGATCTTGTATTGTGTAATGAGACAGGGTTAATTAGTAATCTCACAGTAAAGGATCCTCTGGGGAAGAGTGATCATAATATGATAGAATTTCACATTGAGTTTGAGAGTGACGTACTTAAGTCAGAAACTAGAGTCTTAAACTTAAACAAAGTCAATTACATAGGTATGATGGGCGAGCTGGATAAGGTAGATTGGGAAATTAGATTAAAGGGTATAACGGTTGATAAGCAATGGCAAACATTTAAAGAAATGTTTCACTATTCTCAACAAATATACATTCCATTGAGAAATAAAAACTCCACGGGAAAAGTGATCCATCCGTGGCTAAAGAAGTTAAGAATAGTATTAGATTAAAAGAAGAGTCCTATAATATTGCCAAGAAGAGTAGTAAGCCTGAGGATAGGGAAAGTTTTAGAAACCAGAAAAGGACGACCAAAAAATTGATAAAACAGGAGTAAACTAGCAAGAAATATAAAAACACATTTTAAGAGCTTCTACAAGTATGTAAAAAGGAAGAGAGTAGCAAAGGTAAATATTGGTTCCTTAGAGGCTGAGACAGGAGAAATTATAATGGAGAATCAAGAAATGGCAGATGCATTAAATAAATATTTTGTATCTATCTTCACAGTAGAAGGCACAAAAAGCATACCAGAAATAGTGGGGACCAAGGGTCTAAAGCGAGTGAGGAACTTAAAGTAATTAATATCAGTAGAGAAAAAGTACTAGAGAAAGTGATGGGACTAAATGCCAATTAATCCCCTGGACCTGATGGTCTACATCCGAGGGTTCTAAAAGAGGTGGCTGCAGAGATAGTGGATGCATTGGTTATGACCTTCCAAAATTCCCTAAATTCTGGAACAGTCCCAGTGGATTGAAAGGTAGTAAATGTAACCCTGCTGTTCAAGAAAGGAGGGAGAGAGAAAACAGGGAACTACAGGCCAGTTGGCCTGACATCAGTCATCAGGAAAATGCTGGAATCCATCATTAAGGAAGTGGTAACAGGGCACTTAGAAAATCATAATATGATTAAGCAGAGCCAACATGGTTTTATGAACGGGAAATCATGTTCGACAAATTTATTAGAGTTTTTTTTGAGGATGTAACTAGCGAGATAGATAAAAGGGAATCAGTGGATGTAGTATATTTGGATTTTCAAAAGGCATTCGATAAGGTGCCATATAAGATGTTGTTATGCAAGATAATGGTTCATGGGGTTGGGGGGAATATATTAGCATGGATAGAAGATTGGTTAACAGACAGAAAACAGAGAGTAGGGATAAATGGGTCATTCTCAGGTTGACAGGCTGTAACTAGTGGGGTGCCGTAAGGATCAGTGCTTGGACCTCAGCTATTTACAATCTATATTAATGACTTGGATGAAGGGACCGAGTGTAATGTATCCAAGTTTGCTGATAATACAAAGCTGGGTGGGAAAGTAAGCAGTGAGGAGGACGCAAAGAGTCTGCAAAGGGATATAGACAGGTTAAGTGAGTGGGTGAGAGGGTGGCAGATGGAGTGGGGAAACGTGAGGTTATTCACTTTGGCAGGAATATTTTTTGATTGATGGGAAACTATTAAGTGTTGGTATTTAGAGAGATTTGGGTGTCCTTGTACAAGAAACACAGAAAGTTAACATGTAGGTACAGCAAACAATTAGGAAAGGAAATGGCATGTTGGCCTTTATTGCAAGGGGGTTGGAGTACAAGAGTAAGGAAGTCTTACTA
Organism: Heptranchias perlo; assembly: GCF_035084215.1. Lineage (NCBI taxonomy): Eukaryota > Metazoa > Chordata > Chondrichthyes > Hexanchiformes > Hexanchidae > Heptranchias > Heptranchias perlo. The sequence goes on from NC_090326.1 coordinate 22,603,406, forward strand.
CAATTGTACAGGGCTTTGGTGAGACCTCACCTGGAGTACCGCATACAGTTTTGGTCTCCTTATCTAAGGAAGGATATACTTGCCTTCGAGGCAGTGCAACAAAGGTTCACTAGGTTAATTCATGCGGTGAGAGGGTTGTCCTATGAGGAGAGGTTGAGTAGAATGAGCCTATACTCTCTGGAGTTTAGAAGAATGAGAGTTGATCTCATTGAAACATAAGATTATGAGAGGGCTTGAAAGGGTAGATGCTGAGAGATTGTTTCCTTTGGCTAGAGTGTCCAGAACTAGACGGCACAGTCACAGGATAAGGGGTCGGCCATTTAAGACTGAGGAGGAATTTCTTCACTCAGAGGGTTTTGAATCTTTGGAATTCTCTACCCCATGCTGAGTCGTTGAGTATATTCAAGGATGAGATAGATAGATTTTTTGACTCTAGGTGAATCACGGGATATGGGGATCGGGCAGGAAAGTGGATTTGAGGTTGAAGATCAGCCATGATTTGACTGAATGGCAGGGCAGTCTCGAGGGGCCATATGGCCTTCCCTGCTCCGATTTCTTATGTTCTTATTTGGATGCGCGCGCACAACAGACACCAGGATGAGCCGCCCCCACTTAAAGCAGACAGGCCGATACTTAAAGGAGAAATGTACCTCATTGAAATAGTTGAGGTACTTATGTTTTTGCGTATTACAAAAGTAAAATGAATTTAACCCTTACCTGTTTGGGTTTCCTATCGCTTCCAATTCATGTCAGGTGAAAGCAGGCGGGAAGGGCAAGATCCATGAGGTGAGTGCCTTTGTTGCAATGCTTGTGTACCCAGAGGGGCAGGAGTGCTTCACCCAGGCCCAACAAGCTCACCTGGCCGACAGGAGCACCGCGATCCGCCGCCCACCTCCCAACATCCCCCGGATGCTGGACCCCACCCCCTCCTCTCCCGATGCTGGCTGGACCCCTCCCCCGATCCCAATGCTGGCTGGACCCCCAATGTCATCCACTTACCCCCAACTCCCAACAAGAATCAGTAAATGGAAATAAAGTCAGAAAGAATAATGTAAACAAACTGGGATCAGGGAGGTGTGTAACATTTCAGGTTGAGAAAGGTCATCGGAAGTACAGGACCAGGTGTCCCCCGATCAAACACAAAACACATTTATTGTCCACAAAATAATTCAGAATTTACCACAAACTCGTCACCAATAAGTTAAAAATGTGTGTGTGTTGTAGGGAGGGAGGGGGATTACAGTGGGGGAGTTCCGAAAGTTTGGCCAGCGAACTTTTAAAAAAAGGACAAGATTCAGAGTCGCATCTGCTCGCACAGGGCCCAAGGCTTTTAACAGCGTCAGCACCATTCAATCAGCTAAAAGGACATGAATAAATAAACATCATTTTGAAACGATAACCTGTCAAAGTTAGTGCAAATTAACATAAATCAAGAGAAACGCACTTAACGCTTGTAATCCAACATGGCTGCCAGAAGCTATTGCGTGTCATCATTAGGAACACCCTATATAAATGCAAGTCTTTTATTTATTTATCCTGCTTTTGTTGAAACTGATTGTTCAGCAACCATCTGCGGTCTCTGTATAAATCTAAACAGAAATGCTGCTGTTGTCATTAACAAGAATTACTGTTACAAATTAATTGTGTTTAGCTTTGCAGTGCCTTTTTTCAGATATATTTCCTTTTCAAGCCTGAGGGAAAGAACAAGGCATCTCTCCATTACCAGACTGCAGTGTGTCTCTGTCGTGCCATTAACAGGCTGCACAGATGGGAAGCACCTGCAGATTGCATCTTACATAGAATGTACTGCACAGAAACAGGCCATTCTGCCCAACTGGTCCATTCTGGTGTTTATGCTCCACACGAGTCTCCTCCCACCCTACTTCATTTAACCCCCATCTGCATATCCTTCTATTCCTTTCCCCTACATGTACTTAGCTAGCTTATCCTTAAAGGCATCAATACTATTCACCTCAACTACTCCATGTGGTAGCAAGTTTCACATTCTAACTACTCTCTGGGTAAAGAAGTTTCTCCTGAATTCCTTATTGGACCTTATATTTCTGGCCCCTAGTTTTGGACTCCCCTACAAGTGGAAATATCTTCTCTACATCTACCCTATCAAACCCAGGATCACAACATTTAAGGAGTCTGGTGATATCTGATACCCGAGAACTGAGTGAGTGAAATTAGGGTACAAAAGAAGAATATCATGGGTATAATCAGGATGCTTTCACTCTTGGTATCTGAACTGAAAAACTGAAGAATTGCCTCGGCATTTGATGGAATTCAGGCGAGTAATTGAATAATTGCCTCAGCATTTAGTCAATCAAGCAGCAAGTACAAAACTCTTCTATTACAGAGAGGTAACACTTAAAATAGTGGCCCTACCTTCATTCAAAATATTTTGAGGGTCATTCCTGTAGATCAAGATTTTGGAATGGGAAGATATCCTCCTTCAACAGCTCTGAAGTGAATAATCCTTGTGTGTCTTGGTCTTCCTTCTGGTCTGTTCAGCTTAGCTATTCTGCTTCACACTGATCAATAATCAAACCTTCCTGCAAAGCAGAAGGTTTCTTGTGTTGATAAAAAGATGCATTTTTTTTTGCCTTTGGGCTTTCCGACCTGTTAGTTGAAACTTTTTGTTGACTCGGTATACATGAAAAAGGAAAAAAAAAACATTGGTTTTTTTTTTAGATACACCTATCTTGTACTTTGTAAGAAATCAGTTTTGCCTCCATTTGGGGAGTCTGCAAAAGGCTCAAAGGAAATGCCATACCATTTGCAGCAAAATATGCAAGGCCCACCTGAACACGTGGACGGAGGAGTGTTCGATTTAAGGTCTCGTCTGAAGGAAGGATAGCATCTCAACAACGCAGTACTCCTTCAGCACTGCACTGGAGTTTCAGTTTGTGTTCAAGGTTCAAAGTCTGCTGTAGGACTCGAACACAGCAGCGAGAGTGCTACCAACTGAGCGAGAAAGCTCAATGCTAGGAAGTTTGCAAGAATGCCAAAGATACTCCATCCTCCAATTTTCTTTTTGGATGCCTGGCTTTCACTTGAAGCCTCTTTGTAGAGCACGGCTGGGATCCTCCGGGTAAACTGTTTTTTCTACCACACATACATTAAAAGCCACAATGTTACCAATAGCCATTAATCTTCTTGCTTTTGTCGGAGCCTTAAAACTTTATGGCCTGCGCACATTTTGGTAAGTGACAAAATATTGTAGTTGCCATAAACAGACAAGCAGCAACTGAACTAATTAACACCTAATTACAATAAAGCAGTTTTATGTACGAGACTACCAGTGCATTAGGAGATAATTGACAGGAATACCCAATTAAGATATAATGGATTCAGGCACTACAGATGCTGTACATCAGACAGTGTGTGATAAAACAAAGAGCCCACATTCAAACTGTCAACTTCGAAAGCTGCACCAATATTAATTCAAACATAGTCGTGTAAAAGAGGATCGCAAAATAAAGTAATGACGTTCTAAAAAGCAAAACAAAAATCAAGGTTTAGCTCGTTAGCATCCTTATATAAAGACCGCCACTTATCAGTCTCACTTCTTATGTGTAAATGTTTGCATTTCACATTGTGCCTCATAGGAACAGGAGTAGGCCATTCAGCCCCTCCATCCTGTTCTGTCATTCAATTAGATCATAGCTGATCTGTACCTCAACTCCATTTACCCGGCTTTGCTCCATGTCCCTTGATACACTAACCTAACAAATATCTATCAATCTCAGTCTTGAAAATTTTAATTGACCCAGCATCCACAGCATTTTGGGGGGAACGAGTTCCAGATTTCCACTACCCTTTGTGTGGAAAAGTGTTTTCTGATTTCACTTCTAAACGGCTTAGCTGGATTCCACCACCAGAGGAATCATCTCTCTACATACCCTATTGAATCCCCTTATCATTTTCAACACCTCATTAATATCTAGCAGTCCATGGGATGGGATGGAATGGAATGGCCTGCAACATAGACAACTCTCAAATGGATACCAGGGAGTTCAAAGGGTGTATTTCAAATTTGAGAAAATATGGGGAGAATTTTTTGTTCAACGGATAAAACTACTAAGTGACACTAAACTAGTCAAAGTAGCACCTTGTATGGTATTGACTGATCAAACGAGCCATCCACCACTAGTACCATCTAACAGCAGGTAGGGATGGCACACAACACTTCACTTGCCAGATTTTGTTTATATTTCTTTTGTGACGTTGATCTTGAAGAGTTAGTTCTTCCCAATCAGAGGCCAGGGAAAAAGGTCAGATTAGAATCTATGCCCATGTGGAGCACAAAGATGAACGAGAAATCTAAGGGCTTCCTGAATGCCTTTACTGGTCAAGGCATTAAATAGCTGGATAAGTACAGAACAGCCCCAGGTTTGATCATTGTTCTTTGCTGAATTAGCTGATCTCATGCAGGGCAGTGATAGAGGCACTATAATAGACCTCAGTGTCCCTAGTTGGTGAGGGGGAATTTTTTTTTCGAAACTATCCAGCAACCCTTGCTGAACTTGAGCATGTGGATATCGGATGGAGGACACAGTCATCTTGGCTGAGAGGACCTGACGTCTACAAATCCAAGAACCCTCCAACACTCACGGTCCTGGATGGCACATGAAGAATGGCCACTTGGGCAAGGTGCCAGGCATCTGAAGAAGTGGCAAGGAGTCAATCCCCTTTGGAGCAGAAAAAAACTGTTCCCCCCCACCCCCCAAATTGAACAAAAACCTAGCAACGGGCGATTTAAAGGGAAAACAGGAAATTCTCATGATTTGACCAAAAGCATTTTGAAAGAAAAGAAATAGTAGAGATCAAAATCTGCAGAAGACACTTGAATTATGGACAGGCTTTGCCTTTCAACAAACTAACATATTTGAAGGATACATATATAAGAGTTACTTATATCTTATTACATAGAATGTACAGCACAGAAACAGGCCATTCGGCTCAAAAGGTCCACATTGGTGTTCACGAGCTTCCTCCCACCCTTCTTCATCTAACCCCATCAACATATCCTTCTACTCCTTTCTTGTTCACATATTTTTCTTTCTGATGCTCTGAATTTCCAACATTCTCTATTTTTTGCTAGTATTCACTATTTTCTCTTTAATTGACCCTATGGCCCCGATATTAGCCCAATAAAATCTGTCCATTCCCCAGGCAATCGTAGGTAAATTGGAGCCACTTAACGTGGCTTCCGGGTTTGGCGTCCGAAACCTGCGCAGCAGGCGGACTGCGCACCCGCATCACAGGCTGTCAGCTGGAGGAGCCCTATTTAAAGGGGCAATCCTCATATGGCTGCTCCTGGAACAAACACCCAAATTACACCATTGGGAAGCCAAGGGGAAAGGCTACTCCCAGATTCAGTGATGCCTCTGGTGCTACTGGATGGGGTGAGGAGGAGTGGGGGATGTGTTCTACCCAGCGGACGGGAGGAAGTGGCTTGTCTCTGCCACCTAGAAGGCCTGGGTCGAGGTGACAGAGGAGGTCACCAGCAGCAGCATCTCCGGCACCAGGATCCAGTGCAGGAAGCGCTTCAAATGATCTAACCAGGTCAGCTATAGTGAGTACACTTACTGATTCTCCTACATTCCGTCTTCCACATCACCGCCCCCAACCCCCAACTCATTCTGCACTGCCAACACTACTCCATCACATCACTCCTCACACCTACTCAAAGCTCATCCTCAATTTACCTGCACTTCCTCACCTCCCCAATACTCATCCCACCACTACCACTCACCCCAATCCTCATACAATGTCATGGCTCTGTCTCATACTCACCCTCTGATGCATCTCTTTCACGGTCAGCCGCACCCAAACCAATGCATTCATCGGTTGGCCACATCACCATCACTCACTCACGCATCTCTACTTTCTCCCCTTATAGGAGGAGAGCGCCCAGAATGCACGGGAGAGGGCGAGAGGGGCACAACAGATAGTCGTGCTCACAGGCGGAGAGAAGGAGGCTCCGGAGCTGAGCCGCACCTTCGAGTGACTGTCTGTCGGGGTGGACGAGACTGGCCCCCGACAAACATTTGGTGACATAACTTTAACATTCAGCACACGCAATATCAATTGATGTTAACATGCCTTGCCATCTTCAGCACCTCAACATCTGTCATCATGCTTAATAATGTCTTCTGCTCTCTTACAGGGCCTTCAGCGGCTGCCGTGACGGCAGAGGGCAATTCCTCAGAGGAACTGCCGGCCGCTGAGGGTGCATCGTCACATCTGAGCGAGCCATCCACCAGTGCATATATTCACACCTCGGTGGGTCCCCATTCTCAGTTAGTTGGTGGGGTCGCATATGGTGAGTCACCACACGTGAGCACGAGCAGACACTGGTGGCAGGGGCAGCTGTGGAGAGTCTGCGTTGGTGGGAGTACTCTTCTCCAGGCTCTGCTCAGCTAGACACAGATGCTGAACCCTGGGGGCCATCCATTAAAAGGACAATGATCGAGGGGCAGCAGCACATTTGCGAGGCGCTGGAACAGGTGCCACGCGCACTCTCCACAATCACACAGAGGATGGAGGAGTCCAACTCCTGCTTGAGTGGAATGGTGGCACAGGTACGGGAGGGAATCTCTGAGATTCTGTCACAGAGACGTGAACAACTTCTTGAGATACTGTCACAGGGACGTGAGGGCATCTCTGAGATAGTGTTGCGGGTAAGTGCGGGAATGTCTGCGATGGAGAGAAGGCTAGCCTCCATGGAGCTCCAAGCACGGCTGACAAATGAGTCCATTCAGGCTCTGACAACGGCCATTCGGACGCAGGGTGAACAATATTCTTCCGCCTTAAACTGCCAGGCAAATACTCTGGCAATGGCCTTCAAGGCTTCACACACGTCCTACAAACTGTCGTCCAGCAGGGTGGTAGGAGTGATGTGGGCCTGGCCCAGGGGATGGATGATGGTGAAAGGGGACATGGAAGTGGGGACGCCACTCAAAGCGCTTACACGTCTCACCCGTTGTCCCCCTCTCAACCAGTACCCGCAATGTTGCCTCCTCTCCAAGTGGCTGAGTCTGCCCCTGCACAGGTGCAGATGGAGCAGTCTTTGGAGGGGCCCTCGCGGGCACCGAAACCCAGAGGGCGTAGGCCCAAAGCATCTAATCGGTCAGGGCATGAACAAGAGTAACCTGCCACTCCCTCTGCTGCAGCCACAGGGGAGGGACCACGTAGAAGTAGTCGGAAGAGAAAGGCGAAGGTTTTGAGAGCACAAAAGGGATGCACAAGGGTGAATGACGGTTGGTCATGTTTTTTATTTATATTTGATTTTTGTTAATCGCACATTATATATTATCGTCACCCTTCTGCCACGTCTTGGCCATTCTTGACCCATTGGGTCACGCTACAGTGGGTGTATGTGTAGTTGCAGTTGCAGGACTGTTTTGTGCAAGGGAGCGGGGGGTGCTGGTGTGGGCGCTGCTCTGTCCAGATGGTGAGGACTGGACTCTTCACACTGATGTTAGGAGAACCGTTCACATATCAGTGACTCCCTGGCCTCAGGAGCAGCCATGTAAGCTGCTGTTCTGCCCATGGGTTGCTCCTCCTCAATGTGGGTGGCAGATGTGGATGGGGCCTCCTCAAGCGGCACCCCTCTCTGTTGTGCCATGTTGTGCAGGGCACAACACACGACTATAATGCGTCTCACTCTGTCTGGTGCGTATTGAAGCGCTCCCCCAGAACGATCAATGCACCTGAAGCGCATCTTGAGCAGCCCTATAGCATGCTCAATTGTAGACCTGGTAGCGATGTGTTGCTCGGTGATGGGGTTCCTCAGAGGTGTCATGAGCCACGTGTGCAGGGGGTATCCCTTGTCCCCGAGGAGCCAGTCCTTAAGAGTGTTCGGTGGGTGGAAGAGGGGCAGGATGTTGGATTCCTGGAGGATGAAAGAATCGTGGCAGCTGCCAGGGTATCAGGCACATATGTGACAGCTCATTTATGACCTCCGCGAGAGATTCTGAGTGTTGAGGGAGTGACAGCCCTACCTACTGAAGAACAGTCCTGGCTCGTGTGGAGGTGCTTGTATTGCTATATGGGTGCAATCGATTACACCCTGCACCCGTGGGAAGCCAGCCACAGTGTGGAATCCCACTGTCCTCTCCATCTGGCTGAGGTCGTTCATGGGGAAGTTCACGTAGTGCGAGGCCCTGCAAAACAAGCTGTCGGTGACCTGCCTTATGCACTTCAGTGCAGACGACAGAGACCCCAGCGATGTCCCCGATGGCACCCTGGAATGATCCGGAGGCGAAGAAGTTGAGGGCAGTGGTAACTTTGACAGCGACAGGTAAGGAGATGCTACTCGGCCCAGCCTGGAGCAGCTCGGCATGAAGGAGGCTGCAGATGTCCGCGACTACCTGGCAACTGACTCTGAGCCTCCGTATGCACTGCTCCTCAGAGAGGTCCAGGAAGCTGAGCCTCGGTCTGTAGACCCTGTGGCGAGGGTAGTGCCTCCTGTGACGTCGCTCTCTCTTTTGTTGCCCTCTGTGCTCTTGTGCAGGTGCCTGTGGTGCAGCACTGCGTTGTGGAGCTCCACGTGGTGGAGGTGGACGCCGTGCCTGGCGAGGCTGGTGATGTTGCTCGTCCTCGGATGAAGTGGTGAATGCAGCCATGACGCCCCCCCATCCTGACGGTGTGACTTTGAGAGAATCCACAAAGTAGGTAAATGTTTTTGCACAGCAGAGTTTTGGGTATAAATTAAGAATTTTGAGTGAAAAGACAAAGATCTTGCAGCCAAAACTTTGCCTGAAGTGACAGAGTGCCCTGCTGTAATAAATGGGGTTTTCCCCTCGCCTGTCAAATAATCCTTTGCATCTCCCACTGGGCTGCTGGCTGAAACATGTCTGCTACAAAAGGGAGTGTTTCCCACAGCACAGGAAAGACGCTGAGGAAGCTTCAAAATTGCACCTCTGCTAAAATGTCCACTCAATGAGGTCTCTCAAGTACCTCAAATATCTGCCTAACTATGTAAATCATCATCCCGCTGGCTTTAATTGTCGGTGGGAGTCCTGCACGCAGGAGCTGCACGCACACCCGAACGAGTCACTGGGGAACCCGGAAGTCAGCAGGTTGGAGCCGGGCTCCGAACTCGCTCCGGGTTTCCGCCATTTTACTAGCCCCCCGCCCCCAACGCACCCACTCCACCATCCGAAAATCGGCCCCTATGTATCCACAGTGTTTTCCGTAACATGTTCCTACTTGTCTAAAATCATCCTGGGTGAGAAAGTCAGTAAAGAATACTCGTCGAACTTGCATTGAGCACAAGGGAAGAGCTGCCATGGTCTTAAATTTTTCAGGATATTCTCACAGGATATTTTGTTCATCACAATGACCATCTTATAAATAAAAGATCAGCGGTTTCAGAAAATTGTTCTAAATAAGATTATTTTTACCTTCTTCTGTTAGGAACCAGAGAAAACTCTACTATAGGTCAATGTTTGAACAACATAAAAGCACCATATCACATTCAGCTCCACTTTAAAGGCCTTTTACACCATTTGTTTATGCTTCAAAACATACTTAATACTTCAAAACATTCATCCTTTTGTCAGCCAGAAAAGGTGAAGGTGTCAGCCGTGGCTCAGCAGTGGCCCTCTTGCCTGAGTCAGAAGGTCATGGATTCAAGGCCCCACTCCAAAGACTTGAGCACATAATCTAGGCTGATGCTCCAGTGCAGTACTGAGGGAGTGCTGCACTGTCACAGGTGCCGTTTTCTGGAAGAGACGTTAAACCAAGGCCCCCATCTGCCCTCTCAGGTGGATGTAAAAGATCCCATGGCACTATTCAAAGAAGAGCAAGGGAGTTCTCCCCAGTATTCTGGCCAATAGATATCCCTCAACCAACATCACTAAAAAAATTATCTGGGCACTATTAGAATCATAGAAAGGTTGCAGCACGGAAGGAGGCCATTCGGCCCATCGAGTCCGCGCTGGCTCTATGCCAGAGCAATCCAGCTAGTCCCACTCCCTCACCCTATCCTCGTAGCCCTGCACATTTTTTTGTTTCAAGTACTTATCCAGTTCCCTTTTGAAGGTCATGATTGAATCTGCCTCCACCACCCCCCCGGGCAGTGCATTCCAGATCCTAACCACTCGTTGTGTGAAAAGTTTTTCCTCATATCATCTGTGGCTCTTTTGCCAATCACCTTAAATCTATGCCCTTTGATTCTTGACCCTTCCGCCAATGCGAACAGTTTCTCTCTATCTATTCTGTCTAGATCCTTCATGATTTTGAATACCTCTATCAAATCTCCTCTCAACCTTCTCTGTTCCAAGGAGAACAATCCCAGCTTTTCCAGTCTATCCACGTAACTAAAGTCCCTCATCCCTGGAATCATTCTTGTAAAACTCCTCTGCCCCCTCTCTAAGTCCTTCACATCCTTCCTAAAGTGTGGTGCCCAGAACTGGATACAATACTCCAGTTGTGGCTGAACCAGTGTTTTATAAAGGTTCATCATGATTTCCATACTTTTGTACTCTATGCCTCTATTTATAAAGCCCAGGACCACATACGCTTTTTTAACCACTTTCTCAACCTGCCCTGCTACCTTTAACAATTTGTGCACATATGCACCCAGATTCCTCTGTTCCTCTACCCCTTTTAGAATTGTGCCCTCTAGTTTATATTGCCTCTCATTCATCCTACCGAAATGCACTGCCTCGCATTTTTCCGCATTAAATTTCATCTGCCACGTGTCCGCCCATGCCACCAGAGTGTCTATATCCTCTTGAAGTCTATCACTATCCTCCTCACTGTTCACTACCCTTCAAAGTTTTGTGTCATCTGCAATTTTGAAATTGTGCCCTGTACACCCAAGTCCAAGTTATTTAAATGTATCAAGAAAAGCAGTGGTCCCAGCACCGAACACTGGGGAACACCACTGCACACCTCCCTCCAGTCCGAAAAACAACCGTTCACCACAACTCTCTGTTTCCTGTCACTAAGCCAATTCTGAATCCGTGTTGCTACTGCCCCCTTTATTCCATGGGCCACAATCTTAATAGCAAGCCTACCATGCGGCACTTTATCAAACGCTTTTTGAAAATCCATATACACCACATCAACTGCATTGCCCTCATCTACCCTCTCTATCACCTCATTGGAAAACTCGATCAGGTTAGTTAAACACGATTTGCCTTTAACAAATCCATGCTGGCTTTCCCTTATCAATCCACACTTGTCTAAGTGACTTAATTCTGTCCCGGATTATCGTTTCCAAAAGCTTCCCCACCACTGAGGTTAAACTGACTGGCCTATAGTTGCTGGGTTTATCCTTACACCCTTTCTTGATCAAGGGTGTAACATTTGCAATTCTCCAGTCCTCTGATACCACTCACGTATCTAAGAATATCTGGAACATTATGGCCAGTACCTCTGCAATTTCCACCCTTACTTCCCTCAGCATCCTAGGCTGCATCCCATCCAGATGGATGACTTATCTACTTTAAGTACAGCTAGCCTTTCAAGTACCTCTTCTTTATCAATTTTTAGCCCATCCAATATCTTAATTATATCTTCCTTTTTCGAGACTCTGGCAGCATCTTCTTCCTTGGTAAAGAACGATGCAAAGTAGTCATTTAGTACCTCCGCCATGCCCACTGCCTCCATGAGTAGATCTCCTTTATGGTCCCTAATTGGCCCCAACCCTCCTCTTACTACCTGTTTACTGTTAACGTGTCTGTAGAAGACTTTTGGATTCCCTTTTATGTTGGTCGCCAGTCTATTCTCATACTCTCCCTTTGCCCCTCTTATTTCCTTCTTCACTTCCACTCTGAACTTTCTATATTCAGCCTGGTTCACACTTGTGTTATCAACCTGACACCTGTCATGCGCCCCCTTTTTCTGCTTCATCTTACTCTCTCTTTTGTCATCCAGGGAGCTCTGGCTTTAGTTGCCCTACCGTCCTCCCTCATTGGAATGTACCTTGTCTGTACCCGAATCATCTCCTCTTTAAAGGCCGCCCACTGTTTAATTATAGTTTTGCCTGCCAATCTTTGATTCCAATTTACCCAGGCCAGATCTGTTCTCATCCCACTGAAATTGGCTCTCCTCCAATAAATATTTTTACTTTAGAGTGGCCTGTGTCCTTTTCCGTAGCTGTTCTAAACCTTATGACACTATGATCGCTGCTCCCTAAATGCTCCCCCACTGACACTTGCTCCACTTGGCCAGTCTCATTCCCTAGAACCAGATCCAGCAACACCTCCTTCCTCGTTGGGCCAGAAAGTACGGGTCTACAAAGTTATCCTGAACACATTTTAAAAATTCCTCCCCTTCTTTGCCCCTTATATTATTGTTATCCCAGTCTTTATTAGGATAGTTGAAATCCCCTGTTATCATTACGCTATGGCCTTTGCACCTCTCTGTAATTTCCCTGCAAATTTGCCCCTCTATATCGTTCCCACTAGTTGGTGGCCGATAGAATACACCCAGTAGTGTAATGGCACCTCTATTGTTCCTTAACTCTATCCAAATAGATTCTGTCCTTGACCCCTCCAGGACACCCTCTCTCTCCAGTACTGCAATATTCTCCTTAATTAATACTGCCGCGCCCTCTCCTTTCTTCCCCTCCCTATCTTTCCGGAACACCTTGGGCGTTAAATTGGGCCATGTAGCGCCCATTGTTTTGGCACTACACGGTCTCTCTGACATCCAAGATGACGACTTGGATGCGCATGCACGTTTCCGGCGTGACGTGCGCCGAACGCCATCTTGGTATAGGAGTTAGCCCAGGTGCAGATAACGAACGCTCTAATCATGTAAAGTATGGAGAAAATTAAATCAGTGTGCAACGCTGATAAAGTGATGGATACCATTTTGGGACTTAACGCTCAACTCAACGCATAGTCTGAACCCCAACCATCTGAACGTGTCTTAGAGTGCCTGGAGGAACCCAACCAGCACTATTCAAAAGGGACCATGCAGGATTTACAGGTTGGTGGCTGGATTATTGCTTCTAGCTGCCAAGACATTTGTAACTGCTTTTGGATACTAGGACGCGGGGGCATAGCCTAACATTTAGAGCCAGGACGTGCAGGAGTGAAATTAGGAAATGCTTCTACACGCAAAAGGTGGGAGACATTTGGAACGCTCTTCCGCAGGCGGCAGTTGATGTTAGCTCACTTGTGAATGTTAAATCTGAGATTGATAGATTTCTGTGAACCAAGGGTATTAAGTGATATGGGGCTAAGTTAGGTATATGGGGTTAGGTCACAGGTCCACCATGATCTCATTGAATGGTAAACAATTTTACAACACCAAGTTATAGTCCAGCAATTTTATTTTAAATTCACAAGCTTTCGGAGATTTTCTCCTTCCTCAGGCAAATGTTTCAGGATCTCCTTGAAGCCTACGCATTTATACATATTGAACAATACATGGTGTTTACAGATTGCCCCTGCAACTGCCCGTTGCCAAGGCAATCACCGTGTTCAGACAGAGAGGTGTCATCTGCAGAACCCCCGAATACACATTCAACAAAAAAATGTGTATTCGGGGGTTCTGCAGATGACACCTCTCTGTCTGAACACGGTGATTGCCTTGGCAACGGGCAGTTGCAGGGGCAATCTGTAAACACCATGTATTGTTCAATATGTATAAATGCGTAGGCTTCAAGGAGATCCTGAAACATTTGCCTGAGGAAGGAGAAAATCTCCGAAAGCTTGTGAATTTAAAATAAAATTGCTGGACTATAACTTGGTGTTGTAAAATTGTTTACAATTGTCAACCCCAGTCCATCACCGGCATCTCCACATCATTGAATGGTGGAACAGGCTCGAGGGGCTAAATGCCACTGTTAATTGCTACCTCCTGATAACTCATCAGTGTATATACATAAGGATGGGACCGGCATCTGTGTTTTACGTGTGCGATGTCTGATCTCCGTTCAGACTGCTATTTTCAGCAAATAACAGGTACCAGCTATCTTTTAGAGATTTCTGAGAAACATCCTTCCTTTAAGAGATTGCGCTCCCCCTGGTGGTGCACATTGCAAATTGCATTGATTCCACTTGCAAGGCCTGGAATGGAACGCTGATTGCAGGTGAGTCCTCGGGCCGGCCGAAACTTGCGTCCTGCCTGCGCAGGGGTCATTGGGCGTGGGGTAATAGCACATCATGCTACCTGCGTCCAAAAACGGCCCTTATCCAATTTTTCCCCCCTTGTATCTAGGAATATTTAGTACCCTATCCTGCCCTTTTTTGAGCCAGGTCTCCATTATCGCCACAACATCGTATTCCCACGGGGCTATTTGCACCTGCAGCTCACCAGCCTTGTTTACCACGCTTCGTGCGTTCACACACATGCACCGCAAACCCGTCTTAGACTTTCTTGTACTCTCGCTTGGTCTGACCAAACCTAACACCTTACTATTTCTTATTCTAGTGCTAGCTTTCTCTCAATCATTTGTGCACCTTGTTTCTTCTTTCCAATGCTACATCCTGATTCCCATCCCCCTGCCAAATTAGTTTAAACCACGCCCCCCCCCCCCAACCAACAGCACTGGCGAACCTCCCTGCAAGGACATTGGTCCCAGCTCTGCTGAGGTGCCACACGTCCGGCCTGTACAGGTCCCACCTCCCCCAGAACTGGTCTCAATGCCCCAGGAATCTAAAGCCCTCCCTCCTGCACCATCTCTCCAGCCACACATTCATCTGCTCTATCCTCCTATTTCTATATTCGCTAGCGTGTGGCACTGGGAGTAATCCAGAGATTACTACCCTTGAGGTCCTGCTTCTTAATCTCTTTCCTAACTCCTTAAAATCTGCCTGCAGGACCTCATCCCTCTTTCTACCTATGTTGTTGGTATCAATATGGACCATGACCTCTGGCTGTTCACCCTCCCCCTTCAGAATGTTCTGCAGCCGCTCAGTGACATCCTTGACCCTGGCACCAAGGAGGCAACATACCATCCTGGAATCACGTCTGCGGCCACAGAAACGCCTGTCTGCTTCCCTAACTATGGAATCCCCTGTCACTATCGCTCTCCTGATCTTTCTCCTCCACCCCTGTATGGCTGAGCCACCCATGGTGCTATGGTCTTGGCTCTGGCTGCTGTCCCCAGAGGAACCCTCTTCCCCCACCAGTATTCAGAACTACATATTGGTTAGAGTGAGATGCCCTCAGGGGACTCCTGAACTACCTGCCTGGTCCTCCTTGTCTGTCTGGCGGTCACCCAGTCCCTCTCTGCCTGCACTCTCAGGCTGTGGGGTGACCACTTCCTGAAAGGTGTTATCCACGTAACTCTCAACCTCGCAGAGACACTGTAGTGACGCCAGCTGCTGCTCAAGCTCCGAAACCTGAAACAATGCTGTTTGTGGGATATTGCTGTGAGCAAATTAACTGCCATGTTTTCTACATTATAACAGTGACTACACTTCAAAAGCACTTCACTGGATGTAAAGCGCTTTGGGATATCCTGAGGTTGTGAAAGACGCTGTAGAAATGAAAGTTCTTTCTTTCTCATATTTTCTTTTGTTTGCTAATTTTGGTGAAACATTATGCATGACTACAAAGTCTCATTCCCACTTTAGTGTTAGGATTTGTGAAATGAGAAATATATAGCTGGAAGAGAGAAATAAGAGTGCAAGTTATTTCAGGCTTCTCCCACTGTACCAAATGCTGGCTCAAAAAAGTGGCATTGGTAAATGGAGTAGGATAATGTCTAAACTCTCTGCTAAAATATAGCGTGGGATTAAACGAGAGAGAAATTACAATTTGCAAAGGGGGATTTTTTTTGTATATCAGATAAAAATCACTGTGATCAAACAACATTTGCCATGATAATCAAAACCTGAGCCCACAGCCCTGTGCGGATCTATGTTCATGTATTACACATGCAGAGAAATGTGGTTTATTTTCTTGTTCTATTTCACTGTTGCAAAATAAATAATGCTCCTTGGAATGTGCCAACTCAAGCACTCACAAGTTATAATGACAGTAGTGCAAGTGATTTTTCATAAACCACCTGTCTCCAACTTGTAAAATCTTTCTAAAAGATATCAGAGTCACAATTTTTTTTTAAGTTAAATTTTTAACCCAGTTTTTCCATCAATTTCAGGCATTGATCAAAGCTGTAGTGCAACCTGTATGAAGATGTCTCCAGAGTAGCAGTCTGAAATGTTAAACTTCTGCATTTAAACAAAACAGGATGCCAGGAAAAAGTGAGCAAATGACAACAAAAATTTAAGAACTCCTATCCCAACTACCACAATCAAAATGTTCTGCCACTGGATTTAAGGCTTGGTATGCAAATTTGTATTGCATTAAAAATTATCAATTTTAATTGCATCCACTCTCATTATAAGGCTTTCAGCTTCTCATACTTTTGCTCTCCAATTTGTGCCATTACAGGGCCTCAATGAAACACTAAGGGGTTCATTTCTATGGATGTTCTCTCAATCTTCCATTGTAGTTTCAGCAGGAGAGCCACGGAAATCCAGGGAAAATGGTGTAAATGCCACTAATGCCATTTTTCCCGGGTTTTCATGGCGGACAATTACAGCGAGCTACATCGAGTATACAGCACAGAAACAGGCCATTTGGCCCAACTGGTCTATGCCGACGTTTATGCACCACATGAGCCTCCTCCTTCCCTTTTCCTCTAACCCGATCAGCATACCTTTCTATTCCTTTCCCCTTGTTGTGTTAATCTAGCTTCCCCTTAAGTGCATCTATTCCATGTGGTAGCCGTTCCACATTCTTACCACTCTTTGGGTATCGACGTTTCTCCTGAATTCCCTATTGGATTTATTAGTGACTACCTTATATTGATGACCTCCAGTTTTGCATGCCCCCACAAGTGGAAACATTTTCTCCGCATCTACCCTATCAAACCCTTTCATTATTTTAAAGACCTCTTTCAGGTCACCCGTCGGCCTTTTTTCTAGAGATAAGAGGCCCAGCCTGTTTAGTCTGTTGATAAGTTCTGGTATCATCCTTGTGAATCTTTATGCACCCTCTCCAAAGCCTCCACACCCTTTTTATAATATGGAGACCAGAAATGTGTACTGTACTCTAAGTGTGGTCTAACCAAGATTCTATATAAATTTAATGTAACTTTTTTGCTTCTCAATTCTATCCCTCTAGAAATGAACCCCAGTGCTTGGCTTGCATTTATTATGGGATTATTAACCTGCGTCGCTACTTTTAGTAATTTGTGTATCTTTATCCCAGGATCCCTTTGCTCCTCTGCCCCATTTAGTCTCTTCTTATCCAAGCAATATGTGACCTCCTTATTCTTCCCACCAAAATGCACCACCTCACACCTCAATGAAATTAATTTGCCAATTACATGCCCATTCCACAAATTTATTAGTGTCTTCTTGCACTTTGATGCTTTCTTCCTTTGTATTAACTACACCCCCCAATTTCATGTTGTCCGCAAATTTTGAAATTACACTTCTGATTTCCGAATCCAATGTTAATGTAAATTGTGAACAGTGGTCCCAGCACCGATCCTTGTGGAACACCACTTTCCACCTTGTGCTAGGCTAAGTAGCTACTCTTAACCCCTACACTGTTTTCTGTTTTGTAGCCAGCTTGCTATCCATTTTGCTACCTGTCCCCCGACTCCACATGCTCTGACCTTAGTCCCGAATCTAAATTGCGGTACCTCATCGAAGGCCTTTTAAAAATCCAAATATATTACATCTGTTGCATTACCCTTGTCTACTCTTTCTGTTACTTCTTCAATGAATTCAATAAGGTTGGTCAAGCATGACTTTCCCTTCTGAAATCCATGCTGACTATTCTTTATTATATTTTCGCTCTCTAGATGTTTTTCTATTCCATCTTTGAGTAAAGATTCCATTATCTTTCCTACCATCGACGTTAAGCTGGCTGGTCTGTAGTTCCCTGGACTTGTTCTATCTCCCTTTTAAATACAGGAATAACATTAGCTGTCCGCCAGCTGATTGGGAAAATCCCCGCAGAAATTAATCGCCTAGGTTTCTGAGAACCACTGGGATCAAGGCACTGGTAGTTTGCAGCAGAATTGCTTGATTAAACATAATAAGTAATGGACACAGCTCTGTCTTACCAAAGCTTCAAGGGCCCTAACTACACTTCAAAACTGATTTATTGGACGACACAGAAAAATGACCTACTACAGCTGGAAGACAATCCCAACAGCTTGTGGGAAGTTCTCCCAATATATCCTGCATCCCTCTATGTCAGGACACCTAGGTTTCTTTTTAAGAGATTACATTTTGGTGGTCTCCAGTGTGGATCCTTATTGATGCCAGTATGGACCAGAAGCAAGCCGTGGAGTCGGCTTTGCATTTTGGGGGCCAGACTGAAAAATCAACCTTGTGGAGCAATGGGACAATTTATCCATTCTTAGAGGTAGGATTGTGCCAGAAAACATTTTTGCCTTGTCCTGAAAGGATGGTAGCACCAAGAACCCAGAGAACCACTACTTGAGCGATTACTTCATAATACTGATTACATCACTTACTCACCCATCCCTTAGGAGCATTTAGGTGTCGTCATCTCAAGCTCAGTGCCAACTCTAGCATTAGATTCAAAGAACATTTGTCTGGTTTCAGAGATAGTTGGCATCCCTCGGGCTTGTAGGTTTTCCATTACTTCCTATGATTCATTATTAAACTAAGCATTGCGTTGGCCGGGGTGGGGGGGGGAAAGAGATAGCTGCAGAATCAGTCTAACCCGAGGTCAACACAACAGGAGAGCAACATTAGCAGCAAGCATCAACAAGCCTACTGAGCTGACCACAGACTCACTCCAGGTGAAGCAGCAACCAAGCATACAAGGCGGCAGCATTTGTAACATATAAAGACAGCTTTGCGGAGAGTAGGATACACAGTTAAGGAGTAACTGGGGACATGATGCAAAGTTAACCTAAACTGGTTATCTTTTGTCCTTCAACATAGGTCAAATATTCTCTTGCGAGTATTTTTTCTTTGAACGATCTGATGAAGGTTCCACCCAGATGTTAACTTGTCCTATTTTTAGGTACCAGCGGGCTCTTCTTTTTTTTTCACTGCATAAATTAGTTTTTCCTCACTCCAGTGAAATGCAAAAAAGTTAAAAATAACAAATTCATTGTAGCCTAAAGCAAGAGCTTATTAGTTCTCACATTTCACCTTGTTAGTTTTTAAATAAAGGTGAACAGCAGACAACTTCTCCTAAGTCAGATGAAGCACATTTAAGATGAAAAAGCAGATCAAGATGCCCCTGCTTTAATTACAATCACTCAAGTATGAACCCAATTAAATCTAAAATCAAGTCCAAATCTAAAATCAAAACCAAAATCTATAAATAAATATGAAATGCCATTATACATATATATACACAATAAAAAGCATACACCGAAAATTTGAAACACAAGAAAAAGTCAAACACTGGTATCAGCTGGAAGCAAAAATTTTGTGCTGGGTTGGGGAATGAACCCAAGGATCAACATGATTCTATCAAAAAAGTTCACCTCGAGGAGGTAAATGAACATATGAAACAAGCAGAGGGGAAATCCCCCAGGCATAGATGGTTACATCATGAATTCTCAAAATTTCTCCTAAAAAGTGTTTTTTTACTTTTCAAAGAGCAGTCAACTAAATGTTTAGGGTCAACCGATAAAATTCCATGGGAGGGTTCTGGACGATCTTCGGACAAAAGGGAAATTACCTAAGTGCTGGTGTGAAGCAGTTTTGCTTCATATTGACGCTGCAGTTGCAGTGTGAATTCTGCCTCAATCTAGCTCAGGGTTCAACCTGAGGCTCGGGTGAAGTGGAGTGAGACTCCCTAGAGGAGGCAGTTTCATTCAGCTTTGATCACGAGTCAGTTCAGTTCACTTCACACGTTTAGCATTAGTGCAAAGGTGAGACCACTTTGCAACAACGCTAAGTCTGTAACATAAATACAAATACTGCAGCACCTATAAGCCTATCTCACTGCAAGTATCGACTGCAACTTCTTGGTTAAGGTCTGACAATATAAATGGAACATTTCTTCTCAAATATTATACACACGATACTACACAGTCTGCCATTTGTTGCAAAGTGGTAACAGAGAGAAACTGAGATTAGATCAAACTGTTGAGTGGTTTAGTAACATTATCTCGATCTTCAAGCAGAAGAGAAACCCAATTGAAAGAATGATAAGGACCTATACATCCCAGGTAGTCAATGCAACACTTGGTTACAGAGAACTAATGTATGGATGGGTGCAGATGTACTCAAGATTACATCAAACATGCACATTCTTTATTATAACAAAACAAATTAAGAGAATCTAATAAACATGCACTGATTTTCTCCAACTGCTTGTTGATTCTGGAATGGTAAACCTTGAGGTTTATCATCAGCAAAATTCTAATGGACAATTCTGTGTCAATACAAAAAAACACAACAGCATAATAGAAAAATCAAATGATAAAATCAGAAGAGCCTTTATGTATTTTATTCATTGGAATATGTGGAGTGAGTATTTTTATAGTCATAGGAGCACTTGTAGAGAGCAAGGAAAGCATATTTCAAGAATGAGGGGGGTGATTTTAAACCCCAAAAACGGGTGGGATGGGGGCGGGTGGGAGTTGGAAATAATTGTTTTTTTGGGTTGCAACTGCAAAATTTTCGGACTTTGCATTCCCAGTGGGAAGCCTGTACTTTTACGCGCCGACATTAAACCCGGAAATAAAGCTGGGTTGCAGTAGTGACCCAAAAAACAACTATTTTCAACTCCCACCCGCCCCCAAACCACCTGTTCTTGGGGGTTAAAATCAACCCCGAGCAGTCCATAATGAAGTTGCTTGAGCAAAGTTTGAATGCAGGAGACCCAGAGGGGTAATTTTGACTTTGGGTGATGGTGTAAAACTAGGGTTGCCAATTCTCATTGGATTCTCATTCCTAGAGGTTTCATCACATGACCTCCCGACGTCCAGTCAAACAGCCTTTTTTCCCACATCTCCAATACTATTATAACTAATAATCAAAAGTGTTCAAAGAAAATAGAAAACACACAATTTTTTCTTTTAACACCCCTATGATTTTTCTGCTGGGTTGCTCACTGCAGCGTCCAGGAGATTAGTCTTTAGTTCCTGGAGACTCCAGGGCAATCCTGGAGACTCCAGGGCAATCCAGGAGGGTTGGCAACCCTATATAAAATGGGCGTTATACATCTTCCCCCATTTTCCCTTTCACTGACCACAATGGAAAGGAAAATCAGACAGGGTGTATAATGGTCGGTGAATCCGACTTCACCCGTTTTCCACCATAGCCCAAAGTTAAAATGATCCCCCAATCTTAAAGAAAACCCAAAATGAAAGGAACTGTTTTGTATATTAGCACAATGTACCCTTCAGTGACTCATGCCAATATTTTAAATTTTATTTCCTACACAATTTTTTTTTAAAAATTGAGTACAGAATGTTCAATGTGAAATTTAATGACTTTTTAGTAAACAAAGTATTACCAGCTTCTCCTGATAACTGATGGTGTCTGATTCTTGCATCATGTCAGTGTTTAGATTTCATATCACAATCAGAAACCATTAAACTGGCAGATCAAACAAGCTTTTTTCTGAGTCTGCATAATTTCTACAAAGATTCTGTCAAGTATCCTGTCCCTTATTTGGAAAGACTAGGCAGAAATTTGTGTCTGTAATAAGTTCCATTAAAATCAGACTGATTGCACAGTGTTCTTGGACCAACTTCTTCAGTAAACATGGGTTCATGCTATAAAGCTGATGGAACAAAAGGTTAAACCCTGTGAAAAGCAATCTTCCTCCATTTGCGCTACCATTGTTTGATTAGAATGTACACTGTACCGCTGTACTTGGGAATTGCATTAGAACCTTAATTACTGTACTTTCAGGCTCCTTGTCACCATTCAGCCAATGAAAACCTGAAGGCACCACAAATCTTTAGGATGTGGCAAGATAATAATGGCACAAAGAGACAGGTTTACAGAGTCAAGTGGATTAATTCAATACAGATTGATCTTGACTACTGATTTGATGCCAGTAGCCCCATTTGCACAGTTTTCTAGCAAATGACAAAGGTGCATACATGAATACTGACCAAATGACTGACTTAGGAATGCATGCAGCAAAGTCTAACTAATTTTATTATGGCAATGGTGGGAACCCATGGGCAATCTCCAACTGCGATTAGTTGAGAAGTGTACACCACTGAACTCTAAACTGTATTGCAATGTTTTTAATGCAAAGGCTGTAAATACTTGGTATGACAAAGCTCGTCTGTGAACTTACCACTGTTAATTAAATTTAACAAGATTTGTCACTGGTGCTAATCAGAAGAAAATGCTGTGCAGTGTTGGTGAATGAACACAAGGATCAACTTAATTCTGTCAAAAAAAAGTTTACCAAGAGGCTCTTGTCCCTTCTGGGCTGGCTGACTGACTGACTGACTCTGGAGCAGCCTCCATAGCACATGAATAGTCACCTGAACTGACTCATTCCTCTCTCTCAATGCCCCTTCCATCTGTCTCTATTGCCTGGATTCCTCAGATTCCTTCTTGTTCAAACATCCTCATCTTCTCCCTCTCAATTTTTTTCCCTTTAAGATCCTCCTCATCCATTACTCCTTCATCTTGTTCAACACCCAACTTTGCACAAACCAACTCTCACCTTCAGCAATCTCAATTTCCACTTGAACTCATCAACCCTTACCTCCACCAATTTCCTTGCCCTGCTTGCTTCGCCCAACTTCACCCTCGACATCAACTTCCCCCAACCACACTCATTGTCGCCGCCTTAATCTTGTGGCCTCCAGACCCTTGTGGCCCCCATTGTTGACCAACCATTTCTTTATCTCCCTTCTCCTACCTGATGTCAAAGAGTAGCTCCATGTAAACCGTAGTAGGTTAACATTCAGATCGGCCTTGAATTCTGACTGGGAAGGACCCCAGTATCTAAACAATTCTAACCTAGGGGGAGCTTCAAAAAACTCCAACTGTGATTGGTTGAGAAATGCGCACCAATGGACTATAACCTTTATTGCAATTTTTTTTTTAACAAAAGATTGTAAATACGGCAACGCCCTTCTATGCAGAAGAGATTTACCAGAATGGTACCAGGAATGAGGGAATACAGTTACGTCGCAAGACTATGGAAGCTGGGATTGTTCTCCTTAGAGCAAAGAAGGTCAAGGAAAGATTTAATAGAGGTATTCAAAATTATGAGGGTAGATAGGGAGAAACTGTTCCCACTGGCAGGAGGATTGGTAACCAGAGGACATAGATTTAAGATAATTGGCAAAAAAGCCAGGGGGAGATGAGAAGTTTTTTTACGCAAGAAGTTATGATAATCTGGAATGCACTGCCTGAAAGGGTAGTGGAAGCAGATTCAATGGTAGCTTTCACAAGGGAATTAGATATATACTTGAAAAGGACTTACAGAGCAATAGGGAAAGATCAGTGGAGTGGGACTAATTGGATAGCTCTTTCAGCGAGCTGGCACAGGCACGATGGGCCAAATGGCCTCCTTCTGAGCTGTATGATTCCATGTGTTAGTTAAATTTAAAAGATTCACCACTTGCTAATCAGAAGAAAATTCAGAATGCTTAAGGGACTGAAATGTTAATGAATGGAAAACCCTGCAGCCACAAATAGGCATAGAGATCTCAAATTCCTGGCATGTGTTCCTGTATAACTGTGCCAGGAATGCTAAATTTTAAATTTACCCCAAATTTCTTTTTTTTTTAAACAGTATATTTAGTGAGGAGAGGGTATTTATATTGATAATAGTGTACCCTGAAGCAATGTCCTGCTTTTAATTTTATAAACTAATTCAGCGCTCTATAAAGGGACACACAACTACTATTTGAACTATAGTCACAATGAATTACAATGAAATGATGGGAAAGGGAGATGATTGCTCTGGTCAGCTGAGCTGGGCTATTCTGCTGGGGAAGCTATACCAGCACGAGTGTGATGGAGTGGGACATCCCCCCCACTCAAGAATACACCACTGTCCCTGCCGAATCTTGTGAGGCCAGCTTGATTATAATACACTTGGAGGGCTCGGGGGAGAGAGGGTCAGGAAAAGCCGCATGTGCCTGCAGTAGTGGATGGCTGGCTGCCTGTCAGTGTCACCCGTGGTTCAGTGGGTAGCACTCTCGCCTCCAAGTCAGAAGGTTGTGGGCAATACTTCTCCCTCAATTAATATCACTAAAACAGATTATCCGGTCATTGTCACAGTGCTCTTTGTGGGATCTTGCTGTGCGCAAATTGGCTGCTGCGTTTCCTACACTTCAAAAGTACTTAGTTGGCTGTAAAGCGCTTTCAAACGTCCAGAGGTCATGAAAGGCGCTATGTAATTTAAGTTCTTACTTCCCTCCTTAATTTGTGGCCAAATTTGAAGTATCCTCAGGAAAGGACTGGGTCGATCGACCCATGATCAATTTATTCCTTCGAAGGTTGGTGGGGGGGGGGCGTAATTTAACTTTTAAAGGGTCTCCTGCTGACCTTGAACAAAGCTGGATGCCGGTAACACACTGGTGTTACTTGCCTCCAGTGTTGCCATGGCAATAATGGCAGTAAATGCAACAGATGATGTCATCGCTTCATTACAGCCCACTTTGATTATGCCTGCCCAAATGTCTGATATCATTACCGGCAGAAAAGCTCGAAAGTGGTGGCGATCAGCGTAAAACTGGCGCAACCTAAAGGAAAACCCCTCCTTGATGTGAAGCAACATTAGAAATTCATTCATGAAGATTTCCTCGTCAGTATTTCCAGCAACACATTGATTAAGAACACGTTTACAGTTTCACTAGAAATACCTACGAGAGCAAATCTTCAATACATTTACGATGTAATAATTCTTCATAATAATCCTTCCCCTAAAAACAGTCTTACTACAGTGTAAGCTCGGGCAATCAATCTTATTTTCCTCACCTAACACAACAGGATCATAGTTCCAACCAACACAGACTACTTCCGGCAGTCAGCTGACCTCAATCAAAGGTTCTTCTGACCTGGCCCAGTTTACTGAGTATTGTACCTATGCATCACCCGACCAGTTCAATCTAACAAAAAGTGTCCTTGAAGTCCTATTTCCTCTATTGAAATATTTTGCTGGCATCAACTTTGGAAAGTAACACACAAGGGAATAGCCCTTAGACATGTTTTGCTTCAACACTGAATGCTTGAAGGCATTTTTATCTTGCATTGTAAACACAGTCATACTTCAGAGTGTAACTCTATTTGAGATCTGGGACAGTGATGCTCCAACACCCACATCAGTAGGACACTGGGTCATGCCCGCAAATCCCCATCTATCAAAATAATTGATGATACACAATGAGGAATTTTCTAATAGGAGACTAAACAAAGGAAATTATAACCTTCAGGGAATATAGTCTTCCGAACAATGAGATATGCCCTCTTTCCCATCAATTTTCTTCACTTATAGGTGTATATACACACACACACACACACACACACACACACCGCAACACCCCCCCCCCCCAACAAACCTCTTGGAGCCAAAAGGATGGCTCCTTCCAAACCTACTCTTGGGCAACCACAAAGAGGCAGAAACTGTATCCAATTTTGCTCCTATGAGGTGACAGATGGCCTCTGACCAGCAAGGCTTAGATTGACGATCTGAAAAATTGGATCCACTTCCCTCCACGTTTTCTGCTCTAAACTTAGGGTGCCTGCAAAGCAGTGCCACTATTTTGTAAAATAAGCAATTCTACAGTGAATGGCACAGTGCTTAAGTTAACACTTTTGAAAAAAAATTCCCCAGCAAATTTTCCCCTTCCCTTATTCATTCCTTGCTTGGTAACTCTGATATCTCACTTAAGTGGCCATTATTCAAATATGAACCTTGACAGTGGGCCTCAGCAGAATATCTGACCACGGGGCATCATAGCCAAGGACAATCAAGGGCCTGTTAACCTGACGTGCATTTCCAGCAGAAGTCACTGCATAGTGATCAGGAATAGGAACCCCCGTCTACTGCCCGGATCCTAACTCGCACCAAGTCCCATTCACCCATCACCCCTGTGCTCGCTGACCTACTTTGGCTCCCAGTCTGGCAACGCTTCGATTTTAAAATTCTCATCCTTGTTTTCAAATCCCTCCATGGCCTTGCCCCGCCCTATCTCCGTAACCTCCTCCAGCCCTACAACCATTAGAGATCTCTGTGCTCCTCCAATTCTGGCCTCTTGTGCATCCCCAATTTTAATCATGCCACCATTGGCGGCAGTGCCTTCAGCTGCCTAAGCTCCAGAATTCCCTCCCTAAACCTCTCCGCCTCTCTTTCCTCCTTTAAGTCACTCATTAAAACCTACCTCTTTGACCAAGCTTTTGGTCACCTGTCCTGAAATCTTCTCACATGGCTCGGTGTCTAATTTTGTTTGATAACGCTCCTGTGAAGCGCCTCGGGTCGCTTCACTACGTTGAAGGAGCTATATAAATGCAAGTTGTTGTTGTTGTATAACCCAGTGCATCGAGCCCAACTGGAGTACCCCTACCACAGTGCCAGTTAAGGTTGGCACCTGTGCAAGAGCCCGAACCCGAAAGTTTCCCGATTCGTATGGCTCAGTTACTCAAATGTCTGAACCCACCGCAGCACCAGAGAAGCTGAATGTTTAAGCCTTAATTCAAACTATTTTCACATAATAAGTGTCCACAATCTAAAAACAGGAGGATTGGCATTACTGAGCTGGCATATTTGACAGAACATCATCAAAGGTTGAAGCTGGGGGAATTCCCCAAGTCATTCAGTCCCTTTTGCAGGCTGCATTAGTCGAGACACCTTCAACCAAGAAACATAGCTACGTAGATTACAAATTATGCACCTACCTCAACATTTTTGAAGCGTCCTTCAAAATAACTCAAATTTGTTTCTGTTAAATATTTTAAAAATCCAAATCCTAACACTAACTGCTTAACTGTGTTTTTTACATTTCTATTTATTGCTGTGACTTCAACCAAAGTTTCCATTGGTTACACATATACTAAATATTGACAGTTTACTCATGGTAACTTTTGTGCACACAACAACTACCTGCATTTATATAGTGCCTTTAACGTAGTAATATGTCTCAAGATGCTACACAGGAGCATTAGCTGACAAAAGCTGACACCGAGCCAAAGAAGGAGACATTAGGATAGGTGACCAAAAGCTTGGTCAAAGAGGTAGGTTTTGAGGAGACAGAGACAGGTGGAGTGGTTTAGGGAGGGAATTGCAGAGCATGTAGGGTATAGGCGGCTGAAGTCACGGCCGCCAGTGGTGTGAGGGATGCACAAGATGCCAGAGTTGGAGGAGCGCAGAGATCTCGGAGGGTTGGAGGAGGTTACAGAGATAGAGAGGGGTGAGGCCTTTGTGGGATTTGAACACTAGGATGAGAATTTTTAAATCGAGGCGTTGCTGAACTGGGAGCCAGTGTAGGTCAGTGGATGAACGAGACTTGGTGAGAGTTACGATACGGGCAGAAGATGTAAAACTAAGTGACTAATGAACTCTCCATAGTGGAGGTGCTGATATTTGAGAACTGACATTTGTGTTGAAGCAGCAGCTGTTCAAATGGCTACGCATATCATGTACAAACAACGTATGCCTGCTGTACAAATGGCATAAAGCTCCAGTATAGTACCTGTGCCAACATCAGCTTTTACAGGTGACATACAGGTGTAACAGGATCCTCTGACTAGGATGAAAAGCTATGCTAAAGATGTTCATTTGAATCAAACCCCGTTTAACAGCACATTCTAAGTTAAAGAAAGTGAGGGTCTCACCTACAAAGCATGCAAAATCCTGAATTTTGAACAACAGAAGGGAACACAGCACATTGCTACATCATGCATGTAATATAAACCTACCTGGCTGCAGTTCCTCTTGCAGTCTCTAACCTTAGCTGTAACATTAGGAAAAAACTGGACAGTGAATAACTCTGGGCGGCCAGTCACGGAGTACCATTAGCAGAAGTCAGGCTGCAGTAACCTGCTCTTTCAGTGTGAGAATGCTTGCATGACACTGGCGGATCAAATGAGACAGGGAGGAATCATAGAATCATAGCAAGTTATGGCACAGAAGGAGGCCATTCGTCCCATCGTGTTTGTGCCGGCCGAAAAAGGGCCATCCAGCTTAATCCCACTTTCCAGCACTTGGTCCATAGCCCTGTAGGTTACGGCACTTCGAGTGCATATCCAAGTACATTTAAATGAGTTGAGGGTTTCTGCCTCTACCACCCTCTCAAGTAGTGAGTTCCAGACCCCCACCACCCTCCGGGTGAAAAAAATTCTCCTCAGCTCCCCTCTAATCCTTCTACCAATTACTTTCAATCTATGACCCCCGGTCACTGACCCCTCTGCTAAGGGAAATAGGTCCTCCTTATCCACGCTATCTAGTCCCATCATAATTTTATATGCCTCAATTAAATCTCCCTTCAGCCTCCTTTGTTCCAAAGAAAACAACCCCAGCCTATTCAATCTGTCATCATAGCCAAAATTCTCCAGCCCTGGCAACATTCTCGTAAATCTCCTTTGTACCCTCTCTAGTGCAATCACATCTTTCCTATAATGTGGTGACCAGAACTGTGCGCAATACTCAAGCTGTGGCCTAACCAATGTTTTATACAGTTCAAGCATAATCCCCCTGCTCTAATATTATTATATTCTATGTCTCAGCGAATAAAGGAAAGTATCCCGTATGCCTTTTTAACCACCTTATCTACCTGTCCTACTACCTTAAGGGATCTGTGGACATGCACTCCAAGGTCCCTTTGTTCCTGTATAAAGGAGGAAAAAAGTTGTAAGTTTGAACAATGAAGAGAATTAAAAGATTATATTGAAGCGAAATTTGAAATGAATTGACTTTGGATTGGTTTCGTTGTGAAATTTGATGAAGCCAGTATCAATGCTCAAAGTGAATTCACAACAGCCTCAAGACTTCCTGCAATGCATCAGATGCATCACTAATATCAACTACACATCAGCAGTATGCATGCACATGCCTCAGCTTTCCCAATCCAAATCGACCTTAGTTGCGTGAAGGTCTTCAAAACAAGTATAATACCTTACTTGGCATTCAAGTGATCTGATCTTGCTGCACTTCCATACTGTAAACAAGGATAAAGGTGAACTTTCATGGCTAGCTAAATGTTGTGTTGTCAGAAGGTGAACAATTTATGGTCAATGGTTAGACTCAGCTTTGGCACAGAACCAGATATTTATCTTTCCATGTTTTTTTCCCTCCCTTATTCCGTTCTTCAACCCCCACCCCCCACCAAAACAAATTTGAACAATCTTACACTGCAACAGCTTAACTGAGATTGTTACATTCAAACCCCCTCCCCTTCATAAATTCAAACAAACTTACAAAGCAACAATTCATATTCACCCCAACAGAGATCATTATATCCAAATGAAATATTTAATTGCTGTAATTTATCACCGAAGTTGAAGCTTGAAAAATTCCCATTCTGCGTTCATTCCTCTGCAAAAGCCTGCTTATACATGACACCTCCTGGAGCTAAAGCCATTATTACTGGAATGAATGGTGAAGCAGATATATATATATATCTCAAAACTACTTGATGTAATCAGCTATTAATGGTTCCAGGTACTTTTTCCTTAGACTAGCCTGAAGGAAAGTTATCTTCTGCACTATCAAAATGAGTTCATATTTAAAAAGGGAGAGAAAAAAAACTGCTAGTGAGAGTTCTGTAGCCTTGAAAAGAAGTACTTATCAATCCAATGTGTAGTTTTTAATCTATCTTCTCTTTCTTCCTCGAGCCTGAACTTCGTTTCTCCCCCTCTCATACACTTTCTTTCCCTTCTCATCCTCTCTACACCCATCTCTACTCTTCTCACTCCAATCATCTTTGGTACTCAGTGTGTGCACCCCTCTCAACTCCCATCCATCTCCCCCTTTCCCCACTCTCTTCCCTCACGACTTCTATCATCTCCCACATGCCTTCTGTGTTATTCTCCCCTGCCACTCCCATCTTCTCCATCACCCTATAGATCGCTGTCACCACAACTATCATCTCAGCCTCCCTTTACCATCACTTCCATCATTTATCTCTCTTCCACTCACTAATTAGTCCCACTCCCCTGCTCTTTCCCTATAGCCCTGCAATTTTTCCCCTTCAAGTATTTATCCAATTCTCTTTTGAAAGTTACAAAGGAATCTGCTTCCACCATCCTTTCAGACATTGCACTCCAGATCAGAACAACTCACTGCATAGCATCCCCAACAATCATTTAGGAACTCTGTAGCTTCCCCTTAGATACCTTTTTCTCCCTGTTTTTCCATGAAATTTTGTATTAAGGGAGCTCTTATTCCACATCTCTTTTAAAGTCCTCGGGCTCAATTTTAGGAGGCAATTGCGGGTGCATTGGGGGTGGGGGGTCTCCGAAAATTGCGAAAATCCTGTTCGGGTTTGGAAGCCGGCTCCAACCTGCCGACTTCCGAGTTTCCCAGGGACCCAACCTGTGTGCACGTAGGTGACCCGAAACCAGAGGTCCCGCCGGCAATTAGAGCCAGTGGGATGACAGTTAAAGAGCCAAATGTACCTCATTGAGGTACTTAAGGCACTTTACCTGGGACAGATCAAGTAATTGTAATGATTTTTAACTAACCTGGGCGGCTTGCCCACCGCTTCTGATTCACGCCTGGTAAACCACCATAGAAGGAAGTTAAAACACAAAATGAACTTACCTTTGCACCCTGCTCCGATGTCTGATGTCTCCCTCTCTGATCTTCCCCCTCTTTTCTCCCCCCACGATCCTCCCCCTCTTTTCTCCCCCCACCCCAGTCTTCCATTCCAGCGCAGATGACGTCTCGCTCTCTCCTCCCACCCCTCGCGTTGCAGCTCCTGACGGCAGCCAACCTGTCAATCAGGTGCGAAACCCGGAGAGGACGTTAATCATCAGCAATCAACATGTGATCTTGTCGGAAACGGTAAGTTTTATTCATGCGGGTTTGCCATGCGCACCTTCAACCCCCTGCTGCCAACCCGCCAGCATTGTTGAAGTCTTGGAAATGCTCCAGTTATAGTCAAGAGAATTAGCAGACAATATTTGACTATTTTAGGTTTCATGTAAAATATTACCTACTGTTAATACAACCCTCCCGAATTCTCCAATCCTCTAAGTCCACCCTCGTGAAAATATCCCTCCCTTCACCCCACCATAGGTGGCCGTGCCTTTAGCTGCCTCCTTAAACATCTCCGTATCCCTCAACTTAGGAACATAGGAACAGGAGTAGGTTACGCAACCCCTCGAGCCTGATCCACCATTCAATTAGATCATGATTGATCTGCATCTTAGCTCCATCTACCCATCTTGGTTCCGTAACCTTTAATACCCTTGCCTAACAAAAATCTATCTATCTCAGTTTTGAAATTTTCAATTGAGCCCCAGCCTCAACAGCTTTTTGGGGGAGAGAGTTCCAGATTTCCACTGCCCTTTGTGTGAAGAAGTGCTCCCTGACATCACTCCTAGCTCTAATTTTAAGGTTATGCCCCCTTGTTCTGGACTCTCATCAGAGGAAATAGTTTCTATCTATCTACCCTATCGAATCTTTTAATCAACTTAAACACCTCGATTAGATCATCCCTTAATCCTCTATACTCAAGGAAATACAAACCTAGTCTATGCAAATTGTCCTCATAATTTAACCCTTTTAGCCCAGGCATCATTCTGGTGAATTTGCGCTGCACTCTCTCCAAAGCCAATATATCCTTCCTGAGGTGTGCAGCTCAGAACTGAATGCAGTACTCTAAATGGGGTCCAACCAGAACTTTATATAACTAACATAACTTCCACCCCTTTGTATTCCAGCCCTCTGGAGATAAAGGCCAACATTCCATTCGCCTTTTTAATTATTTTTGTACCTGTCCATTAGCTTTTAGTGATTTCTGAACTTGTACCCCTAAATCTCTCTGCTCCTCCACAGTTCCTAGTTTCTCACCATTTCAAAAATACTCTATCTTTCTTAGGTCCAAAGTGGATGACCTCACACTTCCCCACATTGAACTCCAGCTGCTACAGTTTTGCCCACTCACTTAATCTATCAATGTCCCTTTTTAACTTTCTGCTCCCATCTACACTATTTGCTGTTCCACTTAATTTGGTGTCATCAGCAAACTTGGGTACACGGCTCTCTATTCCTTCATCAAAGTTATTTATAAATAGTGAAAAACTGAGGCCCCAGTACAAACGCCTCAAAATCCACTTCTTTGTTCAAGCTTTTGGTCGTCCCTCTTGATATCTCCTTCTTTGGCTCAGTATCAATTTTTTATGCCTCTGAAGAACTTTGGCACATTTGCCTACATCCAATGCAAGTTGTTGTTATCCAGAGCAATGATTCTGGAACAGGGGGAAAAGACGAAAACAATTCAAATAATATGAAAAATTGTTACTAGCAATGGATTCCATTTGTCTTGTTGTTTTCAAAAGTTGCCCACAAAAACGCTGTTAAATCCTCATTAACCTATTAAGAGATGTATTTCAGTTCACTAGTCAACCTGTCAGCTGTGGCTCAGTAGTAGTACTCTCACCACCAAGTCCAAAGGTTGTGGGTTCAAGTCCCACTCGAGAGACTTGAGCACAAAATCTAGGCTGAGACTCTGTTTGCCCTCTCAGGTGGATGTAAAAGATCCCATGGCACTATTTTGAAGAAGAGCAGGAGAATTCATGCTCGAGTCCTGGCCAATATTTATTCCTCAGCTAATACCACTAAACAATAGGTTGTCTGGTCATCATCACATTGCTGTTTGTGGGACCTTGCTATGCGCAAATTGGCTGTTGTATTTCCTTGAGTATAGAAGATTAAGGGGTGATATAATTGGGAATCCAGATGTGGCTAATTGCATTTTTGATTAGTAAATAAATAATGAATAATAGACAGACAGTCGTTGACCATGTGATCTCAATACTCCTATTCGAAGGGTGTATGTATGTGTACTTTTTTTGCGTTTGTTGGTAAAATGGTAAGACAAAAAGCAGAGTGTGGGAGTTGTATGCGCTTACTTTCTTAGTTAACACTTATCTGCTAAAGTAGTGTGCATCATGGGTGAAAATAGTGGACTTCAGCACCATGGAAACACCAGCAACTTTGTATGGAGACGGGAGCTGTGCTCATGGTCAGCTCGACCAATCGTCATAACTGTCCAGGCCAGCAGAAGAAAGGAAGCCCAACAAATAATGAGCAGCACCAACAGGGCAAAGGGCACACAGTGTCCAACCACGTTCCGGGCGCAGCGCCGGGGGCCGGACCTGGGCGCAGCTCATCGTGCGAGTCAACATTCTCAGCAATCACTCTGATGAAGTCAAAGTACCGCTCGCAATAGCTGGACAAAAACCTCGATGCTAAGATGTGATGTATCTGAGAAACTCATGTCAGATTTCCAACCTTTGCTGAAAGAGAAAGACTGCAATGTTTTGCACTGATTGGTGGTAGAATATACAGGTGAAATACACCACTTTAAAGCGTCTTTTTTCACTAAAATTAGTGCAAGTGTCTATAACGGTGTCACCGTAGCCACACCTGTGGCTAGTCAGTGATTTCTATTGGACAACAATGAACTACATTTTATCAATTATTGATCACTTCTGTCACTTGTGCTATCCCCCACTACTGTTCTAATATTTGTTTTAAATTTCATATAAAATTAACAACTCACCCCAAACTTGGCCACACAATCCAACATATGCCATTTAGAATCATAGAATGGTTACAGCACAGGAGACCACCATTCGGCCCATTCAGCTCTTTGTAACAGCAATCCAGTTAGTCCCATTCCCCCGCTCTTTCCCCGTAGCCCTGCAAATTTTTTCCCTTCAAGTATTTATCCAATTCCTCGATTGAATCGGCCTCCACCACCCCCTCAGGCAGTGCATTCCAGATCATAACTACTTGCTGCAAAGTTTTTCCTCATGTCGCCTTTGGTTCTTTTGCCAATCACCTTAAATCTGTGTCCTCTGGTTCTCGACCCTTCTGCCAATGGGAACAGTTTCTCTTTATTTACTTTATCTAAACCCTTCATGATTTTGAACACCTCTATCAAATCTCCTCTTAGCCTTCTCTGGTCTAAGGTGAACAACCCCAGCTTCTCCAGTCAATCCACGTAACTGAAGTCCCTCATCCCTGGAACCATTCTGGTAAATCTCTTCGGCACTTCTAAAGTTTTTGGCATCGTCTCTTGCATCTGTCCTTGTTTCATACTTTGGCTTCTGCCTTAGTGAACGGAATCTGTAGCAGTTTGTTTGGATTGTATCATTTCACAATGATGAATTATTCATCATGCCTAATAATATCAAACATTTTTCAAAGATAACCATTCATAGTATTGCAAGGATTCGTAGTATTCAATGTGCCAAACAGTCTCTGAATCAAAATGTTACTTATTTGTAATGAAAAAAATCATGTTGCGAAGTACATAATACTGCAACAAGAACCAAATGTTGAACTTTATCTTTATCATCTTAACCAATGTGCAAAGGATAAATCTAGTTGCATAAAACATTAATTCTGCATTTGATGCAGTCATATGAGAAAACTGCATAGTAGCAAATAAACTGTTCTTGTTAGAAAAAAAAAGCTTTCATCAAAGCATAAGATCATTCATTCAGACTGATGGTGAAGGGAGAGGGGGGAATGCCAGGAATAATTCTAAGCCTAAACTCAACTCTTCTGCCTGCTGAAAATCGGGGTGCAGAATTAATCAACACGGAAGACATGAATATAAAAGGAACGCTTTTGTTTTTAAAAGTAACTTTCAGAAGGGACTTGGATATATACTTGGAAAGGAAGAATTTGCAGGGCTATGGGGAAATAGCAGGGGAGTGAGGCTAATTACTAAAAGTAGCAATGCAGGTTAACAAGGCCGCAAAAAAAGCAAACCAAGCACAAAGATTCATTTCTAAAGGGGCAGAATTGAAAAGCAAAGATGTTATGTTAAACTTGTATAGAACCTCGGTTAGACCATGCTTGGAGCACTGTGCGCAGTTCTGGTCTCCATATTATTAAAAAAATTTATAGGCACTGGAGAACATAGTAGTAAACCCACTGCACTGGTGAAATCTTCCTCATAGTATAATTGATATATATCTATTGTTAAAAAAAAGACACCGCAGAAGGTACAAAAAAGATTTACAAGGATGGTACCAGAACTGAGAGGTTATATCTATCAGGAAAGATTGAACAGGCTGGTGCTCTTTGCTCTAGAAAAGAGAAGACTGGGGGGTGACCTGATAGAGGTCTTTAAAATTATGAAGGGGTTTAAAAGGGTAGCCATAGAGAAGATGTTTCCACTTGTGGGGAAGTCCAAAATTAGGAGCCATAAATATAAGAGCCACTAATAAATCCAATAGTGAATTCTGGAAAAACTTCTTTACCCAGAGGGTGGTTAGAATGTGGAACTTGCTACCACAGGAGTAGTTGAGGCGAATAGGATAGATGCATTTAAGGGGAAGCTAAATAAGTACATGAGGGAGAAAGGAATAGAAGGATACGCTGATAGAGTTAGATGAGGAGGTGTGGGAGGAGACTCGTGTGCAGCATAAACACTAGCAGACTAGTTGGGCCGAATAGCCTGTTTCTGTGCTGTACATTCTATCTAATTGGATAGCTCTTTCAAAGAGCTAGCACAGGCTAGATGGACCGAATGGCCTCCTTCTGTGTTGTGTGATTCTATCTCTCACATGCCACACACAGCATATCCCGAATGAAAGTCAGAGGTGAAGCAAGGACAGAGAATTTCTAACAAGCGGCTGGAAGCAAGATTGAATTGTCTCACTTTAACTTCACTTTCCAATCAAAAACCCTTTGTCAACTTTTATACTCTACACAAACCTGAAAACTGAGCATTTACGTGTTGCAAAGTTTGCTAAACCTAGGTATTATGCCACAGAAAGAATATTAGCAAAGCATGTTAAATCAACGTATCACAATTCCATGATATACTCAACACAAAATTGCATCTACAAGCTGCATCACTATGGCAGTGGTTTAATGTCCAACATACCGGTGACTGTGACACATACAGCATAAGTAATACAAACAATTTTCAATCACACGCTCTCTTCCTTTGCCAAAACAGCCAAGATCGGAGAGTGCATGACAATGTCTTGACAAACATCCTCTTACTAATCTTTGCTCGACATCTACGCACAGCAGTGACAACTATTGGGCTCTCACCCAAGTAGAGTGTGAGGGCTGGGGGGCAAGAGAAGGAAATCAAACCTGTGTCCTACACCTAGCAATCTTGCATAAACACTTGTATACATTTTTAAGCAATGCAATGACAGCCATTACTGTGTGTGCATGAGAGTGTGAGTGTAATATATATCTCTCACACACACACACACACACACACACACACACACATACATATATATATATATACGGAAGGAGGCCATTTGGCCCATCAAGTCCATGCCGGCTCTATGCAAGAGCAATCCATCCAGTCCCACTCCCCTGCAAATATTTTACTTTTACGTACTTATCCAGTTCCCTTTTGAAGGCCATGATTGAATCTGCCTCCACTACTCCCTTGGGCAGTGCATTCCAGATCCTAACCACTCGCTGTGTAAAAAAGTTTTTCCTCATGTCACCTTTGGTTCTTTTGTCAATCACCTTAAATCTATGCCCTTTGATTCTTGACCCTTCTGCCAATGCGAACAGTGTCTCTTTATCTACTCTGTCTAGACCATTCATGATTTTGAATACCTGTATCAAATCTCCTCTCAATCTTCTCTGTTCCACGGAGAACAACCCCAGCTTCCCCAATCTATCCACATAACTAAAGTCCCTCATCCCTGGAATCATTCTAGTAATTCTCTTCTGCACCCTTCACATCTTTCCTGAAGTGCGGTGCCCAGAACTGGACACAATACTCCAGTTGTGGCCGAACCAGTGTTTTATAAAGGTTCATCATGACTTCCATACTTTTGTACTCTATGCCTCTATTTATAAAGCCCAGGATCCCGTATGCTTTTTTAACCACTTTCTCAACCTGCCCTGCCACCTTCAACGATTTGTGCACATATACCCACTGCGGGTACCGCGTGGTACAAGCCTACCATGCGGTACTTTATCAAAGTCCATATACACCATACACCCCTGTATCTAAGGAACATTATGGCCAGTACCTCCATAATTTTCACCCTTACTTCCCTCAGCAATCTAGGATGCATCCCATCCAGACCAGGTGACTTATGGACTTAAAGAAGAGGTACTAGAAAGGCTAGCTGTACTTAATCAATTATTAACCCATCCAGTATCTCAACTATATCTTCCTTTACTGAGAATCTGGCAGCATCTTCTTCCTTGGTAAAGATAGATGCAAAGTACTCATATAGTACCTCGGCCATGCCCTTTGCCTCCATAAGTAGATCTCCTTTACGGTCGCTAATCGGCCCCACCCCTCCTCATACTACCAGTTTAGATGCCTGTAGAAGACATTTGGATTCCCTTTTATGTTGGTCACCAGTCTATTCTGACACTCTCTCTCTTTGCCCCTCTTATTTCCTTTTTCACTTCCCCTCTGAACGTCCTATATTCTGCCTGGTTCTCACTTGTGTTATCAAGCCAACAAGTGTCATACGCCCCTTTTTTCTATTTCATCTTGCTCACTATCTCTTTTGTCATCCAGGGAGTTCTGGCTTTAGTTGCCCTACCTTTCCCCCTCAGGGGAAAGTACGTAGACAGTACGCGAACCATCGCCTCCTTAAAGGCCTTAAATCACAATCAAACACACACACGCAGCATATATACATTGTGCATATATTGTGTGTATGCACATATTCATACACAAATATACATATACACATTGCGCATATACACATATCCATTGCACAATATACATTGCAGATATACATATACACATTGCATACATATAGAATGTACATATACATTGTACCCACACACATGTACGCATGTACACATACATATACACACACATGTGGATATACAGCGTGCGCGCACACGCATGTATATATACACAATGCATTTGCGCATATATATCACGCACACGCGCGGATATATAACACACACATGTATATATACATATCACGCGCACGTGCGTAGATATATATCACACACGCGGATATATAGCGCACCCACGGCATATATATATGGCACACATACACACGCACACATATTACACACACACACACGTGTATATATACTGCACGTACGCGCATATATATTTTGCGCAGCGCCTAGCATGCATATGTATAGCACGCATATGCACACACATGTAGGCACGTAGAGCACAAATACACATGCACGCATAGCACACACATATGCACATGTATATATAGCACATATACATGCACCCGTATACATAACACACATACATGTGCGCATATATATAGCACATACATAAGTGTATGTATATAGAACATACACATATATTGCACATATACATGTATATTGCATGTATATGCACTTATTGCACATATACATACATTGTATGTGTGCAATGTGTCTATATATACACATTATGTAGACACATTGCACATATACATACATATATACATTGCACGTGTGTATGTGTGTGTGTATATATATATATATATATATATATATATACACACACACATACACACGTACATACACATACACACGTACATATACATACTCTATACTATAAAAGCAGGGAAATGGGACTAATTAGATAGTTCTTTCAGAGAGCCAGCACAGACATGATGGGCTTAATGGCCTCCTCCTGTGCTGTACTCATGATATTGCACAAAAACATACATTATATGCATAGGCACATATATATACACACACAACACCCATAAAATCATGACCATGTTCAAAGGTACACTTGCAGTTTATGCTAACAAAACCCTAACACATCACCTGCAGCCACTGATACAAATACATCTTGGAATCCTACTAAGCACTAGCAAAATAAAACAAAGCAAATCACTTGTCAGAAACTGTACCACATTTGAGCGCTTTTCTTTTTTAAAAAAAGCTGAAAGCTATTCCCCCCCATTTTTGATATATGGTTCGGTTATTCCCTGGTGCTCTCATTTGACAAAGCATTGGGAGGCACGACTGACGTTAGAAAACCAAAGTTCATTGTTTTGATCAAAATAAGCTGCTGGGCCCCCTTCCAAGGCAAGATAAACTATAATTTTAAAAAAGTTTAAAAATTGCGTTCCCCTGCAGAGTTTTGATCATTAAAAGATTTCTCCTTCAGTGTAATAGTTATAAAACATGCACAAATAACGTGCACTTGCCCCTAACCAGATAATCACGAGTTAAAGTTCCAGCATCAAATGACATTCATGCTCAACTTTCAGGGATTTTGTTACTTCATATTTAGTTGCATACAAGACTGCTCTGCTGTGGACTACAGAACAAATAAACTGATAGGCCCAGTCCAGCCTAGAGAGGTCCACCTCCTAGTGGGGTTGCCAACCCTCCAGGATTGTCCTGGAGTCTCCAAGAACTAAAAGAACTAAAGAGTAATCTCCTGGAAACTGCTGAGAGCAACCCAGGAGAAAAATCATGGTGGCAATAAAACAAATTGTGTTTGATTCATTTTCTTTGAACATTTCTGTTCATTAGTTATAAAAATATAGGTGATGGGGATAAAAAGGATATTTGACTGGGCGAGGCAGTTGGAGGTCACGTGATGAAACCTCCAGGAATACATCCAATCAGAGTTGGGAACCCTACTTCCCAGGCTGCCAAAGACCAAAAGCAGCTGCAGAGAAGTCAATGGTCCAGAACTCAATACCCCATCTCCAGCAGCTTGGAGCAATGATAAACTAATGGTGCAATTCCTACCATCAACATTACCTAGTCTTCCTTAGACTTTAATAATGCTAAGGATTACAGGTAAACAATACCACTCCGTGATCCATTTCTGTCCACAGACTACTATCTGTGCTATCATTCATACTCAATTTTCATTCAGTGACTATGCTAATTCATATTTATTTACGTACAACTAGGGAGAAAGAGTGCTGCACAGTTGGAGGTGCCATCTTTCAGATGAGATGTTAAACCGAGGCCCCGTCTGTACTCTCGTGAACGTAAAAGATCTCGTGGCACTCTTTTGAAGAATGGCAGGGGAGCTCTCCCCGGTGTTCTGGCCCACAACCAACATCACTAAAACAGATTATCTGGTCATTATCACATTGCTGTTTGTGGGAGCTTGCTGTGCGCAAATTGCCTGCCACATTTCCTACATTACAACAGCGACTACACTTCAAAAATAATTCATTGGCTGTAAAACACTTTG
Organism: Heptranchias perlo; assembly: GCF_035084215.1. NCBI lineage: Eukaryota > Metazoa > Chordata > Chondrichthyes > Hexanchiformes > Hexanchidae > Heptranchias > Heptranchias perlo. Next base: position 22,643,637 of record NC_090326.1, read on the forward strand.
GGATATCTTGAGGTCGTGAAAGGCGCTATATAAATGCAAGTCTTTCTTCCTTTTACTTTCTCTCATGTAAATAATGAAAATGATGCAAGGAGGAAGTGGGTTCATACATCAGCTCTGATATCACCTATTTACGATACTGAAAGCACGGGAATGTGATGATAACCCAAAAGAGTGGACACAAAGTACTCTGGCAAAAAGAATGAGAATCAAATTAATTCAATGGGGAAAAGCATGAATATTATCATGAAAGAAACTCATTAATCTCACAAACAACCCTCTATTAGTGGTTCCGAGCCACATGCTGCTCTGCTGTGCAAGAACCCCATTTGAAGCATTGTGGTTCAAAACCAGTGGGACTGTCATTGTTTATCCTTCCTCCCGTGCATTCTGCGAATGGTGACATCTTTACAGTTCGCCTGCACTTTATAATCTTCTGCCAGATTTTGACCCAGCAGTCCCCAGTAAACAAAAACAGTCCGAGAGATTGCAACCAGTCCTGAGATATTACTAACATTAAAAATGAATTTGCAGGGAACTAAAAATATCTCTTCATACCTAAGAACGTGCTGTTTAATTTACAGGAGATAGTAGTCCAAGGACATGAGTCTCTTGTCGTTGGCCAGTTTCATATACTTGATCTACTGGAACTGCTACCAGATCCAATGGTTTCTTCACGATATCCGACCCCAACATTTTCCCACAAAGGAAAAAGAAAATCAGCATTTCTCTCAACATTCCCGTGAATCCCAGACTATTTCCTCTCAGATGAATAAATTGTCAGTGCAACGTAGGATGGCACATAATTTTCTAGCTAGCTCTCTAATTTGTCAATGAAACAAAGCACATCAGGAGGAAAAAAGAAATCACCATGAAAAGCACATTAATGGCTTATCTATGGATTTATAGATACAAATGATCAAATACAACACCTCCTATGCGAGAATGTTGTAATTAAGTCCTCTTACCATTGCTCCTCCATCTCACTTCATTATGTTCTTTCAATCATATTCCCTGAATCATTCCAGTTCTTCATTGTCTTAATAGTTTTTTTTTCTTGACCGTAATTTATTTTTATTTGAATTCACAATTTTTTTAAATTATGTATTTTCTTATTTGTAATTTAGTTTAATCTTTTAATTACATTTTCTGGCTGTTTTGCCTATTGTAGTTTGGTTTGCATCTTGCATGTTTTTCCTTGCACCCTCCGTAAACTTGAGCTCATCCAAAACGCTGTTACCCGTATCCTAACTCACACCAATCCCGTTCACCCATCACCCCTGTGCTTGCCGACCAAGCTCCCAGCTTATATTGGCTCCTGCTCTGGGAAAGCCTCGTTTTTAAAATTCTCATCCTTGTTTTCAAATCTCTCCATGGCCTCGCCCCTCCTTATCTCTGTAACCTCCTCCAGCCCTACAACCCTCCAAGATCTCTGTGCTCCTCCAATTCTGGCCTCTTGCGCATCCTTAATTTTAATCGCTCCACCATTGGCAGCCGTGCCTTTAGCTGCCTTGACCCTAAGCTCTGGGATGCCATCCCTAAACCTCTCTCTCCTCTTTTAAGACGCACCTTAAAACCTACCTCTTTGACCTCATTTGTCCCAATATCTCCTTATGTGGCTCGGTGTCAAATTTTGCCTTGGGACGTTTTACTATGTTAAAGGCGCTATATAAATGCAATTTGTTTTATTACGTATAATTCTTCAATATCATTTTCCTTAGATTCTCTTTTTTAGAACTTTCATTTTGTCCTTTGCTGTTTAGCTTTTCCACTTTTGAATTTTGTTCAGGTTTTCTCAATTTTTTTTGTTATACAATGGTGGGGGGGGGGGTGGGGGGGGAGTGGGGTGGAGAGAAGAACAACTAGTGGGCCATGTGTTGCTCAAAAAGACTCGCATTGGAGGCAGCTGATAGAATGATGCTCGCATGCTGAGAAGAGAGAACAGGTGGGACAAGTATCAGTGTTGTGATAAGGCTGTAACAGACTCCCTAAGAAGAGAAGATGAGGAGCTGCAGAACTACCGATGACAAAGGATGGAGTGAATATGGGTCAGAAATAAGGAGGGGAGTGAAAAATTATTTGGGGATTGGACAAATAGGGAGGCACTATGATAAGCTTGAAAAATAGTAAACCAGGGAAGCAGTTAAGACTGAAGCAAAAGCTCAATAGATACACTATAGCTCCCACAGTTTGTTGCACATGCATTCATTGATTTTAGAAAAAGTCTCAACTGAACACATCATTTTAAAAAGTTATAAAACATGACATCTTCAGAATTAATGAGTTTTGAATGCTCAAAATTGAGTCAGTTCATCTTTGGCTTAACACGAAGTGATCCCTGTAGTCAAACTGCCATACGCAAGATAGAAAGCCTTACAAATGTGCACACCAACTCCTGACAACAACAGTAAATTAAAGTTATATATAATATTTGATAAAATATTTCTCTTTTTTGGGGCACAGAAAATGCAGCTGATCTACCACTGAGCAGACGTTTAAGCAATGTACAAATATTATTGCAACCAGTCCAACACAAATTGAGGTATATAGTTAGTGAACTGTATTATTACTAGCCAGATGGTCCAAAATGGTCTTTTCCAGTCTATGTTCCACTGTATTTAATTAAATTAGAGAAATCAGATAGTTCTATGCCCATTCAAACTGCACTAAGATGAATTGCAGCAGTTAAGGAATAATCTTTAGGTTAATTTTAAGTTTGTACATGTAATCTGCACAATGCAGCTACTGGAATTTGCACTGCCATTTCTAGGGTCTGAGGCAATTTTCCCCCTACCACATGCATCAATTTTCTGCTTCTGGTGCTCTAATCTGAAAGACTATTTTTGTATTGGCTACTGAACTATAAAGTTTGCATGACTTTCACTAACAGACCACAAGTCTAAACGTTTTTGACTGCATGATACCAACTTCAGTGAAATTAATCTCAAATTCTAACCGTAGAAGCTCGATGCTTGAATTCAACTCTTAAGTTGTCAAGCTCCATCCAACATGAACAAATCAGCCTATATTTTTTTTTCACTTGAGCGGAATCTGAATTGCCTGAGGCAGACTGGAGAGACAAACAAGTAATTAAATTTGCCAACAAGTTTACTGAGCAACTGGGACATTATGGCAGCCCATCCTATTAGAGCTTGAGCATCACACCTTCCTGAATGTCACTTCAATTATTGGGCACTTCTAATTACAGAATTATTGTAAATCCAGCAATACTAGCACAAAGAATATTTTGTGCAATCTGAGACTCCCAACAATTTCACGTAAAATGCATTTTGCTGAAACATTTGAGAGCCACTTCATTCATTGGGTAGGCAACAGAATGGGTGATTCCCACCTCACAGCAAATTAGAAGCAGATCAGGTGAAATCTACAACTCCTATATAGAGTGATGGCCAGGTAAACTCAAACTTCAAATAAGGTAGAGGAAAGGAGATTTCAAATTTATTGTTAACAGGAGGTATTTTCTTTTGGTCGGCTGGGTGTCCGATATTGTGCAAAACAATCTGCATGTTTAAGAGTGCCCAAACCAAACGACTGAGTGATCCTGATGAGTAGCGTTTTTGTTTTCATGATAGTGTGCACACTTTCTTCCCTCCGCCCCCCCCTCCCTCCGCACCCCCCCCCCCCTACCCCACGTAGAGGGACACCTCGCTTACCCAGGTCCCCAGAACTTATGTCCTGGTTGGCAAGGACCAAAGCTAATAAACACCTCAAGTGTACATAGGGATACTTCTAGAGATTAAACAGTTAAGACCGGACAGGTTAGCAACACAGAAAACTGGTCAGCTTCCTGCTCCTATCCAGGTAAGACATGTTAGCTCTGGGCTTACAGAATTACTTGGAGCCAAGTGAGAAGAATCGCAGCCCAGTGACAGGTCTACCCTTCCACGGCCCCATTGAGCCAGAGTAGCTGGACAGCAATAGCGCCCATAAGTAACATAGCGCTGCCTTGCAATTATCGGTTCACCAAAACTTAATTCCAATTTCTCATCAGCAGCTATGTCATCTTGGAGGCAACTTGACCCTAAAGAGACCCCACTTACTCACTCCTTCTCTCAAGGAGGACAGTCAATAGTTGGTCATTAGACAACTGAAAAGTGCAGGTTTGAGCCCTCACTAGCTGCCAGCAGGTCCCAGGCACGGTGAAAAGCATAATTCACTGTGCACTGTCGCCATCCTCGTGACCATTGCACACCAAACCCAACTGAACACTGGTTTTCAAGTGTAAAGTTCCGGTGAGAACTGCTTGCTTTTTGAACAATCCAATCAATGTCGGCACCAAAACCTGAAAGAGTTTGTCCTCCAGGTAAGGCTGTCCATCAGATGTTGTCCCAAGCCTCAGAGTTTCTGCATCAGCAATAAAATTGAACATCGGCATTCATCGTGGTGGAAGTCCTAAACTTCATGCCGGTTACCTTGATGTTCTGGGCATCCAATGCCATATACCATGCTTTCTTGTCACCAATTGCTTAAACCATGTCCATATGAGGCCGACTTCTCCTCCAGACATCTAAACAACAGGTTGGTGTTAAGATAGAGGCCTCCTTCATTGCAACTCCTTTTTGTCACAAATCCACCTTACGGCCTGGTCCTGGATTTTGCATGTGAGCTGAAGGAAGCCCCTCCATTGCATACCTAGCTAGTCCGAGCAATGAAGGAGAATTGTTTGGACACCCATCTTGTATGCCACAAGTTTTAACCTGTATTGAGAAGGCACAGAGATTCCCTGCTGTATGTCATGAGTACATTCAATATTAAATGTTGTAAATGTAAATTCATGGGGATCCAGTCTTGTACAATTAGAGCAAGGTTTTACCAAATTTAATACATATACTTCATTTAATACAAAAAAACTACTCTTCTGTAGGCATAGGCAGAACCATTGTGACTTTTACTTCTCTGACAGTCTCGAGCTTTTCTAGGGAAGGTGAGGAAGGGATAGAAATCACCCTACCCAATATGTAACCTCAAAATATATCAGACCAAATTGCAAAGAGAAGCATGTTCTGGAAAATGTTGAGATTACCTCTAGAGGTTGCTTTGACCCCGTACATTCCACAGTCTATGATTTGGTTAAAGGCAGTAACAAAAATCTATACATTTGCCAGGAGCAGTGAATAGCAAACAACAGTATTAAGCATCATATTACGGTTTGGCAGAACCACAACAGATTGGGGTTTTATAGATTAAGCGTTGAAAGGCTGAAGTTTAGGAATACTGTAATTGTAAGGTAAAAGTTAAGTAAATATTAATAAAGACATATTTTTGTTCTAGGAATCAGTCTGCACGGTTCTGTCTGTGCTATTGAGGACCCACTGGAACTGGCATCCACGTCCTCCCTGTATGGGTTCACTTCATGATGAAATGACAACAATGTACTACGCAACAAAATCTTCAGTATATCAGATCTTAATCAACTGGCAGTGTGAGATCAGAAGGTGCCACTCTGAGCTGCAAGAGGTTGATAGAGAAGAGAAGATCCCCATTAGCCGAAAGCACTCTATGCCATTGGTTCATGAGTGAAGCATAATTCTCATATAACACTATATTAGGAGAACCTAAGAACATAAAAAATAGGAGCAGGGGTAGGCCATACGACCTATCAAGCCTGCTCCACCATTCAGTAAGATCATGGCTGATCTTCGACCTCAACTCACTTTCCCACCCGTTCCCCATATCCCTTGATTTCCTTAGTGTCCAAAAATCTATCGACCTGAGTTTTGAATATACTCAACGATTGAGCATCCACAGCCCTCTGGGGTAGAGAATTCCAAAGATTCATAACCCTCTGAGTAATGAAATATTCCTTATCTCAGACCGAAATGTCCGACCCCTTATCATGAGACTATCACCCCTAGTTTTAGACTCTCCAGCCGGGGAAACAACCTCTCAACATCTACCCTGTCAAGCCATCTAAAAAATGTTATACATTTCAATGAGATCACTTCACATTCTTCTAAACTTCAGAGAATATAGGCCCATTCTACTCAATCTCTCCTCATAAGGCAACCCTCTCATCCCAGGAATCAATCTGGTGAACCGACGTTGCACTCCCTCTAAGGCAAGTATATCCTTCCTCAGATAAGGAAAACAAAACTGTACAAAGTACTCCAAGTATGGTCTCACAAAATCCCTATATAACTGCAGCAAGCATCTTTACTCTTGTATTCCAACCCCTTTGCAATAAAGGCCAACATACCATTTGCTTTCCTAATTGCTTGCTGTACCTGCATGTTGACTTTCTGTGATTCATGTACAAGGACATCCAAATCTCTCTGACAAGAGACATTTACTTGCCTCTCACCTTTTAAAAAAATATTCTGCTTTTCTATTCTTTCTACCAGAGTGGATAATTTCACATTTCTCCACATTATACTCCATCTGCCACCTTCTTGCCCAATCACTTAACCCGTCTATATCCCTTTGTAGACTCGGTGTCCTCCTCACAGTTTACTTTCCCACCTAGCTTTGTATCGTCAACAAACTTGGATACATTACACTCGGTCCCTTCATCTAAGTCACTGATATAGATTGCAAGTAGATAAGGCCCAAGCACTGGTCCTTGCAGCACCCCACCAGTTACAACCTGCCAACCCGAAAATGGCCCGTTTATTCATACTCTCTGTTTTCTGTCTGTCAATCAATTCTCAATCCATGCTAATATATCACCCCCGATCTTATGAGCCCTAATCTTGTGTGGCACCTTATTGAATGCCTTTAGAAAATCCAAATATACTACATCCACTGGTGCCCCCTTATCTACCCTGCTAGTTACACCCTCAAAAAACTCTAATACATTTGTCATACACAATTTCCCTTTCATAAAACCATGTTGACTCTGCCTAATCATATTATGATTTTCTGTTACTACGTCCCAAATAATAGATTCTAGCATTTTCCCTACTACTAACGTCAGGCTAAGTGGCCTATAGTTCCCTGTTTTCTCTCTCCCTCCTTTCCTGAATAACGGAGTTACATTTGCTACCTTCCAATCCACGGGGACCGTTCTAGAATCTAGGGAATTCTAGAAGATCATGCATCCACTATCTCTACAGCCACATCTTTTAAAGCCCTAGGATGTAGGCCATCAGGTCCAGGGGATTTGTCGGCTTTTAATCCCATTAATTTCTCCAGTACTTTTTCTTTACTAATCTTAATTACTTTAAATTCCTCACTCTCATTAGACCTTTGGTTCCTCACTATTTCCGATATGTTTTTCTACTGTGAAGACAGTTATAAAATATTTGTTTAACATCTCTGCCATTTCCTTATTCCCCATTATAATTTCTACTGTCTCTGCCTCTAAGGGACGGATGTTTATTTTCACTAATCTCTTCCTTTTTACATACTTGTAGAAGCTCTTATAATGGGTTTTTATATTTCTCGCGAGTTAACACTGATATTCAATTTTCTCCCTCTACATCAATTTCTTGGTCATCCTTTGCTGATTTCTAAAACCCTCTCAATCCTCAGATTTACTACACTTTTTGGCAACATTATAAGCCTCTTCTTTTAATCTAATGCTACCCTTAACTTCTCTAGTTAGCCACTGGTGGATGACTTTTCCCGTGGAGTTTTTATTCCTCAAGGGGATGTATATTCATTGAGAATTATTTCTTTAAATGTTCGCCATTACTTATCTACCGTCATATCTTTTAATCTAATTTCCCAATCCACCTTAACCAACTCGCCCCTTATACCTAAGTAATTGGCTTTGTTTAAATTTAACACTCTAGCTTCGGACTTAACGACATCACTCTCAAACTCAATATGAAATTCTATCATATTATGATCACTCTGCCCCAGAGGATCCTTAACTATAAGATTACTAATTAACCCTGTCTCATTACACAATACTAGATCTAAAATAGCCTGTTCCCTAGCTGGTTCCTTGACATATTGTTCCAGAAAACTGTCTCAAATGCATTCCATGAACTCGTTCTCCAAACTACTTTCGCCAATTTGGTTTGCCCAGTCTATATGAAGAATAAAGTCCTCCACGATTATTACATTACCCTTGTTACATGCTCCTCTAATTTCCTGATTTATACTCTGTCCAACACTATAACTACTGTTAGGGGGCCTATAAACTACTCCCACCAGTGTTTTCTACCCCTTGTTATTTCTTAACTCCACTCATACTGATTCTAGATCCTGATTTTCTGAGCCAAGATCCTTTCCCACTACTGTCTTTCTCTCATCCTTTATTATCAGGGCTACTAATTCCTTTTCCATTTTGCCTATCTTTTCTAAAAATCAAGTACCCTGGAATATTTAGTTCCCAACTTTGGTCACCCTCCAACCATGTCTCAGTAATGGCTACTAGATCAAACCCATTTATCTCTATTTGTGTCATTAATTCATCTACCTTGTTACGAAAGCTTTGTGCATTCAGATATAGCGCCTTTAATTTTAACTTTTAACTATTTTTCCTGATGTGATCTTAGACACTAATGCCTTATTACCTCTAACCCTTCCTGACATACTCAGCTTGTTTTACCCAAATCGCTACACTGCTCTACAGCCTTGACTTTTCTCTTCAGACTTATAAATTTACCCTTACCTGAACTCTCTCCTCTCCTCTCCCCCCCCCCCCACCCCCACCATTAGTTTAACACCCTAATTATTCAATTTGTCAGGACACTGGTCCCAGCCCAGTTTAAGTGGAGCCCATCCCACCGGAACAGCTCCCTCTTTCCCCAGTACTGGTGCCAGTGCCCAATGAATTGAAACCCCTGCCTCCCACACTACTCTTTCAGCCACACATTTAACCCTCTAATCTGTTTGTCCCTCTACCAATTTGCACGTGGCTCAGGTAGTAATCCAGAGGTTATTACCTTTGAGGCTCTGCTTTTTAATTTAGACCCTAGCTCCTCAAACTCCCTCAGCAGATCCTCATTCCTAGTTCTAACCATGCTGTTGGTTCCCATGTGGACCACGACAACTGGATCCTCCCTCTCCTGCTCCGATTTCTTTTCCAGCCGTGAGGAGATCCCCTTAACTCTTGCACCATGCAGGCAACACAGCCTTCGGGAAACGCGGTCGCGGCTGCAGCCAAGGAGAGTGTGTGTCAGCCACATCGTCCAAACAACAGTTTTCAAAGTGGGGTCCGTGGACCCTAAGGGATCCCAGGAATCCCAGACACGGTCAGATTTCTAACCATCTTGCGTTTGATTTCTGTATTTCTCTATATTTGTTGACTTAACCAGCACATCATTTCTCTTACTCTATACTAATATACATTTTCTACAATAATAGTACTGTTTTCCTAATGGCAGCTTATACTGTCTTTCAGAAGTGAGGACAGAGAGCCCCAGTTTTTGCAGGAGTCTCCAGGGTTTAAATCAACATTTGAGAGCACACCCTCAAACACAAAACTTTGAAAACTACTGGCCCAGACTGCTTGATAACAATTGATGAACCTGGCAATGTAAAGCTAAGAGGCTATCAATATTTTTGCATATACTACTGGATTTCCTACAACATTGCTCATGGTAAAAAAGAGATGACAGTTTTTATATTGATAAGAATGTGATACCAGGAAACTTGAGCAGTACGTATTCAAGCACTGGTGTTCTACCTCTCAACCTGCCCAACAGTGAAGGAGGTTTCCAAATGGTTACCTGATTGGCTGCTGGTATGGTCAACAACTTAATCTAAATTTAAACCACGCTGGTAAACTGACGCTGACTGACTATGGCCAGTTGTTATCGTAACTACCTGGAAAGCTACTTTAATGATAGGGTGGGCTGAGAGGTGGAATTTTAAAAGCACACAGTTGGTTAAAATTAGATTTGCCTCAGACTCTCTGGGGTGAATTTTAAGCCCCACCCCCACGATGGGTGGGAAAAAGTCGGGGGGTTCAATTGCTAAAAATGGGAGATCCGACCCCAACCCACCGCAGACACGCCTACTTCCGATTTAACCACAGTGGGTTGGGGGACGGCCGAGTAACCCGCTCTGGAGAGGCGGGTCAGTGATTATAATATTTAAACGAGGCTGCGTTCCTCAGATTTTGTCAGCCATTTAAATTTAGCACTGACTGTCCGGGTTTCCCGGGAAACCTGATAACTGACGGGAGGCGGGTGCTGCCAGATCCAGCAGGTAAGTGTTTTTCCAGCACTGCTTGTGGGCCTGGAGGAGCAGGAGTGTTTCTCCCCGGCCCCTCAAGCTAACCTGCCGCAACCTTCCGACTCCCCACGCGATCGGCGGCCGCCGCCCCCCACCCCCTCCATCTCTTCACCACATCCACCACCCCCCCCTGCCCCCCCGCCAAAACCGATCTCCTACCCGGCCCGCGATCTCTCCCTCCTCGCTGCCCCCGCCCCCCCCCCTCACCAACCCACGATGTTTCTCCATTGCTCGGGACTGTCCCAAGCACTCCCCGACTGCTGCCTTCTATAGCAGGCTTTCCTGCCCGGCGGACGGCCACCCTCTCTATCTACCTGGCTGCTGGGTGGGGAAAAGGAGTAAAAAAATTCTATTGAGCTTTTGCCGTTAAATTTGTCAGAACCTCCGCCTTCCCGGTATTTCCGGCCGCCGACACGGGCCCCCGCTCCCTCCTGCCTCCCCGTAAATATCGGGTCCTCTCTCTTTCTGTATTAGTGTCAGTGATTCTGTCTCTTCTCTGTATGTCTGTCTCACACGATGACTATTTCTTTTCTCCTTCTCTCTGTCTTTCCCTCTCACTCATGATGCCTGTTACTCTGCATCCTTCTTTCCTCTCACTTTTGCTCTCTCTTTCTGTTTCTCCCTCACTCACACTCTCTTTCCCCCCAATAACAGGCACAAAGTATGATGGCTCAGATTTTGCTGGAGTGGGGCATATTGCGGCATGCCCTATTAGACTTTTTCCCTCACCCTTCAGCTCATTAGAATTTTATTCCCAACACATAGACCTTCTATCTCTCACACAATCACCCTCGCTCAGTCCCACACACATTACACATATATCTTCCTTCCCCGTGACCGTCAAGCACATACACCCACCCTCCCCTGTGCTGCATAGGGACCGCCTCCCTCCTTCTCCACATACAATATATAAGTAAGCAGCTCCTTTTATATAGTTACTTAGAAGACTTGCATCAAAAAGTCAAGAACTTCATGGTTTGCACTGTTTTGGTAGAAAAATAAAATTCAATTACCTTATGCTTTTCCATTCCACTGGGAAGGAAAGCTTTCAACTACATCTAAATATAAAACTAATAACATGTTAGACATAAAAAAAAACACAAGAAAAGCATACCCATTTCAAATTCGATACCTTTCCCTACCCACAACCCTCCGTTCTCTCGGGGGTCCCGGTGTTCCATACTGAAAGCTATCTATTCTTGAACAATGGCCCAGATTTTGCTGCCAAAATAAGGGTGAGTTTAATGGTGCTCGCCATTATTAATATGGAAATCGTCCAGGAACTTGTGGCGAGGAAGATACACCCAATGAGTTGCGAATCGCCACAAGTTGCTATCGTGAGCCTCATGTAAACTGTACCTCGCCCGCCCCATGAGTTTCATGAAGTTGCTGCATTTGCACATTAAAATTAATATTTGCTTAATTGAGAGTTAAAGTTTTATATTTTTTTCTTACTTTTCCTTTCTGTCTCTTAATCCAATCTTACTTTCCCTCTCTTTATTTCTCTTTCTGTACCTGATTTGACTCTAATTCACCCTACTTCCCTCTCCATTGTTCCTCTGTTTCTTTCTCAATCCTTAAATCTCATCGCTTAAGGAGATAGACTGTTGGACCAGGTTGCCCTCGCTGCATCGTTATCAGCTTGCACTTCCAGCAATTTGTGGCGCAAAAAAATTGAGTTGAAGGGTGAGGGAAAAAGTCTAATAGAGCATGCCGCAATATGCCCCACTCCAGCAAAATCTGGGCCATCATACTTTGCGCCTGTTATTGCACATCTGATGGCAAGTGCTCCTCAGTGTTGCTTTTTTTTTTAAAACCTGCATATTTTCCTCCCATCATCCACCCTCCGTAAACTTGAGCTCATCCAAAACTTTGCTGCCCCTTTCCTAACTCGCATTAAGTCCCTTACACCCATCACCCCTGTGCTCGCTGACCTACATTGGCTCCCGGTCAGAGAACGCCTCAATTTTAAAATTCTCATCCTTGTTTTCAAATCCCTCCATGCCTTTGCCCCTCCCTATCTCTAGCCTCCTCCAGCCCTACAACCCTCCAAGATATCTGCGCTCCTCCAATTCCTGCCTCTTGCACAACCCTGATGTTAATCGCTCCACCACTGGCGGCCGTGCCTTCAGCTGCTTGGGCCCTAAGCTCTCGAATTCCCATCCTAAACCTCTCCGCCTCTCTACCTCGCTCTCCTCCTTTAAGATGCTCCTTAAAACCTATCTCTTTGACCAAGCTTTTGGTCACCTGGCTCGATGTCAAATTTTGTTTGATAACACAACTGTGAAGCATCTTGGGATGTTTTACTACGTTAAAGGCGCTATACAAATGCAAGTTGTTGTTGTTGTTTCTCTTCTGCTCACAAGCCACTTCAGGGCTCACTGCCCCACAATGCTGCTTCCTTTGCTACTCGGTGGTGCTACTCAAAGCAGCATGACCTAACCCCCATACCATTCCCTCCTAAGAAAAGATGATAGCAAATTCAAAAAAAAGGTTAAATAAAATGAGACAAGGAGGTAGCACAGAACTACAAATAATAGGATCTTATATCAGGAATTCAGTCATCAAGGTCCATGTGCCTGATTTATGGTTCGTACAATTTCCCTTCAATTTATTTTAATGGACGTAAAATCATGCGGATTATGTGTCAGGTGCATTGGCCTCCATACCCAAATTCCAACAGGCACATCCATCGCATGAAGCTTCTGCACTGGGAGTTCTCGATCGTAAAATTTACTACAAGGTCAAAAAGAGAAATGAGACATTAATAAAACAGAAAACGGAGAGCGCGGTTAATTGGGTTCACTGACCTCTGTGTCTACTTCTCTGATTCACGCTCACATCACGTGAGGGTCAGAGCCAGTAGCATAGCTTTGCAAATTTTACCCTAACACACTTGTCCTTACAAACGGCTTATCATCCAATTTACCACAACAGCTGTATGCACTAGCTCAGAGTTTACTTAACAGCAAATTAAACTTTGTAGCCTTGAAAGACACACACCTACTCTTCAGCAGAAGAACAGATTGAATTTTACATGGTATTCTGCCTATGTATAAAAAGCATCCTCTGACTTACTATGAGTAATGGCACAGGAGATTTCCTGCTAATATCTTTGAAAAGGTATGTCAACTGCTGAGATATCACACTGCAGAGTCACATTTTCTTACAAAAAAAAAATCTTAAAATGATGCTTGCTTCTGCACTGGAGCCTCAAACAAAGAAGCGCATTGTAATTTGCTAAGTTCCTTGACCAAACAACAATTAAACTCTCAATGACCCAAATCTGTTTACTTAACAATTAGACTTACTGGACTTAAATGGGTAGACTAGCAGACAACACATTGTGCACTACTTGGTCTAATACACCCATCATTGTAAAATAGAGCATCATCCAATTTACCGTGAGCAATGCTACAGGAGATTTAGTAATAGGACATAAATAGAATGCCAAGCAAACATTCTTTGTCCGTCACATTTCCAAGTGCCACACTCAAAAGAAAAGTATAAAGAAAAGAGCAGTCATTGGAATGTACAGAGAAAGTTTCTCAGCAACAGAAAAATAATTTAATTGTCCCAGGAGCCAGAATGTTTAAAACTCCTGGCTGACCTCATCAATCATACTTAAAAACAAAAAGCATGCCAGGGTTGTGACCTGTAGTCTGAAGGGCAATTAAACTCTTACCTCACCAATGTTGACTTAACAACAATTATTAGACTGTCACCTTAAAGATTCGTAGTTTCACCTTAGCAATAGAATAATACATTTTGCATTGAATGGTATAACGTTCCTTTCCTTTTAAACTGTGTATCATCTGAATACCATTAGGTTTGCTACTATATAAAAAGTTTTGACAGTTACCACACATCAAAAGTAAAAAAAAGACAAAGAAAGGAAATCATTTAATTCTATTTTTTTCCCTGATCTGCAGCTGAAAGTTTAGAAGCATCTTTCAATTTGAAAACTTCCCTCATCAAATGGCATAAACTCACTGACTTCAAGCTGTGTTTACTTAAAAAGAAAGAACTTGCATTCATGACCTCAGGACGTCCCAATGCACTTTATAGCAAAAGAACAACTTTTGAAGTGTAGTCACTGTTGTAATGTAGGAAATGCAGCAGCCAATTTGCACACAGCAAGCTCCCACGTACAGCAATGTGATAATGACCAGATATTCTGTTTTAATGATGTTGGTTGAGGGATAAATATCGGCCAGGATACGGGCAAAGAAACATTAAAATTCAAAATAAATTACATATCAGTTCGGAGAAATGTAGTATTGCACCCAACTGGCATGATTCATAAATTATTACTTGCTGAAATATCACTGTGTACTCCATAAATTTATCAGTAAATGATTTGTTTATTTTGTTCTTTTCAGTTACAAAATTCAATTTATTGAGTTGTAAACCTAATTGTGCTACTTCCAAATGGAAAGCAGCTTTCGGTTTATAAAACATTGTGATAGCAGGCTAAAAGTGATATGTAATATTGGGAGATAATGACCAGATCATTTATTAGAGATGTTAGTTGAGGGATAAATATTGGCCAGGACACTGGGGATTTTCTGGCATTAAAGCAACAGGCCACATAAAACACAGATTCATCTTAACAGTGGTACAGTACATTGTAAGTTACATAGTATAATGCTCCTGTCATCATATCATCCGACTTAATGTGAACACTAACCCTGGAAGATACGTAGTATTGTTAAACATCACCTCTGCTTGCAATCATGTGGACCTGCCCAGCTGAGTGACTGTGTCATTGGTAGAGATAAAGGCCCCAATATTACCAGGGAGGCGGGTTGACAGCGGGGGGTCGACTGGGCGTGTGGGTAACCTGCCCAATAAAATCGCTGGGCTCCCCACGCGATCGCGAGTAAATTGATGCCACTTACCGTGGTTTCTGGGTTTGTTGGAAACCTGCACAGTGGGTGGACTGCACACCCGCATCACAAGCTGTCAGCTGGAGGAGCTCTATTTAAAAGGAGCAGTCCTCCAATGCTGCTCCTGCAGCAAACAACCAAAATTACAGCATTGAGCAGCCCAGCGGAACAGCTGCTCCCAGGTTTAATGATACCTCACTCCAGGTCTTACTGGATGGGGTGAGGAGGAGAGAGATTTTCTACCCGGCGGATGGGAGGAAGTGGCCTGCCTCTGCCACCAAGAAGGCCTGGCTTGAGGTGGCAGAGGAGGTCACCAGCACCAGCAACATCTCCCGTACCTGGATCCAGTGCAGGAAGCGCTTCAATGACCTAACTAGGTCAGCCAAAGTGAGTACACTTACTGATTCTCCTACACTCTGTCTTCCACATCACCGCCCCCACCCCACAACTCCTTCTGCACTGCCAACACTACTCTATCACATCACTCCTCACACCCACTCAAACCTCATCCTTAACTTACCTGCACTTACTCACCTCCCCAGTACTCATCCCACCACTACCACTCAACCCAATCCTCATACAATCTCATGGCTCTGTCTCATACTCAGCCTCTGATGCATCTCTTTCACGGTCACCCTCACCCAACTGGCCACTACCTCTGCTGCAGCCACAGGGGATGCATCACGTAGGAGTAGCAGGAAGCGTAAGGCAAAGGTTTCGTGAGCACAAAGGGCATGCACAAGGGTTTTTGACGGTTTGTCGTGTTTTTTATTTATATTTGATTTTGGTTCAATTCACATTAAATATTATATTGTCACGACTACTGCCATGACTTGGCCATTCTTGACTGGCTTGTGCAATAAGTCCCTTTCATGAAGTTCTCCATGAACACCCACACTTGATGCCACCCATTGGGTCACCCTACAGTGGGTGTATGTGTAGTTGCACGACTATTTTGTGCAGGTGCCTGTGGCGCAGCACTGTGTTGTGCAGCTCCACGTGGCAGAGCTGAACGGCGTGCCTGACGAGGCTGGTAATGTTGCTCGTCCTCGGATGAAGTGATGAATGCAGCCATGGCGCCCCCCGCCAATCCTGACTGAGTTTGTGGGGGTCCACAAAGTAGGTAAATGTGTTTGCACAGCAGAGTTTAGGGTATAAATTAAGAATTTTGAGTGGAAAGACAAAAGATGTTGCAGCCAAAACTTTGTCTGAAGTGACAGAGTGCCCTGCTGCAATAAATGAGGTATTCCCCCCAACTGTCAAAAAATCCTTTGCATCTCCCACTGGCTACTGACTGAAACATGTCTGTTCCAACAGGGAGTGTTTCCCACAGCACGAGAAACACGCTGAGGATCCATGAAAATTGCACCCCTGCCAAAATCTCCTGTCAATGAGGTCTGTTAAGTGCCTCTACTAGGTAAGTATTTAAATTGTCATCCCGCCGGCTTTAATTGCCGGTGGGAGTCCCGCATGCGGGAGCTGCGCGCGTACCCGAACGCTTCACTGGGGAACCCGGAAGTGGGCGGGTTGGAGCTGGGCTCCGGACCCACTCTGGGATTCCCCAATTTTACGAGCCCCCTCACCCCCAACGCACCCGCTCGGCCATCCTAAAATCGACTCCAAAGATTCTAATGGGAAAGCTGCAATAAGGTTACAAACGCCTAAATTGCATAAGCGGTAAGCAATATTTGGTTGTGTGTTTAGCTCTGTAATACGCCCTTGGGGTTCATGTGCCTAAATCACTTAAGCTTTTTCAGTTTATTGGATTTCTGCTGGTGTAAAAAACAGACCCTGTAATGAAAGTAGTCTGCTATTGAAATTTAGCTAAGTACCTAAAGTTGTTCAGTGTCCAGTTTTGCAGTGCCAGTGATTACTGGGATCATACACCAATCTCCCAATCGGAAAAAACCCTTGGTTGATATCATGCAATTTTGGATTTTTGAAAATTGGAGTCTTAATAATGAAGTTCTCAGATGTTTTTAGTTTGGTTTTACAGTATAGTTTTATCGTATGCAGCATCAAGAACACCAATTTCCTATATTGATATGTTATCTAACTTGAACACCTTTGATTATTTCCATGGTGTCTAATTAGAATGACAACTGTCCACTGCACAGTTAAATGCAAGGATAAATCCAACAGGTGATTTTAGGTTTAGAAACTGTACAACCTTCACTCTTGTGGTTTGTGCCATTGCATCTGTGCCTGTTAAATTAGTAACTTGTGGTCAAGCCCAGCCATGTTTTACACACACAGTCAAGGCCACTGAAGTGCAATGCCATTAAGCAGAACCAGTCTTTGGATTCTGCCCTCTCCCAACAAGGCTTTCCACGCAGTTCCTCCAACCCAATCTGGATCTGCTCACACCACCACTCAATACACATGATGGAGTCAGAAGCAGGGGGGGGGGGGGGGAAATCATGCATGTTCTTGATATGTTCCCCTTCCCACCACTGTAACGTACTTCAAAGCAGACACGGTGGGACCACTTGCCCCAGGCAGGCAGGGGTCCACTTTAGAGTCAGAAATTGCAGGCGGGTGATGTCAGCGTCGCAAGATGCAATTTTAACTGCCGAAATCAGGAGGCACGCACGGGGCCAACCCCAACAGCTACACCAAGGTGGACATCATCGAAGAGGCCCAGATAAGTACTTAGATTACCTTTCAAAAGGATTACTTGTGAGCCAAGAGGAACGACAGTGCACACCCGAGCCCCACAAGGAATCCTTGAGCAACCTCAGACTCGGCCTTGCCTTTCCCTCCCAGCGCTGGCACCCCCGGGGAACTCCCACCTCCCCTTCCTTCCCCCCCAGCACTGACTTCTTGTTGGGGACCATTCCTTCTTTGAGTCCTGATGCAATTTCTGCCCTTGTCCAGCCAGCCCTGACGTCATTCCCATTGGTTTCAGACGGGAGACAGTGATGGATTATTCAAAAGAGGCCCTGGAGTTCAAATGGCCAGGGGCCTCATGCTCAGCTCTCCGTAGGGGTTTTCCTCCCGCCCAACACCCCTGCCGGGAGTTAAAATCAACCCCAATATATTATGCTTAAATTTACATCACTTTTATTTCATATTAGAAACATATTACAAGAAACTTGCATTTAACAGGCATTTAACAGACACTTAACATATAAAAACATCCTAAGATGCTGCACAGAGGTGGTGGGAGAGAAGAGTTAGCAGATGTGACCAAAAGCATGGTTAAATAGATAACTTTGGAGAATGCTCTAAAAGGCATGGAGCAAGAAGTGAGGTGGAGGGGTTTCAGGAGGGAGTTCCAAAGAGTGTACCTTAAGACAACAGAAAGTTCTGCCATTGGCAGTGGAGGAGGAGGAGGAGGAGGAGGAGGAGGGGGTATATCCAGATGAGCCTAGAACTGAAGGAATGTAGGACTCAGAATGAGAAATAAATGTGGAGGGAGAAAGGACATAGGAAAGGGTGAAGCCATGGAAGGATTTGTAGATGATAATGAGGATTTTGAAATCAGTGCATTGGAGGAAAGGGAGGCAGTTTAGGTCTGCAAGGATAAATTGTATGGGCACGCGGGAGGCTTAGTGCGGGACAGGATATGAATGGCAGTATTACAGAGGAGTTGGGGTGTTGGAGGGTGGAGCTAGGCAAGGAGGGGTTTTAAGAAATTGAGTCTGAAAGTGACAAAGCATGGATAAGGGTTCAGTTGTGTTGGGAATAAAGAAAGGGCAGGGATGGCCGATATTGTGGAGGTGAAATCAGCAGTCTTGATGATGGCAATGATATGGGTTTTGAAGCTCAGCTCTGGGTCAAGGATGCACACTGCTCGATATATGTTGAACTATGCTCTTCCCAATGTTCAACAGAAAGAAATTCTGACAGGATGCAGATAGCTGATGAGTTTAAGGAAGGGTAGAGGTCATATGTCATCAGCATACATAAGGAAACCATCCCATGTGAGTGTAGCCTTTACCAGGGACAAGGGGCCCAAAAGCAATGGCTTTTCCAGATGCCATGTTGACACACTATCTAATTGGACAATCCCAAAAGCCAACTCTGCTAAAAAGAAAGTAAATCAGTGGGATTCCATAAATTGCCAAATTCTTACCATCGAATCAGTTTTGCTTATGAATTTTACCACAAAATAATTCATATGCAACCGAAAAAAGTTGTACAGAAGACGACCTACAGACAGGATGCTATACCATTACCTATTATACAAGAGAATTCATATGTTTTCCACTGACATTTGATTTGTATATATTTGTAATAAAGACAGAAAATGTTGAAAGTAGTTCAGATTTCCAACATTTGCAGTCATTTTTCTTTTGTTCTTCCACTGTTTGAAAGTTGATTGGTTAGCCAATAGATTTGGTAATTCAAGACTAGCCTACACTCAATTTCAACCTGCTTTGTTTTTATTATAGAATGGATAGAAATAAATGCAGAAACAGGCATATAGACTGGGAACACTGAATCACTGGTGAATTAAATGACTCACCACATTCAAAACTCAACCTTCTCCATGGTGGGACAAATTGGGCATGGCAATGCTGAAATTAGAGATAAGTGAACGAACAGTCAACGTGTTTTGCAGAAATATTCCACTAGTTTTGAGCAGCGGCGGATGACATTTCAGACGCGAGTTTAATTCCCGCCAGACCCCCTTCATTCTCCGGCAGTAGGCTCATGCATTGATACTATTTCGTCCCCAGATGTAATCAGAACGGCAGTCACGGCGAGGTTAGGGGAATACGTCCCAGTCAGTAGGTTACCACTTGATGCTGAAGAAATACCCAGAGTCCATTCTATCCCCTGTTGCTTATTGGGGTCTAGCTCAATATTCGTGAGATCCCCTATCCCTATCTGATACACACATTACGTTACGATGTTCTCGATGTGGCTAAGCAAACCTGGGTTTCTCTTTTTTTTTGAGCACCAATGTTGGAAGATATCTTGTTGGATTAATCAGACCTGACTTTTCCCTTTATTGTTTCTGCTGGACTCACGCACTGGCAGAGAGAAAAAAATCGATAACAACCTCCCAGTAAGACAGAAAAAAACCCCCAAGTCTCCTAACTCCCGACGCACAGTAATGCCCTAAGCAGTGAAACTGCATTCATTCATATTCTAATAACTAACAGCCCTGTTAATATCGCTGGAACGCCAGTAATAACGTCGCACCCAAATGATGGCGAACTTAAAGCGGTAACATCTTAATTAAAGCTAGAAATTCTGATTCCGGTAAAAAAAAAATCAGGATTTGCGAACTTAACTGAACGTACAATTAAAAAAGGGTTAGTTTATTTTTTTGTTGTTATCATATTATGCTTTAACGCTACATTTTTAAAAAATATATTGGTATCAGATCGAAACCGACACGGTAAAGTGATGTGATTTGGCAAATATAACCTGATACTTTTCCCCTCAATTTTAGTCGCCTTTATATTGCGATATATATGAATACAATGCAACGTCTCCATCCCACCTTACACCGAGCTCCCTTGCTCCGCCGGCCGCGCACACACTGATGCAAGTCGTCAGCGGCATTAAGAAGCCGCATGATTATTTTTTAAAAGTATGATGTATCCCCTTTCCTTCAAAAAAAAAATGGTGTTTAGCACTTAAAAAAATGTCGAAGTACTGTCCGGATATGAGGAGATTACAGCAAGCCCCCCTTTCGACAATGAAGGAGCTGAGCTGAGGGCAGTCAGAACAGAGCCATTAAATATACATCAAAATATCACATTTCCATCGGCGTTGTTGGTCATTGGCAAAGCTCAATTTAATTTCGGGCTTCTTTTGTGTGCATGTACGCGTGCAAAACGTGAATTGCACTTCCAGACACCCATTCAAATTTTAAAAACACCCTCACTCTGTTTCCCCACATTACAGGGAGAGTCACTAGATCTCAACATCTAGATCCTAAAACAATATTCCAATGACAAGACACAAGGAGAGCGGTTACCGTCTCTCGGCAACTGAGTGCCAATCGCAGCCCTTCGTTTAACTCTCTTCATTTTAAAACCACCTTAAACTAGATGCTTTGCGAGAGAGATATGGGGGGGGGGGGGGTGCAAAAAATGTCATTTTATTTGGACTTACCGAATCCGCGCGCCTCCAGGTAACGTCGGGTGAAGAGGAGGAAAAAAAACAAGAGAGAGATGTGTGGTTTTTTTTAAAAAGGAACAAAAAAAAATTCCTAGGGAAGGTGCACTGGAATCATCCTATCAGGGGAAAGCTGAGAGGGAGAAGAGCAGCAGCAGCATCAGCATCCGCCAAGCCAGTGTAGGAAGCTCTCAGTTCCACCGTAACAATGTAGCAGCCCCAGTCGCTGCTCCGCACTCTCCACCTCTCCTCCCTCCCTCCCTCCCTCCCTCCCTCCGTCCGTCTCTCCCTCCGTCTCTCGCGCTACCTCCAGGCTCCGGGATAGAAGCGCGAGAACTGTTGGGAGACTCTCCTCTCTCTGCGCAAACGCGATACCTCCCTCCAGCCACCTTCCCCATGCACCGTCCAGTACAACTGGCACTCGCAGGGAGAAGGGTGCTCCAAGCAAGCACCCAGTCATCAGTCTTGTCAGGGATTGGTTTTAAAAGGATTGGTCAGTGGAGAACTGTGGTTGAAATTCTGCCCTCACCCTCTTCCCACCCCCACTCCATCCTTCAGGAAGTTGTTTTAGACCTTCTTGGGAATGCTTGGTAGTTCAGGAGTGTGGGAGTCACGGTGAGTTCTTCCAAACTACTCACAGGCCCATTGGTTTGAAGTTTTTTGTTTGACGCATCTGGCATGAACTGCAACTGATCTTTATCTAGCACCTTTTTTTTGCGGTTGGGGAAAAAAAAATTCCAAGACATCACAGAGATGTGAGGAAGGGGGGACCCGTTCTTAAAGGAGAGATGAGGATGGGTAGCTTGGTAAAGGAGGAGATGAAGGTGAAGAGGTCAAGGGATTTAGGGAGGGAACTCTGGAGAGATGACCTAGATGGCTGAAAGCAGAGCAACCAATGGTATGGGTGGAACCAATACTATTATAAGTGCAGAGGGTGTATTAATACTCATTTAAGTGAACTGCTTTTCATCTCTTCCCCCAAGAATGATTGCCATCTTGAAAACCTCCATTGCAGTTAGAAATAATTTAATCCATGGGCCATTTTGGCTTAAACTGCAATGTATCACAGCAATCAGTCACAAATCTGGGATGAGGTTTTGTCTTTGTGACTCATGAAGACTACAAAAATATAAAATAGTTGTAAAATTAGAGTTCAGACACTAGTTTATGGAATTCAAATGTACAGTCACCATTTATGGAGTAATTCCATTGAAAAGTGAAAATCCAATTTAAAAATAATTCAGTGTGTCTCTTTACTGGGTGATGGAGCTAAAATTTACACAAATTAAAATCTGATTACATAAGCTAAATTTAGTTCTGTACTCAAAGTCTCATCATCTACACTATATTTTAATACAGTATAAAGACAGCTGGATAACATCCAAGATTCTGGGATAAATTATTTTAATGATGGGCCGGATTTTACGGGAAATATAATGTGAGGTTAACTGTTATTCATATGCAAATCGGACAGTAACTTCCGGCGACCATACATGCACAGTTAAACGCAGAAATCCAGAAGTTGCTGGCCGAAATGTGATGCTCCTCCAAAAGCTGCACGAAAACAGCATCTCGCCGGCTGATTCACTATTCAAATGTATTGAACTCGGCAAAAAAAGTTTCGTTTTTTTTATTCGTTTGTGGGATGTGGACGTCGCTGGCAAGGTCAGCATTTATTGCCCATCCCTAATTGCCCTTGAGAAAGTGGTGGTGAGCCGCCTTCTTGAACCGCTGCAGTCCGTGTGGTGAAGGTTCTCCCACAGTGCTGTTAGATAGGGAGTTCCAGGATTATGACCCAGCGACGATGAAGGAACAGCGATATATTTCCAAGTCGGAATGGTGTGTGACTTGGAGGGGAAAGTGCAGGTGGTGGTGTTCCCATGTGTCTGCTGCTCTTATCCTTCTAGGTGGTAGAGCTGGCGTGTTTGGGAGGTGCTGTCAAAGAAGCCTTGGTGAGTTGCTGCAGTGCATCCTGTGGATGGTACACACTGCAGCCACAGTGCGCCGGTGGTGAAGGGAGTGAATGTTTAGGGTGGTGGATGGGGTGCCAATCAAGCGGGCTGCTTTGTCCTGGATGGTGTCGAGCTTCTTGAGTGTTGTTGGAGCTGCACTCATCCAGGCAAGTGGAGAGTATTCCATCACACTCCTGACTTGTGCTTTGTAGATGGTGGAAAGGCTTTGGGGAGTCAGGAGGTGAGTCACTCACCACAGAATACCCAGCCTCTGACCTGCTTTTGTAGCCACAGTATTTATATGGCTGGTCCAGTTAAGTTTCTGGTCAATGGTGACCCCCAGGATGTTGATGGTGGGGGATTCGGCGATGGTAATGTCGTTGAATGTCAAGGGGAGGTGGTTAGACTCTCTCTTGTTGGAGATGGTGATTGCCTGGCATTTGTCTGGCACGAATGTTACTTGACACTTATGATCCCAAGCCTGGATGTTGTCCAGGTCTTGTTGCATGCGGGCACGGACTGCTTCATTATCTGAGGGGTTGCGAATGGAACTGAACACTGTGCAATCATCAGCGAACATCCCTATTTCTGACCTTATGATGGAGGGAAGGTCATTGATGAAGCAGCTGAAGATGGTTGGGCCGAGGACACTGCCCTGAGGAACTCCTGCAGCAATGTCCTGGGGCTGAGATGATTGGCCTCCAACAAATTCTACCATCTTCCTTTGTGCTAGGTATGACTCCAGCCACTGGAGACTTTCCCCCTTGATTTCCATTGACTTCAATTTTACAAGGGTTCCTTGGTGCCACACTCGGTCAAATACTGCCTTGATGTCAAGGGCAGTCGCTCTCACTTCACCTCTGGAATTCAGCACTTTTGTCCATGTTTGGACCAAGGCTGTAATAAGGTCTGGAGCCGAGTGGTTCTGGCGGAACCCAAACTGAGCATCAGTGAGCAGGTTATTGGTGAGTAAGTGCCACTTGATAGCACTGTCAACGACACCTTCCATCACTTTGCTATTGATTGAGAGTAGACTGATGGGGCAGTAATTGGCCGGATTGGATTTGTCCTGCTTTTTGTGGACAGGACATACCTGGACAATTTTCCACATTGTCGGGTAGGTGCCAGTGTTGTAGCTGTACTGTAACAGCTTGGCTCGAGGCGCAGCTAGTTCTGGAGATACACAGCTGCTTGCCCTGTTCATACAGGTCCCAGATGCCCTGTAGAGGGCACTGTGCTGAATAGATTTCTAATTTACAGGAACTTGCAGTGCAGTAGCTCATCGAAAGTCTGTGGGCAAGCGCAAGTCTAACAGTGCCGTTCGTTCGCCGGTCACAGCAAAATCCAGCCCATAGTTTGAAAAAAAATAATTGGGTAAAACAATAGTCCTGTCAGTTGGTCATTATCATGGAAACAGGATATTATGGGACAGAAATACCACTGCTTTCTTTGTGTGAGTAGAACAGGAACAGTAGAAAGTGTCTGTTCTATCTGAGAGGATATTTGGGGCTTTGTGTTCAGCATTAGAGTTCTTTAATGACAGAAAACATCACAAACATCAAAAAAGTAAAATATAGATATTAATTATGGCATGAGAGCGGTCGCAGTTTAAGGCATCTAAGAAGATACAATGGGGCAATTCTCCAACAGCACCTCCCGTGACCTCCACCACCCAGATGGACAAGGGCAGCAGATGGATGGGAACACCACCACCTCCAAATTCCCCTCCAAGTCACACACTCATCCTAACTTGGACATATATCGCTGTTCTTTCATGGTTGCTGGGTCAAAATCCTGGAACTCCCTGTCTAACAGCACTGTTGTGGAGATGCCGGTGATGGACTGGGGTTGACAATTGTAAACAATTTTACGACACCAAGTTATAGTCCAGCAATTTTATTTTAAGTTCACAAGCTTTCGGAGGCTTCCTCCTTCCTCAGGTGAACGTTTGTTGGAACAACAAACGTTCACCTGAGGAAGGAGGAAGCCTCCGAAAGCTTGTGAATTTAAAATAAAATTGCTGGACTATAACTTGGTGTTGTAAAATTGTTTACAATTAACAGCACTGGGGAGAACCTTCACCGCACGGACTGCAGCGGTTCAAGAAGGCGGCTCACCACCACCTTATGGGCAACAAATATCGGCCTTGCCAGTGACGCCCACATCCCGAGAATTAATTAAAAGAAAATCTGAGTTTGCGCTCCAGTGAGGCGGAGCCTTGTATTGCGTTAGTAATTGGAATTTGGGTGTGTGCAGACCATGACCTTCATTCCATTAATGCATTCACAGTGGCCGAGACTCGGGTATCTAAACTATGAGGGAGTGGGGCTGAGAAAAGGGACTTCAAGATAATCCAGTAGAAGTTCTCAAAATTAGTAGGGGGTCGACAAAACTTGATCCAAACAAATTGTTCACATTGACAAAAGAAGTTCAAAAACGTCGAGGGAATTTACTTTTGAAAGTTAGGAAGTTTGGAGTAAATAATGAATTGAAGCAAAACTAATTTCACACAAAGGTCAGCAGATATATGCAATATGTCTATTGACCTTTCAGTATCTGGAGAATACCACTGAAGTAAATAGGATAAATGGGTGCAAGAGACACCCGGCTATGATTCTGGAGAAGGAAGGGAAAGATGATGAGTGATGAGAAGGTGGGGCTGAGATCAATCAAAAAGGAATGGGCTCGTTGGGGCAAATGGCCTCATTCCTGTCTTCCTAAAATTCCCAATGTGGATTTGGATTCAAAAGGCAGTTTACTGTCCTGCAAATATTAGCACCACCATGTGGCCTGTCTTAGATTGTTCATACAAATATAATTGCGTAAAATAAGATTTTCTAGTTATTTCTTTTTCTGGATCAGTTTGCTATGTCTCAGCGAAATTCATGGAGAGATTTGTGTTCTCCAATGTTCCTGCCACCCGTTTGAAGGTAAAGCACATAACAACTAGGATTTAAAAATGTAGAGGGCAAGACTATCAGATACCTCGTATTTTGGGCAGCTGAATTGGAAGGGTTAGTCAGTTCAGTGTGGCCCCAGGGCAACAAACGGGAGTGGAGAATAAATATATTTGAAGTGGTCGAGGGGAGGTGCCTTATCTGTTGATTGTGATGACTGAGGGGATTCAAGGAATGCAGAATTGCAAGGGACAATATTTATGAGGCCTATAGAAATGCATTCAACGTGTGGGCAGTGCGCTAGATTAGCACAGCACCTGACATCACTTTTCTGCTCCCAATTTCCTCTTGGGGCTAATTCGCGTGTTGTCAGTGTTCCCTGGGTGGGCGCTAAGGCCTCCTATTGGGCACGGTCCTAAACACACTGAAAAGTGAAGTGCTGCTGCGTTCCTTAAAGTCCTGTGACTGCTTACAGAAGCTGGAGGACCTTGGCAGAGCCTGGGTGAGCAGTGTGGAAGCTTTGAACTTGCAGACGGATATCCTGAAGTGCTTCTGAGAAGGAATTTTTTTGCTAGACTGTAGTTGTTAGAGCTGGTCACATAAGGGCACCCTGCTTTGATGACAAGGCCGTTGAACATGTGTTGCAGGAATTAGAACAGAAAAGAGATACCCTATGGAAGGAAGGTCATGCAGGTTATGGCAAGAGCTGGCTGAAGCCGTCAGTAGCAGCAGCACTGTGCCAAGGACGTGCATGCAATGTCGAAAGAAGTTGAATGAGCTCACCAGGAGGAGGAAAGTAAGTCTGAACTTTTACACAGAATTAAAAATGTTTGTGAGCCTTGTGGCAACTACTTAGTGTTTCCTGTCACTCAATGTAACCTGTCTGTCGTGTTTGCCCTAGCGCAGGTCCTAACTCAAGTCTCACATACAAAATTCTTGAGTCACTTAGGGAACAGTAGCTGAGGTGGTTGCCCATTGCGTTCCTCATGGTTTTTATCTTTGAAGTACCTTCTCTTAGGTAGGCTGCAACCAAGGTCAAGAGCCCCACCTCCCATTCATGTATTGAAAGCTTGAAAGAAATGGGATATCAGGTCCTCTCCCAGCAGGTGACACAATTCTCTGATGACCTCCCTGTTTAGCCTCCAGAGGCCTTGATCCTCACTAAGGTTTATGAATGTCCCTCAGGCTCTACAAACTCGCTCGTCTGGGTACTTTCGAGTTGGCACTCTCTGATATTACCTTATTGATCTTGCATCCTTAAGTGCTTGCAACTCATTGACCTCCTGTTCCCAAAATAGCACAAATACAGATGGATTCCAAAGGGGGCTCCCACCCTTCAGCAGAGACAGTTGTCCTCACTGTCAAAACTCTTTGGCGACATTATCCCTTAGCAACAAATCAATTAAGTTTCCTCTGTTACAAAAGTTCTTGTACCTCAGAATTTTACTGACTCCAGCCTCACAGTACTCAACAAGCTCTTTCATTTTATATTTGAGCAGTTGGCGCATTACTAGAGACTGGTGCTGGGATAGGAAATTGCAATACAAACACGACAAGAACGACTCGTTTGAACACTTGTGCTTCCTTCAGGCGTAGCGCGTATCAGATGAGGACAGGTAGTTCATGGGCAGTCCAACGGGAGCGGGGACTAGTGTTACCAGTCTCCGCCCATAGTTCCGGTTGGCTGCATTTTCCCTGGGGCACTGTATCCAGGAAAATTTGCCCTGCGATGTCAACTAGGGCTTGTTTAGATTAACAATAGTTAGTGGTTTGAAAATGTGCAGGGATTGTGTTCCATGTTCAAAATTCAAAACTGTTGCAATTGTGAACAAATAGAAACCACTTGTATAAAGTTTGCTAACTTCAGTGGTTGGCAATAATTGTCATACAGTCTACTCCTGATAATTCCAAGTTGTTTCTTGCACTAAAAAAAATGAACTATCCAATAATTTGAATTATGCGATGTAAATAACAGCGATGGGGAATTTAGTGCAAAAAATGCATTATCCAATAATTTGAATTAAACAATATAAATAACAGAGTAAAGGGGAACTTAGTGCAAAAAACTGAATTAAGTTATTTTGAATTAACAGGAGTAGACTGTATTTCAGTGGCCATAGGTCTTAAAATGGGCTGGGGAAAGTAGTTGGACTCTGAAGTGTCCAATCACAATGAAAGTCAAATGTAGCTGGGACCTTTAGGTTTCCCATCCATGTCTTGCTGGGTGAGGCTTTGTGGAATCCTTGTCCTTGAAAAGTATTGGTGGGAGATTCAGACGGATGGACTCTCGTGGGTGGTATCAAGTGCCACTAATCATTGGTGATAACAGCTATTATATGACGCACCTGGTTATGTACTTTGTACCTGGTTTCTTGTGCATCCGAGGGGTGTAATATAAATTAACATATTTTTGTGGCAGTAGCAGTGCATTTATTTGTTTATTTGCAATTAAATATACAGACCTACTCAGGACTCAGTTGCACATTACGTTATGTTATCTCAACTGAAATGGTGGAAAAACACCAAAAGAGCAAGGGATGGCTTCTAGAACTAGTCAAAGTGAAGCCTTTTGTAGTATTCTGCAGCAAGGGTGTTGTGTCAAGCATCTCAATGCTAGATATGTTGGAGCAGGAGCAGGAATAGCAGAGATCACCGTCTAGTAGATTCAAGGCCATCAGGGGTGAACTATTAGGTCTTCCTTTCACTTGATACAACTTGAGTATTGCTGATGTGTTGCCAACCTCAACCTCAGCAAGGAACAGTGTGTAAGGAGTATGCACCTTGATAGAATATGATCTCAGACTTGTGTCAGCATGCAGCCGTGGACCAACATTCAGACGCACTCAGTGCAAATGACCATCATACTAAACCTCTATACCACTGGGAGAATCTAGGTTCCTACAGGGTACATTTGTCAGAACTGCCATACAATTTTGCATCATTGAAGTAACAGATGCCATGGCTCAGCACACATCTAGTACAAGCTATCATACAGCACCAGCTGGAGAAGCAGATCCAATATTTTCCAATCACGTGGCATTTTAGTGCAATGTGGCATTGATTGTAGTTACATCACCATGTGTGCACCTGCCGAGCGTCAGATGACTGAGTTGAGGAAAGGTTGCAGAATCTTGGGGACCTCTTAGTTATATAAAATAGTAAGAGAAAAGAAAGAAAGTACTTTCATTTATATAGCATCTTTTACACCCTCAGGATGTCTCAAAGCGCTTCACGGCCAATGAAGTACTTTTGAAGTGTAGTCACTGTTGTAATGTAGGAAACGCGGCAGCCAATTTGTGCACAGCAAAATCCCACAAACAGCAATGAGATAATGACCAGATAATCTGTTTTATTGATGTTGGTTGGGAAATAAATATTGGCCAGGACACCGATGGGAACTTCGTTCTTTTCTTCAAATAGTGCAGTGGGATCTTTTACGTCCACTTGAGAGGACAGATGTGGCCTCGGTTTAATGTCTCATCCAAAAGACGGCACCTCTGACAAAGCAGCACTCCCTCAATATTACACTGGGAGTTTCAGCCTAGATTTTGTGCTCAAGTCTCTGGAGTGGGACCTGAATCCATGACCTTCTGACTCCGAGGCGAGAGTGATACCACTTAGCCACAGCTGACACAGTGTAGAAAATGTAAATCGGGAACATTAGTTCAAATTAAATCTAAACTTTTAAACTAAAAAAGCGGGGGGAGGGGTCAGGTGAGGGGAAATTTAGAAATCTAATGAGAAAAGTCAAGGCAACAGAGCGGTGTAGTGATTTGGGTAAAGATAAGCAGAGTGTGGCAGGAAGGGACAGAGAGTTTACCCAATAATAGAGCATCAAAAAGTAAGGTCAAAGCAGGAAAAAACGGTTAAAAAGTCAAAACTAAAAGCTCTTTATCTGAATGCACGGAGCATTCGTAACAAGATAGACGAATTAGTTGCACAAACAGAGATAAATGGGTTTGATCTAATAGCCATTACAAAGACATGGGGCTCAATTTTCCCGGGAAATTGCGGGGGCGGAGGGGCTCCGAACATCGGGGAAATCCCGTTCGGATTCGGAAGTCGGCTTCAACCTGCTGACTTCCGAGTTCCCCACAGACTCACCTGTGTGCGTGCGGGCATCCCGAGACCAGAAGTTGCCGGCGGGATGATAGTTAAAGAGCCAAATGTACCTCATTGAGGTACTTAAGCCACTTTACTTGTGACACATTACGTACTTAGAACGATTTTTAACTTACTTGGGTGACTTGCCCACCGCTTCTGATTCACGCCTGGTGAAACCAGACGTGGAGGGCTGGATCAGGCAAAAAGAAACAAAATAAATTAAATCAAAAACCATTGCACGAAGTTAAAACATAAAATCAACCTACCTTTCCACCCTGCTCCGATGTCCGATGCCTCCCTGTCTGATCTCCCCATCTTCACCCCCCCCCGATGTCCCCCCAATCTCCCCACCTCCCTGATGTCCCCCGATCTCCCCCAATTCACCCCTCTCTTCACCCCCCCCGACATCCCCCCGATCTCCCCCTCTTCAACCCCCCGATGTCCCCCCGATCTCCCCTCTCTCCCCCCCCGATCTTCCCCTCTCTCCCCCGCTGATCTTCCCCTCTGATCTTCCCCTCTCTCCTCCCCCCTGATCTTCCCCTCTCTCCCCCGCCGATCTTCCCCTCTCTTCCCCCGCCGATCTTCCCCTCTCTTCCCCCGCCGATCTTCCCCTCTCTTCTCCCGCCGATCTTCCCCTCTCTCCCCCCCCCCCCCCAATCTTCTCCTCTCTTCCCCCGCCGATCTTCTCCTCTCTTCCCCCGCCGATCTTCTCCTCTCTTCCCCCGCCGATCTTCCCCTCTCTTCCCCCGCTGATCTTCCCCTCTCATCCCCCGCCGATCTTCCCCTCTCTCCCCCCCCCCCCCAATCTTCCCCTCTCTCCCCCGCCGATCTTCCCCTCTCTCCCCCCCCCGTCCCGATCTTCCCCTCTCTTCCCCCGCTGATCTTCCCCTCTCTTCCCCCGCCGATCTTCCCCTCTC
The DNA here is from genome assembly GCF_035084215.1 of Heptranchias perlo. Taxonomy (NCBI): domain Eukaryota; kingdom Metazoa; phylum Chordata; class Chondrichthyes; order Hexanchiformes; family Hexanchidae; genus Heptranchias; species Heptranchias perlo. Next base: position 22,674,620 of record NC_090326.1, read on the forward strand.
TTCCCCCGCCGATCTTCCCCTCTCTTCCCCCGCCGATCTTCCCCTCTCTCCCCCGCCGATCTTCCCCTCTCTCCCCCGCCGATCTTCCCCTCTCTCCCCCGCCGATCTCCCCTCTCTCCCCCCCCCGATCTTCCCCTCTCTCCCCCGCCGATCTCCCCTCACTCCCCCCCCGATCTTCCCCTCTCTCCCCCCCGATCTTCCCCTCTCTCCCCCCCGATCTTCCCCTCTCTCCCCCCCGATCTTCCCCTCTCTCCCCCCCCGATCTTCCCCTCTCTCCCCCCCCGATCTTCCCCTCTCTTCCCCCGCCGATCTTCCCCTCTCTCCCCCCCCCGATCTTCCCCTCTCTCCCCCCACCGATCTTCCCCTCTCTCCCCCCCGATCTTCCCCTCTCTCCCCCCCGATCTTCCCCTCTCTCCCCCCCAGATCTTGCCCTCTCCCCCCCCCCCCGATCTTGCCCTCTCCCCCCTCCTGATCTTGCCCTCTCCCCCCCCCCCCCCGATCTTGCCCTCTCCCCCCTCCTGATCTTGCCCTCTCTCCTCCCCCCGATCTTGCCCTCTCTCCCCCCCCCCCCGATCTTGTCCTCTCTCCCCCCCCCCTCCCCGATCTTGTCCTCTCTCCCCCCCCCCCCCGATCTTGCCCTCTCTCCCCCCCCCCCGATCTTGCCGTCTCTCCCCCCCCCCCCGATCTTGCCCTCTCTCCCCCCCCCCCTGATCTTGCCCTCTCTCCCCCCCCCCGATCTTGCCCTTTCTCCCCCCCCTGATCTTGCCCTCTCTCCCCCCCCCGATCTTGCCCTCTCTCCCCCCCCGATCTTGCCCTCTCTCCCCCCCCCGATCTTGCCCTCTCTCCCCCCCCCTGATCTTGCCCTCTCTCCCCCCCCCGATCTTGCCCTCTCTCCCCCCCCCCGATCTTGCCGTCTCTCCCCCCCCCCGATCTTGCCGTCTCTCCCCCCCCCCCGATCTTGCCCTCTCTCCCCCCCCCTGATCTTGCCCTCTCTCCCCCCCCCGATCTTGCCCTCACTCCCCCACCCCGATCTTGCCCTCACTCCCCCACCCCGATCTTGCCCTCACTCCCCCACCCCGATCTTGCCCTCTCTCCCCCCCCCCGATCTTGCCCTCTCTCCCCCCCCCCCCCCGATCTTGCCCTCTCTCCCCCCCCCGATCTTCCACTCTTCTCCCCCCCCCTCCCCCCCCCCCCGATCTTCCGTTCCAGCGCAGGATGAAGTCTCGCTCTCTCTCTTTCTCTCACCTCCCCCCACAGCTGAGGTCAATCAGGCTGGCTGCCGGGCACAAAACCCTGAGAGCACGTTAATCATCATCAATCACAATGCGATCGCATCGGAAACTGTAAGTTTTGTTTATGCAGGTTTGCCACGCGCACCTTCCCCCCTCCCAACTGCCAACCCGCCGCCATTGCAAAATTGAGCCCAAGGTTGCAAAGTGACCAAGGTTGGGACCTAAATATTCCAGGATACATTATGTTTAGAAAAGACAGGCAGAGTGGGGTGTCGTCCTAATAATAAAGGATGACCTAAGGACAGTGGTGAGAAAGGATCTTGACTCGGAAGATCAGGACGTAGAATCAGTATGGGTGGAAATAAGAAATAACAAGGGGCAGAAAACATTGATAGGAGTAATTTATAGGCCCCCTAATCGTAGCTATCCGGTTGGACAGAGTATTAATCATGAAATAATAGGAGCTTGTAACAAAGATAATGCAGTAATCATGGGGGACTTTAATCTTCTTATAGACTGGACAAATCAAATTGACAAAGGTAGTCTGGACGACGAGTTCGTGGAATATATTCAAGACGGTTTCCTAGAGCAATACGTCATTGAACCAACCAGGGAACAGGCTATTTTAGATCTTGTATTGTGTAATGAGACAGGATTAATTAGTAATCTCACAGTAAAGGATCCTCTGGGGAAGAGTGATGATAATATGATAGAATATCACGTTGAGTTTGAGAGTGACGTACTTAAGTCAGAAACTAGAGTCTTAAACTCAAATAAAGCCAATTACATAGGTATGAGGGGCGAGTTGGCTAAGGTAGATTGGGAAATTAGATTAAAGGGTATGACGGTTGTTAAGCAATGGCAAACATTTAAAGAAATATTTCACTATTCTCAACAAATACACATTCCATTGAGAAATAAAAACTCCATGGGAAAAGTGATCCATCTGTGGCTAACTTAAGAAGTTGAGGATAGTATTAGATTAAAAGAAGAGGCCTATAATGTTGCCATGAGGAGTAGTAAGTCTAAGGATTGGGGGAGTTTTAGAAACCAGCAAAGGATGATCCAAAAATTTATTAAAAGGGAGAAAATAGAATAGGAAAGTAAACTAGCAAGAAATATAAAAACAGATTGTAAGAGTTTCTACAAGTATGTAAAAAGGAAGAGAGGATCAAAAGTAAATGTTGGTCCCATGGAGGCTGAAACAGGAGAAATTATAATGGGCAATCAGGAAATGGCAGGTGCATTAAACAAATATTTTGTGTCTGTCTTCACAGTAGAAGAAACAAAAAGCATACCAGAAATAGTGGGGAACCAAGGGGCTGATGAGAGTGAGGAACTTAAAGTAATTATTATCAGTAGAGAAAAAGTACTAGAGAAAGTAATGGGACTAAAAGCCGATAAATCCCCTGGACCTGATGGTCGACATCCTAGGGTTCTAAAAGAGGTGGCTGCAGAGATAGTGGGTGCATTGGTTGTGATCTTCTAAAATTCCCCAGATTCTAGAACAGTCCCAGGGGATTGGAAGATAGCAAATGTAACCCTGCTGTTCAAGAAAGGAGGGAGAGAGAAAACAGGGAACTATAGGCCAGTTAGCCTGACATCAGTCATCTGGAAAATGCTGGAATCCATTGTTAAGGAAGTGGTAACAGGGCACTTAGAAAATCATAATATGATCAGGCAGAGTCAACATGGTTTTATGAAAATGAAATTGTGTATGACAAATGTATTAGAGTTTTTTGAGGATGTAACTAGCAGGGTAGATAAGGGGGCACCAGTGGATGTAGTATATTTGGATTTTCTAAAGGCATTCAATAACGTGCCACACAAGATTAGGGCTCATAAGATTGGGGGTAATATATTAGCATGGATTGAGAATTGGTTGACAGACAGAAAACAGAGAGTATGAATAAACGGGCCATTTTTGGGTTGGCAGGTTGTAACTGGTGGGCTGCTGCAGGTTGTAACTTGGGCCTTATCTACTTGCAATCTATATCAGTGAGGGACTTCAGTTATGTGAAGAGACTGGAGAAGCTGGGATTGTTCTCCTTCGAGCAGAGAAGGTTCAGGGGAGATTTAATAGAGGTGTTCAATATTATGAAGGGTTTTGAGAGTAGATAAGCAGAAACTGTTTCCACTGGCAGGAGGGTCGGTTACCAGAGGACACAGATTTAAGATAATTGGCAAAAGAACCAGGGGGGAGATGAGGAGAATTTCTTTAGAGCAGCAAGTTATTATGATCTAGAATGCACAGCCTGAAAGGGTGATGGAAGCAGATTCAATAGTAACTTTCAAAAGGGAGTTAGATATATAGTTGAAAAGGAAGAATTCGCAGGGTTGTGGGGAAAGATCAGCAGAGTGGAACTAATTGGTTAGCTCCTGTGCTATAAGATTCTACGATTATATAAAACAGCATTCAGGGAGTTCTAGTCTTTCCCATCAGAAGCCAGTTTAAAATTATATATTTAATATAATGTAAATCCTGCCAAAGATTTAAATGCCAGCTCTCGATCACTTGAAAATAATGTGTGCATTTTCTGCATTCATGTGCCTGAATCTCCTTGTGTACAATCTCAGCCTGCGTCTATCGCATGCTTGCTGCTGCTTCAGGATTGGTTGAATGGACATTGGCACGATAGTCTGCTTTGCTGTTGATTAGACAGATGCTGTAAACTGCTGCTGAGCGTCCTGAGATAACTTGTGGTCAGGACACTGGATGAAAGCCAGGCTACATGCTATTGGACTTTTGCTGCCCAGTGTACTTAAGAAAGATGGACTGCCTATCCAGAAACTGGATGGGCAGTATTCATATTGCTGTGGCAGTGACAGTACATGCTATGTTTTGCAGCTGGGCACAACTACTGCTTGGAACCTGATGACGATGAAAATCATTACCACAGAAAATATACGATTCTCATTGCACAAACCAGGAGTTTTGACAAGAGAAGGTCTAACCACCTCCCCTTGACATTCAATGGCATTACCATCACCGAATCCCTCACCATCAAAATCCTGGGTGTCACCATTGACCAGAAACTGAACTGGACCAGCCGTATGGATGCTGTGGCTACTAGAGCAGGTCAGAGGCTGGGTATTCTGCGGCGAGTGACTCACCTCCTGACTCCCCAACGCCTCTCCACCACCTACAAGGCACAAATCAGGAGTGTGATGAAATGCTCTCCACTTGCCTGGATGAGTGCAGCTCCAACAATTCTCAAGAAGCTCGACACCATCCAGGACAAAGCAGCCCACTGATCAACAGCCCATCCACCACCTTAAACATTCACTCCCTTCACCACTGGTGCACCATGGCTGCAGCGTATACTATCCGCAGGATGCACTGCCGCAACTCGCCGAGGCTTCTTTAGCAGCACCACCCAAACCTCCACCACCTAGAAAGACAAGGGTTGCAGGTGCACGGGAACACCATCACCTCCAAAAAGAAATAAACAGTCCTTTTTCACAGGTAACCATGCTCCCTAGTTTTGCGTTGTCTGCAAATTTTGATATTGTGCCCCTATACCCAAGTCTAGATCATGTATATATATTGAGAAGAGCAGTGGGCCCATCACTGATCCCCGGAGACACACTGTTCACATCCCTCCAGTCCAAAAAAAAATCCATTGCCAACACTTTTTTTAACCAGCTCCAAATCCATGCTGCCACATTCTCTTTAATATTGTGTGCCTTAATGTTATCAACAAGTCTCCAAACACCATTTGAAAATCCATATGCGCAACATTGACTGCATTTAGTTCATCACTGCTCTTTATTATTTGCTCAAAGAACTTTATTAAAGATGACTTCCCTTTTAAAAATCTGTGCTGACTGTCCTTCATCAACCCATGTCTTTCTAAGTGATTATTAATTTTATTTCATATTAGAAGCTTACCTGCTACCAGTGTTAGGCTGATTGGTCTATAGTTACTTGGTTTATCTCTTTCTCCCTTTTTATTATATTGACAATCCTTTACTCCTCTAGTACAACTTCTAATTCCAAGAATATTTGAAGACTGTGGCCGGAGGCATTCCCGGCCCGGCTTCTTTTTTCAGTTTCTTCATATGATTTAGAGCTTCACCAAATTCACGACATGACGGAGATGGGCAAATTTCTGTCTTGTTTAGATGGCTGCGGTTTCTGAGGTGCTAAGTGTCAGAAATCGGACTTCAGGTCCTGCACGACCTATGGCCAATGCTGTAGGAGATCTATTGGTGCGTTTTGTTTTAAAAATCACAATTTGTGACAATGAGCACTTCAGTGTGCACTGTAGATTTTGACCTGTAAATTTTGCTTCACACCTTGTACACCCTTGATCCATTTCTCACAGAAATTGCGCACTCAACAGTTGGATTGCCCCACAATATGTTCTTTCTCTTTCTCTCTCTCTTTTTCTCTCTCACTCTCTCTCTCTCTGTAAGAAAAGCATTTTGCAGACTTTCAGCTGAAGATTGTTAACCCTGGTGAGATAGTACGTCATTGATGAATACGAAGTAATGAGGCTCACTGGGCATGCTTCTAGCTCGGAGCTGGGAACCCAGCGGGTCCGTAGATATTCACGTGGGGAACCCAGAAGCCAAATGAGTGCCTCGCAATCTGCGATCGCATTTCAATTATTTGAGCTTCCGGGTTTCCCGTGCGCCAGGCAGCCAGATTGACAGGCTGGCTGCCTGTCAGAAGTGAAAGGAGCCGCGAATCGGAGAGGGGGGAGGGAGGGAGAGAGAGATCGGGCACCCTGGAAAAGAATCGGAGGGGAGAGGTGGGGGGACGTAGACGTAATCAGATAGGCCTTGGAAAAGATTGGGGGTCCAGCTTCGTGGTGGGGGGGAGGGTTCGGTCGATCGCAGGAGTCCTGTTGCACCAGGTGAGCCTATCAGGCCTGGATGAAGCACTCCTGCTCCTCCGGGCCCACAAGCAGTGCAATAAATGCACTCACCTCGTGGATCTGGCCCTTCCCGCCTGCTTTCACCTGACATGAATTGGAAGCGATGGGAAACCTGATCAGGTAAGGTTAAATTTGTTTTACATTTGTAATACATAAAAAAATTAAATGCCTTAACTATTGCAATGAGATACATTGTCCCTTTCAATATCAGCCCGCCGGCTTTAAGTCGGGATGCAGTCCTGCTCCAAAAATCTACTATTTTTACTGCCTACCTGCCCCCAACCCACCCATCATTGGGGGTTAAAATTACCCCCCGTCTCCATCCTTATCAACATATTTAAAGAATGATTGTAGAGACAGTCATTCTTTGGGTGCTGTCTGTTTCTGCCTTCTCTGGAATGTGCAGTAGTAATCAGATGGCTGAGTTGCCTGGAGACAGAGAAAATGATTGACAGGCAGGCTCAAGGTCCAGCAGAACTAATTTGTGATATAAGTCAGGACTTAAAGGGCATATGTTAGAACGTTCTCAGAGCAAGACTGGACCGTTCAAATGTTATCACAACGATCTTCGAGAGTGATCACCTCAGAACCTTGTGGGTTTCAGCTTTGCCAGGTTGTATCTCAACATCTTATTCAGTATGTTATAATTGTACTCTTGTATAGTAACTTCTTAATAAGACCTTTATACTTTGGAACAAAACACCCTTGAGTCTCTATGTGTAAGGGACCGTATTGTATACAGATTAATCACACTCTCTCTTTCTCTTTCTCTCTCTCTCTCTCTTTCTTATAGCAATTAGCTGGCTGTTTAGCAAGAACAACTGCACTTTTTAATTGGCCATTCAGTCGTGTAAGTTCTAGTATACCCAAGCTTCCAAGAAGTACAGAAAGTAAAGATGTGTGTTCCTGCAATGCATTAAAAAAAACAGGAAAATATTGTAACTCCCATTTAACTCATTGCCTGCATGCTAAGAATAATTCCACTCTTAAAGTCTTTGCATTTGCAGGTTCTGCTTGTCACCATGCGCTGGTCCCTTTTTGGTCTCAGTATCAATTGTAAGTAAACCATGATGTATGTAATGCAAGACTTGTTACAGAGTCCTCCTGGATAAATGAATCCAGAATTCAGAATGAACTGCTGAACTCAAAAATATTGCAGTTTTTAAACCTTTCGGGGCATTAGGACCGTTGGTGTCGTGAATTTACAATTGCTGTCTTTCTCAGACAAGAGTAAATAATGAATCATGTTCACAAATAGCCTAAGGGATGCTTGTGGATGGCAATGCATAGGTTGCCTGAAGACACAGGCACTAAGTTTTGAGATTACAAATCAACAATACAAAGAAAACCATTTAGCCATTTAAATATATACAAATAGATGATTGATAGCTTGACAGGAATCCACATGATCCAATCAGCACATCGTATAAATCTATCTGTGGGGACGCCAAACATGCTTAACAGTTTCCCATCAATCATTTAGTCAATCATGGAAATTAATTGCTTTGAACTTTGAATCAAAACACCCTTTGATCTCTCGTTTGGATGCCACCATCTGAATACTTAATTGAAAATAGATGAACCATAATCCAGATCTTCATGCCAACAGGGATTTCTAGGTCTTCTTTGATAATCCCCGGATTTAATCCAAATTTTTCAAGAAGTACTGCATTTGTCAGAAACTGAAAAGCCTTCCATTACCTTCCGATGTCAACCTCACCTCCAGTGACCGATCAGCAGTTCATGTCATGCAGAGGTATTGGGGCTCCCCTATTTGTAGCTGTGAATAACTACATACTTAGGTCAGGCCTTGATGAAGACTGAAAACACATACTCCTTTATATGAACATACAAAATTGACGGACAGGAAATGACCAAAAGACCATTTGGTTCATCAAACCTTCCCCACACCTCATGATGGCTGCAGCATAATGACTAGACACTTCCCATCCTCTCCCACCTCCTCCCCCCACCCCCACTCAACCCCACCCCCGCAGCCCTTAAATCTCCTGGGAGAGGCAAAAAACTAGAGAAAAAACCCAGGGCCAATAAGGGAAAAAACACTCTGTAAAATTCCTCTCCGACCCCCTCAGGCAATCAATACCAGTCCAGGAGATCACATGGACCAAGTGTTATCTGTAAAGTCACTTATCTTCTGTAAGATGTGCTCTCTGCCCCAGTCAGGAACCAGTCCAGCTCCCTCTTAAAGGCAATACAGAGAGTCGGCACCCACCACACCAGGCAACGCATTCCAGAGACTCACTACTCTCTGAAAAGAAGAACCCACTAACATCCAGTCTATTCCTACTCTTCCATAGTTTAAACTCATGTCCCCTAGTTCTCCCCAATCTGTTAAACTGGAATAGTCTCTCAATAGGGACACTATCCAGCCCTTTAATTATTTTATAGACCTCTATCAGGTAACCTCTAAGTCTATTCTGTTCTAAAGTAAATAGACCAAGGTCCTATATTAGTAGATTGAGTTCTTTAAGCTAGGAATCACTCTCGTGGCTCTCCTCTAGACTTTTTCCAAGACCACTATATCACCCGCCATGTGGCGGCAACAATACTGGGCACATCACTGTAGGTGTGGTCTGACCAGCGACCGATATAGTGACAAAATGGTGTCCTTTGATTTATGATTCAATGGTTCTATCAATACAACCCGATACCCTGTTAGCTTTAGTTACAGCTTCTCTACATTGGTCATGAACCTTCAGTGATCTGTCCACAATGACACTTAGATTTTTTTCTCTCTCAACCTCTTTCATCATTGTTCCCAGCAAATGATAAGTATGTTCTGTGTTAGCCCTACAAATATGCATGACGCTACATTTATCCAAGTTAAATGTCATTTGCCATTGTGTGGCCCACTGCCCGAGCGCATAGAATCATACAAAGTTACGGCACAGAAGGAGGCCATTCGGCCCATCGTGTCCATGCCAGCCGAAAAAGAGCTACCCACTTTCCAGCACTTGGTCCGTAGCCCTGTAGATTACGGTGCTTCAAGTGCGCATCCGAGTACTTTTTAAATGAGTTGAGGGTTTCTGCCTCTACCACCCTCTCAGGCAGTGAGTTCCAGACCCCATCCCCCACTAACCTCTGGCTGAAAAAAATTCTCCTCAGCTCCCTTCTAATCCTTCTACCAGTTACTTTAAATCTCTGCCCCCTGATCACTGACCCCTCTGCTAAGGGAAATAGGTCCTTCCTGACCACTGCATTTAGGCCCCTCATAATTTTGTACAGCTCAATTAAATCACTTCTTAGCCTCCTCTGTTCCAATGAAAATAACCCCAGCCTATCTAATCTTTTCTCATAGCTAAAATTCTCCAGTCCTGGCAACATCCTCGTAAATCTCCTCTGTTCCCTCTCTAGTGCAATCACATCTTTCCTGTAATGTGGTGACCAGTGCGGGCACAGTACTCAAGCTGTGGCCTAACTAGTTTTATACAATTCTAGCATAACCTCCCTGCTCTTATATTCTATGCCTCGGCCAATAAAGGAAAGTATCCCATATCCCTTTTTAACCACCTTATCTACCTGTCCTGCTACCTTCAGGGATCTGTGGACATGCACTCCAAGGTCCCTTTGTCCCTCTACACTTCTCCGTATCCTCCCATTTATTGTGTATTCCCTTGCCTTGTTTGCCCTCCCCAAATGCATTACCTCACACTTCTCAGGATTGAACTCCATTTGCCACTTTTCTGCCCACCTGACCAGTCCATTGATATCTTTCTTCAGTCCACAGCTTTCCTCCACACTATCAACCACATGGCCAATTTTTGTATCATCTGCAAACTTCTTAATCATGCCCCTTACATTTAGGTCTAAATCATTGATATCTAAATCTTTTTGCATTTGATTGCATTCCTCTACCATCTTAACCCTTGCACAGATTTTGGTGTCATCTGCAAACTTACTTACCATACTCCCTACACCATTGTCCATTAATAAAGACAGTGAAGAGTAGTGGGCCTAGGACTATCCCTGGGGGACACCACTAATAACGTGCCTCCAGACTGAACCACATCCGTTACCTACAACTTTTTGGCTGAGGGATTGGAGCCAATTCCTAATCCAGCAGTTTAGGTGAAATAAGCTTATGGACATCAGCATATATGTCAATTAACTAGCAAAACTAACTAGGTCCACAATTACAGATGTGGCACCTCTATGACCTCAACCTGGACCTACTGAAACACTCTTATACTAACCCTTTGGAGAGTTGCATTTGGACCAGCCAGATTTGGGTAAAACTGAAGAACTTTCTCTGCCTGTTGTAAGAGCAATGTCAGTCAGAGAATTTAAATGATCTAGTTCTGAATAAATGTGATCGCGAGCATAGCAGGACAACCCTTTGGTGAAAAAGGGAGGAATCCTAAGAATGCCTCTTCCGAGCTGATTACTGACTTTGTTACACCTCTCTAAATGGTGTCCACTGCTAATGGAAGATAGGAACACAGGAACAGGAGGAGGCCATTCATCGCCTCGAGCTTGTTCCGCCATTCAATTAAATCGTGGTTGATCTGTACCTCAACTCCATTTACCCGCCTTGGTTCCATAACCCTTAATGCCCTTACCGAACAAAAATCTATCAACCTCAGTTTTGAAATTTTCAATTGACCCCCAGCCTCAACAGCTTTTTGGGGGATTGAATCTTCTAGCAGCTGAAGGGTCAGTGAAGTAATTGCCCAGATTAATGGGAAAAAGTACTGAGGACAGGAAGCCATGTAAAAACTAGCTGTAATGGCCTAAAGTGAAATGAGCTTGAGCAGTCTCGATTCAATTTCTAGCAGGTGCAGGTCCCAATTGTGGAACTGCTATCGGTTGACAGTCTTATACGGAAGCCACAAGGACGTCTGGTGTTCCAAATGGACGATATCACAGGGATGCAGTGAAGGGAACTCCTTTTGAGAGTTGTGTTAATGCGATATCTGACCTGGAAGTGTCCGATGCCAACACTGATAGTGCCAAAGACAAAATCATTCTGACAGCAAAAGTTTAAAAATAGTAAAGATCAGAAGAAGTTGAAGAATGGGATAAGATGTTTTGGCACTAATAGAAGGAGAACAGGAATTAACTGTGGAATTTGAGATATATTCAGCTGGTGAAAATATTGGTATTATGTTGACATCACAGAAAAATGGCTATGAACAAAAGGTTGGCAAGAGATCAGATTAAAAAGGTACAGAATATATTGTAGAGATCAATTTATTAAACAAGTGGAAGAGCGATATTAATAGTGGCTCCAGGAATGACATAACAACTATTGAGAGGATGGAAATGAGGGGACATTAATCATTATCAACCAATAGTGATCATAAGCTGAAACAGAAGAGCTGGATGGTAAGCACATGTAGGAGAGACAACAAGAATCATAATGTGAAAATCATTGGAGAATTTCACCATCCCTCGGGTAAAGTAGACAAAGATAAGAAGTTGTAAAATGACAGACATTTTCAAAGAGATAATCAACGACTGCTTAACATATAAAACACTACCAGGAAAAATGTTATATTTGGCTTACAATGCACCAGTGCAACAAAGAGGTAAGTGCATAAGTGTGTTCATCTCATTGTTGGATTTTAGAGTAATAAAGACTAGAAACCATATAAAATACCAACTGAAGTTAATTAAAATGAGGAAGAGAGGAAAATAGAAAAGTAGATTCTCCAAAGCAGTAAGAGAGATCAAAGTGATTTTGATCCCTATGTCTAAAGTTTGTACAGTGCTAAAGACCAGAATGAGTGTTAATGGATTTTTTGGAAAGAAATAATCATGGAAGAAATCAAAAAAATGTTGCTGAGCTAAATGAATTTTTCACACCTGTGCTCAAAACTGACAGCTGTAGACAGAGACTCTCCTTCAGGAATCTAACTTATGTAGACCTCATTAAAGCCAATTTTATGAAGAAATAAAGCGCATTAATGAAGCTGAAGTTCCTCTGTTCGTAAATCTTAGCTCAAAAAGTACACATGAGTAATCGGTGACAGAATGTTAGGGGAAAGTGGCAATGGATTAATCATCTATGTTTAGGTCTCTTCACAGCATTCCAATCCGCCCAAAAATAAAAGGAAAAACCACTTGCAAAAAGTTAAAGAAAGATCGGTTTCCTCTCTTCCTTATTTTAATTAACTTCAGCTGGTATTTTACATGGCTTCCATATAAGTAAACATGCAGATGCAGCAAGCAGTTAGGAAGGCAAATGGGGTACAGAGAGTAGGAATAAATGGGTCTTTTTCGGGGTGGCAGGCGGTGACTAGTGGGATACCACAGGGATCAGTGCTTGGGCCCCAGCTATTCACAATATATATCAATGATTTGGATGAGGGAACCAAATGTAATATTTCCAAGTTTGCTGACAACACAAAACTAGGTGGGATCGTGAGTTGTGAGGAGGATGCAAAGAGGCTTCAAGGCGATTTAGACAAGTTGAGTGAGTGGGCAAACACATGGCAGATGCAGTATAATGTGGATAAATGTGAAGTTATCCACTTCGGAAGGAAAAACAGAAAGGCAGAGTGTTATTTAAATGGTGATAGATTGGGGAATGTTGATGTACAAAGGGACCTGGGTGCCCTTGTACATCAGTCACTGAAAGCAAACATGCAGGTGCAGTAAGCAGTTAGGAAGGCAAATGGTATGTTGGCCTTCATTGTAAGAGGATTTGAATACAGGAGCAAGGATGTCTTACTGCAATTATACAGGGCCTTGGTGAGACCACACCTGGAGTATTGTGTGTAGTTTTGGTTTCCTTACCTAAGAAAGGATATACTTGCCAAAGAGGGAGTGCAGCGAAGGTTCACCAGACTGATTCCTGGGATGGCAGGATTGTCGGATGAGGAGAGATCGGGTCGACTATACTTGTATTCACTCGAGTTTAGAAGAATGAGAGGGGATCTCATTGAATCATATAAAATTCTGACAAGGCTAGACAGACTGGATGCCGGGAGGATGTTTCCCCTGGGGGGGGTCCAGAACGAGGGGTCACAGTCTCAGAATACGGGGTAGGACATTTCGGACTGAGATGAGGAGAAATTTCTTCACTCAGAGGGTGGTGAACCTGTGGAATTCTCTACTGTGGAAGGCTGTGGAGGCCAAGTCACTGAATATATTTTAGAAGGAGCCAGATAGATTTCTATTCACAAAAGGCATCAAGGACTATGGAGAGAGAACAGGAATATGGTAATGAGATAGAGGATCAGCCATGATCATATTGAATGGCTGAGCAGGCTCGAAGGGCCGCATGGTCTACTCCTGCTCCTATTTTCTTTGTTTCAATGTAAATCTCCTCTGCACCCTCTCTAAGGCCTTCACATCCTTCTTAAAGTACGGTGCCCAGAACTAGACACAATACTCCAGTAGTGGCCAAACCAGTATTTTATAAAGGTTCATTATGACTTCCTTGCTTTTGTACTCTATGCCTCTATTTATAAAGCCCAGGACCCCGTATGCTTTTTTAACCGTTTTCTCAACCTGCCCTGCCACCTTCAATGTTTTATGCACATACACCCCCAGATCCTTCTGTTCCTCCATCCCTTTTAGAATTGTGCCCTCTAGTTTATATTGCCTCTCCTCATATTTCCCACCGAAATGTATCACCTCGCATTTTTTAGCGTTAAACTTCATCTGCCATGTGTCCGCCCATGCCACCAGAGTGTCTATATTCTCTTGAAGTCTATCGTTATCCTCTTTTTTTCTGTTTTTTTGCCTCTTCCAAGAGATTACACGGCTGCGGGCGGGTAGGCTTTCGCCATCATGAGTGTGGGGCAGTCTTCATGAACCAGCTGGTCTTTTCCTGCCCATCATTTTCATATGTTTGTATTCCTTCATCTCTGTTAAGTTTCAGCTACATACTGTATGCATTTTATCTATTTGGCTTTTGGAGAACTGACACTTCATCTTCTGAATAATAAAAGATTGACATTGATAGATACAGCATAGAATGGTACAGCACAGAAGGAGGCCATTCAGTCCATCAAGCCTGTGCCTGCTCTTTGAAAGAGGTATCCAATTAGTTCCACTCTCCCGCTCTTTCCCCATAGTCCTGTGAAATTTTCCTCTTTAAGTATTTATGTAATTCCCTTTTGAAAGTTACTATTGAATCTGCTTCCACCACCCTTTCAGGCAGTGCATTCCAGATCATAACAACTCGCTGCATAAAAAAAAATTCTCCTCATCCCCCCTCTGGTTCTTTTGCCAATTATCTTAAATCTGTGTCCTCTGTTTATCGACCCTTCTGTCAGTGGAAACAGTTTCTCCTTAATTACTCTATCAAAACCTTCATGATTTTGAATACCTCTACCAAATCTCCCCTTAACCTTCTCTGTTCTAAGAAGAACAACCTCAGCTTCCCCGCATCCCTCGTACTAGAATGGCACGAGGGGTGGGGGACTCCACATAACTGAAGTACCGCATCCCTCGTACACTTCTAGTAAATCTCTCTGCACCCTCTCTAAGGCCTTGAGATCTTTCCTAAAGTGTGTAAAATTAATTTAATTAATTTGTGCAGTGCTATTGACAGATGTACTGAATGGCCCCAATATTTGTGGGGAGGGCGTGGGAGAGCACAGTTGCTGGGGCGGGGGGGGGGTGGTGGGTCGGATCATCAATCGGGAGGGTGGGGGATCGGGAAACATCACAGGTTGGTGGGGGGAGTGGGTCGGACCAGCAATCGGGAGGGTGGGGAATCGGGAAACATCACAGGTTGGTGGGGGGAGTGGGTCGGACCAGCAATCGGGAGGGTGGGGGATCGGGAAACATCACAGGTTGGTGGGGGGAGTGGGTCGGACCAGCAATCGGGAGGGTGGGGAATCGGGAAACATCACAGGTTGGTGTGGGGAGTGGGTCGGACCAGCAATCGGGAGGGTGGGGAATCGGGAAACATCACAGGTTGGTGTGGGGAGTGGGTCGGACCAGCAATCGGGAGGGTGGGGAATCGGGAAACATCACAGGTTGGTGTGGGGAGTGGGTCGGACCAGCAATCGGGAGGGTGGGGAATCGGGAAACATCACAGGTTGGTGTGGGGAGTGGGTCGGACCAGCAATCGGGAGGGTGGGGAATCGGGAAACATCACAGGTTGGTGTGGGGAGTGGGTCGGATCATCAATCGGGAGGGTGGGGGATCGGGAAACATCACAGGTTGGTGTGGGGAGTGGGTCGGACCAGCAATCGGGAGGGTGGGGGATCGGGAAACATCACAGGTTGGTGGGGGGAGTGGGTCGGATCATCAATCGGGAGGGTGGGGGGTCGGGAAACATCACAGGTTGGTGGGGGGAGTGGGTCGGACCAGCAATCGGGAGGGTGGGGGATCGGGAAACATCACAGGTTGGTGTGGGGAGTGGGTCGGATCAGCAATCGGGAGGGTGGGGGATCGGGAAACATCGCAGGTTGGTGTGGGGAGTGGGTCGGACCAGCAATCGGGAGGGTGGGGGATCGGGAAACATCGCAGGTTGGTGGGGGGAGTGGGTCGGACCAGCAATCGGGAGGGTGGGGGATCGGGAAACATCGCAGGTTGGTGTGGGGAGTGGGTCGGACCAGCAATCGGGAGGGTGGGGGGTCGGGAAACATCACAGGTTGGTGGGGGGAGTGGGGGGGGTTGGATCAGCAATCGGGAGGGTGGGGGACTGGGAAACATCACAGGTTGGTGGGGGGAGTGGGGGGGGTTGGATCAGCAATCGGGAGGGTGGGGGACTGGGAAACATCACAGGTTGGTGGGGGGAGTGGGGGGGGTTGGATCAGCAATCGGGAGGGTGGGGGACTGGGAAACATCACAGGTTGGTGGGGGGAGTGGGGGGGGTTGGATCAGCAATCGGGAGGGTAGGGGGGTCGGGAAACATCGCGGGTTGGTGGGGGCGGGGGGGTAGGTCGGACCGGAAAACAGATGGTGCATTGTAAGTAAATAAACACACTTCCCTCTTTGGGTACTGAGTTGTCATTATATGCAGTATTATGTGCTTGTGCACATTATGTTTTTATACTCATCATGCAAATCAAAGAATATCCAATCATAGGATTACATAAAATGTACAGCACAGGCACAGGTCATTCGGCCCAACTGATCTACGCCGGTGTTTATGCTCCAAACAAGCCACTCCCCTTCGTCCAACAGCTTGTCTTCTATTCCTTTCTCCCTCATGCACTTATCTAGCTTCCCCTTAAATGCATCTATGCAATTTGTCTCAACTACTCCATGTTGTAGTGAGTTCCACATTCTAACCACTCTGGGTCAAGAGGATTCTCCTGAATTCCCTATTAGATTTATTGGTGACAATCAGTATAATACTTGCCTATTTCCTTGTTAACTTTCCTCAGACCCAATGCCTTTCAAACTTTCCATCTTGAATAAGTCCACTGTTATTTGTTCATATGGCATCAGTACCGTCATCTGTATGGACCCACCACCTGTTGCATGCTGTGTCCTTTTGCTATGTGCGAGTTTTGCCTTTGAGACACAGTGATTCAGCGTATTGGAAATTACTATCTATAGTACATTCAGTCTTTTGTCATGGCATTTATAATGTGATTTGAATAACCCTGCTATCTTCACCTACCTTTCCACATTTTTGATGACATTTCATAATGTCAGTGGTATTTGTATAACAAATTAAATATGCATTGCTCACAGTAAGTCGGCAGAGTGTGATGGGGAAAAATGTGATGTGGAAAGTGTTACAGGAAGTAAGTGTGACACAGGATGTGCACACTATATGCAAGCCTTTTAATATATCATAGATAGATATCTTTCACAACTACAGTATTCCTTCATGTATGGATATGTGCTTTGCTCTTCTTTTATATTAAAATTCATGCCTTACCTCAGTACACGCTTTAAAAAGAAACACATTCTTTTGAAGCTCTAGCCATTTCCTTCAAGTCACAGAGACAGTATTGATATTTCTGTGAAGTACTACCTTGCTTTATGTCTTCTTTGCACACTGGGAAAGCTGTTGTCCCCGACCAAAGACGTGCTTGCATCTCTTGATGACAATGTTTACAAGCCCTAGCAAAGCCTAGTCGCTAAAACTGGCTCTGGATGGTTGCTCCTGTTGAGCTACGTTCAGTGCCAATTACACACTTCCACAGCTGCCTTCTCGGACTTTTTGAGACGAAATGATCATTACTGCAGCTGCATCGTGATTGCCTGATACATTTCATTGCCGCTAATGAAATTGCATTTCTTGCAGTCAGCACTTAGGAATGTTGTGAGCTCCTATGGTTTTGTTCGCCTTTCCTTAAGAGCAATGTGCTTTTAGACAGTTTTTTTGCAACCAACAACAACAATTTGCATTTATATAATATCATTAACATAGTAAAACATCCCAAGACACTTCACATAAGGAGATATTAGGACAGGTAACCAAAAGCTTGGTCAAAGATGTAGGTTTTAAGGATCATCTTAAAGGAGGAGAGAGAGGTGGTGAGGTTTAGGGTGGGAATTCCAGAACTTAAGGCAGAGGTAGCTGAAGGCACGGCCGCCAATGATGGAACGATTAAAATTGGGGATGCTCAAGAGGCCAGAATTGGAGGAATGCAGAGTTCTCGGAGGGTTGTAGGGCTGGAGGAGGTGACAGAGATAGGGAGGGGCACGGCCATGGAGAGATTTGAAAATAAGGATGCGAATTTTAAAATTGAGGTATTGCTGGACCAGGAGCCGATGTAGGTCAGCGAGCACAGGGATGATGGGCGAACAGGACTTGGTGCAAGTTAGGGTATGGGCAGCAGAGTTTTGGATATGTTACTGGGCTAGTAATCCAGAGGCCTGGACTAAAATCCAGAGTCATGAGTTCAAATCCCGCCACGGCAGCTGGCGAATTTAAATTCAATTAATTAATTAAAAATTCAATTAATTAAATAAAAATCTGGAATTAAAATACTAGTATCAGTAATGATGGCCATGAAACTACCGGATTGTCGTAAAAACCCATCTGGTTCACTAATGTCCTTTAGGGAAGGAAGCCTGCCCCCCTTAGCCGGTCTGGCCTATATGTGACTCCAGACCCACAGCAATGTGGTTGATTCTTAATTGCCCTCTGAAATGGCCTAGCAAGCCACTCAGTTGTAAAATCTCGCTACGAAAAGTCATAATAAGAATAAAACCGGACGGACCACCCGGCATCGGACCACTAGGCACCGGACACGACAACGGCAAAACACCAAGCCCAGTCGACCCTGCAAGGTCCTCCTTACTAACATCTGGGGACTTGTGCCAAAATTGGGAGAGCTGTCCCACAGACTAGTCAAGCAACAGCCTGACATAGCCATACTCACAGAATCATATCTTTCAGCCAACGTCCCAGACTCTTCCATCACCATCCCTGGGTATGTCCTGTCCCACCGGCAGGACAGACCCACCAGAGGTGGCGGTACAGTGATATACAGTCAAGAGGGAGTGGCCCTGGGAGTCCTCAACATTGACTCTGGACCCCATGAAATCTCACGGCATCAGGTCAAACATGGGCAAGGAAACCTCCTGCTGATTACCACCTACCGTCCTCCCTCAGCTGATGAATCAGTCCTCCTCCATGTTGAACACCACTTGGAGGAAGCACTGAGGGCAGCAAGGGCACAAAATGTACTCTGGGTGGGGGACTTCAATGTCCATCACCAAGAGTGGCTCGGTAGCACCACTACTGACCGAGCTGGCCGAGTTCTTAAGGACATAGCTGCTAGACTGGGCCTGCGGCAGGTGGTGAGCGAACCAACACGAGGGAAAAACTTACTTGACCTCGTCCTCACCAATCTACCTGTCGCAAATGCATCTGTCCATGACAGTATTGGTAGGAGTGACCACCGCACAGTCCTCGTGGAGATGAAATCCCGTCTTCGCACTGAGGACACCGTCCAACGTGTTGTGTGGCACTACCACCGTGCTAAATGGGATAGATTCAGAACAGATCTAGCAGCTCAAAACTGGGCATCCATGAGGCGCTGTGGGCCATCAGCAGCAGCAGAATTGTATTCCAGCACAATCTGTAACCTCATGGCCCGGCATATTCCTCACTCTTCCATTACCAACAAACCAGGGGATCAACCCTGGTTCAATGAGGAGTGTAGAAGAGCATGCCAGGAGCAGCACCAGGCGTACCTAAAAATGAGGTGCCAACCTGGTGAAGCTACAACTCAGGATTACATGCATGCTAAACAGCGGAAGCAACATGCTGTAGACAGAGCTAAGCGATTCCACAACCAACGGATCAGATCAAAGCTCTGCAGTCCTGCCACATCCAGTCGTGAATGGTGGTGGACAATTAAACAACTAACGGGAGGAGGAGGCTCTGCAAACATCCCCATTCTCAATGATGGCGGAGTCCAGCACGTGAGTGCAAAAGACAAGGCTGAAGCGTTTGCAACCATCTTCAGCCAGAAGTGCCGAGTGGATAATCCATCTCAGCCTCCTCCCGATATCCCCACCATCACGGAAGCCAGTCTTCGGCCAATTCGATTCACTCCACGTGATATCAAGAAACGGCTGAGTGCACTGGATACAGCAAAGGCTATGGGCCCCGACAACATCCCAGCTGTAGTGCTGAAGACTTGTGCTCCAGAACTAGCTGCGCCTCTAGCCAAGCTGTTCCAGTACAGCTACAGCACTGGCATCCACTCGACAATGTGGAAAATTGCCCAGGTATGTCCTGTCCACAAAAAGCAGGACAAATCCAATCCGGCCAATTACCGCCCCATCAGTCTACTCTCAATCATCAGCAAAGTGATGGAAGGTGTCGTCGACAGTGCTATCAAGCGGCACTTACTCACCAATAACCTGCTCACCGATGCTCAGTTTGGGTTCCGCCAGGACCACTCGGCTCCAGACCTCATTACAGCCTTGGTCCAAACATGGACAAAAGAGCTGAATTCCAGAGGTGAGGTGAGAGTGACTGCCCTTGACATCAAGGCAGCATTTGACCGAGTGTGGCACCAAGGAGCCCTAGTAAAATTGAAGTCAATGTGAATCAGGGGGAAAACTCTCCAGTGGCTCGAGTCATACCTAGCACAAAGGAAGATGGTAGTGGTTGTTGGAGGCCAATCATCTCAGCCCCAGGGCATTGCTGCAGGAGTTCCTCGGGGCAGTGTCCTTGGCCCAACCATCTTCAGCTGCTTCATCAATGACCTTCCCTCCATCATAAGGTCAGAAATGGGGATGTTCGCTGATGACTGCACAGTGTTCAGTTCCATTCGCAACCCCTCAGATAATGAAGCAGTCCGAGCCTGCATGCAGCAAGACCTGGACAACATCCAGGCTTGGGCTCATAAGTGGCAAGTAACATTCGCGCCAGATAAGTGCCAGGCAATGACCATCTCCAACAAGAGAGAGTCTAACCACCTCCCCTTGACATTCAACGGCATTACCATCGCCGAATCCCCCACCATCAACCTCCGAGGGGTCACCATTGACCAGAAACTTAACTGGACCAGCCATATAAATACTGTGGCTACGAGAGCAGGTCAGAGGCTGGGTATTCTGCGGCGAGTGACTCACCTCCTGACTCCCCAAAGCCTTTCCACCATCTACAAGGCACAAGTCAGGAGTGTGATGGAATACTCTCCACTTGCCTGGATGAGTGCAGCTCCAACAACACTCAAGAAGCTCGACACCATCCAAGATAAAGCAGCCCGCTTGATTGGCACCTCATCCACCACCCTAAACATTCACTCCCTTCACCACCGGCGCACTGTGGCTGCAGTGTGTACCATCCACAGGATGCACTGCAGCAACTCGCCAAGGCTTCTTCGACAGCACCTCCCAAACCCGCGACCTCTACCACCTAGAAGGACAAGGGCAGCAGGCGCATGGGAACAACACCACCTGCACGTTCCCCTCCAAGTCACACACCATCCCGACTTGGAAATATATCGCCGTTCCTTCATTGTCGCTGGGTCAAAATCCTGGAACTCCCTTCCTAACAGCACTGTGGGAGAACCGTCACCACACGGACTGCAGCGGTTCAAGAAGGCGGCTCACCACCACCTTCTCGAGGGCAATTAGGGATGGGCAATAAATGCCGGCCTTGCCAGCGACGCCCACATCCCGTGAACGAATAAAAAAAAAAAAAAAAGTTTACAGGGCGTGCAAGGAGGGAGGCCGGCCAGGACAGCATTGGAATAGTCGAGTCTAGAGTAACAAAGGCATGGATGAGGGATTCAGCAACAGATGAGCTCAAGCAGGGGAGGAGATGGGCGATGTTACGGAGGTGGAAGTAGGTGGTCTTGGTAATGGAACGGATATTGGATCGGAAACTAATCTCAGTGTCAAATAGGACGCCAAGGTTGCGAACATTCTGGTTCAGCCTCAAACAGTGGCCAGGGAATGTCGGCCCTAAAAGGAATGTTGGTTCTAAAAGTCTATAGGACATTCATATCAGATAGGTTACGCTCCACAATTGTCAGAAAAATGCCCTGTAAATTGCCTGAAATGTGTCCCTAAAATGGAATTTTAGCATAAAAGTGGCTACACAATATGGAGTCAGTGGTTAAACTGGGAAATCAAAATTAATGCAAACCATGAAAATATTTATTTGAACAGAACATTTCATACCAGTGCTATGAGGCTAGTATGAAGGACTGAGCTCAGGAGTTGCTTGTTAATGGGACATAAATATGCCATACCTTGTCTGGTGCTGTATAGGACCCTTTACTAAAAGGAAGGTTGAGAAGTTAGGGGACTGAAAATGAAACTGAGCACATCCAGGTAGTCATGCCTCATTAACTTTGACATCTTCCAGGGACTTATGTGAATGTTAGAAATGATTGACACCAAAAGAGATAAATCCTTCAGTTATATATCACCCAGATTAGTCAATTGAATGGAAAGGTGTTTTTCTTTGAATTTAGGGTGAATAACACAATGCTTGGCACACCTCTCGGCAGACTCTCTGGGCTCAATTTTGAAATAGTGGAGGGGTAGTGTTAAGGTGCGGGTGGCAAACCCGAATAAACAAACCTTACCGTTTCCAACACGATCGCATCGTAATTGATGGTGATTAACGTGCTCTCCGGGTTTCGTGCCCGGCAACCAGCCTGATTGACAGGCTGGCTGCCGTCAGGAGCTGCAATGCGAGGGGGGGTGGAGAGAAAGAGAGAGAGCGAGACGTCATCTGGCACTGGAACCGAAGATCGGGAGGAGAGGGGAAGATCGGGAGGGGGGGCGTTGAAGAAGTGGAGATCGGGGTGGGGGGGGCGGTGAAGAGGGGGAGATTGGAGAGGGAGACATCGGACAACGGAGCAGGGTAGAAATGTAGATTGATTTTGTGTTTTAACTTCATGCAAAGGTTTTTTATTTAATTTATTTTGTTTCTTTTTGCCTGATCCGGCCCGTCATGCCAAGTTTCACCAGGCGTGAATCAGAAGCCGTGGGAAAGCCGCCCAGGTAAGTTAAAAATCGTTCTAACTACCTAATATGTCACAAGTAAAGCCTTAAGTACCTCAATGAGGCACATTTGGCTCTTTATCAGCCCGCTGGCTTTACTTGCTGGCGGGACTTCCGAATTCGGGACACCTGTGCGCATACAGGTCCGTGGGAAACTCAGAAGTCAACGGGTTGGAGCCAGGCTCCCAACCCAAATGGGATTTCCCCGATTTTTGGAGCCCCCCCGCTCCCAACGCACCCACAATTTCCTGGGAAAATCAAGCCTTCTATGTCTTCATTAGATGCAATTTCTCTTTGTACTTAGAAGAAGATACTCTTTGTCTTCTTCTGCAGGAATCTTTACCTAGAAGGTAGAAGGATACGTTTACAAGTACAAAGTACAAAGTATATTCAGGGCAGCAAGTAAGAGGTTATATAAGTCAAATTGTACGGCTATACTAGCCAATTGCAGGTAGAGATAAATGGGTCACTTGATTGTACAAGTTGCCTGAAATCAAAGAAGGCTGAGAGTTAAGCGAGCTAGCTCAGATACAGTCACTCATGCATAATGTAGATTCAGCAGAAACAAATAACCCAGCCACTGAAGGAGCTCATCAACTTGATGTTCCAAAAGCTCATGCTGCCACCCCAGGGGAGGAAGAAGGTCAACTCAACCATGCTGCTCATAAGGACACGGTCGTATAAGCTCTGGAAACATTGCTAACCACCAACACATAGACACTAATCTATTGAACAGACTGGCTATCCATTGCTCTTTACTACTCTAAGGAGTTTACTACTAGAGTAGGCTCCCCAATTTGCACTGATCTTAACTATAATAATCAGCGATTCAGTAATACTGAAGCACGGTGATGCACTAAACTGCCTTTACATTTTCTGTTTCTCATCTTGTTAAGTAACTCTATTAATTATTTGTTTTTCGGATTGCTAGATAACCCTGTCTGTAAATATTTATGTCTAATAATTGTTTGAAGTTACTGATGATAATTACAATCTTGTAGTCAGTAAATAGTTGTCTTGTTGTCTGACTTCTTTGATGTTTTGGCAAGAAAAGGTTCGTTCATTCACTCAGTAGCTTGTGAGTATCCCAGTTGAGGTTTGGTGAGGTAAATTCATGTTCAGTCTGAACTGGGTGATAGGAGACAGTTTGGCGAGCCAATCACAGGCATCATTCACTCCTAGACCTAAACTGCGTGATAAACCCCCAGACTCCTCTTACAGATTCTTACAGAATCCTCAAGGAAATCAGTGAGCAAGTAAATGCAGCTCTACTCAATATTTTCTAAAGCTCTGTAAATACCTACAGACTGGAGAGTAGCTCCTGTAACTGTAATACAAAAGTGAAGCAAGATATGAATCGAAGATCAGCTAATCTAACATTGATCATAGAAAAACGCTGTGAAACATTTTTTGGGATGCTTTAAATGCTTTTCCAAAGAGCAGAGGCTATAAGGGGAGATTAGAAGTACGCCTGGTGAATCTACTGAAATATTTTGAGGCGATAGGTTTCAGAATACATTTGATAAGGTTCCACATCAGAGAATTTTAAGGAAGATCAAGGCACATGGAATTAATGGTGTATTAGCTGGCTGAATTGAAAATTGTCATGGCAATAGGAAGCAGAAGATGATGATAAATGGGCAAGACTCAGTCTGGCAAAGAAATAACTCATGTAATTATGCAAGCATTGACTCTCAAAGTTGATTAAAAGCTGAAACAGGTGATTTAACCCTTTCTTCCTTTCAGATCTTAGGTTCCTTTCCTGTTTTATGCACAAGATTAGTAATTTTCATTTAGATATATCTTTTTGTAGACCATGCACATGAACCATGTGAAAAGGGTTATCATTACCACCATTGCAAGTACTAATCTATTAATAGTTCGTACAACTTAATTAGTTCAACACTTCATTTTCTCTAAGCATTGGAATGCTATCGTTATAACTGCCCTATGCATAAATTCTTCAAGATATTTTAATCATCTGATCACAAATATATAATCACATTTGTTAAATTAGATTAGCTTTAGTACAACTTCCTTCATACGTACTCTTCCCAAAGTCTATGTCGCAGATATAAATTTGATAGCTGTGAAAAATCAGTTATTTGCTTAATAGGAGCACATTGATGATACTTAAGTATTTCTACATTATAATCATATATTGTAATTCAGTAGGTGGAGATTCTGCTGGCAGAGATTCAGAGGTCACCATGCAGGAAGAATTCTTCTGTGCACGAGGTGTGGGCGGAAACTTGTTCTTTATAAACACATTTACAATTTTGCTACATCTAGCACACCGAGAAATCTTCTCCCATGTGGGGTGCAGCAATGTTGTGGTCATGGTACTGGATTAATAACACACAGGTTGTGAATTAAAATTCCACCATGGCAAGTTGTAAAATGGAATTTAATTAAGTTGGTATTTTATGGGGTAGTACCATAAAAAAGAACATGAAAGAAAGAACTTGCATTTATATAGTGACTTTCACAACCCCAGGACATCCCAAAGTGCTTTACAGACAATGAAGCACTTTGAAGTGTAGTCATTATTGTAATGAGAAGCTGCTGGATCATTGTGCCACCAATGTGCTTCAGGGAAGAGAACCTGCCACCCCTACCTGGTCTGGTTACAGTCCCACACTATGTGGTCAACTTTTATTGCCCTCTGCAGTGGCTTACAACAATAACAACATGTAACGTCTTTTACATGGCAAGATGTCCCAAGGTGCGTAATCAGACAAAAATTGACACCGAGCTAAAGAAGGAGATATTATGAGGGGTGACTAAAAGCTTTGTCAAAGAGGTAGGTTTTAAAGAATGTATTAAAGGACGAGAGAAGAGTGGAGAGGCGAAGAGGTTTAGGGAGGGAATTCCAGAGTTTAGAGACTAGACAGCCAATGATGGGGTGAAGGGAATGGGGATACGTAAGAGGCCAGAGTTGGAGGAACACAGAGTTCTTGGAGGTTTGTAGTGCTGGAGGAGGTTACAGAGATAAGGGTGGGGGGGATTATGAAGGGATTTGAAAACAAGGATGAGAATATTAAAATTGAGGCATTGATGGAGGCCAATGTAGGTCAGCAAGCACAGGGGTGATGGGTGAACGGGACTTGGTGCGAGTTAGGATACACGCAGCAGAGTTTTGGAAGTGCTCAAGTGTTTGGAGGGTGGAAGATGGGAGACCGGCCAGGAGAACATTGGAATATCATTGATGAGAGTTTCAGCAGCAGATGGGCTGAGGTAGGGGTGGAGGTGGATGTAGACAGTATTTGTGATGGCGAGCATATGGAGTTGGAAGCTCAGCACAGGATCAATTAGGATCCTGAAATTGCGAACAGTCTGATTCAGCCTGAGATGATGGTCAGGGATGGGGTTGGAATCTAGGGAATGGAGTTTGTGGCGGGGGATGAAGACAAATGTTTAATTGGAGGAAATTGCGGCTCATCAAACAGGTTGACAAGTGGCAGTGGAGGGGTCAAGAAAGATGCTGGTGAGGTAGAGCTGGGTGTCTTCAGCGCACATGTGGAACCTGATGTCGTGTCTTTGGATGATGTCGCCGAGGGGCAGCATGTAGATGAGAAATAGGAGGGGGTTCAAGGATAGATTCTTGGGGACTCCAGAGTAACAGTCAAGGGAGGGAAGAGAAACCATTGCAGGCGATTCTTAGACTACCACCTAGCAAGCCATTCCATTGTAGAAAGTTCATTGGACTTCTGATAGTGCAGCACTCCCTCAGTACTGCACTGAAATGTCAGCCTAGATTGTGTGCTCAAGTTCTGGAGTGGGACTTGAACCCATGACCTTCTGAGTCAGAGGCGAATGTGCCATCACTGAGCCACAACTGACCACTGTAGACATTGAGCAACCATAGTGTAGTTTAAACACTGAGGTCACATTATGGGGTTATGAACTTATTAACCATTTTGGGGGGGACCTAAATAAACCTGGTGCACCATTGTTGCAAGGTGCTCCATGCCACAGGTGCTCCCTCACCACATTATATTGCATTATTGCATTAGGTGTCAGCTCTGGCACAGTGGTAGCACTCTTGCCTCTGAATCATAAGGTTGTGCTCAAGACCATTCCAGAGACTTGAGCACAAAAATCTAGACTGACACTCCAGGGCAGTACTTAAGGAGTGCTGCGCCATTGGAGGTGCCATCTTTCGGATGAGATGTTAAACTGAAGCCCCGTCTGTTCTCTCAGGTGGATGTAAAAGATCCCATGACACCATTCGAAGAAGAGCAGGGGAATTCTCCCAGGTGTGTTGGCCAATATTTAACCCTCAGCCAACATCACTAAAACAGACTATCTGGTCATTATCATATTGCTGTTTGTGGGACCTTGCTGTGCGCAGGTTGGCTGCTGCGTTTCCTACATTACAACAGTGACTACACTTCACAAAGTACTTCATTGGCTGTAAAGCGCTTTGGGACATCCTGAGGACATGAAAGGTTTTTCTTTACTGTGCTCAACAGGTGCGCTGCAGACCTTCACACCTGCGATCTGTGATACCGGCAACAGAAATCACCACTATATCTATTGATAATGACCCAAAAATTGCTCCGAATGGTGAACCACCAGTGCTCACCACTCTATAGATTTATACTAACCCACTAACTTACCATGGTCTTCACTGGGTGAACTTCCTCTAATATGAAGCGGTGAAGAGCCCAGCATTAGCTCCAGCGAAGCGAGGACCTGTGGGAGAAGCAGGAGGATCACTCTCTCCCCTCGACCAACCAGATTGCAGCATTTTTGGCCCGCTGCGTTAACTGTCTCTACAGGCTGGAATGTAAAATCCAGGAAGTAAAAGGTACAACATTTTAAATCAATGTAAAAACAATTATAGACAGCGAAAAAAAAAGAGACGGAAGGGAAAAGTACAAAAAAATTTATATTTTTTAATTAATTTTTTTTTAAATGACCAAAAACTATTAAAATAAGGAGTAATGAGACTCCACATTTTTTAAAGTTAATTTTTAGTTGTTTGTCAGTCATTAAGACCTACCGCACTGTTAAAACCTAA
Organism: Heptranchias perlo; assembly: GCF_035084215.1. Taxonomy (NCBI): domain Eukaryota; kingdom Metazoa; phylum Chordata; class Chondrichthyes; order Hexanchiformes; family Hexanchidae; genus Heptranchias; species Heptranchias perlo. The sequence goes on from NC_090326.1 coordinate 22,702,126, forward strand.
TTTAGCCCTGGCATATTTAAGCGTACCTGTTTTGTGGCGATATTAGTCAGTTTCCAGCTGGGCAGAACAGCAAGTTGGTGCTGTTCCATTGATTCTATTGATTGCACTGGCGATATCCCTTTAAGGCGAAGCTGTCATATCGCCGGCGAACCAGGAGGAACAAACTCCGGAATTCCGCGTTTCACCGCGCATGTGAGAGCTCCGGAACTTGCTTGTCAATTTCGACCCTAACTACGGCGATCGCTGTTGAGCTCTGGGCCATTAATAAGTTGAGGAAGGATCATCAAAAAATCCCTGTACAGCACCCACCTCACACCAATACTGTTAAATTGGAAGAATGCCAGGGTGCCCGATATACGTTAGAGATTTTTTAAAGTAATAAGTTGCATCTTCCACATATCTTTCATCTGTGGAAAGGTCAGACCACTCTGGGCTTTTGATGGGGTGATGTCTATCATCCGTTTAATTATAAATCCTAAGCCTCAGCACTTCGAAGGGGTATCATAGAAACACAGGAACAGGAGTAGGCCATTCAGCCCTTTGAACCTGTTCTGCCATTCAATTAGATCATAGCTGATCTAACTGAATAGCAGTAAAGCTCCTCATCCTCTGAGATCACGATGACTTGCTGCTCTTCCCAGAGTATGCAGGCTGTGACAAAAGCTCCATATATTAAACATCAGGGGCTTGATTTTGCCAGGAAATTGCGGGTGCGTTGGGGGCTCCGAAAATCGGGGAAATCCTGCTCGGGTTTGGAGCCCGGCTCATGTCCCGATTCTAGGCTCTTCTTCTAGAAGGGGAGACAGTACAGAAGCGTGAGTGAGTGAGTGATGGTGACATGGCCAACCGATGAGTGCATTGGTTTGGGTGCGGCTGACCATGGAAGAGATGCATCAGAGGGTGAGTATGAGACACAGCCATGACATTGGATGAGGATTGAGTTGAGTGGTAGTGATGGGGTGACTAATGGAGAGGTGAGAAAGTGCAGGTAAGTTGAGGATGAGCCTTAAGTGGGTGTGGGGAGTGATGTGATAGAGTAGCTACACTGTAGGGCAAAATATAAATCAGGAAATGAGGGGGGCTTGTAAAAAAGGTAATGCAATAATCATGCGCGATTTTAACTTTCACATAGATTGGACAAATCAAAATGGCAAAAATAGCCCTGAGGAGGAGTTCATAGAGTGTATTAGGGACTGTTTCTTAGACCAATACATCGGGGAACCAATCAGGGAACAGGCCATTTTAGATCTGGTAATGGGTAATGAAACAGGATTAATTAATGATCTCAAAGTAAAGGATCCCTTGGGAAGCAGTGATCATAACATGATAGAATTCCACATCCAGTTTGAGAACGAGCGTCTTGGGTCTGAAACTACTGTATTAAACTTAAATAAGGGCAATTACAAAGGAATGAGGGTGGAATTGGCTAAAGTGGACTGGGTAAACAGATTAGATGGTATGATGGTGGATAAGCAGTGGCAAACATTTAAAAAGATATTTTATGACTCTCAAGAAAAATATATCCTTGTGAGGAGGAAAGACTCCACAAAAAGGGTGAACCAACCATGGCTAACTAAGGAAGTGAAGGATTGTATCAGGTTAAAAGAAAAAGCATACAACTTGGCAAAGATTACTGGTAAGCCTGAAGATTGGGAAAACTTTAAAAACCCGCAAAGGATGACTAAAAGAATAATAAAAAGGGAGAAAATAAATTATGAGAGTAAACTAGCAAGAAATATAAAAACTGACAATAAAAGCTTCTACAAGTATATAAAAAGGAAGAGGGTAGCTAAAGCAAACATTGGTCCCTTAGAGGATGAGACTGGGGAAATAATAATGGAAAACAAGGAAATGGCAGAGGAATTGAACAGATATTTTGTATCTGGCTTCACAGTAGAAGACATTAAGAACATACCAATAATAGTAGAAAATCAAGGGGCAAAGGGGAGGGAGGAACTAAAAACCATCAGTAGAGAAAATGTTCTAGGTAAACTAATGGGTCTTAAGGCTGACAAGTCCCTTGGACCTGCTGGCTTGCATCCGAGGGTCTTAAAGGAAGTGGCTACAGAGATAGTGGATGCATTGGTTGTAATCTTCCAGAATTCACTCGATTCTGGAAAGGTCCCTGCGGATTGGAAAACCACAAATGTAACACCCCTATTCAAGAAGGGAGTGAGACCGAAAGCAGGTAACTATAGACCGGTTAGCCATTGGGAAAATGCTAGAATCTATTATTAAGGAAGTAATAGCAGAACATTTGGAGACTCATAATATAATCAAGGAGAGTCAACATGGTTTTATGAAGGGGAAATCGTGCCTGACAAATTTATTAGAGTTCTTTGAGGAAGTAACGGGCAGGGTGGATAAAGGGAACCGATGGATGCAGTATATTTGGATTTCCAAAAGGCATTCGATAAGGTGCCACATAAAAGGTTACTGCACAAGATAAGAGCTCATGGTGTTGGGGGTAATATACTGGCTTGGATAGAGGATTGGCTAACTAACAGAAAACAAAGAGTCGGGATAAAAGGGTCATTTTCAAAATGGCAATCTGTAACTAGTGGGGTGCCTCAGGGATCAGTGCTGGGGCCTCAACTATTTACAATATATATCAATGACTTGGATGAAGGAACAGAGTGTAATGTGGCCAAATTTGCTGATGATACAAAGATAGGTGGAAAAGCAAGTTGCGATGAGGATACAAAATGTCTGCAAAGGGATGTTGACAGGTTAAGTGAATGGGAAAAAAATTGGCAGATGGAATATAATGTGGGAAAATGTGAGGTCATCCACTTTGGGAGGAAAAATAAAAAAGCAAAATATTATTTGAATGGAGAAATACTACAAAATGCTGTGGTACAGAAGGATCTGGGTGTCCTCGTTCATGAAACACAAAAAGTCAACATACAGGTGCAGCAGGTAATCCAGAAGGCAAACGGAATATTGGCCTTTATTTCTAGGGGGATGGAGTATAAAAGCAGGGAAGTCATGCTACAACTGTACAGTTGCTGGTGAGACCACACCTGGAGTACTGCGTACAGTTCTGGTGCCCTTATTTAAGGAAGAACATACTTGCATTGGAGGCAGTTCAGAGAATGTTCACTAGGTTGCTTCCAGGTCTGGAAGGGTTGTCTTATGAGGAAAGATTGAACAGGTTGGGTCTATGCTCATTGGAGTTTAGAAGAATGAGAGGAGATCTTATTGAAACATACAAGATTCTGAGGGGACTCGATAGGGTAGATGCTGAGAGGATGTTACCTTTATGGAGGAATCTAAAACTAGGGGCATAGTCTCAGAATAAGGGGTCGCCCGTTTAAGATGGAAATGAGGAGGGATTTCTTCTCCCAGAGGATTGTGAATCTTTGGAATTCTTTACCCCAAAAAGCTGTGGAGGCTGAGTCATTGAATACATTCAAGGCTGAGTTAGACAAATTTTTGATCAGCAAGGGAGTCAAAGGATATGGGGAAAAAGGCGGGAAAGTGGATTTGAGGTAAAAATCAGATCGGCCATGATCTCATTAAATGGCGGAGCAGGCTCGAAGGGCCAAATGGCCCACTCCTGCTCCTGTCTCTTATGGTCTTAGAGTAGTGTTGGCATTGCAGAATGAGTTGGGGGGTGAGGGCGGTGATGTGGAAGACGGAATGTAGGACAATCAGTAAGTGTACTCACTTTTGCTGACCTAGTTAGGTCATTGAAGCGCTTCCTGCACTGGACCCAGGTGCGGGAGATGTTGCTGCTCCTGGTGACCTCCTCCGCCACCTTAAGCCAGGCCTTCATGGTGGTAGAGGCAGGCCGCTTCCTCCCGTCCGCCAGGTAGAACACATCCCTCCTCCTCCTCACCCCATCCAATAGCACTTGGAGTGAGGCATCGCTGAATCTTGGAGATGCCTTGCCTCTGTGCTGCTCCATTGTGGTGTGTGGGTGTTTGCCCGAGGAGCAGCCATTGGAGGACTGCCCCTTTAAATAGAGCTCCTCCAGCTGACAGCCTGAGATGCGGGTGCGCAGTCCGCTCACTGTGCAACTTTCGGACGGCAAACTCGGAAGCCATGTTATGTGGCTCCGATCGCGTGGGAAACGGATATTTTTTATTGGGCGGGTTACCCACGCGCCGATTCACCCCCCTGCTGCCATCCCACCGCCACGCTAATACTGGGGCACAGATGTGCACACACTCATTGTGCAATGTAGCTTCAAATCAAATGCCCAACCATAAGTAAATTGGATAATATTTTGCAATATCATGGAGCCCTTCTCCATCCCGTCTTAGAACATCAGTATTCATATCTCTTGTAAAGTCAGCTTGAGAGTGAACTTTTAACCAATGCCAATGTATCACTGCAAACACGAGATGAGGGAAATGTTGAGGCATTATGTGGTGGAACTGTAGCTGATGTGCCACTCCTACCTGAGACTGTTCACTGAATGGGTTCTTTCCAAAGCTTTTTGCAACAAATGACACATCATACGCCAAAATACATGACATGTGCAAAGCTTCAGTAAAATTAAATTAGATTTAGACATTATGTACGTCTCAAATATTCAATGTTTGACATGTTGAATGGTTGCTGTTCTTGTTTTAAAATGATACAATTATGCACTATTTCAGGTTGCAGTGTGCTATTATATAGAAGGACTATTGTTGGAATGTTTTCGCTTTGGTTAAAAGTGATGTAGTGAATGGAACCTTTAATCAGTATCAAATCAGATATATTTTGTTTCAAAACTTTAATACCTTTCTAATGTTTTTGGTAATAATAGTTTTGTGTTGTGAATTTTACACTGTACTTAACATCAGAATATAAGCCACATATTTTCTCTCCCATTTTCAGCTCCGTGCGTTGCGGGTTTGGGACATGAGGTTTCGCAGTGTTGTACTCCTGACACGTGCCAGGATTACCAATGTGGAAAATCTCCCCTTATGCACTTAAGAGCTTGATAAGATTCTGCGGCTGAAGTCATCGTGGATAATCAGGTCAAGTAAAGAGGCCTGGGTCGCCCTGCTAATAATTAGATTAATTGGCAGATGTGATGGTGCACGGAAACATTTTCTGCCCAGTTTCATATGGCTTGGACCCTTTGAACTGGTGGGACAATCCAAAACCCAAATTTCTAGCAAAATTTAAGGGCCTTTTTTCCTCTACTGGCAGAGCTTTTGTGTGCATTGCTGGAGCAAAGCTCAGGGGCAGCAAGGGAATTACATAGAATGTACAGCACAAACAGGCCATTCGGCCCAACTGCTCTATGCTGGTGTTTATGCTCCACACTCCTCCCACCCCACTTCATCTAATCCTATTAGCATATCCCTCTATTCCTTTCTCCCTCATGTATATATCTAGCTTCCCCGTAAATGCATCTATGCTATTCATCTCAACTACTCCACGTGGTAACAAGTTCCACTCTCTGGGTAGAGAAGTTTCTCCTGAATTCCTTATTGGATCTTTTAGTCAGTATCTTATATTATGGAATTGACTGCTCTCAGTTTTTCACGTTAGCTCATTTCAATAATTGATCATCTCTGAACCAAGGCGGGTAGATGGAGTTAAGATACAGATCAGCCATGATCTAATTGAATGGCAGAACAGGCTCGAGGAGTTGAATGGCCTGTTCCTGTTCCTATGTTCCCATTGTATATGCAAAGTTGGCTTTATGCAGAGAGCAAGCCTAATGGGACAAGGGGAAGCCCCTGAAAGTTGGATCTCCATTTCTGCACACCTGCGCAAACCAGTTCATTAATTTTGAACAAATGTCGCTCTGTAAACATTTCTCTCTGGTTAAGCCTGACAAGTTTCAGTCATTTCAAGAGAGACTAACCAATTCTGATGAAGGAAGGAGAAAGAAAAAAGAACTTGCATTTCTATAGCGCCTTTCATGACCTCAGGATGTCCCAAAGGGCTTTACAGCCAATGACGTACCCTTTGAAGTATAGTTACTGTTGTAATGTAGGAAATAAGTACATCTTTAGATTTTTTAAAACTTCCTTTTGATATCTCTCGCTCATTAGTTTTCTAATGTTTGTGTTTGTAATGCACTTGAGGTTTGCAGCTGTGTGAAATACTCAAAGCAGTTGTCTTTTTTCTTCCTTACACCATAGATTAAGAACCTTTATTAAAAGAGTACCATCTTTATGGAGTTTTTATTGGTTTGTTTTTGAACAAAAGGAGGGTTAATTTGAGCATTGGGAGCTTGTGGGTGTGTGAATCATGCATTAAGATATGGTAATTCTGTGAATTACATAATTGTAGTGGGTACGAGCTTTGTTCTTGCTCCTCATTTTTCTGCTAGGAGTAAATATGTCCAAATCACATGAACGCACTGCTCTGACAATCACATTATTTTTGCTACTTTGCAGCAATTAAGTGACAAAAGTATTCAGAATTTAGTTGATTTGCAAATGATGTTGATTTTACATAATTGCATCTGTTGTTAAAGCATTTGAACAGGCCAGCAGAGTCTGTAAGGGGTGAGCAGAGCAGAAGACTGTTTACGGAACCACAGCATCATGGGTGTAGCGTCGGATCTCTTTGTTAGAGGAAGAAGGGGCAGGAGCAGGACGAGATCACACCCCGGAAGGTTCAAAGCCATAGGGTGCAGAGGCAATTTACGAGAATGATACCAGGGATGAGGGGCTTCAGTTAAGTGGAAGGACTAGAGAATCTGGGATTGTTCTCCTTGGGGCAGAGAAGGTTAAGGGGAGATTTAATAGAGGTGTTCAAAATTATGATAGGATTTGATAGAGTAAATAAGGATAAACTATTTCCACTGGCAGGAGGATCACCAACCAGAGGATGCAGATTTGAGGTAATTGGCAAAAGAACCAGAGGGGAGATGAGGAGAAATATTTTTATGCAGCAAGTTGTTGTAATCTTGGAATGCACTGCCTGAAAGGGAAGCAGATTCAATAATAACTTTCAAAAGGGAATTGGATATATAGAATCATAGAAAGTTATGGCACAGAAGGAGGCCATTCGGCCCATTGTGTCCGTGCCGGCCAAAAAAGAGCTATCCAGCTTAATCCCACTTTCCAGCACTTGGTCCATAGCCCTGTAGGTTACGGCACTTCAAGTGCACATCCAAGTACTTTTTAAATGAGTTGACGGTTTCTGCCTCTATCACCCTCTCAGGCAGTGAGTTCCAGACCCCCACCATCCTCTGGGTGAAAAAAATTCTCTTCAACTCCCCTCTAATCCTTCTACCAATTATTTTAAATCTATGCCGCCCTGGTCACTGACCCCTCTGCTAAGGGAAATAGGTCCTTCCTATCCACTCTATCTAGTCCTGTCATAATTTTATATAGCTCAATTAAATCTCCCCTGAGCCTCCTTTGTTCCAAAGAAAACAACCCCAGCCGATCCAATCTTTTCTCATAGCTAAAAATCTCCAGCCCTGGCAACATTCTTGTAAATTTGCTCTGTACCCTCTCTCGTGCAATCACATCTTTCCTGTAATATGGTGACCAGAACTGTACGCAGTACTCAAGCTGTGGCCTAACCAATGTTTTATACAGTTCGAGCATAACTTCCCTGTTCTTATATTCTATGCCTCGGCTAATAATGGAAAGTATCCCGTATGCCTTTTTAACCACCTTATCTACCTGTCCTGCTACCTTCAGGGATCTGTGGACATGCACTCCAAAGTCCCTCACTTCCTCTACACCTCTCAGTATCCTCCCATTTATTGTGTACTCCCTTGCCTTGTTTGCCCTCCCCAAATGCATCACCTCACACTTCTCTGGATTGAATTCAATTTGCCACTTTTCTGCCCATCTGACCAGTCCATTGATATCTTCCTGAAGTCTACAGTTTTCCTCCTCACTATCAACCACACGGCCAATTTTTGTATCATCTGCAAACTTCTTGATCAAGCCCCCCACATTCAAGTCCAAATCATTAATATACACCACAAAAAGCAAGGGACCTAGTACTGAGCCCTGCAGAACCCCACTGGAAACAGCCTTCCAGTCACAAAAACACCCGTCGACCATTACCCTTTGCTTCCTGCCACTGAGCCAATTTTGGATCCAACTTGCCACTTTTCCTTGGATCCCATGGGCTTTTACTTTTTTGACCAGCCTGCCATGTGGGACCTTGTCAAAAGCCTTACTAAAATCCACATACACTACATCAAACACGTACCCCTCATTGACCCTCCTTGTTACCTCCTCAAAAAATTCAATCAAGTTAGTCAGACACGACCTTCCCTTAACAAATCCATGCTGACTGTCCTTGATTAACCCGTGCCGTTCTAAATGACGATTTATACTGTCCCTCAGAATTGATTCCAATAATTTGCCCACCACTGAGGTTAGACTGACTGGCCTATAATTACTCGGTCTATCTTTTTCTCCCTTTTTAAACAACCGTACAATGTTAGCAGTCCTCCCAATGCCCCGGCACTATGCCTGTAGCCAGGGATGATTGGAAAATGTTGGTCAGAGCCTCTGCTATTTCCTCCCTTGCTTCTCTTAACAGCCTGGGATACATTTCATCCGGGCCTGGCAATTTATCTACTTTCGAAGATGCTAAACCCTTTAATACTTCCTCTCTCACTATGTTTATCCCATCCAATATTTCACACTCCTCCTCCTCCTCCTCCTTAACTACAATCTCTTTAGTGAAGACAGACGCAAAGTATTCATTAAGAATCATACCCACATCTTCTGCCTCCACACATAGGTTACCTTTTTGGTCTCTAATAGGCCCTACTCTTTCCTTAGTTATCCTCTTGCTCTTTATGTATTTATGAAACAGTTTTGGATTTTCCTTAATTTTACTTGCCAGAATTTTCTCAAGGAAAATTTTGCAGGGCCACGGGGAAAGAGCAGGGGAGTAGGACTAATTGGATAGCTCTTTCAAAGAGCCGGCACAGGCACGATGGACCGAATGGCTTCTTTCTGTGCTGTATGATTCTGTGAGGAGGTGATTATTCAGAATGTAATACTAGCCATTGCAAAGTGGGTACTGCTGATGTACCACCAACCTCAACCTCGATGAGGTACAGTGTGTACGGAGGCTGTGCCCCTTAGCAGGGATGTTTTTTATAGTCTGAGTCAGCTCCTACAACCAGGTTTGCAGTCAAGGAGTAACATCCAGATGGCATTCTCGGTGCGATTGAAAGTTACCACTAAGCTAGCGGGTAATTTTCCGCCCGCTCTACCGGTGGAAAGCCTTGTCTCCCATGAGGAACATTTCAGAAATTCAGGCTCGATTTTCGGACCATAATTTCCGAATTTGCAATCTCACTCCTGGCGGTGGAGGCTCTGTGCCAGGGACGTGAAGTCAAAAAATTGCCCCTTAAGTTTCTTATTCCACTGGATCTTTCCAGCAAGAATCATCAGTTGGTTCTGGCAATATGCAGTTCACTGCGGCATTACAGAGGTGACCAATGCCCTCTTTCGTTATTTTGCCTGTCAATAATCAGAGCCCCGATTTTAATTCAGAATGGGAATCGGGCAGGGAAGGGCCGAGGCGAACGGCAAACCATCCTGACCTCGGGGGCATGAGGCCTGGATGATCATAATCTCCAGGTCTCGTTTGCATGTCCCCGGTCATTTATCCGCCCGAAACCGCGGGTAGCGGCAGCTGGCTGGCGGAATGTCGGGCAGCTGGAGGCTGCAGATGGGCACTGGAGGAACAGTCCCCGGCACTCAGGTAAGTCGCGGGGAGTGGGTTTTGGGAACTCAGGGCAGCGGAGGCACTCCTCCTGGCACCACAAGGAAAGTAAAATACTTACCTTTTTGGGCCTCCTTTGGCCCCTGACACTTATTGCCGGTAGCTTCACCCAGCACGAAAGCCACACTGACTTCCCCGCTCAGGCCACTGGTTAAAATAGCAGTCAGGCCCCAATGACGTCATCGTAGCCCGATCTGCATGCTTAAAGAGGGTCCGCTTCGGTATCCCGTGGGTGTCCTTGCTGCCTGCTCAGACGAGCAGGTTACAATTGACGTCTACGGGAAGGGAGCGGGACACCGGTGGGTAAGTCTCCCGGGCGATTTTAACTGTCCGTCCGCTAGCCCGGTTTCTGCCTGGCGGGCAAGGTTAGAATCACCCCTCAGGTTCAACACCGGCATGCAACACCAGCCACAGAGTTAGTGACATTCCCCCAGTACAACCAACCATTGACTGCACTGACGTCACCATTCGCCACCCCGTCACAGTGCCCAATTTTTATTAACAGAAAGGATTAGTGCTTTCTCAACGTTCAGATGCTATGCAACCACAGTTAAAAAAATTATGCAAATTGATGCACGATTTCCAGACTTCGCTCGCAACACACACATCTTGAGGAAATTAAGTGTAGCAGGAAGAAGACAAAACCGAAAGGTTGGCTCCTGGAAGGTTATCCCCTCCAAACGTGCTGATGATCCCCTCTACTGATGTCCGATGTGGCTCAGTGGGTTGCACTCTTGTCTCTGAGTTAGAAGGTTGTGGGCTTAACTTCCACACCACAAACTTGAGTACATGATCTAGACTGACACTCCAGTGCAGTACTGAGGGAGTGCTGCACCATTTGAGTTTTTCACTAAAAAACAGATTCTCTGGTCATTATCACATTCCTATTTGTGGGAACTTGCTGTGTGCAAATTGGCTGCCACATTTCCTACATTACAACAGTGATTACACTTCAAAAGTACTTCATTGGGTGTAAAACACTATGGGACATCCTGAGGTCATGAAAGGCGCTATAGAAATGCAAGTTCTTTCTTTTAACCCTGTGTAACCACCCCCCATCCCCAGCTTCATCAGCAATCAGCCTACCCCACGATGCACATTCATGAGATAGATAAATAATATAAGAGCCCTTTGGCCTATTACAATGTTTGGACCACTGTGGTGCAGCCTTGTAGAATGAGCTGGAGTGAGTTGTCAGATAATTGCAGCATGTAGTATGCTGCACAATATTGCCATTGAACAAGGCGTACACATGTTTGCCAAAGAGAAGCTGCAAGCTAGGGCCTAGGAAGGAGAACATAAACTCATGCAGCACAACTTTGACAGGCACCATTTACAATTTACCTTCAGGCTTTTTCTGTAAACGGAAGATCAGAGTGCAGAACTCTGTAAACACAGTTAGCTAAAGTTGCCTGACTATTTTGTTTTTTTGCACTCGAAATAAAGAGGGACTGCAGTCTTTTCAGTGTTGAGCTGTAGCTTTTATAAGAGTGCATGTGTCGAATATATTTAGCAGGTCTGTGTAGCCTCCCAGCCTATAGTGTCCATGTTCATCCCCTAATAACAGGTTGCTGTTTTCATACCCTCAATCTCTTCCCTTGCGAGAATAGTGTGAAGTAGTGGAAGAATTTTCAGGCCATGGCTGTAGCTATCTTTGTACTAGCCGATAGGGTCGTTAGTCCTATATGGCGGAAAGGTTTTTAGGGCTTCCACAACCCATATGTTGCAGGTAGCACTTGCATACTTATCAAGAGGTACATGGGCCGATTCAGCAGCATTATTGCAAGGGTGTTTGACTGACAGCTCTGTCATGTGTTAGCTGTAACAGAATGCCCAGTGAATGAAGTCGCAAGTGCACTTAAAAAAAAATAAGAGCATCATTTAACACACAATTAGAGCACCAAGAGTAAATTAAATTCAATGATGCAAGTTACACTTAAAATGACGGATTATTGTGAGAAAAATAACAAATGGGTTTTCTGGCTCTTATCTCTTACTAAAAACGAACATATGGAATTGACAGGCAGGAAAAGACCAGCTGGTCCATCAAGCCTGCCCCACACGCCATGATGACAGGAGCCTCATGACTAAACACTCCCTCCGCGGCCCCCCTCCCCCACCACACACCCCAGACCTGTAATCTCCTGGGAGAGGCAGCAAAACTGAGAAAAACCAAAGGCCAATAAGGGAAAAAACCCCCTCAGGCAAACAAAATCAGACCAGGAGATCACTTGGACCAAGTGCTATCAGTAAAGCCACTTACCTTCTATAATATGCGATCTCCGCTCTAGTCAAGAACAGCTCCCTCCTGAAGGCAATACAGAGAGTCAGCACCCACCACACCAGGCAACACATCCCAGAGACTCACTACTCTCTGGGCAAAGAAGAACTCCCTAATACCCAGTCTATTCCTACTCTTCCATAGTTTAAACTGGTGTTCCCTGGTCCCCCCCCCCCACCCCCCAATCTGTTAAACTGGAATAATCTCTCAATAGGGACACTATCCAGCCCTTTAATTATTTTATATACCTCTATCAGGTCGCCTCTAAGTCTCTGCTGCTCTAATGTAAATAGACCCAGCTCCTTAAGCCTATCTGAGTAGCTAAGGTAAAACAAAAGAGGTTCGGTAAACACTATCATGAAGACATGGCTGCCTTTAAAGATACTCAACTTGACTTGGGTTTTCTGCTAGTTGAGTCCTCAGCCATAAACAATGCATGTGCAGGAAGACCATAAAAATGTGGAAAGTGAGAACGTATTAAATAACAAAGAGTGAGCCTTAATGCTGATAAATACGTAGTTTTCTTTCAAGCCCGTGAAAATTTCTCAGCCTGATTAATCGCAGGGAGCTTTCAAAAATTGCATATTTTTAAGAGATATTATTCTTCATATGGACATTGGAGCAGCTTTGGATTAACTTGAAAAGTCACTTCTTATTACAGAGATTTTCCTTTGTGTTTAGCTGAACAAAGCTCCTGATGTCAGATATTGCAGGTATCTCCCAGAAGGTTTGTGAGCTTAGAATGATGCTGTTGTGTCTTTGGTGTTGCTCATTGCAGCACCTGTATTTTGTCCATTCATGGTGAGCTACTACCACTACTACTACTACTACAACAACAACTTGCATTTATAGAGCATCTTTAACGCTGTAAAATGTCCCGAGGCGCTTCAAAGGAGCGTTATCCAAGAAAATTTGACTTTGAGCAAAAGAAAGAGAATTTGGGACAGGTGACTAAAAGCTTAGTCCAAGAGATAGATTTTAAGGAGCCTCTTAAAGCAGGAGAGAGAGAGGTAAAGAGGCGGAGAGGTTTTGGGAGGGAATTCCAGAGCTTAGGACCTAGACAATTGAAGACAGCTAGCAAAAAATAGACACTCAACTTTTAAAAAATTCCATTAATTTCAACTAATTGATTACTTTTAATTTTTATTGCTGCCAGGGGCTTTTTTAAAAGTAGTATTTTCAGGGAAATATGTGTAGGTAGGGTTTAATTTATAATAAAAATCGCTAGGCCTAACATGGTGAGATATTCAGCTGAAGAATTTTTTTAAAAAATCTGTTTACATTTTCTTTAAAAGATCTTGGCCTTCTAAACAGTTGGTACTTAGAGCTGGTTATATCTTGACAAACACCTTAAAGACTTTGAATACAGTTCAACTTTGCATTAGGAGGTTGGAGTATAAAAGTAAGGAGATCTTGCTACAATTATATAGGACTCTGGTGAGGCCCAACCTGGAGTACTCTAACAGCTTTTGTCTCCTTACCTAAAGAAGGATATACTGGCCTTAGAGGGGGTGCAAAGATGGTTCACTAGATTGATTCCTGGGATCAGAGGGTTGTCCTATGAAGAGAGATTGAGTAGAATGGGTCCATATTCTCTGGAGTTTAGAAGAATGAGAGGTGATCTCATTGAAACATATAAAATTCTTAGAGGGCTTGACAGGGTAGATGCTGAGAGATTGTTTCTCCTGGCTGGCAAGTCTAGATCTAGGGGGCACAGCCCCAAGATCAGGGGGTCAGCCATTTAGGACTGAGATGAGGAAAAATGTCTTCACTCAGAGGGTTGTAAATCTTTGGAATTCTCTACCCCAGAGGGCTGTGGATGCTCAGTCGTTGAATATATTCAAGACTGAGATCGATGGACATTTAGACACTAAGGGAATCAAGGTATATGGAGATAGGGCGGGAAAGTGGAGTTGAGGTAGAAGATCAGCCATTATCTTATTGAATGGTCGAGCATGCTCGAGAGGCCGTATGGCCCGCCCCTGCTCCTAGTTCTTATGTTCTTATGATATTTAAACAAAATCGTAAATTGGTCTTAACCAGTGATCACAGTGTAATGGCACTCTTTCAGTAGATAATTTTGATGTATTTCCCATTTACTTGTATAAGGACATTGTTTATCATCTTTTAAGCTGATCTTGAAATTAATATTTTACAATCTTCACTTTACTGCCATTTTATGCAGGTGGTGTACTTATCAACCAGTTAAGGGGATAAGACAAATATGTTTTCGAATTTCTATTTAGAACCAGAGCAACTTCAGGAAACATTGTACATCGCAACATGTTCTGATTTCTCTCACAGGCAGTATTGATTGCTACCTATAGAGCACAACGGAGCTACGTTGTGTTTGCACAGCAAAATTTAATAAACTTCTAGCAGCAGATTACAGAGCTGTGCTGGTTGAGGCTGGGAAAATTTGCCGACATGCCTTCTTGACCAGGAAAATGATGCATTGCTTGGGGAGATCTAAAGGGGAAGGGAGAGAAGGATAAATAAAAAAAAACACCTTACATCCATTATTATTACAGCTCATCTTTAACATTAATGTGTTTTTGAAAGCCATACATATTCAAATTTGACACCTGGAATATCAGCAGCAAATGAATGTTAGCTTTGGCTCAGTGGGTAGCACTCTTGCCTCTGAGTTAGAAGGTTGTGGGTTCAAGACCTACTCTAGAGATTTGAGCACAAAATCCAGGCTGACACTTCAATGCAGTACTGAGGGAGTGCTGCACTGATCAGCGGCGCTGTCTTTCAGATGAGACGTTAAACCGAGGTCCCGTCTGCCCTCTCAGATGGATGTAAAAGATCCCACAGCATTATTTCGAAGAAGAGCAGGGGAGTTCTCCCATGTGTCCTGGCCAATATTTATCCCTCAACCAACATCACTAAATCAAATTATCTGGTCAAGATCGCATTGCTGTTTGTGGGACCTTGCCTGAGTGCTAATTGGCTGCCACGTCCTACATTACAACAGTGACTACATTTCAAAAGTAGTTAAACAAAAGCAAAATACTGCGAATTTTGGAAATCTGAAATAAAAAGAGAAAATGCTGGAAACACTCAGCAGGTCAGGCAGCATCTATGGAGAGAGAAACAGAGATAAAGGGCTCAATTTTCAAATTAAAAAATGGGTGAGTTGGGGGCAGGAGGGGCATTGAAAATTGCCACCATTTCAGACCCGCCCACTTCCGGTTTTCACAGGGGCAGGACGAGGGGCGGATGACCAACCCGCTCCCAGGAGTTGAGTCAGGCCTTAAAACCTCTCAAGGAAGTTTCAAGCCTCCATTTTTCACCAATTCCCGATTTCAACCCCGGGGAGCCGGGCCTTCTGTTTTACACCCTGTGAAAGAAGGCAAGAAGGCCCAAGACTAACAGGTAGGTCCCTAGAAAGGCACAGCTTCTGGGTCCGGAGGAGCTTCCCCCAGGCCCAACAAGCCTACTTGCACCGACCCCCCCCAACGATCGTGGACCCCCCCAAACCCCGACCCTCCCCCCAGACTCTGATCTCCCAGACTCTGATTCCCCCGACCCCGATCCTCCCCCTCCGATCCCCGACCCTGATCCTCCCCCTCCCACCCCCCCGATCCTCTCCCCCTCACGATCCTCCCACCCCCGACCCTCCCCCTCAATGATCACAGACCCCCGCAATGACCCCCGATCCCATCCCCAATGACTTGAGACCCCTGTGCCCTCCTATGCCCACCCATGCCCCCGTGCCCCCCCCCCCACCCATCCATATAAACAAAGACTTACCAGCAGACTTACCTGAAGACGTCCTCTCCCGTCCAACTGAGACCAGCCTGTTAATCAGCCGGTCAGTCGGATGGGAAACCGACAAAAAAAAAGACATCCTTACATCAAAATCATAAGGACGTCTGGGAAACCCGTACGAATTTCCCGACCTCAACTTAACCCCCCGCCCCCTTCCTGGCTCCATTTTAAAATCACCCCCAACGTTTCAATTCGATGACCTTTCATCAGAACTGGAAGAAATTAGACATTTAACAGTTTTTAAGGAACTACAGAGCCGGGGAAAAGGGGGTGGGGGGAGGAAAGAACAAAGGGAAAGGTCTGTGATAGAGTGGAGGTCAGGAGTGACTAAAAGGCAAAAGAGGGTGCTAAAGGGACAAGTAAAGAAACAAAAGACGGGTCCACGGGAGGTGTAAACAACAACAGCAAAACCATTACCAGCAGTGGTTATGATCTGAAGTTGTTGAACTCAATGTCGAGTCCGGAAGGTTGTAAAGTGCCTAAATGAAAAGATGAGGTGCTGTTCCTCGAGCTTCTGTTGAGCTTCGTTGGAACAGCATAAGAGGCCAAGGACTCTCACTCTAACCTCTCTGTCCTTGGCCAATTTTTCCGTTTCTCACCCGACCATCCTGTGGCACCTGTGCCTGAAGTTGCCACTTGGTGCCAAATTAGCGATAGTTTTGTACTGTAGGCTCATGCCCACTAGGAACTGCACGGAGGCTGTTCAAACTCATTGGACCTTTACAGCCAGCTGAAGGAGGAGAATTTCATTCAATCAGCCTGGGCTGAATTTGAACCCAGGTCTCAGAAGTGAAAGACCAACATCTAATCTGCTGTGCCAGACAGATCCTGAAACCCATTTTTAAGATTGCATCGGAGTAGATACTTTCTTTAAATGTATCTAGAATAATATTGCCTTTTTAAAAAATCAGAAGCCAGTCACATATGCAGATAGAGAATTTATTTTATTATTTCTTCATAGATACGCAGGCTCATTTACAGACAGAAATGAGTTGGAATATGTTTAGGTTCCAAACAGCTTTAACAGGATGACATGAAAGTGCATGTCACATAATTCAAAATCATTTTAAAATAAAATTAAACTGATATTTCACAAAAATAATCTAGTCCACACTTAATTTTTATTTTACAATTAACCCTGTAACATACTTGGAATTATATTACCTAGTTTGCAGCTAATATAGTTTCCAAAACCAAAAACAAATTCCCTTTTAGAGGTTCAGAATATTTCAAATGCCTTAATTAACACTAATTAGTAAAGAATTTTTGCCAACTAATAGAATAATTTTTCAGTTATTATGGTCTATTTGAATTGCTCAGATGTGTATGACAACAGTTTTTTTTCTTGCTTTCTTTTTGATTTTCTTGACTATCCTGGCGAGTGAAGAGAGGGGATGATTTTAACCCTACCGGCCCTGTGGAAATCAGGGGAGTGGGCGGTTAAAATCGCTCAAGTTACTTACCTGCCCGGGAGCCGCCAGGTTCCGATTTTCACCTGCTCCCCTTAGCAGGCGGCAAGTCAGCGGGGTCCTTTTTAACATATGCATAAGGGGGTCCCAATTATGTCATCAAAATGCGACTGCAATTTTTAATAGGCGGCCTAAGTGAGAAATGGCAGTGAGTTTCCCGCCAGGCCAAACCCAGCAAGGTACCAATCAGAGCTGGAAGAGGCCCAGAAAATGTAAGTTTTCATTTTTTTTGTTTTACTTTCCTTGTGGGGCGAGGAAGAAGTGCTCCTCCTCGCCCCGCCAGGAAAGCTTAACGCCTCCCTTGACGCTATCTCGAGCCCCCCCACATCCCAATCACAGCCAATCCCGCCACTTACCTGCTGTGGCCAGGCAACCTCCGGGCCCCCATGATTTTCCGCAGCTTCCCAACGACTTACTGGCCGAAACACTGGGAAGTCACCCGGTTGGATTTAAATGAGGCCCGGCAGTTAATATATCCCGGGCCACAATTCTGGACCAGTGGGTGAGTTTATAATTTACATTGCTGTTCATCCGCCCAAAATAGGCCAGGTGTTAAAATCGGGGCCAGGGTAACACAGGAGTATTCTTATATTTAGTCTCAGTTATGTTGAAAACAGTAGGTGTGATCTCACTAAAAGGAACAAATGGCAATGGGGGGGGGGGGAGGGGCGGTACCAAATACTCCCTCACCGACATAATTTTAGTATTAGCATGGTTAGGAACAGCAAGTATTTTGTACATATGTCTAAGAAAGAATGAACTTTCATCAATATAGCACCTTTCAAGACCTCAGGGCGTCCCAAACTACTTTACAGCCAATGAAGTACTTTTGAAGTGTACTCACTGTTGTAACGTGGGAGACACGGCAGCCAATTTGCGCACTGCAAGATCCCACAAACAGCAAAAAAATAAATGACCAGAATTGGTGCTGCCTATCCACAAAGAATGTTGGAGTTGATGTTGATGGCACCGTTTAATTCCCCCACATGGTCACCCAGAACCCAGTGGAGAGTAAAGTAAATATAAAATATTTAGCATGTCTGTCTGTATTTTTTTATTTATGAATACATCCATAAATGAAAAACATTATTTCATTCATTCTTCTTGTTGCATTAAAGTTAAAGCTTTCGTGTCCTCACACGTGAACATAATGTCCTGCAGACAGTTTTTGATCAGTCTGCAGGGTAATACTCTGATTGCCAGAAACAGCATCAAATGTCACCGGGCTTTTCTTTCATCAGAACACGTGTGCTTGAGGGTTCATTTAAAACCGCCCTTCATGCTAAAAGTTAAATCCTGCACAGATTTATTTTTATAGTCTTTGAAGACCTAAGCATTAATGTACATTTCCTGATGTTCTCTCTAACAGGGATTCATTAATCACTGGTCTGCATCTCAGTTACTAATCACTTGTTGGTAACCCCACCAACCTATTGCCATGATTAAAGATTCCTAGGACTTGGATACAATGCTCATCCTCCATTCCGTCCAGGCTCCTAAGTCACTTCATTGGCCCAGATTTTGCTACAGCAGGGCATCTAACGGTGTCTGCCCAAAGTTAGACTTCCCTTTGCACCTTTAGGTTTTTACATTTTCTGCGCGGCAAGTTGCTGAAAGTGGGAGGTGATAATGTTGCAGCGAGAGAAACAGGGCATCCGGGACCTGAGTGAACAGGGCAAGCAACTGGGTATCTCCTTAATCCATCAGATTGAAGGATTGTGAAATAAACATCGCAAGGACTGAAAAAGAAGTGTAAATTAGAGTGAGTGAATTTAATGTCAAATCAGGTGCAGAAAGAAATAGAGAGGGCAAGAAAGATTGGATTAAGAGAGTAAAAAGAAACAGAAAGGAAAAGTTTTTTTAAAAAATTTAAGACTTTACATTTTTAAAATCTCCAGCAGCAATTGAAACCTGAAGGTATGAGACACCATACTTGTAATCACTATTCTCTCTAAGCTGCACACATGCGCGGCCACGCAGCAGTCTGTTGTGTGCCGCGCACTTAATCATTCCATCCGTGCTCATAGTAACGCTGTAAAGTAAGGTAATGCAATAATCATGCGCGATTCTAACTTTCACATAGATTGGACAAATCAAATTGGCAAAAATAGCCCTGAGGAGGAGTTCATAGAGTGTATTAGGGACTGTTTCTTAGACCAATACGTTGGGGAACCAACCACGGAACAGACTATTTTGGATCTGGTAATGGATAACGAAACAGGATTAATTAATGATCTCAAAGTAAAGGATCTCTTGGGAAGCAGTGATCGTAACATGATAGAATTTCACATCCAGTTTGAGAGCGAGGATCTTGGGTCTGAAACTACTGTATTAAACTTAAATAAGGGCAATTACAAAGGAATGAGGGCGGAATTGGCTAAAGTGGACTGGGTAAACAGATCAGATGGAATGATAGTGCATAAGCAGTGGCAAACATTTAAAAAGATATTTTATGACTCGCAACAAAAATATATCCCTGTGAGGAGGAAAGACTCCACAAAAAGGATGAACCAACCATGGCTAACTAAGGAAGTCAAGGATGGTATCAGGTTAAAAGAAAAAGCATACAACATGGCAAAGATTACTGGTAAGCCCGAAGATTGGGAAAACTTTAAAAACCAGCAAAGGATGATTAAAAGAATAATAAAGAGGGAGAAAATAAATTATGAGAGTAAACTAGCAAGAAATATAAAAACTGACTGTAAAACCTTCTACAGTATATAAAAAGGAAGAGGGTAGTTAAAGTAAACATTGGTCCCTTAGAGGATGAGACTGGGGAAATAATAATGGAAAACAAGGAAATGGCAGAGGAATTGAACAAATATTTTGTATCTGTCTTCACAGTAGAAGACACTAATAACATATCAATAATAGTAGATAATCAAGGGACAAAGGGGAGGGAGGAACTAAAAACAATCACTATCACTAGAAAAAAAGTACTAGGTAAACTAATGGGTCTAAAGGCTGCTAAGTCCGCTGGACCTGATGGCTTGCATCCGAGGGTCTTAAAGGAAGTGGCTACAGAGATAGTGGGTGCATCGATTGTAATCTTCCAGAATTCACTAGATTTTGGAAAGGTCCCAGCGGATTGGAAAACCGCAAACATAACACCCCTATTCAAGAAGGGAGTGAGACAGAAAGCATGTAACTATAGACTAGTTAGCCTAATATCTGTCATTGAGAAAATGCTAGAATCCATTATTAAGGAAGTAGTAGCAGGACATTTGGAGACTCATAATACAATCAAGGAGAGTCAACATGGTTTTATGAAGGAGAAATGGTGTCTGACAAATTTATTACAGTTCTTTGAGGAAGTAACGGGCAGGTTGGATAAAGGGGAACCAATGGATGCAGTATATTTGGATTTCCAAAAGGCATTCGATAAGTTGCCACATAAAAGGTTATTGCACAAGATAAGAGCTCATGTTGTTGGGGGTAATATACTGGCATGGATAGAGGATTGGCTAACTAACAGAAAACTAAGAGTCGGGATAAAAGGGTCATTTTCAAAAGGCAATCTGTAACTAGTGGGGTGCCGCAGGGATCAGTGCTGGGGCCTCAACTATTTACTATAGATATCAATGAATTGGATGAAGGCACAGAGTGTATTGTGGCCAAATTTGCTGATGATACAAAGATAGGTGGAAAAGCAAATTGTGAGGAGGACACAAAGGGGATGATTTTAAACCCCAAGAACGGGTGGGTCGGGGGCGGGTGGGAGTTGAAAATAGTTGTTTTTTTGGATCACAATCACAAAATTTTCAGACTTTGCATTCCCAATGCAAAGTCTGTACTTTTCCACACCAACGTTAAACCCAGAAATAAAGCCATGTTGTGTTCGCAACCCAAAAAACAACTATTCTCAACTCCCACCCGCCCCCAACCCACCCGTTCTTGGGGTTTAAAATCACCTCCAAAGTGTCTGCAAAGGGATATTGACAGGTTAAGCGATTGGGCAAAAATTTGGCAGATGGAATATAATGTGGGAAAATGTGAGGTCATCCACTTTGGGAGGAAAAATAAAAAAGCAAAATATTATTTGAATGGAGAAATACTACAAAATGCTGTGGTATAGAGGGATCTGGGTGTCCTCGTACATGAAACACAAAAAGTCAACATACAGGTACAGCAGGTAATCCGGAAGGCAAACGGAATATTGGCCTTTATTTCTAGGGGGATGGAATATAAAAGTAGGGAAGTCATGCTACAACTGTACAGGGTGCTGGTGAGACCACACCTGGAGTACTGCGTACAGTTCTGGTGCCCTTATTTAAGGAAGGATATATTTGCATTGGAGGCAGTTCAGAGAAGGTTCACTAGGTTGATTCCGGGTCTGGAAGGGTCGTCTTATGAGGAAAGATTGAACAGGTTGGGTCTATATTCATCAGAGTTTGGAAGAATGAGAGGAGATCTTATTGAAACATATAAGATTCTGAGGGGGCTCGATAGGGTAGATGCTGAGAGGATGTTACCCCTCATGGGGGAATCTACAACTTGGGGGCATAGTCTCAGAATAAGGGGTCGCCCGTTTAAGACGGAAATGAGGAGGAATTCTTTACCCCAAAAAGCTGTGGCGGCTGAGTCATTGAATACATTCAAGGCTGAGTTAGACAAATTTTTGATCAGCAAGGGAGTCAAAGGATATGGGGAAAAGGCAGGAAAGTAGAGTTGAGGTAAAAATCAGATCGGCCATGATCTCATTAAATGGCGGAGCAGGCTCGATGGGCCAAATGGCCTACTCGTGCTCCTATCTCTTATGATCAGGGATTTGTCTGTATGGTGGCAAATGAACTTAGCTAATTGCAAAACATATAGGGTAATAAATATTAATATGAAAATATGGTGACATAAGAAACATTTTGCAAAGCTGTGGGGGTCTTTTTTTAATCATGGATGTGACACTGCTACAAATTTTCCCTGAGTCCCTCACGGTGGTAAACTAGGCAGAATGGTAGAAAATTTAACCTTAAAACTTGCATTGTATGTCCTTCATCAGTTACCTCCATACAGTCCATTGTATCAGCTCAGGAACCATTATGTTCCAAGTGATTGGAATCTATCCCTTACAACCTTCGATCCCATTCCTAATTAGGTATTTTTCCAACTTGTTTTTTAAAGGAGTGCTTGAACACAACACTAATGCTTTAGCGGAGTTCTTTTACACATACCCATTACATTGGGGGGAAATTTATTCTAGTCTCTAGTTTTGTTTGAGACTTGTTAATTTATTACTCTAGTTCTGTGCTTACAGCTCAGGTTAAATAACTTGCATGTAAATTATCCATTCCATGCACGTAGTAGAAAGTTCAGCTGAATAAATACATAATTATATTAACTGTAGTGTGTTCTGTTGTTTAATAGTCAAATGCTGAGTTTGGTTGTTTTAAAAAAATAATGCAGCCTGATAAATTAAATCAAATATGACCCCAAGTAAAACGCAATCAGCTCAATTTGTTGTTTTAATTTGTTAGGTGTATGAGACCATGATATGGAATCTTGGAGTGCACATTTATGGGTAGTCTGCATTGCACCAGTTAGACCAGTCCAAGTAATTGTTAAGGCAGGGGGAATCATCATCATCATTTACTGTCTTATGATTGGCAGTCAACTGAACAGCACGTCGGACAAGAACGTGTCACGTGCACGTCAAGGTCATTTGGGGCCTGTAGATGTGCTAGCTGATAACGGCTCAGATGAGCCCGTGAGTCACTGCAACACCACACTGTCATACCCATGTTTAAGCGGAAGGCAATAGCATCAGCCAACAATGGAGCCAGCGCTAAGAAGAAATCCTGTCTCACATTCAAAGAACAGAGGCTAGATGAAATTGTAGAGGCGGAATCTCATGAATCAAGAAGCAAGATCCGTGTACAACTGAGGGAGATATTCCAATATAGTGCAGATGTGGGCTTGATCTCCAAAATGTGTGCTAGATCAAAAAAAAACGATGTGATTTCTCCACTGGCAAGAAATGGGAAGATGGATGGAAGTCAGACTATATGAAGAGGCATTTATCAAGCAAATCTCATGAATCTGTGCAACATATACACGGTTAAATATGGACACGATGGGCCGAAGGGCCTCTATCCGTGCTGTATAACTCTAATCTGCTGTGGTTGTTCTTAGAAACATAAATTCTCGCCCACTGGGATTTGCTTTGCGGAATATGTTAACAGAAACTGCTGCTGACAGAGAGAATAGAATGGACCCAACGTAGAGACAGCGATCGAAGCCAGATGAAATAAAGATTCTCATAGACAATGTACTGCTTGGAGTACAAATGAATAACTCCATGCACTCTGTGCAACATATACACGGTTAAATATCTCCAGGTACCAGCGAGCTGGCATAGTAAGAACTATGCCTTTGAATTTTTGGAGTCAATCAACAGTGTCGTCCATGCAGAAATTATGTTGGAGATTCGCCAATCTTTATTTCAAACACTAATTATTGATGAGACCACAGTTTTCAGTCAGCAAGATAGAATCATAGGGGGAAAAAAAATTGGATAAGGCCCGTTTTTGGGTGCAGGTAGCGTGATGTGCTATTACCCCACGCCCAATGGCCCCTGTGCAGGCAGGACGCAAGTTTCAGCCCACCAGAGGACTTACCTGCAATCAGTGTTCCATTCCAGGCCTTGCACGTGGAATCAATGCAATTCACACTTTCCACCACCAGAGAGAGCTCAATCTCTTAAAGGGGGGATGTTCCTTTGAAATCTCTTAAAGGTAGCTGGTAGCTGTTATTTGCTGAAAATAACAGTCTACTCTCTGCACAGAGTCTGAACAGAGATCAGGCATCGCACACGTAAAACACAGATGCAGGTCCCATCCCCATGTTTACACATTGATGAGTTATGTTAAAACATTGAATAAAGGTTGCGCACTACTAAATCCCACATCCTCCAATCCGCACGCCAGTCCTCACCAATCTGCCGATCTGAGTTGATACCAGATCTCCGAGAGTGCATGCACCAAGGTTCTCTGCTGAAGCACTAGAGACCTTGGTGCAAGAGCTGGACAGAAGGAGGGACATCCTATATCCGCAGTGGGTGAGGGGTCGGGGGACAAGAGGCCATCCAGACATATATCCAAAAGGCAGTGGGAGGCAGCGGGGGACAAAGTCAATGCCAGGCGCACAGCATCATGAACATGGATGCAGTGCAGGAAGAAGTTCAATACTTTGACATGAGTGGACAAGGTGAATGAGGTCAACTGTCAAGTGGTGTCTCCCACCAAAGGCACCACGCACGGCACCCCCCACCCCCGCATACCAACAAACTCTTTCCATCAGTACTCAACTCTTACCACCAAATGCTTCCTCTCACCCTTACACATTACCAGTATTTCAAGCCGCCCACCCACAACTCACAGGCCACACACACTAGCTATTCAACCATGACAGTCACATCACTCAGACACACGTCACACTTTCTTGCAGGAGAAGGTGGCGAATATCAGGAGGCAGCAAGTGGCAGTGGCGTTTAGCGCCTCGAGCCCGTTCCAACGTTCAATGAGATCATGGTGAACCTGTGACCTAACTCCATATACCCACCTTAGCCCCATATCACTTAATACCCTTGGTTCACTGAAATCTATCAATCTCAGATTTAACATTCACAAGTGAGCTAGCATCAACTGCCATTTGCAGAAGAGGGTTCCAAACGTCTCCCACCCTTTGCGTGCAGAAGCATTTCCTCACTTCACTCCTGTACGTCCTGGCTCTAAATGTTAGGCTATGTCCCCTAGTCCTAGTATTCAAGTCTAGGAGACCTCCAAAAACAGTTATAAATGTCTCAGCTGCCAGAAGCAATAATCCAGCCACTAACCTGTAAATCCTGCATGGTCCCTTTAAATAGTGCTGGTTGAGGTCATCCAGGCACTCTTAGACACGTTCAGATGGTTGGGGTATAGACTGTGCGTCGAGTTGAGCGTTAAGTCCCAAAATGGTGTTGTTCACTTTAAATCAGCGTTGCACACTGATTAAAGCCATTTTCTCCCTACTTTACATGATTCCAGCGTTCGTTATCTGCACCTGCGCTAACTCCTATACCAAGATGGCGTCCGGTGCACGTCATGCTGGAAATGTGCGTGCGCAACCAAGACGTCATCTTGGATGTCGGAGAGGCCATTTAGTGCTGAAACAACAGGCGCTGCACGGCCCAATTTAGCGCCTGTAGACTCATGGAATGGTTACAGCACGGAAGGAGGCCATTTGGCCCATCGAGCCCGTGCCGGCTCTCTGCAAGAGCAATCCAGCTTGTCCCACTCCCCCATGCTTACCCCGTAGCCCTGCAAATTTTTTTTCTTTCAAGTACTTATCCAATTCCGTTTTGAAAGCCACGATTGAATCTGCCTTCACCACCCTTTCAGCAGTGCTTTTCAGATCGCTGCGTAAAAAAAGTTTTTCCTCAATGTTGCCTTTGGTTCTTTTGCCAATCACCTTCATCTGTGTCCTCTGGTTCTCGACCCTTCCACCAATGGGAACAGTTTCTCTCTATCTACTCTGTCTAGACCCCTCTTGATTTTGAACACCTCTATCAAATCTCCTCTCAACCTTTTCTGTTCTAAGCAGAATAACCCCAGCTTCTCCAGTCTATCCATGTAACTGAAGTCCCTCATCCCTGGAACCATTCTAGTAAATCTCTTCTGCACCCTCTCTAAGGCCTTCACATCCTTCCTAAAGTGCGGTGCGCAGAATTGGACACAATACTCCAGTTGTGGCCTAACCAGTGTTTTACAAAGGTTTGTCATAACTTCCTTACTTTTGTATCCTATGCTTCCTTACTTTTGTATCTATGCCTCTATTTACATTTTCCATACCGTTCACCTGACGAAGGAGGAAGCCTCCGAAAGCTTGTGGAATTTAAAATAAATTTGTTGGACTATAACTTGGTGTTGTAAAATTGTTTACAATTCTATTTATAAAGCCCATGATCCCGTATGCATTTTTAACCGCTTTCTCAACCTGTCCTGCCGCCTTCAACGACCTGTGTACTATACCCCCAGGTCTCTCTGTTCCTGCACCCCCTTTAGAATTGTAACCTCTAGTTTATATTGCCTTTCCTCGTTCTTCCTACCAAAATGTATCACTTTGCACTTCTCTGCGTTAAATTTCATCTGCCACGTGTCCGCCCATTCCACCAGCCTGTCTATATCCTCTTGAAGTCTATCATTATCCTCCTCACTGTTCACTACCCTTCCAAGTTTTGTGTCATCTGCAAATTTTGAAATTGTGCCCTGTACACCCAAGTTCAAGTCATTAATATATATCAAGAAAAGCAGTGGTCCTAGTACCGATCCCTGGGGAACACCACTGTACACCTCCCTCCGGTCCGATAAACAACCGTTCACCACTACTCTCTGTTTCCTGTCACTTAGCCAATTTCGTATCCATGCTGCCACTGCCTCTTTTATTCCATGGGCTTCAATCTTGATGACAAGCCTATTATGCGGCACTTTATCAAATGCCTTTTGAAAGTCCATATACACCACATCAACTGCCTTGCCCTCATCTGCCCTCTCTGTTACCTCATCAAAAAACTCTATCAAGTTATTTAAACATGATTTGCCTTTAACAAATCCGTGCTGGCTTTCCTTAATTAATCCACACTTGTCAAAGTGACTTAATTTTGTTCCGGATTATTGAACAAGGGCGTAACATTTGCAATTCTCCAGTCCTCTGGCACCACCCCCGTATCTAAGGATGTTTGGAAGATTATGGCCAGTATCTCCGCAATTTCCACCCTTACTTCCCTCAGCAACCTAGAATGCATCCCATCCGGACCGGGTGACTTATTTATTTTAAGTACAGCCAGTCTTTCTAGTACCTCCTCTTTATCAATTTTTAGCCCATCCAGTATCTCAACCAAATCTTCCTTTACTGAGACTCTGGCAGCATTTTCTTCCTTAGTAAAGACGGATGCAAAGTACTCATTTAGTACCTCAGCCATCCCCTCTGCCTCCTTTTTGGTCCCTAATCGGCCCCACCCCTCCTCTTACTACGCATTTACTGTTTACATGCCCATAGAAGACTTTTGGATTCCCTTTTATGTCGGTCGCCAGTCTATTCTCATACTCTCTCTTTGCGCCTCTTACTTCCTTTTTCACTTCCCCTCTGAACTTTTTATATTCAGCCTGGTTCTCACTTGTATTATCAACCTGACATCTGTCATACGCCCCCTCTTTCTGCTTCATCTTACTCTTTATCTCTATCATCATCCAGGGAGCTCTGGCTTATCATTTATTTTAAGTTCAGGGAAGCGGCTTCTGCAGTGCACAAGACAGTGCTTGGTGGAATTGTTGAGTTAACTTCTTGCAATGCATCGGCTAGTACGACGGCTAGCAAAGACTTCTACACTCTGAATCAGCTGGACATGATGAAAATGGTGATGTTCACTTCAGATGGTGCTTCTGTCATGCTGGGAATAAACAATGGCGTTGCCACATGACTTAAGCAGCCCATTCCACATTTAGTAGAGCAACACTGTGTGGCCAATCGAGAAGGTTTGGGAACAGCTGATGCCTGGAACAAAATACCAATGATGAAGGAAATAGAGACATTGCTGAAAACCATTCATACAGTCTTCTGAAGATCTTCAGTTCGAAAAGAACAATTTGAGGAAATTGCAAATGTCACAGAATGTGAAGCTCTGCCCTTTCAACCTCTAAATGAAGTGAGGTGGCTATCGAGACATTTTGCTGTTAGTGCTCTGATGCGCAATTACGATGCTCTTCTTCAATATTTTGAGCATGAAAAAGCAGAGAACAATGACCCAGTTGCAAAGTATTGCCTGAAGAAGCCCTCAGACTCTACTTACCGTATCACCATAGCGGCATTGAATGATATTCTGTGTGAGCTAGCAGAATTCGGCAAATGCTTTCAGAAGAGCTGTTTAACAACAATCGAAGCTGTACAGTTAACGAGAGCCAAGATCCGTAGGATCAGAGGACAGTATCTCAGCAAGACAGTCTTCTGATGCAACACTGAAAAATCTAATTGCATCATGCACAAGAGATGGACCATTCAAGGGAGATTCTATTCTGACATCCATACCCCTACCATGTGATCATGTGGAAAAAAGGTTCCCAGAAAATGAACTCAGTGAATGGTTTGCCTTTGATTTTGTTTCACTTGCACCACAACAAATCAGCTATGAATTTGGCACTGGGAATATTGAAAAGCTGGTTGATAAATACAGACAAATCCTGATCCTTGGTCAACTAAGGTCTTCTAGGCAAAACATCATGGATGAGATGGAGCTCATTTGAGCCAATACAATGACGACAAGTACTTAATTACAGAGAAAATTAGAACAAAGTCATTGAGAACATTTCAGGACATGGTGACTTTCAGTCTACAAAATGCAGAACGGTACACTGTGGTTTCAC
Source organism: Heptranchias perlo (assembly GCF_035084215.1). Lineage (NCBI taxonomy): Eukaryota > Metazoa > Chordata > Chondrichthyes > Hexanchiformes > Hexanchidae > Heptranchias > Heptranchias perlo. The sequence goes on from NC_090326.1 coordinate 22,730,712, forward strand.
AACTAGTGGATATATGTGCAACCTCTGATGAAAGGTCTTCGACCTCTGTTTAAATAAACTCTGTTTCTTTCTCCACAGATGCTGCCTCACTTGCTGAGCTTCTCCAGCATTTTCTGTTTTTATTTCAGATTTCCAGCATCCGCAGTATTTTACTTTTGAAAGAAAATCACCTTGAGATGCTCATGCGGATCAAATCTCATCTGTCAAGTGGTAGAGAAGTAAACCTGGACAAAATATATAAACACTGGAAGAGAGGGAGAGGCAGAAGAGAAAAACATCTGAACCAGAGACAGTCACCCTCTTCTCCATCATCTGGCCTGTCATCTACAGACTCTGGGTCTCAATCAGGATGGCCCCATTCCTCAGGTGACAGTGTTTACTTCTGAAATTTCTGTCCAGTTTTTAATTAAAAATCCTTGACAGCTCGCCTTGTTACAATTATCCATTATTTTGTAAATGTGTTCTGATTGTGATTTACCCTGAATAATGTTTTTGAAAAAGATGTTCTATTCAAAGTTGTGATGTTTTTTCAACGGTGGCGCGCACACACACAGCCTTTATATCGGTGCACAAACCCAAATTCATTCCGCGCATGCTGAAAAAAATTAGAGGGAACATAGCTTGTAATAGTTAATTTTCAGTACCAGAGAGGTTGATTTGCAGCAATTAACACTCACCACATCGTTAAAAGGGTACTTATACTTGAAATGACATCTTTCTGTGGCGAGTATAGTTCGCATCTACCGCGCAAATACAGCAACTTCATGCCATTCAATCCATTTCAACGGTGAGGCAGACTGCGGGATGCTGTTTTCGTGGAGCTAACGGTGGAGCGGCGCAACTCGGACAGCAGCTTTTGGATATCCGCGTTTAACCGCGCCTCTGCCCCTCACCTGGAGTTGCTGTAGTGTTTGCATATAAATAACAGAGAGCACCTCACTGTTATTTTGACAGTAAATTCTGGCCCATTGTGTCAACTGGATTTAACAGGTGTGGGTGAATTAGGTACAACCTTAGGGTTGCAGAGACATCCTTTCTTAGTCCGAGTCTAGTTCAGTCGGACCTGTGCAACCTTTCGTAAAGTCATTCCCCAGGCATCTTTCCCAAGTTGCATTCTGATACCTTCTTTTGGCTATTTCTCAATAGGTTTCACTGCAACTCTTTGGGGCCTGAAAAACAGGGGCCATCAATTGAAAATGGGGGTGGGGGGAGAGGCAGGGGCATGTCAGCCGCCCCATGGCCATACAAGGTCCACCTAACACGGCCTGTAAATGGGCAACCAGCCTGTCCACCTGAAACAGACGGGCGGCTGCTTAAATACGGAAATTGGGTTCTACACTGGTTGTAGGACCCCAATTGCAGTTTTCAGGTACAAATGGGTGGATTGTGTGCCTTAAAGGGACCTCTAGAGGCCGCTCAAAAAATGGCCCAAGAAACTTTTAATTTTTTTTTGGTGGGCCCAGGAGGAGCAGGTGTGCTCCTGATCTCAGCTAGACCGCTCCTGAAGAGGAGTCAAGCAGAGGACCCTACAGGTATCCCCGCACAGTGATGAAGAGGAAAATCATAGAAATAGTCATCAATGGATCAGCCTCTCTGCCGCTCATTTGCCCACCATCTCCCCCGCCGGAAGCACAGGGGTTAATCAGAGCAGAAGGGGAGAACGATTGGAAAAACACATACACATATGTCATACTTGAGGATAAGGCCATAATGAGAACTTATCCTAGACAATTTCTTCAGCAGCTATCCTTGGACATAAATCACTGTCAAGCTGATAGCCACTGTGCAGGCTTTACTTGGCTTTTGAATAAGATCAGTGTTTCACCAGCAATGCTCTAAAATGATTACTCATTAGCTCAGTTGTTTATGCTGACATTTGGATAGGTGTTCTGCAATTCCAGTGACAGTTTTTGTTGGGAATTGAACTGTGAATGGAATGAATGTTGTCATACAGGGGGGAAAAAAAACGTTGTGGAACTGTTGCGACATAAACATTGGGCCAGAAATCACGCAGAGCGGCGAGACAATGCTCATCGCAGCCGCTGCAAATTAAATTAACGATACTACTTACTGCGGGCGCTATGGCGTCAAATTGCTTGAATCTGAACTTTAAAAAAAATATGCGCTATCGACCCAGCATGAGTTGCCGCGCGACTGGAGAAGCCTGTGAGAGGAGAAGGCACGCCCACAAAATCTGTCAGGAAGAGAAATCACGCCCACAGATTCAGGCTGCATTGCTCAAGGAGGCAAGCAGACTTCATTCATTTAAAGTTGATATTCTGTGTGTCATAATAAATAAAAAATTTATTTCTTTTATATAAAAAGCCAAAGAAATAATTGAATTAAATTAAAGAGCAGGGAAAAGTAAAATAAAAATTTTAATTTAAAAAAAAAAATTTTTAATGACCAAAAACTATTAAAATAAGGAGTATTATGAGATTCCACATTTTTAAAATTTAATTTTTAGTTGTTTGGCAGTCATTAAGACTTACCGCGCTGTTAAAATTTGGTTTAGATCTGGTATTTTTAAGCGTACCTGTTTGGTGGCGTAATTAGTTACTTTCCAGCTGGGCAGATAAGCAAGTTGGGGCTTTTTCAATGACAGATGGAGTTTAATTTAGATAAATGTGAGGTGATGCATTTTGGTAGATCGAATCGGGCCAGGACCTACTCCGTTAATCGTAGGGCGTTGGGGAGAGTTATAGAACAAAGAGATCTAGGAGTACAGGTTCATAGCTCCTTGAAAGTGGAGTCACAGGTGGATAGGGTGGTGAAGAAGGCATTCGGCATGCTTGGTTTCATTGGTCAGAACATTGAATACAGGAGTTGGGATGTCTTGTTGAAGTTGTACAGGGCATTGGTGAGGCCACACTTGGAGTACTGTGTACAGTTCTGGTCACCCTATTATAGAAAGGATATTATTAAACTAGAAAGAGTGCAGAAAAGATTTACTAGGATGCTACCGGGACTTGATGGTTTGACTTATAGGGAGAGGTTAGACAGACTGGGACTTTTTTCCCTGGAGAGTAGGAGGTTAAGGGGTGATCTTATAGAAGTCTATAAAATAATGAGGGGCATAGATAAGGTAGATAGTCAAAATCTTTTCCCAAAGGTAGGGAAGTCTATAACGAGGGGGCATAGATTTAAGGTGAGAGGGGAGAGATACAAAAGGGTCCAGAGGGGCAATTTTTTCACTCAAAGGGTGGTGAGTGTCTGGAACGAGCTGCCAGAGGCAGTAGTAGAGGCAGGTACAATTTTGTCTTTTAAAAAGCATTTGGACAGTTACATGGGTAAGATGGGCCAAGTGCAGGCAATTGGGACTAGCTTAGTGGTATAAACTGGGCGACATGGACATGTTGGGCCGAAGGGCCTGTTTCCATGTTGTAACTTCTATGATTCTATGATTTCTCTGATTGCAGCGTGTGAAGTCCCTTTAATTCGAAGCTGTCACATCGCCTGCAAACCACTAGGAGCAAGTTCATGATTTCCGCGTTTCACTGCGCATGTGCAAACGTGAGAACTTGCTCCTCCAATTCACCACTAAAAACTGAGAGCGCTGTTGAACTCCTCCGTTATTTCGGGAGCGATTTCTGTCCCAATATGTGCTGTACTTGTGGTGCATAGAAAAAAGGTTTGACATTAAACTATTGAATATGGAAGTTACGTGAGTGGCACCTAATCCTTAAAGTGACTAACAGCAGAGAGAATTCCAGTCTTCCCGCACCAGTAAATTTCAACTTTGGCTGGGGCACAATGCAAGCCGTAGCGAATTGGCTGCCTGTTCTGCATCCCACCTGATTTTACTTTCCACAGTGGCAAGGAAGCTCGAGCTGGGTGTATAACGAGCGGCCAATCCACTGCTACCCGTTTTGCGGGCCAAAGATGGATTTTTACCCCCTCTCATTTTTTAAAAGTTTTCGACTCACACACTGTGACATTCAAAACCTAATGTTAAAGTAGTAAAGTTACTAGGATGTCAGGAGTGGGTTTATTTTGTAATATTAAACGTATACTGCTGAGGTAAAGTATTTTCAATAATTTTGTTAGTTCTGTTTTGTTTTGTTAGGGAATTGGATATGTACTTGAAAAGGAGAAATTTGCAGGGCTATGGGGAAAAAGCAGGGGAGTGGGACTAATTGGATAGCTTTTTCAAAGACCCAGCACAGGCATAATGGGCTGAATGGCCTCCTTCTGTGCTGTATTATTCTATGATTCAACCTTCAACTCACCGGGTTAATGACCTCCCACCATAGTTGCTAACTGTGTGCGAACATTCCGTGTGTCCGGCCTCAATTCATGCAGCTCGTCCCAGGGCTCAGAAGCTCACTGATCCCCCAACATTTAGAGTCACACTTGAATTGATTCTGTTTTGTCCATTTCCTCCTCTCCTCTCCTCAAGACATCGATTCCCTTCTGGGGTACGCTTTCACAGTTGCCAATTGCCCTCTGTGTCTTGCCAAACTTCTGTTATAAATGTGTGAGCATTGAAAGTTGGGAGGTGGGGAGGGGGTGGAGAGGCGATGTTCACCTCCAGTGTAAATCGGGCAGGTGGTGGGTTAATGGGGTCCAGTCTGGCCACTTGGTGATGGAGGCCCGATCGATTTTCATAGACGAGCCACATTCGCATTGAATAGGCGAGCATCCTGCGCTAATTGCACTGCTGATAGGCAGTCCGTGTTTCGAAGGGCGGGAAATCCATCGATGCAGACACTGATCACAGGCCTGGAGCAGCACCTTAAAAAGGAGGACAGGAAAGATTGTGGGGGGGATGGTCGGAGTGGGGGCGACAACGGAGCAGTTTAATTCAGCATCGGAGAAATTTAAACAGCGCCCCAGCAGCAAGGAGCTGAAGTTTAAGGAAACCTTAAGGCTCGAAATGTCCAGCAACAACAACAACTTGCATTTATACAGTGCCTTTAATGTAGTAAAACATCTCAAAGTGCTTCACGGGAGCAATTATCAAACAAAATTTGATACCGAGCCACATAAGGAGGTATTAGGACAGGTGACCAAAAGCTTGGTCAAAGAGGTAGGTTTTAAGGAGCGTCTTAAAGAAGGAGAGAGAGAGATAGAGAGGCGGAGAGGTTTAGGGAGGGAATTCCAGAGCTTAGAGCCTAGGCAGCTGAAGGCACGGCCGCCAATGGCGGAGCGATTAAAACCGGGGATGCGCAAGAGACCAGAATTGGAGGAGCACAGAGATTTCCGAGGGTGGTAAGGCTGGAAGAGTTTACAAAGGTAGGGAGGGGCGAGGTCATGGAGGGATTTGAAAACCAAGGATGAGATTTTTAAAATCAAGGCGTTCCCGGACCGGGTGCCAATGTAGGTCAGTGAGGACAGGGGTGATGGGAGAACGGGACTTGGTGTGAATTAAGATTCGGGCAGCAGAGTTTTGGATGAGCTCAAGTTTATGGAGGGTGGAAGATAGGAGGACGGCCAGGAGAGCATTGGAATTGTCCAGCCTGGAGGTAACAAAGGCATGGATGAGGGTTTTAGCAGCAGATGAGCTGATGCACGGGCGGAGACCGGCAATGTTATGGAGGCCCTCGATAAAAAATTAGTGCCAAACCTGCTTCCAGCTTTCCATTCCTGCAGCCTCTGTTCCCTTTAGGACCATAGAAGCAGGACTAGGCCATTCAACTCCTCGAGCCTGTTCTACCATTCAGTTAGACCATGGCTGATCTGTATCTTAACTCCATCTACCCGCCTTGGTTCCGTGACCCTTCATACCCTTACCTAACAAAAATCTATCAGTCTCAGTTTTGAAATTTTCAATTGACCCCCCAGCCTCAACAGCTTTTTGGGGAAGAGAGTTCCAGATTTCCACTACCCTTTGTGTGAAGAAGTGCTTCCTGACATCACCCCTGAACGGCCTAGCTCCAATTTTAAGATTACGCACCCCTTGTTCTGGACTCCCCCACCAGGGGAAATAGTTTCTCTCTATCTACCCTATCAAATCCTTCAATCATCTTAAACACTTCAATTAGATCACCCCTTAATCTTCTATATTCAAGGATATACAAGCCCAGTCCATGCAAACTGTCCTCATAATTTAACCCTAGGTAATATTAAGTAGCACTGGAAATGGCCGCCTCCCAACCTGCGCCATCCATGAATTGTGGGCAGGTTGAGAAAGTAACGGTAGCTGCGCCAATTGACATGAAAATCACGTTGGGGTCTTAACTGTGTCATTTGACCCCTATTTCCAGACATTTGTTACACCTCCCCCCTCCTGCCCATTCCCACCCGCATGTTTCCGTTAGGAGTGCCTTTGGCTTAAATGGAGGACCCCCAGGAAATTGGAATGGGCAGACCTCCGAATTTAAGTAAGTGGGAGATATTTTGTTGCAATTTTTGTCTGCTTACAGGCATAAGTGGGGCGCTAACAAGGCGAGCGTCGGCCCCTCGGTGTCAGCGTGCAATTCAACTATCGGGTATCACAGCCAAATCCGATCTGTCTTCACCAGTCTTCAACATTCAGAACTCTGGTGAATCGTTAAAGGCAATTGAAACAAGTCATCTCATTTGCAGCACTGTAGAGATTAAACAACTCACTCACTGTCGGTACACCCAAATCATTTTGGCAGTGCTGAACAACAGGAAAAATTTCACATTGATTGCCTTCCATTATTCTGTATGTACACATTTTTCTTCTTTTCATGCATGTGTGCCACTTTGCATTTGAATAGGTTGACTACACAGTTAAGGAGTCCAATCCAACACAAGTGTAACATTAGAGATACCATATCACATGAGGTGTTAGTTAGCGCAGGTGGAAAATTGCAGGGCTATAATATCCATGGTTTTCATTAAAAGCTGCAGATTAGAAGGATATCATTCTCTGGAAATGCAAGTCGATAAAAGTAACTTGTATTTAGAGTAGGATAAAATGCATTATTCCAGTCTCTCCACCTGAAAGAATCTGTAATGGGTTTTGAATATCACACGAAGCTTATTTGTTTCAGTCAGGCTTGTAATTGTATGTCAGCATTTTGGAACTAAGATGAAAATTTCATGGAAGGCTTGAAGTATAGTTTGCTACAAATCTTTCGGCATATCGTAAACAGGCAAAATATGTTTCCTGTTGTTTTTTTATTGATCTTTCAGGGTAAACTGTTTCAGTGGTTGAACGACAGATCAATAGGTCAGAACTTAATGATGAAACAAAGCAATCGTACACTGTTTGCACCAATGAATCAGAGCTGCCAATACTGATGGTAAAATCACCTTCTACCAAGCCTACATATCGCCAATCACTGCACTCCAAAAGCAATTCATTATGTGAAGTGTTTTGAATTGCTTCAAGGATGTGCTGAGGCAAATATTTTTTTTTTCTTTCTACCATAGGACCTGTATACAGTACAGGTGATAATGAAGTATGATATTTTTTCATACTGCAACAGTAATGATCATTATTCAAGGTCAATGTTTTCCACCATAACCTTCTTCTTTGTAATAACATTTTCTATGTCTGTCATGTGTGTTAAGTCTGTTGTTTATGTCATGATCATTGAGCCAGTCAATTTTCTTCTTCCTCATTGATTGAGTGTTTCAATCTCCATGTTTTTCTCCTTTCTAATTAAAAAGAAAAAGAAGACTTGCATTTAATGACTTCAGGATCTCTCAAAGCATTTTGAAGTGTAGTCACTGTTGTAATGTAGGAAACACCGCAGCTAAATTGCACACAGCAAGGTCCCATGAACAGCAATGTGATAATGACCAGATCATCTGTTTTAGTGATGTTGGTTGAGGGCTAAATATTGGCCAGGACACCAGGGAGAACTCCTCTGCTCTTCTTCGAATAGTGGCGTGGGATCTTTTGTGACCACCTGAGAGGGCAGACGGGGCCTCTGTCTAATATCTCATCCAAAGGATGGCACCTCCGACTGTGCAGCACACCCTCAGTACTGGTATTGGAGTGTCAACCTAGATTTTGTACTCAAGTCTCTGGAGTGGGATTTGAACCCACGACCTTCTGACTCGGACACGAGAGTGCTACCATGGTTGAAACCTATTTGACTATTTTCTTATTTAGTTATTTGCCTATCATATTATACAAAACCTTCCTCTCCAGTCACATTGCACCAAAAAATATTCTCCACTATTGACAGTCCGCACCCAGGCTCAGAATGAGAGCTGGGCGTTAGACAAATTGCTTTAAATGTTTTGAATTTGGAGATGATTGGTTTCAACATTTGTTGGGGTATTAGAAATTGCAAGCAGTCAAAAAACGGTAAAGCAAGGAGAAGAAAAGCAGGTTAACATTTCGGGTGGGACTCCGTGTCAGAACAGTTCTGATGAAGGGTCACATTAATCTAGCTTTCTCTTTCAGCTACTGGTGTACCTGCTGGGTATTTCTGGCATTTTCTGCCTTAATTGCAGCTTTTCTAGAAGACAAACAAAAGCTCTTCTTGTCTTGCTCTCAGGGGCATCATGAAGCAACATCGAATTGCACCACATACAGCAAGCCCATGTACAGCCAAAGCAAACATGTTGTACGAAAGAAAAAACACACAAAATTCTAGGGGCTATTTGTGAATGTACTTGGAGACAAATTGATTTTTTTTATGCGTAAAGCTTGGTGGAGTAGTAACAATCAATAAAAGGTCAGTATGCCTCAGTATAAGTGGTGTGTGATTATCAATGTTTTTAAACAACTCTTGAATAAATTAACTCAGACTAGTTTCAATTTTAATGTCATATCCCCAGACAATTTTTTATGAGCTATTTATCTTTCATTTTTAAAGAAATGGTAAATTAAGGTTAGTTCATACTAATATTATTCATCCTATTAACCTAATTTGGGTATTTGTATAATCAACATTTGGGGTGGGGGGGAGGGATTTTATCCCACCCTGCCAGGCAGGAACGGAGCAGAACGGAGAGGTAGGGCCTTTAAAATGGAGTCTTACCACTCCGTTCCCTCTGGAACCCCGCTGGCCACCATTTTAACTGCTCATTGCAGTTCAGTGGCTCCGCAGCTCGTCAGAACCACACAGGGGCCTCATAGATTTATGCGAATCGGGGTCCCGTTACATCAGTGGGACGTTAATTGCATCTTAACCCAGGTCTGAGCAGGCCAGGCACTGCGGCTTTCTCTGCAGGTGAAGGCAGGGTGGCAGTTGCTGGGAAGACGAAGAGGCCCTCCACGGTAAAGGGGGATTCCTGCCTTCGGGGAGCCAGGAGGAGCATTTCCACAAAGAAATTCATCCCGGCCTCTTCCCCCTTGCTTCCTGCAAAACCTTCCCAAAAAACCCCCCTACCCCATGCCTTACCTGCATGCCGGTGAGCCTTCCTCTGGTACCGGCCGCCCAAACCTCTGTTTCCACCTGCCGGGCGAACTGCTGCTTTCCGCCCAGTTCCGGTGGGCCGCTGTCTGGCGGCATGCAGACGAGGCCCAGGAGTTAAAATACTGCAGGCCTCAAACATTAGGCCCGTCAGAAGCCCACTGGGAGTTAAAACTGACTCCGTAGTATCATTAATTGTAGACAGATATATGGATATGTCAGTTTTTAATTTGTTCTTGAGGTGTGGACGATTCTGGCGAGGCTGGATTTATTCTCCATCCCTAACTGCCCTGAGTAGGTAGGTGTGGACCTTCTTCTTGAAGTGCTGCAGTCCTTATGGTGATGGTGCTCTCATGATGGTACTAGATAGGGAATTCCAGGATTTTGATCCAACAGTGATGAAGGAGTCAGAATGGTGTGTGACTTGTGTGACTTCCCATGACTTTGCTGCTCTTGTTCTTCTCGGTAATAGAGGTTGCAGGGTTGGGATTTCCTGTCATAAACCTCATTTGAGCGTCATTGGCCTTCAGAGCATGAATTCACACCCAAAGCTACTGACTGGGGCCAATCGGAGGAGGGACAGTTCATGAGCGTGTAGGGAAACTACATGGACTTGTCACTGGCTGTTATCATGTTCCTCTTTGCAGTGGTATTGGTGTAGTCCTGGGAGTAAGGTTCCTTGTTCATCCTCATCATGATGGGCAACCAAGAATCTTAAAATACGTACAGTAGATCCAACATTAACCATGCTGCAGAATAGTCCTAATAACATGAATATATCAAAATAAATAATTTAACACATCAGGGCAAATTAGTTATTTTAGAATAAATGAGTTGAATTAGAACAATGCAGCATTAGTAATGCACCTGTTAACAATTTCATATGAATTCTCTCTGTCCACTATTTTAATGAAGGCATTAATCCAAATAAACATGTTTGTTATTAATATTGCAAAGTGCTATTTCAAAAGCAAAAATCATCAGTGAATCCCGTTTCCACATCTTGTTGAATTATATTGAGACAAATCTTGCTGGAGCGGGGCACCTCGTGACGTGCGCTGTTAGACTTTTTCCTGCACCCTTCAACTCGAAAATTTTTTACGGCGTAACTTGCTGGAAGTGTGAACCGATAACAGTTTGGTGAGGGCAATGGGCCATCTGGGACCTTAGTGTATCTCCTTAACCAATGAGATTTAAGGATTGAGAAATAAACAAAGGAACAACGGAGAAGGAGGGTGAATTAGGGTCAAATCAGGTATAGAAAGTGAAATAGAGAGAGGGAAAGAAAGATTGGATTAAGAGAGAGAGAAAAAAAAGAGACAGAAAGGAAAAGTAAAAAAAATTACATTTTAAATTTTAAATTTTTAAAAACTCTAAGAACAATTTATTACCTGCAGGAATGAGACTCCACAGTTTAAATTGTTCCCTTTCAGGGCCGGAGAGGTTGATTGACATTGAATTAACAGTTATCACTTTGTCAAAAAGGTACTTACGCTATTAATAATGAGCCCTAACTTTCTGCAGCAAGTTTAATGGGCAATTAATGTGCAAATCCAGTAAGTCCTTAAAAATAACGGGGAGACTAAGGGCGAGATGCTGTTTGTGTGAAGCAAATGACGGAGCGACGTAAATCGACCAACAAGCTCTGGAGATTCACAACTCACGGCGGTAGAGCAAAGCAGAGAGTACCTTATCGGCCTCCCGTGATAATCACTAAGTGGGCAGTATTGTATCGGCCCCCGTTATAATCACCAAGCGGGCACTACTGTATCGGCGCCCGTTATAATCACCAAGTGCGCAGTACTGTATCGGCGCCCGTTATAATCACCAAGTGGGCAGTATTGTATCGGCTCCCATTATAATCACCAAGTGGGCAGTATTGTATCGGCTCCCATTATAATCACCAAGTGGGCAGTATTGTATCGGCTCCCATTATAATCACCAAGTGGGCAGTATTGTATCGGCTCCCATTATAATCACCAAGTGGGCAGTATTGTATCGGCGCCCGTTATAATCACCAAGTGGGCAGTATTGTATCGGCTCCCATTATAATCACCAAGTGGGCAGTATTGTATCGGCGCCCGTTATAATCACCAAGTGGGCAGTATTGTATCGGCTCCCATTATAATCACCAAGTGGGCAGTATTGTATCACCCGCCTGTTATAATCCCTGCCCGATATCAAGTTCCATTGACTTAAATGTCAATGGCGTGTAACATTCAGCCAATGCCATACTGCCCATTTAACACTATTACCAAAGTCGAGTTTCTCAGTGAATATTTGTACGATATAGTTAGAGAGAAGTAATGGCACAATTGACACGAGAAAACTTTGGAAGTAAAAGCAGTTTTGCAGGCAGGCTTATCAGACACTTCCATACACTGCTCGTCTGAGGGAATGAGTATAAATAAGGAATTATTTTAGGATTTGGTCTGGATTGAAAAGGTTAGTAACTACCCAGAATAAAATCAGTCCTTCCTTTCCAGTTAGGTCTCTCAGCCTCTTTCATGCTTTTCTTTAGGGCTGTTAAGCCTCCCAGATTGTTCGGGAGTCTCCTGTATTGGGGTATGAATCTCCCCGGATGTTGCTGCTAGCAGCCCAGGAGAAAGACACCCTTTAAATTTCGCACCTCGCTAAGGGGTGGCCAGAGACAGGACCAACGGGTACAGAAACAGACGAGGGAGACGGGGTGAGGCTCGATTGGAAGAGGGTGAACAGGGACTAGGGGATTGGGGGGGAGGAAGAGATGGTGTCTAGGGGCTGCGGGGGGGGGGGTCGGGGGGGTTGGGGTGTGCGGAGCGGCAGTGATCGAGGGATTGAAGCTTGGGGCGGGGGAGAAAGTGACAGTGAACTGGGGGTCGGAGGAGAGAAAGGCAATGGACTGAGGATTGGGGGAGGAGGGCAAGGGGGAAGTGAGGAAGACACAATTTACAGCTCTACCAGGTGATCAACTCCCTACATGCTATTCATGTTACCATCACTGCACTATATCACATGTCAACAGAAAACTGACCTTATTTTTTGCACAATACAATTGAGAAACAAAAAGTGTTTTTTTCTCATCAGCCTTAAAGGATTTTTCTTTCAAATATTTATCATAGGATATTTTATTTATTTTTATATATATATTTATCATTGGCTCTTTTCCCTAGAAAGAAGAAGGCTGAGGGGTGACCTCGTGGAGGTCTACAAAATTATGAAGGTGTTTGATAGGGTAGACGTAGAGAAGTTGGCCCCGATATTTCCAGGGAGGCGGGGAGGGTGTGGAGGTCCTACCAATCTTCATGACAGGACCTCATTAACACTTTGTGGCTCCGTCTCCAGCCCGCCAGCCGGCCACGTGGACAGCCTGGCTGGCGGGCAGGAGGGAGCACGAGCTACAGGAGGTCGCAGGCGGGGACCCTTGGGCTCAGTCACCGGCAACTAGGAGGGGGGAAGCTCAGCAATCAGGAGGGGGGGGTCGGCAATCGGGAGGGAGGAGTCAGCAATCAGGAGGGGGTTCGGTAATCGGGAGGAAGGAGGTCGGCAATTGGGAGGGGGGGAGTCGGCAATCTGGAGGGGGGAGTCGGCAATCGGGAGGGGGGAGTCGGCAATTGGGTGGAGGGGGGGGTGGGAAATCGGAAGGGAGGGGAGGCCTGTGATTGGAGGGGTGGGGTGGTCGGCAATCGGGCTCCCATCCCTCCCCCCTGTTTTGGTTGGGGGGAGGGTTAATATCAAGGCCGATGTTTCTATTTGTGGGAAAATCCAAAACTAGAGATCATAAATATAAGATAGTCACTAATAAATCCAATAAGGAATTTAGGAGAAACGTCTTTACTCAGAGATCACTTACAATGTGGAACTTGCTACCACAAGGAGTGGTTGAGGTGAATAACATTGATGCATTTAAGGGGAAGCTCGATAAGTACATGAGGGAGAAAGGAATAGAAGGTTATGCTGATAGGGTGAGATGAAGAGGAGTGGGAGGCAGCTCATGTGGAGCATAAACCCCAGCATAGACCTTTTTGAAATGTTTTATCTGTATGTTTGCTTCACAATGCAAGGAAATCTTTTAGTTTTACTGATTTGCGTTTTGTTCTTTTTACAGATGTATTGATTCACTCATGGGGGCCTTGTCCCATTATGCTGCGTAGAAATACAGAGTATCCTCTGTTTAACTGGTTGATAAAGGGTATCCTGAGGGTTGCTTCTGTTCTGTGGAAGAATTCTTCAGCCATCACATCAGTAGGACCCAAAAAGTTCTGGAAATGGCCGCAGGATATCTCGCGGCACGTAGATATGTCCTGCTTAAATGCTTGAGATCCATTTATTTGCCAACTGGTATTATCGTCCACAGTCTCTGAGCAATAGAAGGAAACTTTTAGGCAAAGTTAAAGAGATTAAAACTGAAGCCGTCTACCAATAGTTGCCTGTAATGTGTGACAGATAAAAATAATAATAAGTGGACAAAAGACATCAGGCACATGTACACTTTGCCAGCTGTTGCAAGCGATGCTTGGAGTTGCAGAAGAAACACGGACCTAAAAGTAATTTCTTGTGCATACTTCGAAAAAAAAAAGGTCATAAATGTTCTCCCCTTCTCTTCTGTAGGTGTTGACTGGTGTTGGGTCCCTGGCACCATTCATCTCCAATACTTTTCCCAAGTAACCATTCTTCAGATGAACCAAGTCACTGAATGTTGGCAGCTATGGAACTATATGGGGGGAGGGGGGAGCAATCGCACCGCCCCGCCTCATGCCCCCAGCTGAGATCTGTTGACTCAGCCGAGACCTTGAATCAAATTTGAAGCCTTTAGGTACACATGGCTCAGCTACACACTGTCGTTCCCATCAGGAATCTCATCAACCTTGATGACACAGAAGTAACGTGCTATGAAACGTATGGTTAGTACAAATGCTATAAGGAAGTTAACATAAGAACATAAGAAATAGGAGCAGGAGTAGGCCATAACACCCCTCGAGCCTGCTCTACCATTCAATAAGATCATGGCTGTTCTTTGATCTCAACACCACTTTATCGCCTGATCCCCATATCCCTTGATTCCCTTAGAGACCAAAAATCTATTGATCTCAGTCTTGAATATACTCCACGACTGAGCATCCACCGACCTCTGGGGTAGAGAATTCCAAAGATTCACGACCCTCTGAGTGAAGAAATTCCTCCTCATCTCAGTCCTAAATGGCCGACCCCTTATCCTGGGATTATGCCACTTATTTCTAGACTCTCCAGCCAGGGAAACATCCTCTCAGCATTTATCCTGTCAAGCCCTTGTAAAATCTTATATGTTTCAATGAGATCACTCTCATCCATCTAAACTCCAGAGAGTATAGGCCCATTCTACTCAACTTCTCCTCATAGGACAACCCTCTCATCCCAGGAATCAATCTAGTGAACCTTTGTTGCACCGCCTCTCAGGCAAGTATATCCTTCTTTAGATAAACATTAGGTGAACATTAAAAAGAATTAATGTTGTGAATAATATACTCATTTGAGTATATTGCACAAAAAATAGATATCTTCATTCCACAGGGACAGGTGGGATATCTGACTTATCAGCAGGAATTTTAACTCCACCTGTCCGACAGAATGGGAGTTAAAATCCAAGTGGTACGCCCTGACTATTTTAACGCTGCTGTTTTCTTGGGTGGCTGAGGCACTGCCTGTCTCAGGTGGGAACGTCCTAAATATATGATAATTGGGGTCCTTTCGCTTAGAACAGGACGCCCGACATACACAGCCTTCTCAGTGAAACCTGGCGGACACTTAGTGGAGGCCCAGTAAGTCAAGCGTAAAACTTCTCTTTGTGGGGCGCGGAGGAGCAAGAGTGCAAAAAGCTTGTGCAAAAAGGGCAAGAAGTTTGGGCCAATATTGTCCCGGCCTCACCCCTTCCCGCCTGTGAAACCCTCCCAAATTCCCCGCCGTGACTTTCCTCACTGGCGGCCTCTGGGGCACCCGATTTTCATAGGCCCAAAGGTGGTAAGCTACCTTTAGATGCCTGTTTTAGGGTAGGGTGGGGTGGTAGCTGGCCGGCGGGATGTTAATGAGGCCCGGCTATTAAAATGGGCCGGGCCTCCAACTGCAGTCTTCTCGCCCAGGAGTTAAAATTCCTCCGCTTGAGCTTGTTTCTGGACAAAGTGGGATGTTAGTCCTGAAATACTGCTTTCTTACCAGAAGATGGTGATGTTGTATTTTACCACGCCCATGGCCTCCAGCTGTACATAGATAACCTCTTGGTTCAACAATTTGCCATCTTGTTCTTTGCAGCCATTTTGACTTCATTCTCCATTATTGTAGTTCAGGTGGTGATATGGAGGTTTACTGAAGTGAAGGGGATTTGGTGCCCAAAACTGAACGCAATACTTCAGATGGGGTCTGAGCAAGGCTCCGTACAACTGAAACATCACTTCCTCACGTTTGAATTCCAACACTTTTGAGATAAAGGCCAACGTTCCATTAACCTTTTTGATTACTTTTTTACCTGTCCACTAGCTTTTGGTAATTTGTACACCCAAATGCCTTTGCTCCACCAAAGCTTCTAGTCTCTTACAATTAAAAAAAAAATTCTGATTCGTCTTTCTCGGATCCAAGGTGGATGACCTCACACTTCCACAAACTGCACTCCATCTGTCACAGTTTTTCCCACTCGTTTAGTCTGTCTCTGTCCTTTCGTAACTTCCTGCTCCCATTCATACATCTTACTGCGCCTCCGAACTTAGTGACATCAGCAAACGTGGATTTACACCTCCGTATTCCTTCATCCAAGTCATTAATATATGTATAGTGCAAAGCTGAGACCCCACTACTGATCCCTGGGGAGCATCACTTGAAACATCCTGTCAATCAGAGGACATCCCCTTTATGCCCCCTCTCTGTCTCCTACCTCCCAACCAATTACCAACAAGGTTACCTCCAAATCGATGTACTTTTATTTTTGCTAATACTCTCTTGTGTAGAACCTTATAAAATGTCTTCTGAATGTCCATATAGGCAACATCCATAGACACTCCCCTATCCACCATGCTTGCGACATCCTCAAAAATTTCAAATAGATTAGTCAGACATGACCTACCCTTCCATGCTCACTCTCCTTGATTATCGGCTACTTGGTCCGAGTGCTCAGTCACTATGAGCGTGATTTGAGCATGGAGCCGGGAATTGAGCGGACGGGTAAATGTTCGCGTGGGAAACCTGGAACCGAATTGAGTGCATTGGAATCTGCAATCGCAACTCAATTGAAGGTAAGTATTCGTGCTTCCAGGTTTCCCACGTGTCAGGCAGTCAAATTGACAGGCTGGTTGCCTATCGGAAGGAATAGGAGCTGCAAATCAGAGAGGGGGGAGGGAGATAATATCAATTCAGTGTATTTTTTTAAAATCTTGTAGACACTGAGAGTGCCTCCGTGGTAAACTAGCAGTGTGGATCTCCCTCCAGTTGTAGAACTTGCCCGATTTTGGGAGGACATAACTCCTCTAACTTTTCTGTGATGCGTGAGGCATTTCCTCCCCAACATCAAGGATGAACTGGAATAACATTTGAAGATTATGAATCCTCATTTGCTGGTGTGAATCGGCATGATACAATCACTCTTTGTGTCATAGATCTGCATTTCGCAATGCTATGCTCAAAAATAAGAAAATTCAGTTCTTAAGTTAATACCCAGTTCAGTCATTTGTTTTAAAATATAAAAGAGGTATTAAATCATGGAAATGACCCGGGGGGGGGGGCGACATCGAAGACATCGGAGGAAGAGTTGGTGAGAAGATCGGAGAACAGTTGGAGATCGCAGGTAGGGAGAGGGGTCCGACATCGGGGGAGGTCGGACATGGAGGGGTGCTCCATTGGGGGGGGAAGGGGGTCGGACATCAGTTGGGGGGGGTTCCGATCATGGCAGGTAAGCTTGTTGGGCCTGGAGGGACACTCCACTTACCTCATGGATCGGGCCCTTCTCGCCTGCTTTCACCTGATGTGAATCAGTAGCGATGGGAAACCCGAACAGGTAAGATAAAATTCTTTTTACATTTGTAATGCACAAAAAGTTAAGTGCCTCAACTATTGCAATGAGGTACATTGTCCCTTTAAGTTTCAGCCTGCCGGCTTTAAGTGGGGACCAGACTTCCAGGTTTCTGTTGTGCCTGGGTTAAACCTAGAGGTGAGCGTATCTACAATTTTTACTGCCCACCCGCTCCCAACCCACCCGTTCTTGGGGGTTAAAATTACCCCCTATGTCTCCGATGATAGATTTCAGTAACTTAAATAATGGAGTGACATTTGCAATGTTCCAATTCAAAAGGAAAAATTCCTGGATCTAGACAAATTTGGTAAATTCTTCAATTTCCTCACCTATTTCATTTAATACGCTGGAATGGAGACCATCAGATCCTGGAAATTTGTCTTCTTAAGTTCCATTATTTTCTCCATTGCCATTTTTTTTTTACTTAATTTCACCACGTCCCTCCTCTTGACTTATTTTTCGGTTCCCTTGTACTGCTGATGTTTTGTCCTCGTCTCTACTGTGAAAACAGACACAAAGTACTTGTTTCACATGTCTGCCATTTCCTTATTATTCATTATAGTCTCACTTGCATGCATCTTTAATGGGCCTATAATCCACTTTACCGCTCTCTATCTCTTAAATACATTTATAAGAATGTTTGCTGTTAGCTTTAATATCCTTTATGTGGGGTGTTTTGGAGTTGTTCTCACCCTATTGATCGGTGCAGATATCTGGTCCCCGGTCTAGCCAAGGAACACTTATACCTCATGGATCGGGGGTTCAGGAAAACGGGACTTATGCTAACGTACCCGGTGATGGATCACGTAGCCGAATACCACAGAGAACACACAAACTCGGTGTTTGAATTGAATTGGAATGTTGGTTTTATTATACCGTCAACACGAAGAAAATAACGATACAAACGGTCCTACACAGTACATTGAGTTACACACACCCACTACAGTACTTTATCCCGCTAAACTAAGAGGTTGGTGGGGACCCTGGAGACACCTATCACACACACACACACACACACATATGGTCGAGGCTCACCAATCCTTTGCACTTACGGGTCTGGCTGACCGGTTCTCTCATGTAGGGCTCGTTGGTTTCGCTGGAAGCTGGTCTCCACCCTGGAGAGCTCGGATGAGCAAGAGAGCAAAACAAGAGGAGCAGAACAAGAGAGAGAGGGGTTTCGAGCTTCCACTTAGATATCCTTCTCTTACAATGGTCTTCGTCACTTAAATGAGGCACTTCATGTCTGTTTAAACAGTCCTTACAAAGCCCTTAAGAGTCTTTGATGGCTTTTGATGTTGCAATTGCTTCTCTCGATGGGTCATTGTTCTACGAATTCATTCCGATCGTCGAGCACTTGCCACACAAGGCTCCCTTTTCATCCCACATTCTAGGTGTCGATTGGTCTTGCATCAGAACCGAGGCATGGCGCCGCCATGTCTGGAGCAGTTGCTTCTCTCAATGGCCGACTGCCTCTCGAATTAGTGCTGAGTGTTGACCACCTGCTGTAGGTTTTGCATTAAGACAGAGACCTGTCTGAAGCAGTAATTCTCCCACATTCCACTGTGTGTGTTGTTGATTCGTCTGGTGACCTCTCACCTATCCTTCCATCTTAGGATTTTGGTCAATGGCCAAAGTTTTACATACTCAGGGAAAAGGTGGAATTCCCAGAATTCTTACATTTACAAGTATTTTTTCCTATTCCCTTTTTGCACCTCTTATTACATTCTTTAGCCCTGATATTTAGGGAAGGAGGGGACGATGTGGGGAATGTGGTAGGTCGAGGAAACCAGGCAAGGCTGGGGATGCAGAGGTCATGCTGAATTTAATGGCAGGACCTCGTTATCATTTTTTTCTTTCTTTTTCTGCCCGGCAGCTGGGTGGGAAAATTGACAGTCTGGCCGGCTGCCGGGTGGGAAAATCTTGTAGCAAGAGACCACAGCCGGGGAACCCTAGCCCTGGGAAACTCAGGCAGCAACTGTTAAATTTAGATCAGGCTCCCAATTGCACTGTGGGAGTCTGATTTAAATATGTTAACGAAGTGACCCACTTCTCAAGGGCAGGACACGCCACAACACAAAACCCCCCTGCCATAAAAATGGCAATGGGCATGTACGTGGTGGTCTGCAGACGCGTTCCCCTTTTAAAAAATTTTAAACCCACCCCCTTGACCCTCTCCCGCCTGTCGTGGAGTTGGGGGAGGGGTTAATGTTGAGGCCTGTGTATCCTAAAGGTTCAGTGATAAGTAGAGCTGGATGTAACAGTTGGGATAATGCATAATTTGTACTTGCATCATGACAGCATTCTGCTCTTTAATGTGGAGCCTCTTTGATTATTACACCAATGTTGTTGTATAATTGACCAACTACAGTGGCAGCCAGGTGCTATCAGTGCACTTCGCTCTTACTAGAATAGTTTACAGAAATACTGCAACTCTAACAGTGTTCATTTGTGATTTGAAGAAAATGTCTGACGATATAAACTTCATTTAAAATGTGTTGCCTCCATTCTCCGTCCGTAAATCCACATACTTTCTTTTCCCAGACGCTGCTTTTGTAGATGTATATGCCTGATGCCTGAGAGGTGACTGAAATTTCAAATGGAATACGTTATAAAAACCTTCAATAAAATTGCCTCTGATACTTGCCTCTTTCCATTTTATTGTTAGCCAATGAATGGTCCATTCTCAACAGGGGAAATCAAGGAATTATATTTAACTGTATAAAATTTTAAAGGATGAAGAAGAGAATGTGCTTAGAATAGGAGAGATTTTCCTGGGTCTGTGCCCAGGTGCATTGGATTACTTGAGGGCAGCGGATATCAGAATATTGGTGGGCTGGAATGCATGCTCATAAAAGTGTTGTGCACAAATTCCCTTTCATTTAAATTCAACATCACTTCCTTGCTATCTAAGTATAATACCCAGAATCTCATTTGCCTCTTTATGGTCTTTTCTACCTGCATCCCACTGTTAAGGGTTTATGTACCTGCATCCTTAGATATCTCTGTTCCTCCATTATGTTAAGGATCTATATCTCGTTTGGCTGTTCTTTTTCCCGAATGAATAGTGAATGGTGTAGCATCAAACTGAAAAGAACATGAATTCTTCAGCATGGTTCCTGCAAGGATTTCAAGAAGTTTAACTCCAAGCCCTTGGAAAGTATTCCCATTTCCAAAAAAAAACCTCATGTAAACAAGTAGATTTTTTCACTTTCCCTTTTTCTTTCCTTTCTTATACTAATGTTTCATTGCGTTCTCTTCTGCAGCATTTTTTCTCCCCCGAATGCACACTGTTCGATGGAAAACTGAGCTGGGGAGGGGATAGAAACAGGCCACGGAAAAGACACTGATAGATTAAGAGGCAACATTGAAGAAAGCAGAGAGCACAGGCCAGAGTAGTCTCAATGGGAATTGGAGTGCTGGGTGATAGATTGGGCAGACAAACTCCATCAGATAGATTCCTGAGGGTGTTGACTACAGAGTGACTCCTGAGAATTGTGGTCCTTGGGGTGTCAGTAAATGAATTTAGTACAAATTTTGCCCGTTTGTTTGCCAGGTTAGAGTGTGCCCAGAGTCTAGGATGCTTAGAAACCTGGCAAAGTACATCATTCTGTTTGTGGATGGGGATAAAGGTTTTTTGGTAAGCCTGTTATGCAATATATTTGTAAAATGTTATTTTATGGGTTGCATGGAAGAGTAAATAAGGCAGTATGGCAGCTGTACCTTACAGAATTTTTTTGGCGGAATATAATTGTGTGGAATTTTTTGCTGGAATGTGGTTGAGTAGAATTTATTTTTCATTGGAATATGATTGAGTAGAATTTTTTGGTAGAATATGATTGGGTGGAATTTTTTGCTAGAATGCGACTGGGGAAAAACTTGAAATTGGAGAGAAAGATTTTGCATAATATGGTTGGTGAAAAATGAAAGAGCAACCAATTTGAAAGGAGTAAAAGAGACACCTAAACACTTAGCTACTGAGGAAGAAGAAAATTGACACCTCAATGATCACAAGACATATGACAGAGTAAATATACGCTACAGATACAAGAACTGTTATAAAGATTAAAATGATGGCAACTATGTTTATCACATTGCTTGTTGCTTTATTTTGCTTGTGTTTCCTGCACCTATTGAGTTTTATAGCATGGAAATATAAAACAACAAACATGCAGATGGCTGTGTGTTAAAAGATAGCACTGAATCCTTTAAGTAGTGGTTTATTAGTACATTTTAAAATCAACTTTAAAATTAAGAGAATTTATCATAATTTTTCAAAAATTCATTCTGGGGACGTGGGCGTTGCTGGCAAGGCCGGCATTTATTGCCCATCCCTAGTTGCCCTTGAGAAGGTGGTGGTTGAAGCCGCCTTCTTGAACCGCTGCAGTCCATGTGGTGAAGGTTCTCCCACAGTGCTGTTAGGTAGGGAGTTCCAGGATTTTGACCCAGTTATCGTAAAGAAACGGCGGTGTTAGTCCAAGTCAAGATGGAGGGGGACTTGGAGGGGATGGTTTTCCAATGCACCTGCTAGCCTTGTCTGTGTTGCAAGTTTGGGAGGTGCTCCTGAAGAAGCTTTGGTGAGTTGCTGCAGTGCATCCTGCAGATGGTGCACACTACGGCATCAGTACACCGGTGGTGGAGGGAGTGGATGTTTAGGGTGGTGGATGAGGTGGAAATCAAGCGGTCTGCTTTGTCCTGGATGGTGTTGAGCTTCTTGAGTGTTGTTGCAGCTGCACCCATCCAGGCAGGTGGAGAGTGTTCCATCAGACTCCTGACTTGTGCCATGTAGATAGTGGAGAGGCTTTGGGGAACCAGGAGATGAGCCACTGGCTGCAGAATACCCAGCCTCTAGTTGCCATGGAATTTATGTGGCTGGTCCAATTGAGTCTCCCTCAGGAAGTTGATGTTGGTGGGGCTTGGCGATGGTAATGAATGTTGCTTGCCACATATCAGCCTAAGCCTGTATGTTGTCCAGGTCTTGCTGCGTATAGGCATGGACTCCTTCGTTATCTGAGGAATTGCAAATGGATGTGAACATTGTGCAATCATCAGCAAACAGCTGCACTCCTAACATTTTGATGGAGGGAAGCAGCTGAAGATAGTTGGGCCTAGAATACTGCCCAGAGGAACTCGTGCAGTGTTGTCCTAGGACTGAGATGATAGGCCTCCAACAACCACAACCATCTTCCTTTGTGCCAGCTATGACTCTGGACACTGGAGAACTTTCCCCCGGTCTCCACTGACTTCAATTTTTCGTTGGGTCCTTGGTGCCATACTCAATCGAATGCTGCCTTGATGTCAAGGGCAGTCACTCTCACCTCACCTCTGGAATTCAGGTCTTATGTCCATGATTGGACCAAGGCTGTACTGAGGTCTGCAGCCGAATAGTCCTGGCGGAACCCAAACTGAACATTGGTGAGCAGGTTATTGATGAGTAAGTGCCTCTTGATAGCACTGTCGACGACACCGTCCATCACTTTGCTGATGATTGGGGATAGGCTGATTGGCTGGTAATTGGCTGGGTTGGATATATCCTGCTTTTATGGACAGGACATATCTGGGCAATTTTCCACATTATTGGGTACATGCCAAAGTTGTAGCTGTACCCTAGTTTAGCTAGGGGCACGAATGGTTCTGGAACACAGGTCTTCAGAACTGCAGCCGGGATGTTGTCGGATCCCGTAGTCTTTGCTGTGTCCAGTGCGATTCCAGTTGTAAACTGGGAAAAGACTGCACATCTTCACAACAAAACATCACGAGACATAATCGCTGGTTTGTTTTAAAAAAACACAAATAGAAAATGTGAGCACATTATTTTAACCGACAGTTTGGCAGTCTGGTGCTGCAACTTAACAGGCTGTGGGACAGAAAGTTATGAGTTCAAATCCAATATTGCCCACTTGATAATGTCACAATTTTGAGTGTGTGGTCAATGAAGGCAACAGCGATGATGCCAGCTACTTCATCAGAAAGTCGGAGGGAAAATGGCAGAGTCACTGGGGCAGATTTACAACTTGCATCCTGAGCGTAAAACTGGCATTGTGGATCAGTCGCCAATTATAGAAATCGCCCGATTTTCACTTCCATTGAAATCAACGGAAATTAAAATCTGTAACGGCCGGCCGATCAGCAACGCCAGTTTTACACCCAGGCACCGAATTGAAAATCTACCCCATTCACTCATGATCATTGTTGTACATCTCCCAGCAGTTGGTTACAGAGTAACAGGGCTGGCAGCCTCGGAGCGTTTCAACCACTCTTGCTCTCAGCTGGGGAATGATATGTAGTGTGACAATACCAAAAAACAGAAGGAGAGGAAAGTATAAAAATAACTTCAAGTTGACATTTAAAAAAAAAATTATTTTAAGCTCTTAAATTGCTTGAAGCTGTAGTGGAGACTATTTTTGTACATAGTGTGTAGGTGGAATATTTGGTATGGGTTTTTAAATAGAAGATCCAAGTGATTTTCGAGGCATTAAACCCCCCCCCCCCCCACCACTGTATAGGACTAACCATCCTATCGGCTGGTATAAAGATTGTAACGGCCATGGAAGGAGAATTCACATCACGGCCTGTCAGACTGTTAACCAGCCTGCGCTATTCTCCAAGGGAATTGTGTGAAGATACGAAATGATGATAAGCATAGAAAAACATCCCAAGGCACTTCACAAGGCGTAATAGATAAAAATGAAACCCGAATCCTGAAATTACTGTTGGCAATAATTCCAGACAATTAATTAACATGTTAGTATTTCATTCCTCTGTCTCCTACTTCAGCAGAGGCATTAACCTATTGTTAAAAATGTATTAACGCCGGCACTAAAATAGGGAACAAAGGAATCTGATGTGAATGCATTAAGCTTTTTTCTGCTAATACTGCCAATAGTAAATTCTGGCCTACACTCTGAAATGGGGATGGTTTTATTCATGCAGATGGTGCACTCTATGCTGTCGATGTGTGATGAGTTCCACATTGAAGGATAAAGGATTGTGCCATAATCACTAGGTAGAGGAATGAGAGCCAACAGTTAATGACTAGGAAATAATCAGGTCAGAATATATGACCTTTAGCAGGCTTTGCTCATCAGGGTGCAATTGCTTCACTTCTCTATCGGCGACTCTTTACTCACTTTTCATGCATGTTTTGTCTTCTCCTCAAGCAATCCTTGGTGTGGTAAATGCTCTGTATATACATTCACCGTTGTCTAATTTGAAGTAGTTTCTTAATCAGATGCAAATACACCCAGAAAAAATGATGCAGAGTGGACAAATCACAATAGTTTTTGGAATTGTTTGAGGAGAGTTTTTTGTTCTTGATTGTTCGTTCATCCATCGACATCAAAGAAGACGAACAAAATAGCATCTCATTTTCCGCGGTGAGTTGTGTGCTGACTGATGGGACTGATTTTTGCTCAGACTGAGCATCCACAGAGTGAACAGTGGATCCCGGGTATATCAGGTTGGTGATCTTGATTTTTCAGCGAAACTTCCTCAGCTGGCATTTACATTCAGCATCAGAAATGTGACGGGCCTCATAGTAGGAGCTGCCTTCATGGATGGTTTTTCGCCTTGCTTTCTTATCTTGTACAAGTTGTTCTCACTTATGAATGTCAATTTTGCACTGTTTCAGAGTCGCTTTTAAGTAGTCTTTGTATCTCTTTTGTGGTCCGCCACAAAATTGCTTCCTAATTGTCAATGTACCATAAAAGATCCTCGGAATTCATTCATCAGACATTCCCACCACATGATCTGACCATCGTGGCCGTGCCTTCATGATCAGAGCATCTGTGTGTGACATGTCAGCTTTTTTAAGAACTTTGGTGTCAGGGATCATGTCTTGCCATCTGATCTTCATTAGTCATCTCAGACAGCTTAGGTGAAAATGATACTGTTTTTTAATGTGGCATGCATATGTTGTCCAAATTTCACAGGCGTAAAGCAGGGTGTTCAGTATGACAGCCTTATATACTTTGAGCTTGGTCTGCAGGCCAGGTCTTGTCCCAGAGGCACTCATTGAGTTCACCAAAAGCTAAGCTGGCTTTGGTGATTCTGCAGCATGTTTCTGTGTCGATATGGATTTTCCTAAACATTGTGCTACCCAGGTAGATGTATCTGTCCACAACTGGAAGTGTGTGATCACCAATAGTGATGATTTACAGAGTGTAATCCTTTCTTGGAGCTGGTTGGAAGAGTACCACCATCTTTTAAGGCTGATAGTCATGGCAAATTGCAGGCAAACTGTTGCAAGGTGGTTCATCATTGTTTGCATATCATCCTGGGAGTGGGCCACAAGAGCGCAGTCATCAGCAAATAGGAGTTCATGAACAAGTTCTTCCAGCACCTTTGTTTTAACTTGCAGTCTTCTAAGGTTGAAGAGCTACCCATCTATCCTGAATATGATCTAGGCTCTGATTTTGAGATTATCGAAAGCCACGAGAAGCATAGTAGCAAAAAATATGCTGAATAGTGATGGCATCCTTGCTTGACACTGTTTTTAACGGGGAAGGAGATAGAATTGTTCTCATGTTCTATCACTGGAGCCATGATACCGTCATGAAATTGTTTGACCATTTCAATGAATTCGTCTGGACACCCAAACTTGGAGAGGATTTTCCAGAGACTTTCTCTATTGACGGTGTCAAATGTCATTGTAAGGTCAACAAAGACGCAGTAGATGTCTTGATAGGCATTATTTTAATGTCAACTCGATATACACGTGTCCAATCTTAGGGAGACAGACATACCAATAAATAGATACACTATTAAGCAAACCATTTTCATTCGCCTTTAAGCTTAAGGAAAATGTTGGGGCTTGTTTGTAAGAATGCTGGTGAAATTCAAACAACCACTTTTTAAAAGAACTTCATTACTGTTTCAAACAGTGGCTTTTAACCCTGCAGTTATCAAACCCAACAGCAAATATAAAAAAACAGAAAATCTGCAGATACTGGAAATCAGAAACTAAAACAGTTTGAAGAACATTTATGAATACAACCTACTTTTTCTTTTATTCGTTCATGAGATGTGGGCGTCGCTGGCGAGGCCAGCATTTATTGCCCATCCCTAATTGCCCTTGAGAAGGTGGTGGTGAGCCGCCTTCTTGAACCGCTGCAGTCCGTGTGGTGAAGGTTCTCCCACAGTGCTGTTAGGAAGGGAGTTCCAGGATTTTGACCCAGCGACGATGAAGGAACGGCGATATATTTCCAAGTCGGGATGGTGTGTGACTTGGAGGGGAAAGTGCAGGTGGTGTTGTTCCCATGTGCCTGCTGCCCTTGTCCTTCTAGGTGGTAGAGGTCGCGGGTTTGGGAGGTGCTGAAGAAGCCTTGGTGAGTTGCTACAGTGCATCCTGTGGATGGTACACACTGCAGCCATGGTGCGCCGGTGGTGAAGGGAGTGAATGTTTAGGGTGGTGGATGGGATGCCAATCAAGTGGGCTACTTTGTCCTGGATGGTGTCAAGCTTCTTGAGTTTTGTTGGAGCTGCACTCATCCAGGCAAGTGGAGAGTATTCCATCACTCTCCTGACTTGTGCCTTGTAGATGGTGGAAAGGCTTTGGGGAGTCAGGAGGTGAGTCACTCGCCGCAGAATACCCAGCCTCTGACCTGCTCTTGTAGACACAGTATTTATGTGGCTGGTCCAGTTACGTTTCTGGTCAATGGTGACTCCCCCACGATGTTGATGGTGTGGGATTTGACGATGGTAATGCCATTGAATGTCAAGGGGAGGTGGTTAGACACTCTCTTGTTGGAGATGGTCATTGCCTGGCATTTGTCTGGCGCGAATGTTACTTGCCCTTATCAGCCCAAGCCTGCATGTTGTCCAGGTCTTTCTGCATACGGGCATGGACTGCTTCATTATCTGAGGGGTTGCGAATGGAACTGAACACTGTGCAATCATCAGCGAACATCCCCATTTCTGATCTTATGATGGAGGGAAGGTCATTGATGAAGCAGCTAAAGATGGTTGGGTCTAGGACACTGCCCTGAGGAACTCCTGTAGAAATGTCCTGGGGCTGAGATGATTGGCCTCCAACAAACATTACCATCTTCCTTTGTGCTAGGTATGACTCCAGCCACTGGAGAGTTTTCCCCGATTCCCATTGACTTCAATTTTACTAGGACTCCTTGGTGCCACACTTGGTCAAATTCTGCCTTGATGTCAAGGGCAGTCACCTCACCTCTGGAATTCAGCTCTTTTGTCCATGTTTGGACCAAGGCTGTAATGAGGTCTGGAGCCGAGTGGTCCTGGCAGAACCCAAACTGAGCATCAGTGAGCAGGTTATTGGTGAGTAAGTGCTGCTTGATAGTACTGTCGATGACACCTTCCATCACTTTGCTGATGATTGAGAGTAGACTGATGGGACAGATGCATCCAGGATCTCAGAGTAAATACTGAAGTTACTCCATTTCAATGCTGTAATATCAAGCTTCACCAAATGTTATCTGTCACAGACCAAACAGTCCAACAGGTAAAGCAGATTGCAGTATATTCATCCGAACGCATAGTGTTGGAATGTAAATTTCCCTCCTGCCCACCCTCCAGTATATTTAGCCAGATTTTGCTGAGATCCAGTGGTTATTTTGCCCTTTTTTCTGGTCAAGCTTTTTTCCACCCCATTACGTTCCATTTTACTTCCGTCAAAAAAAAAATCTGGGCAAATATTTTGGCTTCAGATAGCTTACTTGACTGGCTGTGTGCAGCCCAAACACATGTCAAATCAGAAGAAAATGATAATCCCATTGGGTAAATTTCTCTTTTCCCACGTTGGGGGAAGCTCAGAAACCTAATCCGATATTATTAACAGTAAAATGATTTAAAGTAAGGCATACTTGAAAGAATGCATTGACAAATAAACACTGATTGCAAAATGTTTTGATTTGGGTGAAGGGTGTAGGATGATGTGCTTTTAATTTAATTCACTTCCACCTCCCTAACATTACCCGACTCTGCCCCCGCCTCAGCTCATCTGCTGCTGAAACCCTCAACCGTGCCTTTACTACTTCTAGACTCGACTATTCCAATGCTCTCCTGGCCAGCCTACCACCTTCCACCCTCCGAAAACATTGAGCTCATCCAAAACTCTGCTGCCCGTATCCTAACTCGCCCAAGCCTCGTTCACCCCTCACCCCAGTGCTCGCTGACCTACATTGGCTCCCAGTCCACCTCGAATTTAAAATTCTCATCCTTGTTTCCAAATCCCTCCATGCACTCGCCCCTCCCTATCTCTGTAATCTCCTCCAGCCCTACAACCCCCTGAGATCTCTGCACCCCTCCAGTTCTGGCCTCTTGCGCATCCATGATTTTAATCGTTCCACCATTAGCGGCCGTGCCTTCAGCTGCCCAGGCCCAAAGTTCTGGAATTCCCTCCCTAAACCTCTCCTCCTCTCTACTTCTCTCTCCTCCTTTGAGATGCTGCTTAAAACCTACCTCTTTGACCAAGCACCTGTCCTAAAATCTCCTTATGTGGCCTCGGTGTGAAATTTTATCTGATAACGCTCCTGTGAAGTGCCTTGGGATGTTTTACTACGTTAAATGCGCTATATAAATGCAAGTTGTTGTCGTTCATACTAAAAATCAAAAAGTCTAAGTGCATTTCAGAACAGTTGCTTCGGCTGAAGTTGTATTGCAGCAACCAGTTTCATACTGAGACCTATGAATACAATGTGGCACTGGCAGGCCCAAGTTATAGTGCCAAACCTCACATAGGTGCATGTAGGACTGAAGTCAGCGTCTGCGGAGTTCTGGGTCAATGTACTTGGTTGCATGCACAGAGATCCACTCCCTGAGTGGCTGATTTTTAACGGTGGGAAATGAGTTGGAGCATCCACTTCCTCCTCATACAGTTCCCTACCACTTACACTGTTCACACTTATTGAGGGCGGCTGCCTATATTGGGCAAATAGTGCTAAACATTTCCCATTATCATTGAGGTCAATTACAAAGGCGCCGCTCGTAACACATAAAGTGTGCCGGCTAATTCAGGCAGCTCTGCATCTAATGGTGGTCATCGTTGTTGTGATGTTCGAATATTTGGCCAGGAATAAGGTATGGGAGATGGAAGCTTTGTCATGTTAATGTTCACAAGTTGTCACCAGTCATCAGGACGATGCAGTTAACTTTTGTACTCCTCCAGCACATTTCAGAGGCCTGTACACTGCACCAAAGCTTTCTGTGCAATATACACGACTAATGTTATCAGTTATAACAATATTACTTAATTTGCCCTTTTAAATGCCTTTGAATTACTAGCCCAAAGTACTAAAGCAAAGACACGCAATACTTACTCCTGATGTTCTCTCCAGATTTAATGTCCAGTTCTTATAGAGGGCAAATTGTGTTAACACCAACATACCTGCTACATTTGGCATGGACTGTATTAAAATCATTGAACAGTACGTTTAAAAGGCCCCCCAAGGAGGTACATGGGAACAGGAGGAGGCCATTCAGCCCCTCGAACCTGTTCTGCCATTCAATTAGACCATGGCTGATCTGTATCTTAACCCCACCTTGGTTCTGTAACCCTTAATACCCTTACCGAACTAAAACCTATCAATCTCAATTTTGAAATTTTCAATTGACCCCCAGCCTCAACAGCTTTTTGGGGGAGAGAGTTCCAGATTTCCACTACCCTTTGTGTGAAGAAGTGCTTCCTGACATCACCCCTGAATGGCCTAGCTCTAATTTTAAGGTTATGCTCCCTTGTTCTGGACTCCCCCACCAGAGGAAATAGTTTCTTTCTACCCTATTAACTCCTTTAATCATTTTAAAGTGAACTACCTGGGCACTTTTAAAATGCGGCTTCAAGCAGGGTAGATTGAGACTTGATTCCTGAGTTTAATGCCGCCAGTATCACACAACGGCAACCCAAAACCACTCTGCATTGACACAAAAGTGCCAGCATACTGCAGGCTCAGTTTTAGGTTTCATAGTGGAATCGATTCACCATCATTCATTTCCTGTTCAAAATGTCCCTTGGGCTTGAAGTCCAACAACTCAAGAATGACACGACGTTTTCTTTTGACAAAAATGAAATATTAGCAATGTAAAAGGACAAGTGCATCAATGCTGCCTAAAAACATCTTAAGGTACATTTACGCATTTTCTGGTTTCATTAACTTCAAAGACCAAAGTGCTTTGTTTTCTTGTTTTAATTAACAACATTGCTCCTGTGGTATGGATCAACTGGGAGGAAGATTCCCATTGTTCGATATTTATAGCAAAATTGTAAACTCATTCTTTATAAGTTCAGTTTATATACATTTCCAATTTCACCATAAATAGCGAACAGCAGAAACCCTATCCCCCGTTTATTCCAGTATATAGATTTTTATATGATCAGAAGGGTCAGAATACTGATTTTCAGATTTTCAGCACGTGCAGTTTTTCCTTTTTATTTTGTTTGGAAAATTGGTTTGTCTACTGTTAACAGCAACACCAATTTACATTTATATAGTGCCTTTACCATAGAAAAAAGTCCCAAGGTGCTTCACAGAGGCGTAATCAGGAAACAAAGTCGGACATCAAGGCAGCATTTGACCGAGTGTGGCACCAAGGAGCCCTAGTAAAATTGAAGTCAGTGGGAATCAGGGGGTAAACTCTCCAGTGGCTAATCATCTCAGCCCCAGGACATTGCTGCAGGAGTTCCTCAGGGCTGTGTCCTAAGTCCAACCATCTTCAGCTGCTTCATCAATGACCTTCCCTCCATCATAAGGTCAGAAATGGGGATGTTCGCTGATGATTGCACAGTGTTCAGTTCCATTCGCAACCCCTCAAATAATGAAGCAGTTCGAGCCCGCATGCAGCAAGACCTGGACAACATGCAGGCTTGGGCTGATAAGTGGCAAGTAACATTCGCGCCAGACAAGTGCAAGGCAATGACCATCTCCAACAAGAGAGAGTCTAACCACCTCTCCTTGACATTCAAAGGCATTACCATCGCCAAATCCCCCACCATCAACATCCTGTGGGTCACCATTGACCAGAAACGTAACTGGACCAGCCACATAAATACTGTGGCTACAAGAGCAGGTCAGAGGCTGGGTATTCTTCGGCGAGTGACTCACCTCCTGACTCCCCAAAGACTTTCTACCATCTACAAGGCACAAGTCAGGAGTGTGATGGAATACTCTCCATTTGCCTGGATGAGTGCAGCTCCAACAACACTTAAGAAGCTCGACACCATCGAGGACAAAGCAGCCCGCTTGATTGGCACCCCATCCACCACCCTAAACATTCACTCCCTTCACCACTGGCGCACAGTGGGTGCAGTGTGTACCATCCACAGGATGCACTGCAGCAACTCGCCAAGGCTTCTTCGACAGCACCTCCCAAACCCGCGACCTCTACCACCTAGAAGGACAAGAGCAGCAGGCACATGGGAACACCACCATCTGCACGTTCCCCTCCAGGTCACACACCATCCCGACTTGGAAATATATCGCCGTTCCTTCATCGTCGCTGGGTCAAAATCCTGGAACTCCCTTCCTAACAGCACTGTGGGAGAACCTTCACCACACGGACTGCAGCGGTTCAAGAAGTCGGCTCACCACCACCTTCTCAAGGGCGATTAGGGATGGGCAATAAATGCTGGCCTCGCCAGCGACGCCCACATCTCATGAACGAATAAAAGAAAAAGTAGGTTGTATTCATAAATGTTCTTCAAACTGAGCCAATGAAGGAGATATTGGAAGAGTTAAGGTGGATTTTAAGAGAAGAGGGAGGTGGAGAGTGTCTTGGCACAAGCAATTCTCTGATAAATCACCCGCTGCGTGAGGGAGGCCCAGCCAGTCGTGCAGGGCTTTGGAAAGTTCTGTCCTCTGTGAGTAACTGCTGCTGGGAAAAAAAAATGTTACGCACCACTTAAATTAACTTGTCATCGCCTCGAGGGGGAAACAGAACCACAAAATAATACAATGCACTCTGTTCTGTAGACAAGAACAACCCATTGTGATTGGTTCTAAAGTTTCCCTCACTCCATGTGTGGAAGTGTTGGTTTCTAATCAACATCTCCTCCTCCTCCTCCTTATACAAACAAGGTTAAAACCTCACCATTTTGTTCTTCACTGGCAAAGTTCCACATCCTGTGGGTCTCTGGTCTTGCACATCGAAAAAAGTAAGAAAGACTTGGCTTTGTACAGCGCCTTTCACAACCTCAGGGCGTCGCAAAGCCAATGAAGTACTTTTGAAGTGTAGTCACTGTTGTAATGCAGGAAACGCGACAACCAATTTGCGCACAGCAAGATCCCACAAACAGCAATGAAATAATGACCAGATAATCTGTTTTCTTTTTCTAATGATGTTAGTTGAGGGATAAATATTGGCCAGGACACCAGGAGAGCTCCCCTGCTCTTCTTTGAGGTGCCATGAGATCTTTTATGTCCACCTGAGTGGGCGAGTGTCAGTTTATTGTCTCACCAGAAAGACGGTACCTCTGACAGTACAGCGCTCCTTCAGTACTGCACTGGAGAGTCAGCCCGGATTTTTGTGCTTGAGTCTCTGGAGTGGGACTTGAAGCCTCAACCTTCTGACTCATTGGTGAGAACGCTACCACTGAGCCACAGCTAACACATTGCAGCACCCAGATGCCATACTACCTTGCCACCTCCGTGAAGTATTTAATCAGAACTTGTGATGGCTATTGCAAGTTTCACTCATTAACATTTCAGCAATGTGAAATTTCCTTAGCAAAATCTTATCAGGCGAGAAATTGGGCCATGTAGCGCCCGCTGTTCCGGCGCTATGCAGCCTCCCGAATTGCCAAGATGGCGTCTTCGCTGCGCACACACGTTTCCAGCATGATGTGCGCCAGACGCCATCTTGGTATAAATATTAGCGCATGCACAAATACCGAACACCGTCAGCATGTAAAGTAAGGAGAAAATGGATACAAACAGTGTGAAACGTTGATTTAAAATGATAAGTCCCAAAATGGTGTCTAACCCTCAACTTAATGCACAGTGTTAACCCCGACCATCTGAACGTGTCTTAGAATGCCTGGAGGACCCCCCACCAGCACTATTTAAAGGGACCATGCAGGATTTACAGGTTAGTGGCTGGATTATTGCTTCTGGCTGCCGAGACATTTGTAACTGTTTTTGGAGGTCTCCTAGACTTCAATACTAGGACGCGGGGACATGGCCTAACATTTAGAGCCAGGACGTGCAGGAGTGAAGTTAGAAAATGCTTCTACACGCAAAGGGTGGGATACATTTGGAATGCTGTTCTGCAAATGGCAGCTGGTGCTAGCTCAATTGTGAATTCTAAATCTGAGATTAATAGATTTCCGTGAACCAAGGGTATTAAGGGATATGGGACTAAGGCGGGTATATGGAGTTAGGTCACAGATCAACCATGATCTCATTAAATGGTGGAACAGGCTCGAGGCGCTAAATGCCACTGCCACTTGCTGCCTCCTGTTAAGCACCACCGTCTCCTGCAAGAAAGCAGGACGTGTGTCTGGGTGATGTGCCTGTCATGGTTGAATAGCTGCCAGTGTGTGTGGCCAGTGAGTTGTGGGTTGGTGGCTTGCAACTGTGGTAATGTGTAAGGGTGAGAGGAAGCATCTGATTGGAAGAGCTGAGTACTGATGGAAAGAGTTTGTTGGTATGTGGGTGATGGGGAGTGTAGTGTGTGGAGCAGTGGATGCGGCTAGTGGTGTGGTTGGTAGGAGATTCCACGTGACAGTTCACCACACTCGCCCTGACTGCTCGTGTCAAAGCATTGAATTTCTTCCTGCGCTGCATCCATGTTCATGATGCCGTGTGCCTGGCATTGACTTCGTCTCCCACTGCCTTTTGGGTATATGTCTGGAGGGCCTCTTGCACCCCTCCCCCCCCCCGCGGATATGGATGTCCCTCCTTCTATCCACCTCTTGCACCAAAGCCTCTCATGCATCAGCAGAGAACCCTGGTGCACGCACTCTCGCAGGCCTGGTACAAACTCAGATCGGCAGATTGGTGAGGTCTGGCATGCAGATTGGAGGATGTGTGATTTAGTAGTGCGCAACCTTTATTCAGTGTTTTAACATGACTCATCAGTTGGTAAACATAGGGATGGGACCTGCATCTGTGTTTTACGTGTGCGATGTCTGATCTCCGTTCAAACTCAGTGCAGACAGCAGACTGTTACTTTGAGCAAATAACAGGTACCGGCTACCTTTAAGAGATTTGAAATGACATCCTCCCTTTACGAGATTCGGGCTCCCCCTGCTGGTAGGAAGTGTATATTCACTTGAATCGATGTGCTGGGCCTGGATTTCAACACTGCTTGAAGGTGAGTACTGAGGCCGGATAAAGTTCGTGTCCTGCCTGCTTAGGGGCCACTGGGCGCAGCTTAATAGCGGATCACGCTACCCGCATCCAATAATAGGCCTTATTCAATTTTTTTTTCCCTCATCATGTTTTATACTAAAGTGAGGTTGGAGCTGTTACTGATGGAACAACAGACATTGCTACAAATCCTTCCTGCCACTCTCTGTTTTAAACAAATACACAATGGGCATGCATGCAGAGAGAATAAAGATGAATTGTAGTGAAGCAAAGGACTTATTGGATTTTGTTGATTGTATGGCATGTCTGAGGCAATGTCTGCGCATTAGTCTTGTTCCTCCAGCTGTGCTTAAGACTGTTGAAGTGAAGAAATACATTGACACTCATAGTCTGTACTTAACAGGGAAAATGTGTAGTTTCTGCTAATTTTTAGGTGACCTACATAGAGAAAGAGCTGGAGATTGATGCACGCTTAATAGATATTTAAGCACCACTGTTTGAATTTTTTTTGTCCAGCGTTACTACTAGTGATGTCTGGTATAATTTTCCATGATGGCAGACAGTTATTCATTATTCTCATTTATACAAAGATAGTCCTGTGGAATTCAAATATTATTGGTCTTAATTAGTTGCTCCTTTGTACATTTCCCCATTATGCAATGGATTGTCAATGCAGAGATTCTTTGAATTCAAGATTAATTCCTATACAACAGTCACGATGCCCCATATCAGGGGTATGATGCATAACCTGATTAATCACTTAGACTGTGCCAAAGATTTTTAGTGTTAATCAGTAACACTGTTACAGTAAGACTTGTTTTAATAGCCCATATTTCTTTGTTTTGAACTGTTCCGTGTTGTTACAAAGGATTACAATAGTTTCTTATTTTCAGATTGACTAGTGTTCAGTTATAGCTAAGTGTTATGAAATGTCTGCAATTGATCAGTGATGTTGCTAATGTTTGCATTTGTACCACACACCAGTGTATTCATTCACATTGTAGGGTGCTGCCTGGATGGAGCTAGTGATCACTTCTTATATTTTAATAATTTCTCAATAACTGAGACATCCATTTGTACAGAGAGACTCTGTCATACATGCATACTTATTACATAGGTGTCAGAATTAGCACTCTTTCCTCTGAATCAGAAGGTCGTCGGTTCAAGTCCCACTCCAAAGACTTGAGCACATAATCTAGACTGATACTTCTATTCAGTTTAAATTTAGTTCACAGGGGTTAGTTAAATCCACACAGCAAGCAAGTTATTTCGGAATGCGGATTAGACCCAGTAGCCAGGATTTGACAAAGTGGCTAACACCATATCCATTTGAGACAATGGAGTTTGTTGGCACATTCCAGTGAGGACATTGGATGTGATGTTAGAATGGCTTCTCCAACTGTACACAGTTTGGGGGTTTAATTGAACATGCCATGGGATGGGGAGGTTTCTGATTCAAGATAATAGTTTTGATTGGCAGCTTAACTGGCCAATCCCCAACACAAAGAGGTAAGGGAAGGTCAGAGGTTAAGTCTGTGGTTTCCAGTCTGGCTGGAGAAGAACACAGTCATAGAATCATAGAATAATACAGCACAGAAGGAAGCCATTCAACGCATTGTGCCCGTGCCAACTCTTTGAAAGAGCTATCCAATTAGCCCCACTCTGCTGCTCTTTCCCCATAGCCCTGCAATTTTTTCCTTTTCAAGTATTTATGTAATTCCCTTTTGAAAGTTACTATTGAATCTGCTTCAACCACCCTTTCAGGCAGTGCATTCCAGATCATAAAAACTCGCTACATAATAAAAGTTCTCCTCATCTCCCCTCTGGTTCTTTTGCCAGTTGGAACAAATCTGAATTGGAAAAAAGTTAGCGAGGTAGAGGCTCCCCTTTTAAATCAGCCATTGCAGGATGGAGAGCCTTCAGGCTTAGATATGAACGCAAATGTACTGTAACAGAAAGGGTAGTGCCAGCTAGTTTCAGGGATTGCTAGCCTGTAAAGTCAACTTAGCCTGTTAACAAGGGTAGGGTAACGTGCTTTGTTATTTTCCACGTGATGTGAAGTGACCTGAAATAAATTGAAATTCACTGAAAGCTCCATTGTTTGTTCATATATTACATGCAAAATAAACCAGTTTCATGAATTACAGTTGGCTTCATGTCATTAGACTATTTATCAGTCCACCTGCCAGGGGATGGAAGAAATGCACATGAGAGATTCCAGTACCTGATACAGGCAACGAGGGGTTTCACTGTTACCGCCCCCAGGTCATGCTATCATATAATTAAATATTGGGCAGTGACAGTAGATACCAGACTGTAGGGAATACAAGGTCTGCTTATGGGAGTGACTGGCTTCTCCAACTGTACACAGTTTGGAGGTTTAATTGAACATGCCATGTGGATGCCATGGGATGGGGAGGTTTCTGATTCTGAGTAGCACTGAACTTGAAACAATATCCAGTGCAGACCTGACATTTTGTAACAGGCTCATTGACCCCTTGTAAAGTGAAAGAGCTTTTGATTTTCTCCTTAAAAGACAGATATGCCTATTACACACAGATAGTCATCTGTACTATTAACATGCAATGAAGTTATAGATTCATATATAAACTGTAGCACCATTTCCATCAAAACTGGTGGACCATTGTAGAAAACCCCACCCAGACACTGCAGAGAGAAAGAAAATTACTTAGCAGTAAAGATCACTTGTGTCAGATACTTCAGAGTTTCTTCTTCTCACAGATTCATTCATTATTTGTTTTATTATAGGAGCCCCCCCCCGCCTCACATTTATTCCAGAAGAGACTACTAACAGCCCGTCTATTACTATTCAGGCTTATTTGACTTTAATACCATATACAGATGGACTCATTTCTTTCCCTGTGCCAATTTTTTACTATTTAAAAAAATTAATTTATATCTTTAATGGCTGTGGGAGATTGTGCTCATACAATTGAGGGATGTTAGTGCTGGGAAACGGGCCAGTTTTTTACTTTGTTCTCTCCATGCCAGCCATGAACAGGTCAAGTATAGCGTAATCAATGCCCAGTAGAGCTTTCTTTACTTAGCAACAATAATGTCCCTTAATCCAACCTCATATGGACATTCCTTTTTGCACCAATATGAATCTATTCTTTCCACACCAACCAAGAAGGGGAATCTTAGCACAGAGAGATGGTCAACTTCCCTAAGTACATAGATAAATAAACATGCACACATAGATAGTATACACACACGCACATACATAGGTACCTGTATGTGCACACACAGATGTTGCACAGAAAGTGGAGCTGCCACTATTGTGGACTGCATAAATTAGTTTCACTTTAGGCTGCTTATTTGAAGGAAGAAGTCAGCTGAAACTGTATGGAAAATTATGAACAATTTTACAACACCAAGTTATAGTCCAGCAATTTTATTTTAAATTCACAAGCTTTCGGAGGCTTCCTCCTTCGTCAGGTGAACGATGTGAAAATGAAATCCTCGAAAATTTCGAGGATTTCATTTTCACATCGTTCACCTGACGAAGGAGGAAGCCTCCGAAAGCTTGTGAATTTAAAATAAAATTGCTGGACTATAACTTGGTGTTGTAAAATTGTTTACAATTGTCAACTCCAGTCCATCACCGGCATCTCCACATCATGGAAAATTATGGTCAGTGACTGCTTAGCACTGTTCATGCTGCTACTGTGCATTTAATATACTCATTATTGTTCAGTCCTCCTTTAACTATAGCTAAGGATCACACTACAAGCTGCTGAAATTGCTTTAGATGATTTTATACTTTAAAGCAATCCTTTTCCATTCCCAGTGACTGTTTATTGCCTTTGCCCATGACCTCTTATTCATCTATAGTTTAGAGGCTATTAAAGCTCATGAGACTTCATAACCGTTTCAGTGCTGACCTCAAAGAGACCCTCAGAAGTAATAAAGACAAGTCTACTGTGATAACATTGCATGGCGTTAGTTCACACTGCCCAGTGTTAGCACAACAAACAGGTATTGTATAAGTTGAACAGCTTGGGGAGGCAGAGATTTACAGTTTATGGCGTTTTAAGCCTGTTGATATGCTGAAAGTGATGAATATAATAACAGCCTAGAGCCATTGTGGATTTCAAACATTAGGAAAGCCACGTGCTAAAGTGAATATTAAGGACTTGAAATGAAGTGTGAAAGTGATACATGATGTTCAATTTGCATTCAGTGGCATACCTCTGTCTATTCACGGGGGAAGTCAGGTTCCAAACACTGTGTTTTAGTCAAAAGTGGGAAAAGAAACATAATAAGTAACACTTAAACAAAAGCAAAATACTGCAGATACTGGAAATCTGAAATGAAAACAGAAAATGCTGCTCTGTTCTGAAAATTGTTCTGTTCTAATGAAAGGTCATCGACCTGAAACGTTGACGCCCTCTCTCCACAGATGCTGCCTGACCTGCTGAGGGTTTTCCAGTATTTTCTGATTTTACTTCATAATAAGTAATCTGTTTTCTTGCTAACATCACTTTAAGTAGATTTTTTTTCTGAGGAACTATTTATTCAATTTACAATTCCAACTCTTATTTCATTTCATTCTTATCAAGCGCCTAATGAACAAGCTGAAGAAAGGTTAAAGTCTGAAATATGAGATAGATATTGTCCTCTGTGCACCTGATCATCTGTTAGCAATATAATACCTGCAGCATTGTCATTCAGGCAGAATCACCAGAAGAAAAAGCAAAGGAGTAATGCATTCATGGCTTGAGAAACCTTTTTAATTTGTTTACACAAAGCAATAATATACATTTTCAAAACCCATCATCTTGGGTGCAATTTTTAAAATGTGTTCTTTGGATGTGGACAACGCTGTCATTGCCCATCTCTAATTGCCCTGAGAAGGTGGTGGTGGGCCTTCTTTTTGGACCAGAGCAGTCGTTGTGATGATGGTGCTCCCACAATAATGTTAGGTAGAGAATTCTAGGATTTTGACCCAGCAATAATGAGGGAACAGAGTTATGTATACAAGTCAGGATGGATGGTGACTTGGAGGGATACAGGAGGTGATGATGTTCCCATGATATTGCTGCTCTTGTCCATCTTGGTGGTAGCAGTCAAAGGGAGGGAGATGCTGTCAATGTAACTGAGAAATCAAGGTGAAGGGCATTTAATGCATAGCATAGGACACAACCAAGGTTAAAAAGAGTAAACAAGAAGAAAAAGCAAATCAGAAAGTAAAGATTAGGTGCAAGAGAATGACTATAAACATCAGATAGAGGGGTAGCTCTTTTGGTGGTTTTCCCTTGCTGAACAGAAAATGCTTGGAAAAATAGTTCATGAAGACTTTACCTCTGTGAAAAAAGAGCAAAGAATCTTTCCACAACAGGAGGGAGATGTATCCCTTAAAAGCTTTTGAGTTAGCAATGGAGAGCACACAGATTGAGCAAGGCCTGATGCAGGAGGCATGATTGGCAATTAACCATTTGGTAAATTTAGACTATAATGAATATAACTGTCAAAAATATGGCATTGCCCAAGAACAGATAATGTGAGAAACATGAAGACGAACTATGGTTTATAAAAATCAATGGCAACAAGTTAAGCATTCTTTTCCTTAAGAGAGATGCTGGTCGTTGACTAAAGAAAAATGTTAAAGGATATTGAAGACAGATACAGTAGTGATGGCTCAATTTCTACTATTTTTAGAGAGTTATTGGGGCCCCTGGTGCTGGACAGTTCTGGAACACTAATGATATGTTTTTCAGTCCATTGCCAGAAAATTTGGCAGAAGTTCATTGTTTTGGTTCTTTTGGAAGATTATCACCTTCCTCGGAAATGTTGACGTGTGTTAGATGAGCCAGTGTAGCTGTGCTTGGTATATCGGATGGAATGTACTTGATGGAGGAATTGGCCTTCTCCCATTTCTTGATATCTTACGTTCTTATGGGATGTGGCATCCATCCCGGTGGGACTACAATTCCCAGCTGCCTCCCACACAACTGGCTCCAATCCATGTGCAAAAGAGCACATTTCTTTCCGTAGCCCATTACTTCTTGATCTTGCTCTGCTTTTCCATGTTCTGCACCCTCTTGATCTCTGTGCTCCTCGATAGTCCCAATCTGCCAATCTATGTGCTTTTTCAGTGGCCTAGTCTCAGATGTACAATCCGCACAGTCAAAAATGTAGACTCAACCATTCAAGATGTTCTGCATGTGACTAAAACTGAGAACACCCACCCCTCCCTCCCCTTCCCCGCCCTCCCCATCCCACCATACACACTGCTTCACTTTCTATCCTGGTAAAAGTGTTGCAAAAACAAACTGGAGAGAGGACAAAAAGTAAGAATGGGGTAAAGTGAAAAGAAATAAGAAAAAAAGATGTGAAGGGGCAGGGAGAGGGAAAGAAAATGGAAGAGGAGTGGTTGGGAAAAAGAGTAGTGGAGGAGATAGAGAGAAGTTGAAGTAAAGCAAGAAAGAGAGGAAAACTGGTACTCGATGGGGTGTGAGAGGCTGCAAGAATTTATGGTAATCTATATTGTTAGTCTAGCGAAGGGGGAGGGATAGAAGCCTTGTTGAGGAGTGGGAGGGAGGGAACCCATTTGGGAGACGTGTTTAAAGAGGGTAGAGAGGGAAACAGACACACAAGCCCTGATTCTAACTCTGGGTGCGAGTGGGGCTTGCTAGGACTGGAGTAAGCGGCAATCTCGCATGGTGACACTGGAGAGAGATTTTAACTCCCGGGCCTCATTTCCATGTCGGAATTCCAAATCACTATCCGGCTGGTGGGCGGAAGCGGGATTTCAATGGGGACCTGAGGGAACGGATCCCACCACTAAGGTAAGTGGGGGGGGGGGTGCGGTGGTTTGGAAGGTGATCACACTTGGGGGAAGGGAAGGGAAGCCTGGGACATGGGAGACCAATGTTTCCTTGTGGGACCCGGAGGAGCACTCCTGCTCATTGTATGGTTATGTCATCACGTTGTATGCTTGTAAGTAAATAGAAAAGGTTTACTAAAGAGTTTGATGTGGAAACAATGGCTCTTTAATGACTTTTACTGTGGTTGTAGCCAATAGGCTTTTCTTTAATAAGAATCATACAACAACAAATTACTCTTTTGACAGGTGAAATATTGTGATATTTTACTGCACGAGTTCAACACTTTACGTGTGGAAGACTGGAATGTTTTTCTGTTTTGAAATTGCACTGTGTACTCTATCGCATTTCCTGCCCTTTGCCAGCCTTGGAACTTCTTCTACTCTTTCAGTCGGACTCATTGTTGAAATGTTGGTGAAGGAGCAAATTGGGAAATCTCAGATGTTAATAAAATGGTTTGGTTTAAATCGAGCAATAATGGGCTTAAAAGAAGCTGGATCTGTGACAATATGAAAACTGTATTTTTCCCCAATTAAAGAATGAAAAATAAATGACGTGTTTAAACAATGGCTCCAAAATCTCTGCCCTTTTACATCTTTTAAAAAAATTCTTTTCACTTAACCTCATTCTTATTTTTTGTCTTCACTCCTGTTTGTTTTTGTGACACGTTGTACCCCTCTATTTCCCACATAGAAAGCACAACAGTGTGTAGGGTGGGATGGGGGAGTGGGGTGGGGGGCGGTGGGGGTTCACAGTTTTAGTCACATAGAGAGAGAATCTTGAATGGTTGAGTCTACATTTTTGTCATTGTGTGGATTGTACATCTGATAACAGGCCACTGCAGACAACACACAGATCGGCAGGTTGAGACTATGGAGGAGCACTGAGATCAGGAGGGTGTGAAAATCCACAGTTGTTCCAGTGGATTCCTACCATAGGCCGGGACAGCCTTGCACCGATGTTCCTGGGATGACCTCGTAGGGGACGGAGACTCTACCCGCCCCTACAAGGCCATCGATATAAGGTGGGGCTGCAACTCCCTAAGTCAAGAGTTCCTGCTCTGAACTCTCAGTCAGAACCTGGCACTGAATCAGCGCAGGTACATCTGAGGTTCCAGGTTGGGGATCAGGATCTAGATCCCCAAAGATGAGCTGTCTGGGACTTGTTTTTTGGTGAAGGGGTTTGAAGTGGCCCCCTTGGGGGCCATGTGGGCATCCAGATTATATCTTCAGGGGTAGGAGGTGGACATGACAATTGTCCCCTTCCCCCATGTTGTCCACTTGCCACCAGGATCTCCAGGGTCTTCAGAGAGGGAGGAAGTTGTGAAAGTTGTGCCCCCAAAACACTGCAGGCCCACTTACCCCGAGCCCCGAGCTCACCTGGGTCCCCATATCCCCGGGTCCCAGAGCCACTGGAGCCCCTGTGTCCCCAAGCCTGCAAACTTGGGCAGGGCCAGAAGCGATGGCCCGTAGTGGGTGTATCTCAGCACTTATGTTGGTAAGCGGCCTCTGCCATGGATTATTGAGGCTGTTGTGAATATACTACCAAGCCTAAAATTCATAGAGTAGATATATATATATATAGATTGAAATTTATCCTTTTCTTTACTTTCATCTGAACTTTTAAATCTGTTTTTGTGTCATAGACTCGCAATGTAAAATTTGATCCTATTTTTTAAAATTGATTTCTCTTTTGTGGTGCTCCCAGGCCCCACAGATGCACACGTATACACC
Source organism: Heptranchias perlo (assembly GCF_035084215.1). Taxonomy (NCBI): domain Eukaryota; kingdom Metazoa; phylum Chordata; class Chondrichthyes; order Hexanchiformes; family Hexanchidae; genus Heptranchias; species Heptranchias perlo. Next base: position 22,773,852 of record NC_090326.1, read on the forward strand.
CCATATATGTTCACACATAAATGAGTACATTTACTGGACCTACAGCCAGTGCTATAGGAGTGGCACAGGAGTAAGATGGGAGAGGCAGGGGCAGAAAATGTGACTGGATTTGTATGATTTTAGGCTAAAGTGCTCTCACTGAAAACGAGCATAGATTAACTTAATGAATTTAAATGAAGGCTATTGATAGACCTCTTAAAAGGTCCAATGATTTTGTTAGCCTTATTTGTTTGGCAGACTTGAAGTACATTTTAACACGAGATATTATTAATTTCTGTTGGCATTTATGTGATTTTTTTTCCCATCAATTTTTCTTTGGAGAAGTAATTTTCTTTCTCCTGAAAGAATGTTTATGTGGAAGCTAAAATACTAAAGATATTGTCTACTGATTCACTAGACTACAATTTAAGCATTCACAAGACTTCAGCAGAGTAAGAGCTGAAAAAATGAAGGGGCATGAAAAGGGATCCCTTACAGTACAAATATTTGTGAACTCTCCAGATTTAAAAAGTATCTAAAAGAAAGAAAGACCTACATTTCTACAGCGCCTTTCACAACCTCAGGACGTCCCAAAGCGCTTTACAGCCAATGAAGTACTTTTGAAGTGTTGTCACTGTTGTAATGTAGGAAATGCAGCAGCCAATTTGCGCACAGCAAGCTCCCACAAACAGCAATGTGATAATAACCAGACAATCTGTTTTACTGATGTTGGTTGAGGGATAAATATCAGCTAGGACACCGGGGTGAACACTCCCCTGCTCTTCTTCAAAATAGTGCTGCGGGATCTTTCAGCAGTTCAGAAGTTTCAGCTTTGCAACCATACTCCCCCCGGAACCCAAAGACTTTGGTTTCCCGGAAGCTGCTCGGCGGGTCATGGGAATAACGCTGCGAGATCGCTAGTTGGCATCGTTTACGTCCACACGAGAAGGCAGACTGGTTTAATGTCTCATCCAAAAGACCAGCCATCAAACGTGATGCTATGCTGTTTCTACATTTGCCCACAAACTCTGTTTCCTGTTACCATTTTTATTGTGCCAACCACCAGGTATTGCCAACCAATTTTCTTTGCCCCAAAACAGCCTTTAGCAAGGCTGAAATATCTATTTTAAATATTTTCAGCCATTTACCTCTAAGTGATTACATCCCTTTAATTTTCCCAGCAGCCCTTTAAAGGCTGCTGGTATAATTTCCCGTCCAATTCACACCACCCTCCCCATTTGATAAACTCCCAAGCAAAATCCCAGTATGTTTCATGAGTTACCTGTAATTTAATTATGTTGATCCTGTTGGAAAACCATGAGTACAAAGCTTGCTATCAGTCATGGTGCATCACATAGTCATGCATACATATGTATATCTAAGTCTATAAATCTTATGTGTATGCATACATATGACTGTCATATGCATGCACTGGTGTGACTTATGCACTGGATTGTATGGGACACACATTCCTGAAAACACTTTGTCCTATTAAACTAATTAGTAAGTGCACATTATCCCCCAGTGATCAGTAATGGTATAGCAGTCCTGTTATACACATACCTCCTGTGTCGCTAACTCTTGCATTAGTTATTAATTGCACATAACAGGATTCATCGCACTTGTTTAAATTCATAGTATAAGATGTGAAAGAAATTCAGGGATGAAGGGCAATTTTCCTTTAACGGAGTTGATTTAAATATCCAACCCTTGGCTTTGACAGCAGAAAAATAATCGCAGTGGTGGCTGTACAATAAACAAAGTTACGTGTTATTGGAAAGATTGGATACAATATTGCATTGTCAAGGTACCAATTTTCAGCTTATCTTGAAGTAACAAAGAACCAGTGTTGAGGAACCGTAGAGGATTAACGGAGATTAACTACATGCCCTGCAATACACTCAACAATAAACCATTTCTCACTCAGGAGCAAGCATCTGCCGGGTTATTCAGTTTTTATTGAAAAAAAAGGAAACCTTTCAAGTCTCCATCTTCAAAGAAGCCTTATGCAATCACAGTAAAGGTCGTTCAAAGCAGTTCAAGCTGGTATAGCAACAGTGGCTTCGCTGACGAGCCAAAATAATTCAGATCCTCCTGTGTATATGTGTTATTGCTACATATGTTCAGTGGATAATTTGTTACGATGTCATCACATGTTTGTACGTCTTTGTGTGAATTCACCCTTCCTAGTTGTCTTTGATAAGATAGGGATCATAAAGCATTGCTCGTGCTGTATGCAAATGTTATCTTTTCTTCCCTTTGTTTCTCTTTCCAAAATAGGAATAAATCCTTTTCGTGAATTTAGGTCAACTCATTTATTATGGGACTCAGGCCACCATGGAGCTTATGACTAAATTACCATTAGAAAGTAAAGCGCTCCATCTTTATTAAAGAGACCTATTAATTCTGACTAATTTCACAACCATTATGGCTAATAAAATATGTTCTTGGAATACTCCTGATATAATAGTCAGGAGCAAGCAAATAACCAAATGTTTACTCATTCATCTTTGTTTTCTTATTTCTGTGTCCACATTTGTACATGATAACACCTGGCTAAAATACCAGTCTGGCATTACGCACAGCCAGGGTAAATACTTTGCAGGTGACTCAGATGTTCAGCTTGAACCCAACATTCAAAACTGCATTGCAACTGATTGATGTTCGCCTTCTCCTTCCTTGGCTTTCAGAGCAGACTTTTCAAAGCTAAATTATTCTTACACCTAATGATATTGTCTGTACAGACAAGAGGAACGGAGAAGATGTTAGCTACACCAGTAGGACACCAGCAATATTTGGGGAATGGATCTTGTATTGATCTTTCTTGTATAAAGGGGAGCAATATCCCAATTTGGATGTGTTACAATTATGTGAGCGTATTCCTTTACCACCTATGTGGGAATGCTTGAAATTCTGACACAACTCCTTCTCCACACCCACTACATCACAAAGAGCCATGTGGACGAGGAATTACCTTGCTTAACAACAACAACCTACATTTACATAGAGTCTTTGAGGTAGCAAAACACCGCAAGGTGTTTCGCAGGAGGTGGAGGTCATACACCAAGCAGGAATCGAGAAAAGATTAGGCAATTAACAATGCTCCAGTAACACCCAGTACACACTGACTTGGTCATTATACAGAGAGGCTTGGCTGGGCATGGATGACAAAGCACACTGGCTCTCTGATCACTCTGCTCACAAAACTGATGCAAAACCAGCAACCCTCCTTCATGTTACACCTGAATATTTTGACTCAGAGCCTCTCTCAAGTGTTTTGATGATCGTTCCATGAAAGGGTGGCTGGGGAAGGGTCTGGGATCACTATTTACGTGTAAGTGAGGCATTCCAGGTATTACACCGTGGAGTGTATCTTGACTGACAAATAGGTCAGTAGTGAGTAGTTTGTAAATCTGAAAAATTGAATGAGCAACAAAATTTTAGTGCAAAGATCGTGCAAATATTAACATAATGGCCCGTAAATTGCTTCGAGCGGAGAATGCATGAAAAGCCGCGAAGAGTCAAAACCTGCAACAATAAAATCATTTGTAAAAACAGTTATAGACAGTGAAAAAAGAGAGGGTAAGAAATAATCAAATTAAATAAAAGAGACAGAAGGAGAAAGTAAAAAAAAAAATAATTTTTAAATTAAAATTTTTCTTTTAATGACCAAAACAATTAAAATAAGGAGTAATGAGACTCACATTTTTTAAATTTAATTTTTAGTTGTTTGACAGTCATTAAGACATTAAAACTTAGTTTAGAGCTGGTATATTTAAGCGTACCTGTTTTGTGGCGATATTAGTTTGTTTCCAGCTGGGCAGAAGAGCAAGTTGGTGCTGGTCTGTTGATTCTGTTGATTGCAGCCGGTGATATCCCTTTAAGGCGAACCTGTCAGATCATCGGCGAACCAGGAAGAGCAAGTTCTGGATTTCCACGTTTGTCTGCGCCTGTGTGAACATAGGAACTTGCTCTTTCATTTGGCCGCTAACAACGGTGGGCGCTGTTGAGCTCACCGTTCTTTTTGCAGCAATTTCCGGCCCAACATCACTTTTTGTCCCACACTCTTTGGTACAGAGTTAGGCTTCTAATGATTTTGTCACCCACCTTTTTGAAGAGCTTGATTTACTACTTCATCTGTTGCCGTGCGTATCTTGGAGACTTTTTTTGATTTCAAGAAGTTTATTTATCGCTGGCCTCTCTAACGTGCTTTGCCTTTTGTCTATAAATTGGCAAAAATTTGGTGATATTTTAGGTTTCTATAGCCTACCCCCTTATAAGGCAAATGATTAAGCGGGGGCGGGGTCTGGGGCAGGAATGTTAACAATCTCCTATGTTCCATCCCTGTTATTTCAAAACCTCTTATTCACATTGAGAAACTCCACATGACATCAATCCTTTAGCATCATATTTTTTGATTGGCTCAAATAAAAACAGATCAGAACTCTAAATATGACCAGTCAGGAAAGTCTTAAAAAAAGAAAAAGATTAAGCAGAGATTTGATAGCAGTGTTCAAAATTAGAAGGGTTTTGATAGATTAATTAAGCAGAAACTGTTTCCACTGGCAGGAAGATTGGTAATCAGAGGGCACATATTTAAGATAATTGGCAAAAAAGACTGGGGGGAGATGAGGACAAATTTTTTTACACAGCCAGTTGTTATGATCTGGAGTGCACTGCCTGAAAGGGTGGTGGAAGCAGATTCAATAGTAACTTTCAAAAGGAAATTGGATAAATACTTCAAAAGGAAAAAATTTCAAAGCTCTGGGGAAAGAGCAGGGTGGAGTGGGACTAATTGGAGAGCTCTTTCAAAGAGCTGGCACAGGCACGATGGGCCGAATGGCCTCCTTCTGTGCTGTTTCATTCCATGATTCTAGGATTCTAACCAATCAAAATACTCAAAATATTTTTTCGACTCCTTTTGTTTGTCATTTTTTTCCTCACCAACTCAGATATCCAGGACTCAAAAAGAGGTTTTTAAGAAAATAAAAATATTTTAAAAACTACTTTTTTCATTAGTAAGAAAAAAATAAGGAAAAATTTATACAAAGCCTTTCACATCCTCAGGATGTTCCAAAGTGCTTTACAGCCAATGAAGTACTTTTAAAGTATAGTCACTGTTGTAATGTAGGAAACACAGCAGCCCATTTGCGCACAGCAAGGTCCCATAAACAGCAATAAGACAATGAGCAAATGCAATGATATATAATTATCTGTATATAATTAACTGTACCTATTAAATTGTCTTTTGTGTACATTCATTAACATTTTAACTCTGACGCCTCAGTCTCTCTATAAAAACTGAGACTTGCCGTTACATTTTCTCCCCAGAGCTATCACTCTGGCAGCTGAAAAGAGTTACTAGCCATACCCTTGCCTCCAATTCCCATGATGCTGCAGTCCGATCGCGTGCACTGTGGAAAATTTCACACAATGCTTCTCTTAGTGTGTCAACTGGAAATGTGTCCTTCCTCAAGTTATAACAGAACTTGTGAGATTATTTCTCCAACCAATTTGAAAACGAGCTGGAGGATAAATTTTAGAAGCTTTTCTGAGGTAAAGCTTTGACAGAGATGCAAGGGAGAGAATGAGACAGAAGTGGGGTGTTAAGATCACCTCTGCTTCATTTTGTTAATGCTGAGAATATTAAAACAATGGTTGTTTACAGAAAGATTTACTTATCCAGCTGCAGTGGGCAAAGAAATAGTTCATTATGTATCCAGGAACCAATCAGAAAGCACTTGCTTTACTTCTCTGGGCAGAAGTCTTAAGAAAGAAAGACCTTGCATTTCTACAGTGCCTTTCATGACCTCAAGATGTCCCAAAGTGCTTTACAGCCAATGAAGTGCTTTTAAAGTGTAGTCACTGTTGTAATGTAGGAAATGTGGCAACCAATATATAAAATAACAAACTCCAATTTTTCAAATCAATTTTAACTGCAATTTTAATTCTTACTCATAAGATTAGCTCTACAGTCACTGCTAAATATTTTCTCCAAGAGGCCTATTCCTGGCTTGGCAGCCTCAGCCTCAATTTACGTCCTTTGCCACTTCTTCCCTGAGTCCTTTCCCACCTCTCCCATTCCACTTAGAATTGCCATCCCCTGTAAAAGAATGCTGCATAAATTGACCTCTCAAAGCAGGGTCACCCATCCCTGCAGCAGCTGCTGCTTATTCTGCCTCCCACTCACCCACCGGGCCCTGAAAGCAGCAACTCCCATCACCGTGCCATCCACTGCTCCCTCACCTGCCTGGGCTCTGGATTTCCTGCTTCCCCCCCTGCCCAGGGTCCTGATTCCCACCCACCCGATCACAGTCTCAGTCCCCCATGTGCCTCTGTCATCGCTTGCTCTTCTGCCCAGAGCCCTACCTGGCCTGTCCAAACATCAATCCCCACACATCACAGTGGCAGCCACTGTGATACATCCATTTCGTTCTCTGCCACCACAAAGCTTCACCACTGCAAGAAAAATAAACAATTCAGCAAAAATTCTCCACCTAAATGATCCAAAGTACTTTGTGGAAGTTGCATTCAATGCGTGATTGAAATTATGGCCGGGAATTTCCTCGGAGCTGGTATTGCTCCACCACCATAATGTCACTGGAAGCACAACGCCTGCACTTCTGCCGAAGTTACAACGGTGGAGTGGGAACAGCTCCGAGGAAATTCCCAGCCTATAATAGTACCTTTTAATGTACAATTCAATCCATTCTACATCAATTTATTTTTAAGAGAAATTCCCTTTATCCCTAAAGCTCCAAGATTGTATAAAAGCCTTTTCATCTATCATTGAATCTAATTTTTCAAATAATTAAATTAATTTAATTTCAATTAGTGTTTATTTTCTGTGGACGATTTTATCTGTTTTGTGGCCATCCATTTATTTTTACGTGGCATTCACTTCCTATCAGCAGCAAAAATAATGGATTCTCATGACATTGTATAAGAATCCTCTCTTTGTAAAACAGCATATCCTTCAACTGATTGTTGATTAAAACCCCTTGTAAGGAAGAAACATTATAGCCCCTCGGGATGGAGGTCGTAGAAGATAGTGGAAGATGGGGAAGTAGGAGGGAACATAGGAACAGGAGTAGGCCATTTAGCCCCTTGAGCCTGTTCCTCTCTTCAATGAGATCATGACTGATCTGTGACCTAGCTCCATTTCTCTTAGCCCCATATCCCTGAATATCTTTGTATTAAAACAAAAATCTATCAATCTCAGGTTTAAAATTAACGATTGAGCTAGCATCAACTGCCGATTGTGGAAGAGAGTTCCATATTTCTACCACCCTTTGCTTGTAGAAGTGTTTCCTGGCTCTAATTTTTAGGCTATGTCCCCTAGTCCTAGTCTCCCCAATCAGTGGAAATAGGTGCTCTCTATCTACCCTATCAGTTCCCTTTAATATCTTCAAAACTACAATCAAATCACCCCTTAATCTTCTAAATTTCAGGGAATACAACCCTAGTTTGTGTTATCTCTCCTCATAATTTAACCCTTGGAGTCCAGGTATCATTCCAGTAAACCTATGCTGCACTCCCTCCAAGGCCAATATATCCTTCCTAAGGTGCGGTGCCCAGAACTGAACACAGTTCTCCAGGTGTGGTCAAACCAGGGCTTTGTATAGCTGTAGCATAACTTCTACCCCCTTGTATTCTAGTCCTCTAGATATAAGGGCCAGCATTCCATTAGCCTTTTTGATTATTTTCTATACCTGTCCATGACATTTTAATGATCTACGTACATGGACTAAAAGAGGTAGCCATGGAAATAATGGATGCATTAATTGTCCTCTTCCAAAATTCTATAGATTATGGAACAGTTCCTGCAGATTGGAGGGTGGCAAATGTAACCCCACTATTTAAAAAAGGAGGGAGAGAGAAAACAGGGAACTACAGACCAGTTAGCCTAACATCAGTAGTAGGGAAAATGCTAGAGTCTATTATAAAGGATGTGATAACAGGACATTTAGAAAATATCAACGGGAATTTCTTCACTCAGAGGGTGGTGAACCTGTGGAATTCTCTACCACAGAAGGCTGTGGAGGCCACATCACTGAATATATTTAAGAAGGAGCTAGATAGATTTCTAGACACAAAGGCATCAAGGTGTATGGGGAGAGAGCAGGAATATGGTATTGAGATAGAGGATCAGCCATGATCATATTGAATGGCGAAGCAGGCTCGAAGGGCTGAATGGACTACTCCTGCTCCTATTTTCTATGTTTTCTTTGTTTTTCTATGACCCCTAAGTCTCTTTGGACCTCCACTGTTTCGAGCTTTTCGCCGTTTAGAAAGTACTCTAATCTATCCTTTTTAGGTCCAAAGTGGATGACCTCACACTTGCCTACATTGAAATCCATTTGCTGTAGTTTTGCCCATTCACTTAATCTATTAATATCTCTCTGTAATTTTATGCTTCCATCTACACTGCTGACAGTGCTGCCTATCTTTGTGTCATCAGTGAGCTTGGATATGTGGCTCACTATCCCGTCATCTAAGTCGTTAAGAAATACAGTGAATAGTTGAGGCACCAACACACATCCATGTGGGACACCACTAGTCACATCCTGCCAATTTGAGTACCTGCCCATTATCCCTACTCTCTGTCTTCTGCCGCTCAGCCAAGTTCCTAACCAGGTCAATAATTTGCCCTCAATTCCATGAGCTTCAACTTTTGCTAACAGTCTCTCATGAGGGACTTCATTGAATGCCTTCTGGAAGTCCACTACTTTAGTCACCTCTTCAAAAAATTCAATCAGGTTTGTCAGGCATGACCAACCCTTCACAAATCCTTGCTGGCTCTCTCTGATTAGCTGAAAATTTTCAAGGTGTTCAGTCACTCTACCCTTAATTATAGACTCTGGTAATTTCCCAACAACAGATGCTAGACTAACTGGTCTACAATTGTCTGGTTTCCCTCTATCACCTTTCTTATATAGCGGAGTGACATGTGCAATTTTCAAGGGCGTATACCAGATATGGGTTTATCATTGGGGGAATCCAGAACAAGGGGGCATAACCTTAAAATTAGAGCTAGGCCGTTCAGGAGTGATGTCAGGAAGCACTTCTTCACACAAAGGGTAGTGGAAATCTGGAACTCTCTCCAACAAAAAGCTGATGAGGCTGGGGGTTAATTGAAAATTTCAAAACTGAGATCGATAGATGATTGTTAGGTAAGGATATTAAGGTTACGGAACCAAGATGGGTAGATGGAGTTAAGATACAGATCAGCCATGATCTAAGTGAATGGCGGAAAAGGCTCGAGGGGCTGAATGGCCTGCTCCTGTTCCAATGTTCGTATGTTTCTTTTCCTATTGTACTCTGAATTCAATGTTAGCTCCCATGTCATGAAACCCCCATGTCTCCTACTGGAAGTGACATATTAGCTCCTCAGGAGACAATTCATCCTCCTCTTCGTTTAGTTGTGTTAGAAAGTGAGTCGGAGGCGAGTACACTGCATGACTCACAGAGCACGAGAAAGTGAGAGCAACCGATGGAGGAAGATGCTGCTGGCCAGAGGGGCAGCACACATCACTCTGCGGCTGAAGAGCCAAGGAATTTGGAGCTCACAGGTCCAGTGTTGAAAAGTACGTTGCTAGCAGAGCATTACTTTGGTACAGGCATTGGGGGCCATACCAGACAATGTGTTGCAGATGGTGGCTCAGTTGGAGGAGTCCATCAGCAGCGTGCGTGCTACATTGGAGGGTGGTTTAATTGCACTGCCGGCCACCAGGAAGCATGTGGCAGCTTCAGGGACCTCTGCAACAGAGGAGGCCCTAATGGCAGTTGACAGTTCCTCTATGGTTTCTCAAACTGCTGCCATAGAGGCTTCAGGTACCAGATTGGAGAGGTTCACAGGCAATCACAAAGCTGATCTCATTGGTACCACTAGGTTTACCTTCCCACAGATAAGTGGCCTTGTGGAGGCAGTGGCATGGCTGAAATTTGCTCTGATGATGTTGCTGTCTCTCAGGATAGCAGAACAGTGTGTTCTGCCCTCCTGTCAGCCTCTGCTGATGACAGTTCATGTGGCAGAAAGGAGGCAGGGCAACTGTCCATGCAGTAGTGTGAGGTGCAGGAGGTCCACATCAAGACGTAGCTATCATGAGACGCCAGCCACCTCAGGTAGCACCTAGGACAACCACTAGATTAGGCTTAGGAGTTCATGCATCACACACTGGCACCAAGGGGATACATAATAAAAGAAGAAAGAAAGAACTTGCATTTATATAGCTCCTTTCACGACCTCAGGATGCCCCAAAGCTTTGCAGCCAATGAAGTACTTTTGAAGTGTAGTCACAGTTGTAATGTAGGAAATGCAGCAGCCAATTTGTGCACAGCAAGGTCCCACAAACAGCAATGTGATAAATGACCAGATAATCTGTTTTAGTGATGTTGATTGATGGATAAATATTGGCCAGGACACCGGGGATCGTTCCCTTGCTCTTCTTTGAAATAGTGCCATGGAATCTTTTACGTCCACCTGAGAGGGAAGTCGGGGCATCGGTTTAACATCTCATCTGAAGGATGGCACCTTTGACAGTGCAGGACTCCCTCAGTGCTTCACTGAAGTTATCTGAAGAAGTAAGCCTGCACACAGAGTATGGGTTCTAGGTAAAATTGTGGTGGCACTAAAGCTGTTGTGTGTGCAGGCATTGTTTTTGGGAATGTCCAGACATTGCTTTCACGACACTGTGTGAATGTGAGCGTTGTGTGTTGTTGTTAGGAGCTGCAGATGATGGAAAAGTTGTGGAAGGACTAGATTAAGATGTACACAGGACTGTTAATGCAGTGACCAGATCTGGGGGTCAAGAGACAGCTTCCTGTATAAGAGTAGCATGACTGCCTCTTGCCGCCGGTAACGGGTTGCGCTCCGCATCCTCTTCAGTATGCTGCTGCTCCTCAGGCTGATCCCCCTGCTCCCCTTGACAGGCCTGCCCTTCTTCGGGTCCTCCATGGTGAGACCCCTTTGTAAGATCTCTGTTGTCTGTTTGCACACAGCATTTATAAATGTTGTACGCCAGTCAGACACCAAGTAAATTAGAACTCTGAAATGCAGAGAAATTTCCCGAGCCACCATCCTGGCAGCTACGGTAGCTTCTGTGTGCCTGGTGGGGAAAATCTCTACTGCTGAACAACCACCAGACATTCTTTTTCAATTGCAGAATATTTACATTTCATCTTTCTCACCATCTGGCTTGCAAGTATCACAACCAGCCCTTTACCTCTGTGTTGTCATTGAACCAGAACTGCTGCTCGATCCAAATCTGACACATCAGTGCGTTCAGCAACCTCTGGAAAATAATGGGGAAGGCATTAAACACAGGTTTCTCTTCAATAGCAAGAAGGCCTTTTAGAACTCTATGGGTCATACCCACAGCAGAACCCCTTGAGTCAATGCAATTAGTGGATCTGCAATAATGGCATCGTCTGTAATAAATTTTGAATAATATCGTGCCATTCCAAGAAACTGTCTGATATTTAATTCCAGCTTAGGTTCTGGAAATGCATTTACAGCTCATGGGACAGAAATTGCTCCGAATGGTGAACCACGAGTGCTCGCCACTCCACAGATTTATACTAGCCCACTAACTTATCCTGTTCTTTACTGGGTGCACTTCCTCTAATAGGAAGCAGTGAAGAGGTTTGGTTCCCCTAACAAATCGAGCCTTTCTCCCTGTCGCGCTGGCCACTGGGGCATCCGTCAGAGGGCTCCTCCTGAACTCCTGACGTTGATTTACTTTGTGTGTCCTGGAGCTGCCAGATCCTGATTCAATGGGTTTACATATCCTGCCTTGTGTGAAGGATTGTGCTCCAACCCCCTCCTAGCTTGTCCTGGCAATGATTTATATCCACTTCCTGCCAAATTAATCACCAAGCTTACAGCAAAATGAATAGAGATTAAATGTATCTACCAGGCTTAAATTAACACAAAGGTTAAACAATAAAAAAAAAATCAGTTTCAGCAATGGCACTGAGGCCACTCCCAGATTTGACAGTTGAAAATTAAATCCGCACAACTGAGATTCCAAACAACTAATCACTAGGTTGCATTTACTGAACCCTCCATGCGAGGTAGCTTGCATATGATGTATCAAAATTATATATGCCCCATACCTTAAATGTTCCAAAGTCTGACTAATGAACCGCTATGTTTCAATCTGCAGTGGTTTCATATTTTCACCAAACAATAACCCTGTGTTTTATAAAGCAAGGTTTTACAATTTCAACTAAAAGATTGTCTTTTTCGTAAACAAAGGCAAAAAAAAATGTTATATTCCTTATTAAACGTGTTAATCGTCACTCTTAACAGGTTTAACAGTTTGAACGTACAAAAATAAATCTAAGAAATCAGTCTTTAAAGGACAAAAGAAAATCCCCCCGCCCTTGACTTCTTGTGGGTGTATGTGTGTAAGAGGGTGTGTGTGTGTGTGTGTGTGTGTGTAAGAGGGTATGGGTGTGCCTGTGTGTGTGTGGGTGTGTGTGTGTAAGAGGGTGTGTGGGTGTGTGCAAGATGGTGTGTATGTGTGTGTTTAAGAGGTGTGTGTGTGCAAGATGGGGTGTGTAAGTGTGTGTGTGTGTGTGTGTAAGATGGGGTGTGTAAGAGGGTGTGTGTGTGTGTAAGATGGGGTGTGTAAGAGGGTGTGTGTGTAAGATGGGGTGTGTAAGAGGGCGTGTGTAAGATGGGGTGTGTAAGAGGGTGTGTGTAAAATGGGGTGTGTAAGAGGGTGTGTGTTTAAGATGGAGTGTGTAAGAATGTGTGTGTAAAAGGGTGTGTGTGTAAGAGGGTGTGTGGATGTGGGTGTGTCTGTGTGTAAGAGGGTATGTCTGTGTGTGTGTTTGTGTGTAAGTGTGTGTGTGTCTGTAAGAGGGTATGTGTGTGTAAGAGGGTGTGTGTGTAAGAGGGTAAGTGTGTGTAAGAGGGTAAGTGTGTGTGACAGAGTGTGTGTAAGAGGGTGTATGTATGTGTGTGAGAGGGTTTGTGTGTGTAAGAGGGTTTGTGTGTGTAAGAGGGTATTTGTGTGTGTGTGTGTAAGAGGGTGTGTATCTGTCTGTTTCTCTGTGTTTTCCTTTCCCCAAGGCTGGGAAGAGCCACAATTCCATCTTTTGACAGCCCAATACCTCAGGATCGTTACAACTGCAGTAAAAGCTACACTGTATTTATTTCAAATAATTTAATGGCGAATCATTTGTGGAATTCTCTGTAGTTTCTGGAAGACAAAATGGGGTAGCAATCCATCTTGGACGATAGCACAAAGGAAGCGTACGGATCAGCTGCCTGTTTTACACTCGGCCCAATTGTCTTTATCATTCAATGTGTCGAACAGGCCGCCATTTCACTATCGGGTTTTGCACTACCGCCGCATTCTTGTAGATCCCTAAAACAAACAAAAGAAATGAGCACATTGTATTAAGTCAGTATTAGGACCACTGCTCTTTTTGAAACATATTAATGACCTGGACATGGGTATAGACGGCATAATTTCAAAGTTTGCAGTTGACACAAAACTCAGAAATGTAGTAAACAATGTGGAGGATAGTAACAGACTTCAGGAGGACATAGACAGACTGGTGAAATGGGCAGACACATGGCAGATGAAATTTAACACAGAAAAGTGTGAAGTAATACATTTTGGTAGGAAGAACGAGGAGAATCTAAATTAATGGTACAATTTTAAAGGGGGTGCAGGATCAGAGAGACCTGGGGGTGCACATACACAAATCATTGAATGTGGCAGGACAAGTTGAGAGGGCTGTTACAAAAGCATACAGGATCCTGGGCTTTATTAATAGAGGCAGAGAGGACAAAAGCAAGGAAGTTATGCTAAACCTTTATTAAGCACTGATTAGGCCCCAGCCGGAGTATTGTGTTCAATTCTGGGTATCACACTTTAGGAAGGATGTCAAAACCATAGAGAGGGCGCAGAAGAGATTTAGTAGAATGGTACCAGGGATGAGGGACTTCAGTTATGTGCAGAGACTGGAGAAGCTGGGGTTGTTCTCCTTAGAACAGAGAAGGTTAAGGGGAGATTTGACAGAGGTGTTCAAAATCATGAATGGTTTTGACAGAGTAAATAAGGAAAAGCTGTTTCTAGTGGCAGAAAGGTCAGTAACCAGAGGACACAGATTTAAGGTGATCGGCAAAAGAGCCAGAGGTGACATGAGGAAAAACATGTTTTAAGCAGCGAGTTGTTATGACCTGGAGTGCACTGCCTGAAAGGGTGGTGGAAGCAGATTCAATAATAACTTTCAAAAGGGAATTGGATAAATACTTGAAGGCTATGGGGAAAGAGCATGGGAATGGGAGTATTTGGATAGCTCTTTCAAAGAGCCGGCACAGGCACGATGGGCCGAATGGCCTCTTCCTATGCTGTATCTACTATGATACCAAGCTTTTGTGTTTCTAAATCAGAAGTTGATATTACTCCATGACTATTATACTAAAGCTCATTTAATTAGATCAACAGCAAGATTGGAACTGGCAGTGGTAGCATCAAAGTAATGGTGGGGGGGTCAAGATCCCGTTGATTACTGGTACAGAAGGCAGCCAGTAGCACATTTGCCCAGAATGATACGGGGGCTAAAAGGGTTAAATTATGAGGACAGGTTGCATAGACTAGGCTTGTATTCCCTTGAGTGTAGAAGATTAAGGGGTGATCTAATTGAGGTGTTTAAGATGATTAATGGAGTTGATAGGGTCGATAGAGAGAAACTATTTCCTCTGGTGGGGGAGTCCAGAACAAGGGGGCATAACCTTAAAATTAGAGCTAGACTGTTTAGGAGTGATGTCAGGAAGCACAAAGGGTAGTGGAAATCTGGAACTCTCTCCAACAAAAAGCTGTCAAGACTAGGGGTCAATTGAAAATTTCAAAACTGAGATTGATAGGTTTTTGTTAAATGTAAGGAATCTTACAACACCAGGTTATAGTCCAACAAATTTATTTTAAAATCACAAGCTTTCGGAGATTATCTCCTTCGTCAGATGAATGAATGAAAAGGTTCTCAAATCGCATATCTTATACTATGTTGGGACAGCATCACACCAATCAAAAGATGTCGTTGTTATTCAAACAGGCCAGTCACGGAGAACAGCACGTCCCAGTACACTAGATAGGTTTTTGTTAGGCAAGGGTATAAAGGCTTACAGAACCAAGGCGGGTAGATAGAGTTATGGGACGGATCAGCCATGATCTAATTGAATGGCAGAACAGGCTGGAGGGGCTGAATGGCCTACTCCTGTTGCTATGTTCCTATGTTCCTTCCTATGTTCCTTCCTATGTTCCCATGGACAAAATGAATAGAGAGTATCTTGACTTATGGTAGTCATAATAGAACAATTATTTCCACTAAATAAATGGTGCACCTGCATGAATGTATAATGTATGCATTCAGAATAATGCACAAATATTATGCGATGCAAAGAGGGTTCATTGCATATATTGCAAAGTGTACCAGAGTGTGCAAACCAATGAAACATGTAGCATGTTGCCTCCACATATATTAGTGCGCACATTCATTTTAGCTGACACATGGGGCTCGATTTTGAAAGGGCGGTGGGATGGCAGCGGGTGTGGGGGGGGGTTAATGGGCATGCGGGTAACCCGACTAATAAAATCTTACCGCTTCCCATGCGATCGCAAGTTAATTGATGGCTCTTAATGTGGCTTCCGGGTTTGCCGTCCGAAAGCTGCGCAGTGGGCGGACTGCGCACCCGCATCACAGGCTGCCAGCTGGAGGAGCTCTATTTAAAGGGCCATTGCTCCAATGGATTTTGCTGGAGCAAAGCCCAAAAAACACAATGGAGCAGCACAGGGGCGAGGCTGCTCCAAGATTTAATGATGCCTCACTCCAGCAGCTACTGGCCGGTGTGAAGAGGAGGAGGGAAGTGTTTTACCCCGCGGATGGGAGGAAGTGGCCCGCCTCTGCCACCAAGAAGACTTGGCTCGAGGTGGCAGAGGAGGTCACCAGCAGCAGCAACATCTCCCGCACCTGGGTCCAGTGCAGGAAGCGCTTCAATGTCCTAACTAGGTCAGCCAAAGTGAGTACACTTACTGATTCTCCTACATTCCGTCTTCCACATCTGGAATAAAATCTGGAATAAAAAATACTAGTATCAGTAATGGTGACCATGAAACGGCTGGATTGTCATAAAAACCCATCTGGTTCACTAATGCCCTTTAGGGAAGGAAACCTGTTGTCCTTACCCAGTCTGGCCTATATGTGACTCCAGACCCATAGCAATGTGGTTGATTCTTAATCGCTCTCTGAAATGGCCAAGCAAGCCACTCAAGAAGGCGGCTCACCACCACCTTCTCAAGGGCAATTAGGGATGGGCAACAAATGCTGGCCTTGCCAGTGATGCTCACATCCCATGAACAAATAAAAAAAAATCCCCCCTCCCCCCCCCCCCACAACTCATTCTGCACAGCCAAGTGTTCTCCATCACATCACTCCTCACACCCACTTAAGGCTCATCCTCAACTTACCTTCACTTCCTCAGCACTTCCTCACCTCCCCATTAGTCACCCCACCACTACCACTCACCCCAATCCTGATCCAATGACATGGCTCTGATTCATACTCACCCTCTGATGCATCTCTTTCATGGTCAGCCGCACCCAAACCAATGCATTCATCGGTTGGCCACGTCACCATCACTCACTCACACATCTGTACTTTCTCCCCTTTTAGCAGAAGAGAGCGCAAAATGCACGCGAGAGGATGAGGATTGGAGGGGGGTCACAACAAATAGTGGTCCGCACGGAGGCAGAGGAGGAGGCTCTGCAGATCAGCCACACCCTCGAGTGCCTGTCCATCGGGGACGCCGAGACTGGCACCCCACAAATGTCGGGTGACACAACTTTAACATTCATCACATACCACATGAATTGATGTTAACGATGATTGGCATGTTGAACGCCTCATTATGCTCATCACAACATGACACATCTGTGATGATGCTTAACATTGCCTTCTGTTCTCTTACAGGCCATTCAACGACCACAGTGATGTCAGAGGGCGATTTCTCAGAGGAGCTCCAGGCTTCTGAGGACACACCGTCACATCTTAGTGAGCCATCCACCAGCGCAGATACACACACCTCGGTGGGTCCTAGTAGCCAGTTAGTTGGGTTGGCACCTGGTGATTCACCACACACAAGTGAGCACGAGCAAAGTCTGTGGGCCCCGACAACGTCCCAGCTGTAGTGCTGGAAGACTTGTGCTCCAGAACTAACTGCGCCTCTAGCCAAGCTGTTCCAGTACAGCTACAACACTGGCGTCTACCTGACAATGTGGAAAATTGCCCAGGTATGTCCTGTCCACAAAGAGCAGGACAAATCCAATCTGGCCAATTACTGCCCGAACAGTCTACTCTCAATCATCAGCAAAGCGATGGAAGGTGTCGTCGACAGTGCTATCAAGCGGCACTTACTCACCAATAACCTGCTCACCAATGCTCAGTTTGGGTTCCTCCAGGACCACTCGGCCCCAGACCTCATTACAGCCTTGGTCCAAACATGGACAGAAGAGCTGAATTCCAGAGGTGAGGTGAGAGTGACTGCCCTTGACATCAAGGCAGCATTTGACCGAGTGTGGCACCAAGGAGCCCTTGTAAAATTGAAGTCAATGGAAATCAAGGGGGAAAGTCTCCAGTGGCTGGAGTCATACCTAGCTCAAAGGAAGATGATAGTGGTTATTAGATACCAATCATCTCAGCCCCAGGACATTGCTGCAGGAGTTCCTCAGGGCAGTGTCCTAGGCCCAACCATCTTCAGCTGCTTCATCAATGAACTTCCCTCCATCATAAGGTCAGAAATAGGGATGTTCGCTGATGATTGCACAGTGTTCAGTTCCATTCGCAACCCCTCAGATAATGAGGCAGTCCGTGCCCACATGCAGCAAGACCTGGACAACATCCAGGCTTGGGCTGATAAGTGTCAAGTAACATTCGTGCCAGACAAGTGCCAGGCAATGACCATCTCCAACAAGAGAGAGTCTAACCACCTCCCCTTGACGTTCAACGGCATTACCATTGCCGAATCCCCCACCATCAACATCCTGGGGGTCACCATTGACCAGAAACTTAACTGGACCAGCCACATAAATACTGTGGCTACAAGAGCAGGTCAGAGGCTGGGTATTCTGCGGCGAGTGACTCACCTCCTGACTCCCCAAAGCCTTTTCACCATCTACAAGGCACAAGTCAGGAGAGTGATGGAATACTCTCCACTTGCTTGGATGAGTGCAGCTCCAGCAAGACTCAATAAGCTCAACACCATCCAGGACAAAGCAGCCCGCTTGATTGGCACCCCATCAACCACCCTAAACATTCATTCCCTTCACCACCGGTGCACTGCGGCTGCAGTGTGTACCATCCACAGGATGCACTGCAGCAACTCACCAAGGCTTCTTCGACAGCACCTCCCAAACCCGCGACCTCTACCACCTAGAAGGACAAGGGCAGCAGGCACATGGGAACAATGCCACCTGCACGTTTCCCTCCAAGTCACACACCATCCTGACTTGGAAATATATCGCCATTCCTTCATCGTCGCTGGGTCAAAATCCTGGAACTCCCGACCTAACAGCACTGTGGGAGAATCTTCACCACACGGACTGCAGCGATTCAAGAAGGCGGCTCACCACCACCTTCTCAAGGGCAATTAGGGATGGGCAATAAATGCTGGCTTCGCCAGTGACGCCCACATCCCATGAACCAATAAAAAACAAGACACTGGTGGCAGGGGCAGCTGTGGAGAGTCCGCGTCGGTGGGAGCACTTCTATCCAGGCGCTGCTCAGCTGGACGCAGATGCTGAAACTCGGGGTCCAGCCTTCAAAAGGAGAATGATCGAGGGACAGCAGCACATTTGCGAGGTGCTGGAACAGGTGCCACGCGCACTCTCCACAATAGCGCAGAGAACGGAGGAGTCCAACTCCTGCATGAGTGGAATGGTGGCACAGATACGGGAGGGAATCTGTGAGATAGTGTCGCAGGGACTTGCGCAACTCTCTGAGAGAGTGTCGCGGGTAAGTGCGGGAATGTCTTTGATGGAGAGAAGGCTGGCCTCCATTGAGCTTCAAGCATGGCTCACAAACGAGTCCATTCGGGCCCTGACAACGGCCCTTTGGACTCAGGCTGAACAACATTTTGCCGCCTTAAACAGGCAGGCAGATACAACAGCACTGGCTTTCCAAGGCATCACACATGTCCTCCAAACTGTCGTCCAGCAGGGTGGTAGGAGTGATGTGGGCCTGGCCCAGGAGAGGGATGATGGAGAAAGGGGACATGGAAGTGGGGACATCACTCAAAGCGCTTCCACGTCTCACCCGTTGCCCCCCTCTCAACCAGTACCCACAATGCTGCCTCCAGGTGGCCAAGTCTGCTCCTGCACAGGTGCAGGTGGAGCAGTCTTTGGAGGGGCCCTCACGGGCTCCAAAACCCAGAGGGTATAGGCTGAAAGCATCTAAGCAGTCAGGGCATGAACAAGAGCAACCTGCCACTACCTCTGCTGCAGCCACAGGGGATGCACCACATAGGACCGGTAGGAAGAGAAAGGCAAAGGATTTGTGATCATGAAGGGTATGCACAAGAGCGTCTGACAGACTGTCATGTTCTTCATTTATATTTGTTTTTTGTTTTATTCACATTAAATGTTTTCATTCTCACCACTACTGCCACATTTTGCCCATTCTTGACTGGCTTTTGTGATAGGGCCCTTTCATGAGCTTCACCATGAACGGCGACACTTGATGCCACCCATTGGGTCACTTTACAGTGGGTGTATGTGTCGTTGCAGGACTGTTTTGTGCAGGGAGCAGGGGAGGGGCTGGTGTGGCCACTGCTCTTTCCAGTTGGCCTGAGGACTGGACTCTTCACACTTTTTGATGTTAGGAGAACCATTCACATATGAGTGACTCCCTGGCCTCACGAGCAGCCAGGTGAGCCACTGCTCTGGCCATGGTTTTGTCCTCCTCCTCCTCCGCCTCCGCCTCCGCCTCCTCCAATGTGGATGGCAGATGTGGATGGGGCCTCCTCAAGTGGCACCCCTCTCTGTTTGTGCCATGTTGTGCAGGACACAATACACTACCATAATGCGTCCCGCTCTGTCTGGTGCGAATTGAGTCGCTCCCCCAGAGCGATCAAGGCACCTAAATCGCATCTTGAGCAGCCCTATGGCATACTCAATTGTAGACCTGGTGGTGATGTGGCTGTCATTGTATCGACGCTGTTGCTCGGTGATGGGGTTCCTCAGAGGTGTCATGAGCCACGTGTTCAGGGGGTATCCCTTGTCCCCGACGAGCCAGCCCTTAAGGGTGTTCAATGCATGGAAGATGCCCGGGATGTTGGATTCCCTCAGAATGAATGAATCACAGCAGCTGCCAGGGAATCTGGCGCACACGTGAAGGAATCTTTTGCGGTGGCCACAAACGAGCTGAGTGTTAATGGAGTAATACCTGTTCATGTTGATGAACAGTCCTGGCTCCTGTGGAGGTGCTCGTATTGCTATATGGGTGCAATCGATTGCACCGTGTACCCGTGGGAAGCCAGCCATGGAGTAGAAACCCACTGCCCTCTCCGTCTGGCTGAGGTCGTCCATGGGGAAGTTGACGGACTGCGATGCTCTGCGAAACAAGCCACCGGTGACCTGCCTTATGCACTTGTGTGCAGATGACTGAGAGACCCCAGCGATGTCCCCGCTGGCACCCTGGAATGATCCGGAGGCGAAGAAGTTGAGGGCAGTGGTCACTTTAACAGCGACGGGTATTGAGATACCACCAGGCCCAGTCGGGAGCAGCTCGGCATGAAGGAGGCTGCAGATGTCTGCGATTACCTGGCGACTCACTCTCAGCCTCCGTACGCACTGCTCCTCAGAGAGGTCTAGGGAGCTGAGCCTCAGTCTGTAGACCCTGTGGCGAGGGTAGTGCCTGCAATGGTGCTCCCTCTGTTGTTGCTCTGTGTGCTCTTGTGCAGGTCCCTGTGGCACAGCACTGTGTTGTGGAGCTCCAAGTGGCAAAAGTACACGCTATGCCTGGTGAGGATGGTGATGTTGCTCGTCCTTGGATGTACTGGTGAATGCCCCCCCCCATCATGATGGTGTCAGTTTGAGGGGTTCCAAAAAGTTGGTAAATATGTATCAGGAGAAGAATTTCTGAGTGTAAACCAAGAATTTTCAGTCTAAACACAAAGATCTTCCATCCAAAAGTTTGAGAGAACTGAGTGCCCTGCTGCAATAACTCAACTTTTCTCCCCACCTGTCAAACAGGGATTTCAATGTCCAACTGGCTGCCGGCTGAAACACGTCTCCTCGAACATGGAGTGTTTCCCACAGCACGGGAAACACACTGTGGTTGAATTAAAATCGCACCCCTGCCTCAATCTCCACAAAATGAATGACTTAAACAAGATCAACGATGTCAATAAGTGGTTTTACTATCGTCCCACTGGCTTTAATTGCCGGCGGGACTTTAGGACACACAGGTGCGTCTGTCGCAACCCCGGAAGTTGGCGAGTTGGAGCCAGATTCTGAACCCACTCAGGATTTTCCCGATTTTCGCAGCCCCCTGCCCCCAACGCACCCGCAATTCCATTTTAAAATCGGCCCCATTATGGTCGTTACTAAAATATAATTTACATTGTATTGACTTAAGTCTGCAAGCATACACTGAAGCCTAGTATTCATGTGAGTTATATCAGCAGTGGATTATGCTAAATATAATTCAGAAATCAAAGCATGATTAGAGTTAATTGAATAATTTCCCCATCCCAAAAGTTGGCTAAATTTTAATCCATTAGCATAAAAAGCTTACCACCATGGAATTTGCAAAATAGCATAAACATCAGCTCAATGCAATTTAATGCTGATATTGCCATTTAATGCATAACAGTTGATTGGCATAAAAATCAAAAATGAGAGTTGATTAGTGGAGAGTGATTAGTGCTCTTACAGGATTCAAAATGAATATGCTGTACAGTGGTACCTCAATTATGTGTTGCTGTTTTAAGGATTCTAAAGGGACTAGATAATGTAATCTATGACAAGCTATTTCACCTTGTCTAGAACAGTAGAACCAGAGGACACGGCCTGTACTTGAAGGAGGTAAATTCAAAACTAATCTGCAGAAACAATATTTCAGTGATCGAGTGGTCAATCCATGGAACAGGCTCTCTGGGGAGATGGTGGAAGTAGACAGTGTTGATTCATTCAAATGCAAATTAGATCGATTCTTTCAGAAAATGAAGTTTTGGGATACGGTATATGAGTGATTTGAGGCATGACATGTGGTAAGTGTAGTATGTTTAGTGACTTTGGTAACAGGTGACTTTGCACCTCTGATTCCCAAAGCTTTCCACCATTGGGGTTTTCCCCCTATCAGGTCTGGGTCTGTTGTAGGCTAATGGATAGAGATTGATTGCTATTGCTTGAGCACAGAGGTTGGTAAAGACAGAGGGGTCTAAATTGGGCTGCGTGGCACCCATTGTGTAGGCGCTACGCAGACTCCGAAGGAACCAAATTGGCGTCCACAATGCACGCGCACATTTCCGGCATGACATGCACAGGACGCCATATTGGTAAAGGCATTTGCGCACGCGCACTTACTAAATGCCAGTAGCGTGTAAAGTAGGGAGATTATGTGGTAGATCAGTGTGCAACGCCGATTTAAAGGGACAGATGCGATTTTGGAACTCAGCGCTCCAACCTCGCACAGCTGAACAGGTCTTAAACGGCATGGAGGACCCCACCACCAGCGCTATTTAAAGGGATCATGCAGGATTTGCAGGTTAGTTGCTGGATTATTGATTATGGCTGCTGATGCATTTGTACTTGTTTTTGGAGGTCTCCTATACTTGATTACTAGGACGAGGGGACGGAGCCTAAAAATTAGAGCCAGGACTTGCAGGAGTGAAGTTAGGAAACGCTTCTACACGCAAAGGGTGGGAGAAGTTTGGAAAACTCTTCCGCAAACGGCAGCTGATGCTAGCTCAATTGTTAATTTTAAATCTGAGATTGATGGATTTTTGTTAACCAAGGAATTAAGGGATATGGGACAAAGGTGGGTATATGGAGTTAGGCCACAGGTCAACCATGATCTCATTGAATGGCGGAACAGGCTCGAGGGGCTAAATGGCCTACTCCGGTTCCTATTTTCCTATGTTCCTATAATAAAGTTTCAATACTTTACAGGAAGTGGGCTGGCTAGCTGACAGGCAACAGCAAGGGCACTGGCAGAGTGATGGGTGGGACAGGAATGCTGTTGTCCTGAGAGAGGACAGCAGGTTCATGTTCCATGGAGCCACTGCCACTTGCTGCCTCCGGTTATGCACCACCTTCTCCTGCAAGAAAGCGGGATGTGTGTCGGTGAGTGTCCTGCAAGATGTTTGGGTGATGTGGCAGTCATGGTTGAATAGCTGCCAGTGTGTGTGAGACCTGTGAATTGTGGGTGTGCGGCTTGCAGCAGTGGTGATGTGTGAGGGTGAAATGAAGCATTTGATTGGAAGAGTTGAGTACTGATTGAAAGAGTTTGTTGGTAGGTGGGTGATGGAGGATGTAGTGCTGAGCAACCTTTATTCAATGTTTTGAAGGAACTCAATAATTTGTAAATATAGGGACGGGACCTGCATCTGTGTTTTACGTGTGCGGTTTCTGATCTCCGTGCAGACCCGTGTCTGATATATTGAACATATCAGAGTCCCGCAAACTTTGAGTTGCCAAGTTGTTGCTCATTAAAAATTCCAGAGGTCCCATCATCACCATGCTGCATTATATTGCAGCACAGTTTCACTTCACCATTGACTTCCACCACTTCCTGCAGCCACACTGCACCTCCCCTTTAAGAGGTGCAGGCTACCTTTAAGTGGTGCTAGCCATTCGCGATATCTAAGCCCCCTTCTGGTGTGTGCAGCCACTCAACAGCGCAGGTAGTGCTGGCTGCACGCAGCAATCATAGAAATCACCAGGCAGCACGAATGTTACATGCTGCCTGCATCTCAACGATCAGGCGTGGGTTAATCGCACACCGTGATCCCCGCACCCGTTTTCAGGAGTTAACCAATTTAACCCCCAGAGAGTGAGCCTCTAATGCAGTGAATTGCTAATAGTGTGAGGACTTTCAACTGGGAATTTGGTGAGTGTGGGAGTTAGGTGCAGAGCGGGGAGGATTTCCTGATTTTTTACTTTGAATATGCCGGAGGGAATCAGGAGTGCCACAGCCGATAGCCAATTCTAGGACAGCGCCGGTAAAACTGAGAAAGCCTCTCATCTCTCTTGCGCATCCCCGATTTTCCTCGTTCCACCATTGGCGGCCGTGCCTTCAGCTGCCTAGGCCCTAAGCTCTGGAATTCCCTCCCTAAACCTCTCCCCTTCGCTACCTCTCTCTCTCCCTTTAAGACGCTCCTTAAAACCTACCTCTTCGACTAAGCTTTTTTTCATCTGTCCTAATAACAACTCGGTGTCAAATATTGTTTGATAATCACTCCTGTGAAGCACCTTGGGACGTTTTACTACATTAAACGAGCTACATAAATGCATAAATAAGTTGCTGTTTTTGTTGTTGTTAAACGTTTCTAATTTCAGATTCTTGTGCACGACATAACTTTATTTCTTTGTATATATGCGTTAACCACAGAGCATTGACTTTAAAGTTACCGTTGCCTTCCCTAATCTCCAGCAGGGATTGACTTTAAACTTGTGGGTCCATAGTGTGCACGGTGAATCAGGAAGGGGTGTTTAGTAATAGCAGGCCTCCTGAGCACCTGCTTTGACAGTGGGAATTTTACACTGTTATAATTGAGAAAGTTAAAAGCTTTGTAACATTATAAGGTACAGTAGCATAGTGATTATATTACTGGACTAATAATCCAGAGAATTGAGTTCAAATCCCACCATGGCAGTTTGAGAAAAGGAAATAAAAAGCTGGCACCAGTAAAAGTGACCATGAGGCTGTCGGATTGTCGCAAAAGCTTAACTAGTTCACTAACGTCCTTTAGGGAAGGAACCTACTGCCTTTACCCAGTCTGGTTTAGGTGTGACTCCAATCCCACACCAACGTAGTTGTCTCTTAACTGTCCTCTGAAGTGACCCAGCAAACCATTCATTTGTATCAAACCACCACCAGCAGTTCAAGAAGGCCCACCACCACCTTCTCAGGGCAACTAGGGATGGGCAATAAATGCCGGCCTCGCCATCGACACCCACATCCTGAGAATGAATGAAAAAAAAGAACATGCCCTAAGTTATTTTTTCAAATCTCCCACCTATGTATTGTATTTATAGCAGGTGATTCTCTTCACATATGTATATTTCAAGGATGTAACAATTCTCTGATTCTAACTTTACAAAATAAAGCCTTTGAAACAGCACAAGTTGATATGAATAAAATCAACTTTGTTGAGTATAGCTGCACAAAATTAATTTGGTCAAGGACGGTTTAACTTTTATTAAAACTCAAAGCTATGACCAAGTGTCCATCTGTGCCTTTCCTCATCAGTGTGCCAGCAAGTGGCTAGAAAACTAGCATGCATCACCAGTGTATTGAATGGGGGGCGGGCGGGAACGGAGCCATCCTGTTTCAGCGAGGGTCTCAGTGGAGCAGCGCAAGAGTCCTAGGAAATTATGGAGTGACATAAGTAATGGCGTAAGTGACTTAGGAAATTTTGGGCCAGCAACTTTCTCTTACACAAGAATCTGTGACCCCACCACAGGTATTAACTGAGGGCTCCTCTCAATTATGGCCTAATATTTCTGGAAAAAAGCATATATACTTGTGGAAAAGTTTATGCTCCAATATATACTTTCCTGGACAACCTAAACCTACATCATCAACTAAATGCAAAAGACTGCAGGGTAAAAATGACCCCCCTCCCCGGTTTGCAATATTAGCAAACAAACACCAAACATATTAATTATTAATTCCTCAGTACACAATTTTAATGGAGGCCTTAACTTTTTAAAATCCTGGGCTGAGGAGCACCCCAGAAATTCATTCAGCCTTGTGTTAGAGAAATTGGATTCAGAATAATCAAATTTAATTTTTTAAAATTATTTGAGTTACTGGAGATGTATTACTGATCACGCTGCTCTGTTCTACAGTTATTAAAATATTATTTATTGTCATGCTGTGTGATTTGCATTTGGAAAAAAATGTTTCATTAATTACAGTAAAAAATCGAAAGACACTGTTCTCTTTACATTGATTTGTGAATTTGTACCTTAATGCGTTAGTTACTTTTATGCAACACAATATTTCAAAATACTAATTTATAAAAAGAACTCTACTTATAAGATTATTAAGGTAAAAAAAAAATCAGCTCCAATTGCACTGAGCCTTACATAGGGGTCGATTTTAGCACCCGCGATCGGGTGCGTTCCTGGTGGGGGGGCCACGAAAATCGGGGATTCCCGGGACGGGTTGGGAGCCCGGCTCCAACCCGCCCACTTCCGGGTTTCCCATAGATGCGCTGACATGCGGGCGGAGGTATTTATCTAGGTATTTCAGGTCGTTTAGAGACCTGATTAACGAGATATTTTAGGAGGGATGGGATTTTACAAACAACTGGGACTGTTTCCCGTACTGGTGGAAACACTCCCAGTTAAAATGGACGTGTTGCAGCCATCAGCCTGTGGCAGGTGCAAAGGTCCATTTGACAGGTCGGTGGGGGGAGACACTCACTCATTGCAGGAGGACACTCTGTCACTTTGGACAAAGTTTGGCCTCCACCACCCTCCTCCTAACAACAGAATTCACCAACTTGCTCACTTACCCCGGTGTCCAGACACATGTACCTACCTTACGGACCCCCTCAGATGTACATCTTCTGGATGGGGGCCGTCGTAGCTGCAGTCATGACCTCCTCGGAGGGCGAACAGCATCACCAGCCTCGCTGGCCACGCTGTCCAACTCTGACACGTGGAGCTCCACAACAGAGTGCTATGACGCATCCACCTGTACAGCAGGAGGGAGGGCAACCGCAGAGAGAGATGCATCGCAGGGGGCACTACCCTCGTCACAGGGTCCACAGACCGAGGCTCAGCTTCCTGGACCTCTCTGAGCAGCAGTGCACATGGAGGCTCAGAGTCACTCGACATGTAGTCGTGGACATCTGCAGCCTCCTTCATGCCGAGCTGCTCCCGGCTGGCCCGAGCACCATCTTCTTACCTGTCGCTGTCAAAGTCACCACTGCCCTCAACAACTTCTCCTCCGCATCCTTCCAGGATGCCACCGGGGACATCGCCGACGTCTCTCAGTCGTCTGCACAAAAGAGCCCTGCAAATACACCTACACCCACTCTGCAGTGACACAATGGGTGGCATCAGTTGTGGGTCTTCATTGTGATCCTCAGGAAAGGGCATTATTGCACAAACCAGACAAGATTCGCAAAGACGTGGCAGTAGTGGTGCCAATATAATATGTAATGTGAGTTGGTCAGAAATTAAATATAAGTAAAAACCATGACAAACCCTCAAACACCCTTGTGCATCCCCTTCTTGCTCACAACACATTTGCCTTACGCTGCCTACTGCACATATGTGATGCATGCCCTGTGGCTGCAGCACAGGTAGTGGCAGGTTGAGTGAGGCTGACCGTGAAAGAGATGCATGAGAGGGTGAGTATGAGATAGAGCCATGAGATTGTATGTGGATTGGGTTGAGTGGTAATGGTGGGATGAGTACTGGCGAGGTGAGTAAGTGCAGGTAAGATGAGGATGAGCTTTGAGTGGGTGTGAGGAGTGATGTGATAGAGTAGTGTTGGCAGTGCAGAAGGAGATGTGGGGTGGAGGCAGTGATGTGGCAGATGGAGTGTAGGGGAATGAGTAAGTGTACTCACTTCGGCTGACCTACTTAGGTCATTGCAGCGCCTCCTGCACTGTATGCAGGTGCGCGATATGTTGGTGGTGCAGGTGACCTCCTCTGCCACCTCGAGCCAGGCCTTCTTGGTGGCAGAGGCAGGCCGCTTCCTCCCGCCCGCCGCGCAGCTTCCTCCCAGCCTTCCCCCTGGGCTGCTCCATGCTGTAATTTTTCCTATTTCTTGCAGCATCAGTCAGTGGAGGACTGCCCCTTTAAATAGAGCTCCTCCAGCTGACAGACCTTACTGCGCATGCGCAGCCCGCCCGCCGCGCAGCTCAGCAGTGGGGAACCCGGAACAAGAGGTAAGTGGATCCAATCAGCCTGCGATTGCGTGTGGAGCAGACTGATTTCACCGGGCGCGTTACCCACACGCCCAATCGCTCCCCCCACTGCGAACCCGCCGCCCTGGTAATATTGGGCCCATAGTGTCTGTACTACTGTGATACATTAGAGAAAGAAAGAATGTATATTTACGTAGCGTTTTTGGGGTAGAAATTGGTCCTCATTGTGCCTGTGTTTTTTCTGTGTCAGCCATGGCTCAGTGGTATCATTCTCGCCTCTGCACCAGATTCAAGTCCCGCTCCAGAGACTTGAACACATAATCCAGGCTGACACTCCCAGTGCAGTACTGAGGGAGTGCTGCACTGTCAGAGGTGCCACCTTTTGGATGAGACGTTAAATCGAGGCCCCCTTTGCCCTTTCAAGTGGATGTAAAAGATCCCAGGGCACTGTTCAAAGAAGAGCAGGGAAGTTCGCCCCAATGTCCTGGCCAATGTTTGTCCCTCAATTAACATCACTAAAACAGGATACGGCGCTAAATTGGGCCGTGTAGCGCCCGTTACTTCGGCGTAACACGGCCTCTCCATCATCCAAGATGGCGTCATGGTTGCGCACGCACATTTCCAGCGTGACGTGCGCCAGACGCCATCTTGGTATAGGAGTTTGCGCAGGCGCAGATAACGAACGCTGGAATCATGTAAAGTAGGGAGAAAATGTTCTCAATCAGTCTGCAACGCTGCTTTAAAGTGATGGACACCAGTTTGCGCACAGTCTTAACCCCGACCATCTGAACGTGTCTTAGAGGGACCATGCAGGATTTACAGGTTAGTGGCTGGATTAGTGCTTCTGGCTGCCGAGACATTTGTAACTGCTTTCAGAGGTCTCCTAGACTTGAATACTGGGACTAGTCAGCATTGCCTTGCATTTAGAGCCAGAACGTGCAGGAGCGAAGTTAGGAAACGCTTCTACACGCAAAGGTTGGGAGAAGTTTGGAACGCTCTTCTGCAGACGGCAGTTGATGCTAGCTCAATTGTGAATTCTAAATCTGAGATTGATAGATTTCTGTGAACCAAGGGTATTAAGGGATATGGGGCTAAGGTGGGTATATGGAGTTAGGTCACAGGTTCACCATGATCTCATTGAATGGCGGAACAGGCTAGAGGGGCTGAATGCCACTGCCACTTGCTGCCTACTGATATGCGCAACCTTCTCCTGCAAGAAAGCAGGATGTGTGTCTAGGTGATGTGCCTGTCATGGTTGAATAGCTGCCAGTGTGTGTGGCCTGTGAGTTGTGGGTGGGCGGCTTGCAACTTTGGTAATGTGTGAGGGTGAGAGGAAGCATTTGATTGGAAGAGTTGAGTACTGATGGAAAGAGTTTGTTGGTAGGTGGGTGATGGGGAGTGTAATGCGTGGTGCAGTGGATGCGGCTAGTGGTGTGGTTGGTAGGAGATTCCACTTGACAGTTGACCTCACTCACCTTGTCCACTCATGTCAAAGCATTGAACTTCTTCCTGTACTACATCCATGTACATGATGCTGTGCGCTTGGCATTGCAGAGAACCTTGGTGCACGGACGCTCAGATTGGCGGATTGGTGAGGTCTGGCATGCAGACTGGAGGATGTGGGATTTAGTGGTGCGCAACCTTTATTCAATGTTTTAACATAACTCATCAGCATGTAAAAATAGGGATGGGACCTGCATCTGTGCTTTATATGTGCGATGTCTGATCTCTGTTCAGACTCCATGCAGACAGCAGGCTGTTATATTCAGCAAATAACAGGTACCAGCTACCTTTAAGAGATTTCTAACAGACAGCCTGCCTTTATGAGATTGGAGCTCCCCCTGCTGGTGGATAGTGCGAATTGCATGGAATCCTCGTTCAACGCTGATTTCCAATGCAGATTGCGGGTGAGTCCTCAGGCCTGACAAAAATCTCGTCCTGCCTGCGCAGGGGCCATTGGGCGCGGGGTAATAGCGGATCGTGCTACTCCCACCCAAAAACAGGCCCTATCCAATTTTTCCCCCATACTCTTGTCATTTGCCTCATTGCTATTTGTGGGACCTTGCTGTGTGCAAATTGGCTGCTGTGTAATAACAGTGACTATAATTCAAAAGTACTTCATTGACTGTAAAGTACTTTGGGATGCCTGAGGTGATGAAAGATACTAGATAAATGAAAGTTCTTTCTTTGAAGCAGAGTGAAACAAAGTAACAAAGGGCAGCTGGCAACAGGATTAAGATATGGGCCTAGAGTTTCTGCCTGTTTGCATTGGTTTAATCAGCGCAATCCGGCCGAACCAGCGCAAAAGGTCGCGCAAACTCAATTTGCACTGGGCCTACGTAATTCGCATTTCCACAATCTTTTGCGCTGGTTCAAAAATCATTGCGCTGAAGCTGACCCCGCCCGCAAAACTGGCTACCCCCCCACCCCCACCCCAGACAAAATAACGAGGGGCGAGTTTCTGCCCATCTCGCCCGTTCAAGGAGGTTCGTTTTCTTAGGCGTACGGGCACTAGTAGGCATGTTTTAAACGTTTCTACATATTAAAAAATATTTAAGTTACTAAGAAACTGACTAGTGCACACCAATGAAACTAGTAAATGGTTCAGTATAGTTTTTCTTAAGTCATTTTTAGTGATTTTAAATCAGGTTCCCCCAGGTGGAAGATGAGATACTCTTATTAAAAATGCTTATTTTTTATGATCAATCTATTTTCAGCTGTATTAATAAAACTGCACCAGGTTACCACTCTTAAATACATCTTAAATACACCAATGAATATTTTTTATTGCAAAGAAACAAAAAATAAATGATTATGCTCTATTAAGCTGCCGGATTGCCCTGGTTCATGGAAAATTTTACGTTTGTGATTATGCAAATACATTTTAGCGGAAATTTGAACTGTGACCCAACCGGTGCAATTTTCCGGTGCAGTTCGTGCCCAATTACCGATTGTGCCCAAAGCGGAAACTCCACCCTATGGTATTTAGGTCGTATAAGTTAATGCAGAAGAATATATTCCCCTCTAAAAGTAACAAACATGCTTTTAATTTCAAAACTAATTGTTCAAGCAATTTGTTTTTGTTCCCAAAACCATCCTCGGTGCCACAGTGAAAGTTACGGTTTAACATATCTTGAGGTTCTGCTACAAAATGTAGAAGAATCTCCATGGTCCTTTGGAGGCATTGCTCTTAATCCACAGATCATTCAAAAGGAAAACTATAATATTCTTTCAATCTGTATGAAATGCACAGCAGAGAGAATGTTACACTGACTTCACCCAAGAGTATAATTCCTATTTAAGCTCCTGAGCCTTGAGATGATTCTCAATACTCTTTACATTATGTACAGTCAAACAGAACAGAGCATGAAGAACTGTGGGACAGAAGTTCTAGCTGACTATTGACCATAACTCACTCACAGCAATGAGTCATTGGTCAGCACCACTTGTGGGATATAAATCCGATCATATCAAGCCCTTATCATATATCTGTGTCTATCATACTTTGCCCTCCTTAATTTATTGTTCATGCTTATTGACTCCTATTCACCATCTACAGCTTCCATTACAATCACACTTTAAAATCGGACTGTACCATTCCTAAATCGAAAGTGTAGCGCACCATCAAAAATAACTTTGCGCTACATGCTTCATTTTTTTTGGTATTTTATTTTTAACACATTGAATAACATTATAGCTGCAAGAAGCAAGGGGAAAAGCAACCAAAATTCAAAGAAAGAAAAAAAATAAAAGGAAAAAAAAAGGTCAGTATTAAACTATCACACTTTTAGTACTGAGTCTAAAATGTCACAGTTGTTTAACCAATGGAGGTAATAATTCACTTTTATGTTGAGAAGAAGTAATTTGCAAAGAAACTAATGTTTGATACTGATATGCCACGAGAGACTAAAGGATAATTATTTGACAGAAAGGCCGAGAAATTCAATCACGCTGTGCCCATTTTGCAGGCGTAAAGCGGGCGCCTAAGGATCCTACATGGCGGGTGCCACGCCCGGTCCAGTCCCACGCTGCATTGCACCGCCTGCTATATTGGGTCGGGCAGCTCCGTCGGTGTCCAGGACGCCTGACGGAAGTATTAAAAAGACTAATTATAATATTACAATAAGGGCCTTAAGCTTGTTGTGAGACGCTTTTGGGAAATTGGGAGGGTGTGCAGGCGGACTCTGGCTTCTCCAATCGCTGTCTCCTGCCTGATGTTGTGTGCGACCTAATCCTGCAAAAAAGAAGTCAGTGACAATCTTGTGAGCTGTTTTTTGAGAACGTTCCTGTCGTGGTTGAATAGTGCAGATATTGTGTACAAGATGTGAGGTGTGGGGTGATGAGGGTTGCAATAGTGCTGAGAGTTAAAGGTGCAGAGGAGGCAGAGAAGGAGGTGGAGTGAAGTGTGGTGTTGTCAGAGAGTGAAGGAGAAGCGGGGGAGGGGAGTGTTGTGAGTAGTGAGGCTTCAGGTGGTGCAGGTGTGCGGAGTGAATAATTGAGGTGAGAGGTAGGATTCTTACCATGACTTGGTGAGGTCATTGAATTTCTGTTGGCATTGCAGCCCTGCCCTGAGAGCTAAGTTCCTCACATTGACCTCCTGAGCGACCTCTTCCCAAAGGCAGTGGAGGTGTTGCCCGGAGGGCTTTCTGCCCCTCCCCGTGGGGGGGTGGGGAGACTGGATCTCCCTTCTCTTGCCCACCACATGGACCAAGGTCTCCAATGGTGCATCGGAGAACCTGGGTGTCTTTTTTGGAACTCTTGCAGCCATTTTCAACATTCCAACATTTTCTAGCTGTCTACAGCCACAGTGTACCTCCCCTTTAAGAGGTGCTGGCTTCCTTTAAGCAGCGTCAGAGACGCCTGATATCCTGCCCTCCCCAAATAGGCAGGTAGCCTGTGAACACTGGCTACATGCCTAGCATGTGGCAATGAGCTCCCAGCACCAATTTCGTATGGCCCGATGTGCCCACATGAGCAGACGTGTGCAGTGCACAAACACATTGTTATTTTATTCATTCATGGGATGTGGGCGTCGCTGGCAATGCCAGCATTTATTGCCCATCTGGGACTTTGACCCAGCGATTTCTAGGCCAAGGCCCTATGTTAAGTCTGGACTACTTGTTTGTTTCATGCAACTCACCATGCACATTAAAAATCTTCACAAGTGTTCCCCACATGGGGAATATTTCACTCTGACTCTGATACATTTTTAATTATTATTAAGATATGAGAATCACTCATTCTGTATCAATTTTGTATTCCTACATTGGGGTAGCTACATTAGAAATACAATCCTTAATTAGAAAGAACAAAACTAATCTTGTTCCCTGACAGTGTGACATGAGGTAATCTTTAGGACAATATTATATGGACATTGCTTTAATAAATCAATGCAAAACCAAAAGTTTTGGTAGTTTTGTACCACTTATGTGAGATTGAATAGAAGTCTTATGTTCAACACTTTGGTACACCAAGCACGAAATTTACCAGCTCCTAAGGCCAAAGTAACAGGATGTCGGTGACCTGAAACATCAGCATAATTTCTTGGTGCCCTTCCCAGATAACCATGAGGCTTGAAAAGGAAAAATTTGCAGTGCTATGGAGGAAAAGCAAGGGAATGAGACTAATTGGATAGCTCTTTCAAAGAGCCGGCACAGGCACGATGGGCTGACTGGCCTCCTTCTGTGCAGTAATATTCTCCGATTCTAGTTTCTTCTTCTAATGACTAAGACTCACAAGTGCTAATATTTTGGGTACACTTAAAAGAACTACCAGCTCACGGAAAATATGTTTGATCACGTCAACCAGCAATGGTGGGGCGATGGATTTCTACACAATTTGCAAAATTGCCTTTAGTGTTTGTAAATAAATGGGGCAATAAAACGAGTTTATCAAAGAATTCTTAGAAATGCAACAAAATTCTGTTTGCTTCCCTTTGTCCTATCACTCTGCAGAGAAAGTCTATAGAGATCTTTTAGGATTACTGTGGCTCCATAATAATGTATTACCAGGTCACATGCAACCGAATGGATACACAGGTGGAATTTCAATTACCCCTCAAAGGGTGAGTAATGGAAAGTAATGGATAATTGAGAGTCGCCAAATCTCCTTTCAAGGTGTTTTATTTTAAACTGAATTTTTAAAATAGATTTCGACAACCCTGATTCCTCTGGGTCTCTGGACCTGAAACCCTGACGCCTCGGAAACTCTGGCAGATAGAAACATAGGAATTGCTGGCTGAAGAAAGATCACAATCCATCTAGTTCGCCTTCTACCATCCTGGCAGTCGCATGATACAATGATAAAGGAATTGTTGACTAATTACATAGAATGTGCAGCACTGAAACAGGACATTCGGCCCAACTGGTCCATTCCCGTGTTTATACTCCACATGACCAAACTTCCTCCCTACTTCATCTAACCCTATCAGGATATCCTTCTATTCCTTTCTCCCTCATGTGTTTATCTAGCTTCCCCTCAAATGCATCTATGCGAGTCGCCTCAACTACTTCTTGTGATAGCGAGTTCCACATTCCAACCATTCTCCGGGTCAAGAGGTTTCTCCTGAATTCCCTATTAGATTTATTGGTGACAATTAGTATAAAACTTACCTGTTTCCTTATTAATTTCCCTATTGGATTTATTGCTGACTATCTTATATATATGGCCCCTAATTCTGGTCTCTCCCACAAGGCGAAACATCTCCTCTACGTCTACCCTATCAAACCCTTTCATAATCTTAAAGACCTCTATCAAGTCATCCCTCAATCTTCATTTTTCTAGAGAAAAGAGCCCCAGCCTGCTCAATCTTTCCTGATAAGTATAACCTCTCAGTTCTGGTATCATCCTAGTAAATCTTTTTTGCACTTTCTCCAGTGTCTCTATATCCTTTTTATAATATGAAGACCAGAACTGTGCATAGTACTCCAAGTGTGGTCTAACCAAGGTTCCATACAAGTTTAACATAACTTCTCTGCTTTTCAATTCTATCCCTCTAGAAATGAACCCCAGTGCTGTGTTTGCTTTTTTTATGGCCTTATTAACCTGCATTGCTACTTTTGGTGATTTGTGTATCTGTACCCCCAGATCCCTCTGCTCCTCTACCTCATTTAGGCTCTTATTATCCAAGGAGTATGTGGCCTCCTTATTCTTCCTATCAAAATGTAATACCTCACATTTATCTATATCAAAATTCATTTGCCAATTACACGCCCATTCTGCAAGTTTATTAATGTCTTCCTGTATTTTGTTGCAATCCTCCTCAATATTAATGACACCCCCCAATTTGGCATCATCAGTAGATTTTGAAATTACACTTCCGATTCCTGAGTCCAAATCGTTTATGTAAATGGTGAACAGCGGTGGTCCCAGCACAGATCCTTGTCGAACGATGTTTCCCACCTTTTGCCAGTCTGAGTAACTACCTTTAATCCCTACTCTCTGTTTTCTGTTTTGTAGCTAGCTTGCTATCCATTCTGCTACTTTCCCCCTGACTTCACCTGCTCTGATCTTAGTCATGAATCTATTATGTGGTATCTTATCGAAGGCCTTTTGAAAATCCAAATATATTATATCTACTACATTACCCTTCTCCACCCTTTCTGTTACTTCTTCCAAGAATTCAATAAAGTTGGTCAAGCATGACCTTCCCTTTTGAAATCCGTACTGACTATTCTTTATTGGTTTCTAAATGTTTTTCTATTACATCTTTGAGTAAAGATTCCATTATCTTTCCTATCACCGACATTAAGCTAATTGATCTATAGTTCCCTGGACTGGTTCTATCTCCCTTTTTAAATATAGGAATCACATTAGCTGTCCGTC
Source organism: Heptranchias perlo (assembly GCF_035084215.1). Classification (NCBI taxonomy): domain Eukaryota; kingdom Metazoa; phylum Chordata; class Chondrichthyes; order Hexanchiformes; family Hexanchidae; genus Heptranchias; species Heptranchias perlo. Next base: position 22,809,781 of record NC_090326.1, read on the forward strand.
AGTCCTCTGGCAGTATTCCCTTTTCTAATGAATTTTTATATATATGTAATAGTGCCTCTGCTATCTCCTCCCTAACGTCTTTTAATTTGCGTGGATGCAAACCATCCAAACCAGGGGTTTTATCCTCTCGAAGCTTGATTAGTTTATTAATTATCTCCCCGCTTTCCATCTTAAATGTTTTTATATCTTTTTTGATCTCTTCTTCTAATGTCATGTCCATCATGTTAGTCTCCCTGATAAATACTGAGGCAAAGTAATTATTTAATATTTCTGCCATTTTGTTGTCATTACCTGTGAGTTTATCGTGTGTATCCCTTATAGGCTCAATCCATATCCTGATTTTTCTTTTGTTATTTATATGTCTGTAGAATTCTTTACTATTTCTTTTTTTATTCCTTGATAATTTAATTTTGTAGTTTCTCTTTGCCTTCCTAGTTTTTTAAACTTCTTTCCTAATCTTTTCATATTCCCTTTTGTCATCCTCTCCTTTGTTGTCTGCGTACTTACTGTTTGTATTTATCTTTAATTTCAATTTTGCCCTTATTTCTTTATTCATCCATGGTGTATCATTACTGAATAGTTTGTTCTTGCTTTTTAGTGGACTCTATTGATATTCCAGGATATTTCTCCTGGACTCTATTGATCACCGTTTTAAATGTTTCCCACTGCTGTTCTATTTCTTTGTTTGTCAGTAAGTTTTTCTGCTTTATTTTCCCCAGCTCCATTCTCATCCCCTGAAAATCAGCTTTTTTCCAATTTATTACTTTGGTCTTTGTCTTACTTATATAACTTACTTATATAACCACACCACGAGTGGTTAGGATCTGGAATGCACTGCCCGAGGGGATGGTGGAGGCAGATTCAATCATGGCCTTCAAAAGGGAACTGGATAAGTACTTGAAAGGAAAAAAAATGCAGGGCTACGGGGATAGGGCAGGGGAGCGGGACTAGCTGGATTGCTCTTGCATAGAGCCGGCACAGACCCGATGGGCTGAATGGCCTCCTTCCACGCTGTAACCTTTCTATGATTCTATGCTATCCTTCTCAATCTTTATTTTAAACCTTATTATGTTATGGTCATTATTGCCTAGATGTTCCTCTACGCTTACTTTTCTTATCTATTCTGGTTCATTTCCCATCACTAGATCCAGCAGTGCTTCCTCTCTTGTTGGGCTTTTTACATACTGGGTAAGAAAGAAGTCCTGCACACATTGTAAAAACTCCATTCCCTGTACCCTTTCACCAACCTCTTCTTGCCAGTTTATTTGGGGATAGTTAAAATCTCCCATGATTATTATTCTATGTAAATGATCGAGATTATATTTAGTAAATGGATTTAGCTTGATTTCAAAATAATTAGTAATTATTTAGCTACTTTGCCCCTTTCTTCCTTCCCTATCCTTTCTGATTATTGTAAACAATTTTACAACACCAAGTTATAGTCCAGCAATTTTTGCTGGACTATAACTTGGTGTTGTAAAATTGTTTACAATTGTCAACCCCAGTCCATCACCGGCATCTCCACTTTCTGATTATGTTATAGTCTGTAATATTTAGTTGCCAGTCCTGTTTTTTTATGAGGCCATGTTTCAGTTATTCCTAATACATCTGGTTCCTCGCTACGGATTATTGCCTCCAGTTCCCTCGTTTTATTTTGGACGTTGTGTACATTGCTGTACAGGCAGTTTAATTAATCTTTAACAGCTGTTCCTTTTACTTTATTTTTAACAGTCCTCTTATACATCTGTATAAGAGGAATACAATCTTTATTCCTTACCCTGGTCTTACCTTCGCACTCTTCTCCTGTTTCTTTTATCTTTAACCTTTTGTCATTGCCACCAGGTCCCTCCCCTCATCTTGCTAGTTTAAAGCCTATTTATCCTTTCCACTAGGACTCTGGTCCCATTCCAGTTCAGGGGGAGCCCATCCCAACGGTACAGCTCCTTCCTATCTCAGTATTGGTGCCGGTGTCCCATGAAATGGAACCCCTCCTTCCCACACCATTCCTTCAGCCACACATTCACCTTTCTGATCTGCCTATCCCTATGCCAATTAGCATGTAACTTGGGTATTAAACCTGAGATCACCACCCGGTGAGGTCCTGCTTTTTAATTTAGTTCCTAACTTCTGATATTCCCTTAGCAGGACCTCCTCCTTGTTCTTCCTTATGTCATTGGTGCTGACATGGTCCACGACAACTGGATCGTCCCCCTCCCATTCCAAGCTCCTCTCCATTTGCTCCGAGATGTCCTTTACCCATGCACCAGGTAGGCATCACACCCTCCTGGATGTTCAGTCGTGACTGCAGAGGACACTATCTATCCCCCTGATTATAGAATCCCCTATGACTACAACCTTTCTATTCTGATCCTCCCGCCCCCTCCCCTTGGACTCCCTCTTGCTCCACGGTGCCATGGTTAGTGTTCTGGGCATCCTCCCTGCAGCCTTCATCCTTATCTTAGTATCTGTTGGATAGGACCAGTGTCTGTGGGACCTCCTTCTCTATCTCCCCCTCCCTTATGTGTGTCGAGAGCCTCTAACTCACACTCCACTCAAAGACTCTGAGCCGGAGTGTCTCAAGCCAGAGACATTTACTGCAGATGTGGCGATCCAGGACAGTTTCACTGTCCACAAACTCCCAAATATTACAGTCCCGACACACGGTCTGTGCTGCCATTTCTAGTTTTTATTTATTTAATCAGTAGTTTATTTCTAGGACTAATAGAATCACTTGAGATCTAGATTATATTTAGTAAATGGATTTAGCTTGATTTCAAAATAATTAGTAATTATTTAGTCTTTTTAAAAATTTGATGTTTTTTTTATTTAAGATTTTAAAAGTAAATTTGGACTGGTGGGATCAGCATGCAAAATGGCAAAATTTACAGAAAATTCTGAGCTGCTATTTTTAACAATTTCTTCCAGTCTAGCACGAAAGGGGCTAATTGCCCCATGTCCTGCATTGGTTCACATGTGTAATTCTTTTGTGTGCTATTTAACACAGCGAATTTCTCCTTTCAAAATAAAGGGGATAACAACTGCATTAAAATAACGCACAAAGGAATGGTGTGCAATTGTATCGGTCGATGTACCCCAGGATGAAATTAATAACCAAAGTGATGAATGGGTTTCCAGATCTTTATGGGGTGAATTTTTGTCTTTCATTGCTCCTAGTGCAGGGCTTTCCATGCTGGGCATGCTTGTTGAGAATTTGGACATGTACCTCCACGATTTTCTAACAAATGAACAAATTGCTGATATGTGCTCTCAGCGTCTGAAGCTCTGCTCTAGGAGCACTGAAGACAGAAATTATATCAAATTTACAGCATTGAAACAGGTCATTTGGCCCAACTGGTCTACGCTGGTGTTTTTATTATACATACGAGCCTCCTCCCACCCTACTTCATTTAAGTCTACCCCTATGTTTTTGCGTCCTAATTTTTTCACGTGCAAGTGTTAATTTTTTGTATTAAGCATTTCTGAGTATTACGATTAATGCAGTCCTTGATAGTTAGTCACCATTATTGAACAGTGGCAGATAATTCATTGCTTTACTGCCATACCAAGACATTGCTTCTGTTTTTTTCTCTTCCATTCAATCCCACATAAATTGAAGAGTTTTCCTGTTTTGTGGATGATGGGAGTATTGAGGGTTTATTTTTCGTGCAATATACAACTGGGTCTCTATGAGGGTTGCCCTTAATTTCGTATGCATTTCATTTAGTCAGTTGTCTCGTGGGTTTGTTCCAATTCACGTTTTGGTGTGTCTCAGTTCCGTGAAGAAAACATGCATAACATCTACATCAAATTTTCAATCCAAGTTTCCCCATGGCTGCCTACATTGCTCTATGTTCGCTATCATACTGAAGTGTAATTATTAACAACATCGAATTTACGAGCAATTGTAAAGTGGTTGGAATTATAAATTAGTTCCATTATATTGCTGTCTAATTTGACTGTAGCCATTGCTTTGGTTCCCTTTCTTCATTTTATTCTGTTTTGTTTTCTCTCTTGCTCCTGCAGTTGTTCTCCAGTTACTTGCACTACCTTTCATTGTGTACTTATCACCCTATACAGTGAAACCTGTACAAATGGACACTCACAAAAAACAGACACCTGCGAAAAACGGACACCTATTGACAGTCCCAAATAACATACATTGTAACAGATACAAGCTGCACCTTGAAACCACGGATACTCGCAAATTACGAACTACGGATAGCCTTCATCACACCAAGTCCGTTTACAACTTTAAACACGGGACAGCGTGAGGCGGCAGCGGGTGAAAGAAACGTTTTTTGTGGAATGGGGAGCTCTTCACCCAGCATCCATAGTGGCAGAGAAACCGCTCCATCTCTGGGATTGAATGTTTGCACGGCTCTATCCCGGAGAAACCGCTCCATCCCTGGGATTGAATGTTTGCTCGGCTCTATCCCAGAGAAACCGCTCCATCCCTGGGATTGAATGTTTGCCCGGCTCTATCCCGGAGAAACCGCTCCATCCCTGGGATTGAATGTTTGCACGGCTCTATCCCGGAGAAACCGCTCCATCCCTGGGATTGAATGTTTGCACGGCTCTATCCCGGAGAAACCGCTCCATCCCTGGGATTGAATGTTTGCACGGCTCTATCCCGGAGAAACCGCTCCATCCCTGGGATTGAATGTTTGCACGGCTCTATCACGGAGAAACCGCTCCATCTCTGGGATTGAATGTTTGCACGGCTCTATCACGGAGAAACCGCTCCATCTCTGGGATTGAATGTTTGCACGGCTCTATCCCGGAGAAACCGCTCCATCTCTGGGATTGAATGTTTGCACGGCTCTATCCCAGAGAAACCACTCCATCTCTGGGATTGAATGTTTGCGTGGCTCTATCCCAGAGAAACCGCTCCATCTTTGGGTAAAGAACTCCCCATTTGACAAAAGCCGGGAACTGCACCGGGCAACATTGCATCTCACTCCACCAGTACTCAGGCACTGATGAGTATCTAACAGCCCCCTACCCACCCCCAGCACTTCAAACATTAGCAGCTGCAGCACATGGAGGGAGCGGATCCCAGACAGGGGTCTGCAGGATACTAATCTCCCAATTTGGCTGGGATCTCCCAGGCACTCTGGCCCTAAAGCAGCCACCTCACCCTGTGCAGACTGCCAACGTAGCAGATCCCAGGATCAGGACATCCTTCCTTCAATCAAAAAGGACCCTGGGTAGACAATGAACTGGGAAACCCAACGCACAGAAAATGAACTGAAATCACATCCCACTGGCTGGGCTCCAGAATTAGGCACAATCCCAAGTGAGGGCAAAAAAAAGAAGGAACGCTGCAGGAGATGCAGCCAATTCCGGGATATTTGGCTCATCCGGTTTACTGTACATACAATGACCATTTTGAAAATAAGGACACCCGATGCAAGTCCCTTAGGTGTCCCTCATTTACAGGTTTCACTGTAATTTCAAAGATTAACTGAAGGGTGTCATACTCATAGTTGTTGGTCTTATCTTGACAGCAGCAAAAATTTAACTGGTGAAGCACTTAACTCAGATGACGGAACCTGCTCAATTTTTCTCTGTTTCATACAAAGCATTAAAAATATTATGGATGTAACAGGTACGATAGCATAGTAGTTATTTTACCGGGCTAATAATGCAGGGGTCTGGGCTAATTATCCAGAGAACATGAGTTCAAATGCTACCATGGCAGTTTGAGAATTTGAAACCAGTTTCAAAATAAATCCGGAAATAAAAAGCTGGCGTCAGTGAAAGTGACCATGAAGCTGTCGGATTATCGCAAAAACCCAACTGGTTCCCTAATGTCCGTTCGGGGAGGAAACCTGCCGTCCTTACCCGGTCTGGGGTGGTTATGTAGGAGCAGGAGTAGTCTAGGAAATAGTTTCTGCTTTAAAATATTGCTCGGCAATACAAAAGAGATTAGGGAAATGATGAAATTATGTACAATAAAAAATTTATTTCTGTCGTTAACAAAATTTTTTTGCTGTTGGAACAAATTTTAACTCGTAATTTGTTATGCTTAGCCGTTTATGAATAAATTATATTTAGGCAATGTACAACACTTGTGAAAAAGTTTTTTTTAAACATGTGGGGGTAGAGTTTCCGCCTTGGGCGCAGTCCGGAAATTGTGCCTGAAATTGCACCGGTTAGGTCACAGTTCAAGTTTCTGCAAAAATGCATTTGCATAATCACAAACATAAAATCTTCTGTGAACCAGCGCAATCCGGCAGTGTAATAGAATGTAATTGTTTCTTTTTGTTTCTTTGCATTAAGAAGTATTCCTTGATGTATTTAAGAGCGGTAACCTGGTGCAGTTTTATTAATACAGCTGAAAATGGGTTTATCACAAAAAATAAGCATTTTTGATAAGGGTGTCCAATCTTCCATCTGTTAGTAACCTGATTTTAAATCACCGAAAATGACTTTAAAAAAAACTATACTGAACCATTTACTAGTTTCATTGGTGTACACTAGTCAGTTTCTTAGTAAATTTAATATTTTTTGATACGTAAAAACGTTTAAAATGTGCCTACTAGTGCCTGTGCATGTGAGAAAATGTGTACAATTTGAAGAGCCTTCCTGAACCAGCACAATCAGTGGAATCACGCAATTTTGACCTGGGGGGAGCGTGTCCAGTTTTGTGGGTGGGGCCTGATCCGGGCAAATTGAATCTTAAACCAACATAAAAGATCTTGGAAAACCCTAAAGTAAGTGGCTTTGGGCGTAACTCACTCATGTTTAAAATTCCCTGATCTTTTGCGCTGGTTCGGCCGATTCCACTGATACTATTGGAGTAAACTAGCGGAAACTCGACACCAAGCTATCAGAAGAAATTTTAATTGACTAACCAATTTTAATGAACATGCAGTAGCAAAAAGAGTCCTGTCACTCTTTTAATGATGACAGAGATGTATCTAGTCTATAAATGTTTATTGATCTATTTACAGAACATGATTAAACATACCTTCGTGCATATATTGGATGTGATGTTTGTGGAGCTTTAGTCTGGAAGATGATTTTATGCCTTGATAGATTGGATGACTTGTTTGACTTTTGGGCTCACTATTCGATTTGTATTATTGATTAAGGTGAAATTCCTCGTGTGCCAGACAACCAGAGCTGCTGTGTATCTGTCATGTTCCTACTAATTCCCACGGTTAGACTCAGGCCACTAACCGGACTCTCTCATTCCTTGTCTTGAATGAAGCCTTGCATTCTGCAGGAAGGAAGACTCCTGTTCCTCAAAGATTGTGGTTGGTGTATTGTGAGTTGGACCAGCCAGTTTACTTTGTTTTGTCATTAAGCTGCTGAGATAATTAACTTCCAATTGGGATATTGTTGGGCCGATCCTCCTTTTTCTCTAATCTCATCAGTAAATTAGGATGTAAGTGAAATGACGGCAGGTTTGGTGGGAATTGTGACAGGTGTAAGTGTAAAGCTGCAGTTGGGTAATCCCTGGCACAATTTGTACGCCTGTTCTTTGTGACATTTTCCTTGTTCATTTGGGATCCCGTTTTTGAACAGGCTCACATTAATGAACAATAACAAAAGCCCAGTTGTCAACTTGTTTAATTTTGAATGTATTTTAATGGAAGTTCACATAAACTCCTCCCTTTCCTCTGTGACCAACATGAAGCTGAATGTCAAACCAGGGCACCTCAGTGCTAATGCAGTGTACTGACCAAGGACAGACTCCGGATTTGTTTCTTGTTTTCTCCACGGCTGCATTACTAATGGGCGCACAGTGTTGCACCCATATTTTACCTGTCTCCAAAGATTCTTTATGAATCCCAGAAGGAAGACTCTTTCTAATAGGTTTTTCTAGTGAGTGGTTTAAAATGACAAAAGCCAGTATATCTAGAAACACTGTACTCGTGACTCTTGACTGTGCGATAAAATCTTCTGTAAGAGGTAATTAGGATTGTGATTCTGGCAGGGATTCAGATCCTGAGCATCATCATTTTTCTTGAAGCCACTCTTCAAACAGGCTGACTTCCCGTTCAGATTGTTTCTGATGGCTGCTGCTTTTCTGTGTCTGCCCTTTCTTGTCCTGATCAGTTCTTCTGGAGTAATGTCCACCTGACATTCTTTTTCTACTGCTTTTAACTGACCAGTACATCTGTGTACATTTATTGTTTGAATATTTCATCACTAGAAGACCAAAATCAACAACAACTTGCATTTATGTAACGCCTTTAACGCAGGAAAACATCTCAAGGTACTTCACATGAGCGTAACCAGACAAAAATTGACACAGAGTCAAAGAACATTAGCACAGGTGACCAATAGCTAGGTCAAAGAGGTAGGTTTTAAGGTGGAGAGAAAGGTGGAGAGGTAAAGAGGCTTAGGGAGGGAATTCCAGAACTTTGGGCCTAGGCAGCTGGAGGCATGGCCGCCAATGGTGGGACAAAGGAAACGGGGGATGCACAAGAGACCAGAATTGGAGGAGCGCAGAGATCTCGGAGGGTTGTAGGGCTGGAGGAGGTTACAGAGATAGGGAGGGGCGAGGCCACGGACGGATTTGAACACGAGGATGAGAATTTTAAAATCGAGGCTTCATACTATAAGCTGAGAGCATGGCCCCATTATTCTATTGCCGTTCCTGTGGAGTCCTGCCACAAGTCCAGCAGAATGGATGCAAACTTGGCGGGACCTGGATACACTGGGTCCCAGCCTTAAGCGTGATTTTCCTGTATGCTCTTGTGACTGTGGAACCTCCAGCTACCCTCTACAAGTCCATTGATATGAGGATGACATGACATGACATGAGGGGGCTGGGACTCCTTTAGTCAAGACTTCCCACTCTAGGCACTTGGTAGGGACCAAGTATACCATCAGTGCAGATATATCTGTAGATAATGTAGGCACATAGATTTCTGATCCCGTAACTGGAATTTCAATTTTTTCATCAAATGGCTCATTGAACATTAACTTCACGCTCCCTAAAATGTGATTTATGGGTGCGGAGGGTGCCTTGTGTGATATTTTATGGCTTTAGAAGCCGAAATAAAGTTTGACACTAAAAAAAAGAAATCAAATGTTCCATTCCCTGTAGTTGAAGGGCACTGCAAAAGCGACAAGTATTTGTTTTCTGGGAATAAAGGACAAAGGATCCTTGTGTAATTTTGTCACAATAATGTACACATGTGGTACACTGATACATTTCAACATGGCTTACGTCACAGTATCTTCCCTATCTCTGTAACCTCCTCCAGCCCTACAACTCTCTCAGATCTCTGCACCCTTCCAATTCTGGCCTCTTGCGCATGCCCGATTTTAATCGCTCCACCATTGGCGGCTGTGCCTAGGCTCTAAGCTCTGGAATTCCCTCCCTAAACCTCTCTGCCTCTCTCCTTCTCTCTCCTCCTTTAGGACGCTCCTTAAAACCTATCTCTTTGACCAAGCTTTTGGTCACCTGTCCTAAAATCTCCTCATGTGGCTCGATGTCAAATTTGCCTGATTATGCTCCTGCTAAGAGCCTTGGGTCATTTTACTATGTTAAAGGCACTATATAAATGCAGGTTGTTGTGGTTATTGTGGGCTCATAAATAAAAAAGTTTTCTAATCTCCTGTTCATGAAGACTGTGCTTTTTTGAGATAATTAATTTGCACCATTTTTATCTGTGATTCAATTGTTTGGCTTAATTGACCACCAGTGTTAAATCAAGTTATAAAAAAGGTGGCAACTTGCAGGTAAGCGCTTAGGCAGTTAAGGTGTTACTATCCCTCACCATTAACTGCCCACATATCTTTGATAGCTACATTTTGGTCTGTTCACCCACGTTGGATTCTTCTAACAAGCACAGTTCTGTGGACATCACACTTAGACAGCCAATTAATTTGGAATCTTTCTGCCGCTTCAAGGATTTCTTTCTGTTTCGCTTGAAAATCTGGAATGCATTCTAAGCTGTTCATTGAGCTTCTGTGCTTATTATTGTTATTACTGGTATAAAGCTTCATGTGCAGGCTTTAGGGGTGAAATTGGTCCACATCAATAACTTGAAAGGGGCTTGTAGAGTATCGGCAGCCCGTTTTACACCGCAAACCCATTCTCTTTTCCATTGACCAATTTGTGCAGTTTTGTGTGCTTCATTTAGTAATTAGTAGTGGTTAGTTACATGTTAACAATTTATAGTGTTGGAATAAAGTGTGACCCGCAATGATCACAAAATGCTAATCGCAGTATAGTTGCAACGTGAAAAGTGTCCAGCAATATCTTATTTTCATTTTAATGAGCACCAGCAAAAATGGGAAGCAGTTAAAGGTGCATTGTGTATTTGTATGTAACAACTCATTATACACGGTGTGCAAAGGGAGAAGAAAGATGACAAGAATTCATTAAGTAAAGCTTAGTGAATTATTACACTGCTGAAACATATGATGCTTTCCAACTACTCCCACAGGATTGCTATTAGATATGAATCTGAAATTAGAACCGAGAAACCTCTACTCCCTGATTAACAACATGCACACAGTTTATTGCTTCATTTTCATTGTTTTGGATGATGGTATCACAAGGATTTGTTTCCTATCCTAATTCGCTCCCAAATTTGACTTCTGTATACAACATTTCTGATGCTGATTTATCTTGTTTCAATTCTCTCATAATTATATGGCTGCTGCTATGTGAAAAAAAAATCCCTAAAATTAAAACATGACCAGACTAAACCTCAACGGTCTCATTGTTTGTGAAACACTCCAGTCAACCAGAGTAGTTCAGTGACTTATGCCAGAATGCAATGTACATATGGATTGGCTGTGACCACTACAACAACAACAACTTGCATTTATATAGTGCCTTTAACGTAGTAAAACGTTCCAAGGTGCTTCACAGGAACGCTATCAGACAAGAATTGACACCAAGCCACATGAAGAGATATTAGGACATGAGACCAAAAGCTTGGAAGAGGTAGGTTTTAAGGAGTGTCTGAAAGGAGGAGAGAGATGTGGAGAGATTTAGGGAGGGAATTCCAGAGCTTAGGGCTTAAGCAGCTGAAGGCACGGCCACCAATGGTAGAAACATAGAAACATAGAAAATAGGAGCAAGAGTAGGCCATTCGGCCCTTCGGGCCTGCTCCGCCATTCAAAATGATCATGGCTGATCATCTAACTCAGTACCCTGTTCCTGCTTTTTCCCGATATCCCTTGATCCCTTTAGCATTAAGAAATATATCTATCTCCTTCTTGAATACATCTAATGACTTGGCCTCCACTGCCTTCTGTGGTAGAGAATTCCACAGGTTCACCACTCTCTGAGTGAAGAAATTTCTCCTCATCTCGGTTCTAAATGGCATACCCCATATCCTGAGACTGTGACCCCTGGTTCTGGACTCCCCAGCCATCGGGAACATCTAGTCTGTCTAGTCCTGTTAGAATTTTATATGTTTCGAAGAGATCACCTCTCATTCTTCTAAACTCTAGTGAATATAGGCCTAGTCAACCCAATCTCTCTTCATACATCAGTCCTGCCATCCCAGAAATCAGTCTGGTAAACCTTCGTTGCACTCCCTCCATGGCGAGGACATCCTTCCTCAGATAAGGAGACCAAAACTGCACACAATACTCCAGATGTGGCCTCACCAAGGCCCTGTATAACTGCAATAAGACATCCCTGCTCGTGTACTCAAATCCTCTTGCAATGAAGGCCAACATACCATTCGCCTTCCTAACTGCTTGCTGCACCTGAATGCTCGCTTTCAGTGACTGGTGTACAAGAACACCCAGGTCTCGTTGCACCTCCCCTTTTCCTAATCTATCATCATTCAGATAATAATCTGCCTTTCTGTTTTTACAACCAAAGTGGATAACCTCACATTTATCCACGTTATACTGCATCTGCCATGTTCTTGCCCACTCACCCAAATTGTCTAAATCACATTGGAGCCTCTTTGCATCCTCCTCACAGATCACATTCCACCCCAGCTTTGTCTTCTGCAAACTTGGAAATGTTACATTCAGTTCCCTCATCCAAATCATTGATATATATTGTGAATAGCTGGGGCCCAAGCACTGATCCCTGCGGTACCCCACTAGTCACTGCCTGCCACTCGGAAAAAGACCCATTTATTCCTACTCTGTTTCCTGTCTGTCAACCAATTCTCAATCCATGCCAGTATATTCCCCCCAATCCCAGTGCTTTAATTTTGCACCCTAACCTCTTGTGTGGGACCTCACCAAAAGCCTTCTGAAAATCCAAATACACCACATCCACTGGTTCTCCCCTATCTATTCTACTAGCTACATCCTCAAAAAACTCCAGTAGATTTGTTAAGCATGATTTCCCTTTCATAAACCCATGCTGACTTTGTCCAATCCCATTAATGCCCTCCAAGTGTTCTGTTATCACATCTTTTATAATAGACTCTAGCATTTTCCCCACTACTGATGTTAGGCTAACTGGCCTGTAATTCCCTGTTTTTTCCCTCCCTCCTTTTTTAAATAGTGGGGTTACATTTGCCACCCTCCAATCTGTAGGAACTGTTCCAGAGTCTATAGAATTTTGGAAGATGATCACCAATGCATCCATTATTTCCAGGGCCACTTCCTTTAGTACTCTGGGATGTCGATTATCAGGCCCTGGAGATTTGTCAGCCTTTAGCCCCATTAATTTCCTTAGCACAATTTTTTTTACTAATACTGGTTTCCTTCAGTTCCTCCCTCTCACTGGACCCTTGGTTCTTTAACATTTCTGGCAGGTTATTTGTGTCCTCCTTTGTGAAGACAGAGCCAAAGAACCAATGATGGGGCGAAGGAAATCGGGGTTGCGCAAGAGGCCAGAATTGGAGGAGTGCAGAGATCTCGGAGGGTTGTAGAGCTGGAAGAGGTTACAGAGACAGGGAGGGGTGAGGCCATGGAGGGATTTGAAAATAAAGATGAGAATTTTAAATTTGAGGCTTTGCTGGACCAGGAGCCAACGAGCACAGGGGTGATGGGTGAAAGGGACTTGGTGCAATTTAGGATATGGGCAGAAGACTTTTGGATGAGCTCAAGTTTGCGGAGAGTGGAAGATGGGAGCCCAGCCAGGAAAGGATTGGAATAGTTGAGTCTAGAGGTTAAAAAAACAGCATGGACGAGGGTTTCAGCAGCATATGGGCTGAGGCAGGGGTGGAAATAGGCTATATTACGGAGGTGGAAGTAGGCGGTCTTGGAGATGGAGAGGATATGGGGTCAGAAGCTCATCTCAGGGTCAAATAGGATGCCAAGGTTGTGAACAGTCTGGTTCAGCCTCAGACAGTGGCCAGGGAGAGCGATGGAGTTGGTGGCTGGGGAATGGAGTTTGTGGCGGAGAAGGAATTTCTGCTCATCCAATGCTGAATGTCGGACAAGCAGCGTGACAAATCAGAGGCAGTGGAGGGGTCGAGTGAGGTGGTGGTGAGGTAGAGCTGGGTACCGTCAGTGTACTTGTGGAATCTGACGTGTTTTTGGATGATGTTGCCGAGGGGCAGCATGTAGATGAGAAATAGGAGGCTACTAAATAAGAGGAATTTTTTTACACTTTTCTCCTTTGCATCCCTCCTCTCCTGAAGGCACCAACCTAAGCTGGAGTATAGTTCCAAAGGTACCACTAGTTCTCTGGTAGCTCACCCACGCATCTCTGCTTTATGTACGAATCTAGGCAGAGTGTTTCTGGACTATTTGATTGTGGAGGGCAGTGCAGCTAAGTCTGAAAATATCCTCATCGTCCTGGACAGCAGTCAGAAGCAAGAACCCTGGCTGCATTTTTGTCTTCTTACCTAGGGGGTGCTGTGGCCAATCATAGCATCTCTACTGAGAACAACTAACTCAGATGTGGAAAAGTTTGAAGTGTTGATTTTAAAGCTTGAGGTGGTTAATATCTGTGAATGAATTTGCAGCACTCTCTGTTTGATGTGAATGAACTTGTTTCTTCTACGGTATAGATTTTTGCACGATTGACACAAACCTGCACATTATCGATATCTGCCAGGATATTTGGAAAGTCAGTTAACCTTTGTCAATTGTACCTAGGTATGAAATATTAACATAAGAACAGGAGTAGGCAATTCAGCCCCTTGGGCCTGTTCTGCCATTGAATTAGATCATGGTTGATCTGTACCTCAACTGCATTTACCTGCATTTGATCCATTGTCCTTAATACTATATTAATCTATATTAATGACTTAGATGAAGGGTGACTTAGATGACTTAGTGTAATGTATCCAAGTTTGCTGATGATACAAAGCTAGGTGGGAAAGTAAGCTGTGAGGAGGACACAAAGAGTCTGCAAAGGGATATAGACAGGTTAAGTGAGTGGGCAAGAAGGTGGCAGATGGAGTATAATGTGGGGAAATGTGAGGTTATTCACTTTGGTAGGAAGAATAGAAAAACAGAATATTTTTTAAATGGTGAGAAACTATTAAATGTTGATGTTCAGAGAGACTTGGGTATCCGCGTACAAGAAACACAAAAAGTTAGCATGCAGGTACAGCAAGCAATTAGGAAAGTAAATGCAATGTTGGCCTTTATAGCAAGGGGGTTTGAGTACAAAAGTAAGAAAGTCTTACTATAATTGTACAGGGCTTTGGTGAGACCTGTGTATAGTTTTGGTCTCCTTATCTAAGGAAGGATATACTTGCCTTAGAGGCGGTGCAGCGAAGGTTCACTAGATTAATCCCTGGGATGAGAGGGTTGTCCTATGAAGAGAGGTTGAGTAGAATTGGCCTATAGTTTCTTGAGTTTAGAAGAGTGAGAGGTGATCTAATTGAAACGTATAAGATTATGAAGGGGCTTGACAGGGTAAATGCTGAGAGGATATTTCCCATGGCTGGAGAGTCTAGAACTAGAGGGCATAGTCGCAGGATACGGGGTCGGCCATTTAAGATTGAGATGAGGAGGAATTTCTTCACTCAGAAGGTTGTGAATCTTTGGAATTCTCTACCCCAGAGGGCGTGGATGCTGAGTCGTTGAATATATTCAAGGCTGAGATAGACAGATTTTTGGACTCTAGGGGAATCAAGGGATATGGGGATCGGGCGGGAAAGTGGAGTTGGGGGTTGAAGATCAGCCATGATCTGATTGAATGGTGGAGCAGGCTCGAGGGGACATGTGGCCGACTCCTGCTCCTATTTCTTATGTTCTTACCCTCACCCAATAAAAATCTGTCTTGAAAATTTCCATTGATCCAGCATCCACAGCCTTTTGGCTGAGGAGAATTCCACATTTCCACTACTCTTTGTGTGAAAAACTGCTTCCTGATTTCACTCCTGAACAGCTCCGCTCTACTTTTAAGATTATGTCCCCTCGTTCTTGATTCCCTCACAAGAGGAAAAAGCTTCTCTGTATCTACCCTATCGAATCCTTTTATCATTTTGAACACCTCAATTAAATCACCCCTCAATCTTCTAAACTCAAGGGAATAAAAGCCAAGTTTATGCAACCTGTTCTCATAATTTAACCCTTTAAGTCCCGGTATACGTGCTGTACCCCCTCCAAGGCCAATATATCCTTTCTGAGATGTGGTGCCCAGAACTAAACACGATACTTCAGATGGGGTCTGACCAAGGCTCTGTAGAATTGAAACATAACTTCCCCCACTTTGTGTTCCAGCCCCTCGAGATAAAGGCCAACACCCCATTAGCCTTTTTGATAGTTTTTTGTACCTGCCCACTGGCTTTTAGTGGACCTGGACACCCAAATCCCTTTGCTCCTTCACAATTTCTAGTCTCTCTTCAATGAATATTGTTAATCGTCTCTGATAAATTCTGCATCATACGGGTTAACAAAAGTAATGACTTTGACACCTAAGCGGTTAAAACGAACTTGCTCGGAATGATAGGCTGTTTCACTCCTGATTGAGGTCTTTGATAAACTAAATAGAGAACATAAAACCTACTGAGTTCTCCATCTTTTTATGCCATCTACAGAGATTCCTGTATTCAATCTGAAAACATTCTTACGAAGGGTAATTAAAGCATCCTGGACTCTTGTTGTATGTATGTTTTTACAGTTTGTAAGTTTAATATTTGATTTTTTTTTGTGTTTTGTATTACTATTCAGTTAGTCTGTTGAATTCTGGATTGTGAGGTCATAGCTCCATTTTGAAGAGGTGGCAGTGTAATGTGAGACTATATTAAATCCTGTCAACAGATTACTGCAAATGGGATCATTGTTAGTCCATTAGATATTTATTTCCATGAGGGCGAGTTTCTGGATCAAAGGGGACAATGTCCGATACAGGAATTACAGTTGGATGTTGAAAGATGACAGTTCATAAAAACACAAATTGTAACATCAACACCCAGAGAGTGGTTAGAGTGTGGAACTCATTACCACAAGGAGTGGTTGAGATGAATAGCATAGATTTAAGGGGAAGCTCGATAAAGACAAGAGGGAGATAGGAATAGAAGGATATGCTGATAGGGTTAGATTAAGTAGGATGGGCGGAGGCTCGTGTGGAGTATAAACACCTCGTGGACCAGTTGGGCCGAATGTGCTGCTTTTGTGCTGAACATTCTATGTAGCACAGGCCAGGGACTGAATCTGGATCTTCCTAGTTTGCATGGCTCATGGGTATATCAGGGCTCTGCAGAGAAAAGGTCCAGCTAGTTTCAAGGGTATTCCATTCCCACCCTTTCACTGCTGCCTCCTCTCTCAAGCTTTCTCTTCCAGTTTTCCATTCCCGCCCTCATCCTGCTCCGGACTCTACCAAGCTATCTGTCCTGGTATTCCATTCCCACTCTCGCCCTGCTACCTCCTCTCTCAAGCTTTCTCTCCCAGTATTCCATTCCCGCCCTCACTCTGCTCCCGCCTCTCTCAAGCTTTCTCTCCCGATATTCCATTCCTGCCCTCACCCTGCTGTCTACTCTCTCAAGCTATCTCAGTACCACAGCTGGTGTTCACCCACTAAACCGTTAGCGGAGATCAGATAGAGGTGAATTTGCATCTAGTGCCCAGCATAGACCTTTGCATGTCAAGAGAGTGTATTACTAATTCAGGTTCATGTTTCCCCATAATTTTCCAATTAGTACACCTGGTGCGTGAAGCTCTGCGCTGGGAGCGTTAAAGGCAAAAATTTGTCCCGTAGGTTTAAGGTGACAGTATGTTGTTGAATCAGGCTCATTGCAGATAAGAAGCTAATACATCGTAGCTTAGCTGCAATTGGAACCCTCAAATAGAAAATCAACCATTATTCATCATCTGTAGCTGTTAACTGAATACATACTTTAAACAGGCTAGAGTAATTTCAGTGACCTAAGGGCCTCTTCATAAATTATAAATAAGATATGCAACTAAATTATAATGACTTAATTCCATACTCAGCAGGCTAATAACCACAAAATTAAACATTCAAGAATAACAGCAAATTACAGATTTAATTGTTAAATTCTTAAACAAATATAAACACAATTGATAAAAAGGGATGTTATAAAGAAAAACTTGTATTTATACAATGCCTTTCATGACCTCAGGACGTCTCAGTGCTTTATGGCCAATGAAGTACTTTTGAAGTGTAGTCACTGTTGTAATGTAGGATTACGATTTGCACACAGCAAGCTGCCACAAACAGCAATGAAATAAATAACCAGATCATCTGTTTTTTTTCAGTGGTGTTGGTTGAGCAATAAATACTGGCCAGGACACCAGGGACATCTCTTCTTCAAAACAGTGCCGTGGAATCTTTTACATCCACCCACAGGGCAAACGGGGCCTCAGTTTAATGTCTCCTCTGAAAGACAGTGCATCACTTCTTCAGTACTGCAACTGAAGTATCAGTCTGGATTATATGCTCAAGTCTCTGGAGTGGGACTTGAACTCAAAACCTTCTGATTCAGAGATAAGAGTGTTACCCACTGAGCCATGACTGACATTATATGGTAAACTTTAATTTTGCAGACAATATGGAATAGCGAAAGACGCTGATTGCATTTTTCCCCCTGTACCATATTAGATTCCAATCTTATTCAAGTTTCTTGAATTAAGGGGAACCAGTGAACGTAGTGTATTTAGACTTCCAGAAGGCATTCGACAAGGTGCCACATAAAAGATTATTGCTCAAGATAAAGAATCACTGGATTGGGGGTAATATTCTGGCATGGGTGGAGGATTGGTTATCTAACAGGAAGCAGAGAGTTGGGATAAACGGTTGATTCTCGGACTGGCAACCAGTAGCCAGTGGTGTTCCGCAGGGGTCGGTGCTGGGTCCCCAACTCTTTACAATCTATATTAACGATTTGGAGGAGGGGACCGAGTGTAACATATCAAAGTTTGCAGATGATACAAAGATGGGAGGGAAAGTAGAGAGTGAGGAGGACATAAAAAACCTGCAGGGGGATATAGACAGGCTGGGTGAGTGGGCGGAGATTTGGCAGATGCAATACAATATTGGAAAATGTGAGGTTATGCACTTTGGCAGTAAAAATCAGAGAGCAAGTTATTATCTTAATGGCGAGAAACTGGAAAGTACTGCAGTACAAAGGGATCTGGGGGTCCTAGTGCAAGAAAATCAAAAAGTTAGTATGCAGGTGCAGCAGGTGATCAAGAAGGCTAACGGAATGTCGGCTTTTATTGCTAGGGGGATAGAATATAAAAACAGGGAAGTATTGCTGCAGTTATATAAGGTATTGGTGAGACCGCACCTGGAATACTGCATACAGTTTTGGTCTCCATACTTAAGAAAAGACATACTTGCTCTCGAGGCAGTACAAAGAAGGTTCACTCAGCTAATCCCGGGATGAGGGGGTGGACATATGAGGAGAGGTTGAATAGATTGGGACTCTACTCATTGGAGTTCAGAAGAATGAGAGGCGATCTTATTGAAACATATAAGATTGTGAAGGGGCTTGAATGGGTGGATGCGGTAAGGATGTTCCCAAGGATGGGTGAAACTAGAACTAGGCATATTCTTAGAATAAGGGGCTGCTCTTTCAAAACTGAGATGAGGAGAAACTTCTTCACTCAGAGGGTAGTAGGTCTGTGGAATTTTCTGCCCCAGGAAGCTGTGGAAGCTACATCATTAAATAAATTTAAAACTGAAATAGACAGTTTCCTAGAAGTAAAGGGAATTAGGGGTTATGGGGAGCGGGCAGGAAATTGGACATGAAGCTGAGTTCGGATCGGTAAAGGCCCTGTGGGTGGCGGAGCGGGCCCAGGGGCTGAGTGGCCGGGTCCTGCTCCTACTTCTTGTGTTCTTTAGATTTGAGGTTAGGATCAGATCAGCCATGATCTTATTGAATGGTGGAGCAGGCTCGAGGGGCCGATTGGCCTACTCCTGCTCCTATTTCTTATGTTCTTATGTTCTCCCTTTGTCATTCCACCTCTTCTGAAGACAGTAACTCATGCCGGGGTATTTTTTTATTTGTTCCCGGGATATAGGCAGCGCTAGCAAAGTCACATTTATTGCCCATCCCCAACTACCTTTAGAGTGTGGTGATGAGCTTTCTTCTTGAACCGCTGCAGTCCGTGTGATAAAAGTGCTCCCACAGTACCATTAGGTTGGGAGTTCCAGGATTTTAACCCAGCGACTATGGAGGAACAGCGATATATTTCCAAGTCAGGATGGTATGTGGCTTGGAGGGGAACTTGGAAGTGACCATGTTCCCACAATATTGCTTCTTTTGTTCTTCTTGATGGTAGAGGTTGCAGGGAAGGAGTAAACAAAGTAACATCGGTGGGTTGCTCTGCATCCTGTAGTCATACATACTGCAGCCACCGTGTGCCGGTGGTGGAGAGGGTGGATATCGAGTCCAGTGGCAGGGGCACCTATCAAGCAAACTGCTCTGTCCTGGCTGGTGGCTGAGTGTTGTTATGGCTGCACCCTCCGGGCCAATGGTGAGTATTCCATTACACTCTTGGCTTGAGCCTTGTAGATGGTGGTGAGGCTTTGAGGTGAACCACTCATCGCAGAGCACCCAGTCCCTGTCCTGCTTTTATAGGCACGGTGTTGTTATGGCTGGTCCAGTTCAGCTTCTGGTCATAGTTGATTCCCAAGATATTGATGGTAGGGGACCGAGCGATGGTGGTGCCATTGAAAGTCAAGTCTTATTCGAGATGGTCACTACCTGGCACTAGTGTTATGTGCTACTCGTGATTCAAAGTGTGGATGTTATCCAGGTTCTACTGTAGGCTGGCGTGGGCTGCTTCATTATCGGAAGTGTTATGAATGGAGCTGAACACTGTGGAATCATCAGTGAGCAGATCCATCTCTGACCGTATTACGGAGGGAAGATCATTGATGAAGCAGCTGAAGATGGTTACCGCCACAGGCACCGACAATCTTCTAGTACCTCATCCACGTGTCAATTCTTGATAAATGTAAGCTTTGCTCCATGGTAGCACTCTTGCCTCTTGCCAGCTGGTTATGAGTTCAACCCCACTTCAAAACATGAGCATGTAATCTATGCTGATATTTCAGTACAGTACCGATGGAGTGCAGCATTGGCGGAGGTGCTGTCTTTTGGATGAGATGTTAAATTGAGGCCCCATCTGTCAGTTCAAATGAACGTTAAAGATCCCATGGAACCTTTTCAAAGGATAGTTTGGAGTTTTGCCAATGTCCTCGCCAACTTTCCTCTCTCAATTAATACCACCAAAACAGCTTAACTGGTCATTCATCCCATTGCTCTTTGGGACCTTGCTGTGCGCAAGTTGGGTTGCTGTGTTTGCCCTCAAAACAACAGTGACTACACTTTAGAAGTAATTAATTGATAGTGTGGTACTTTAGGACATGTGAAAGGTGCTATTTAAATGCAAGTTATTTCCTTTAAGCTGAGACCATGGCCCTGATATTAGATTCCCCCCCCCACAATGGTTTGGGGGAGGTTTAAAATTTTAGAATGGGGAATGTGTCCCCGACCCATTGTGCATGCACCCATTGTCGTTTTTACGACGAGGGGTTTTGTGTCATGCGAGTGTCCTGCCCTTGAGAGGCGGGTCACTTTATTATCATATTTAAATCAGGCTACCACAGTGTAATTAGGAGCCTGATTTCTATTTAAAAGTTGCTGGCCGTGATTCCCAGGGCTCGGGAAACTCGGCAGTGAAAGGGAGGCGGGAGCTGCCGGCTCTAGCAGGTAAGTTCCTTTTACAGCACTCCATGTGGGCCAGGGGGAACAGGAGTGCTTCCCTCGGCCCCTCGAGGAAGCCTTTGGTCTCCCCTATGCCCTATGCTGAATTGTGGCCTCATCACCCTGCCGCAATCGCCGACCTCCCCCCCCGCCACCTCCCAGCCCTGATCACTCGCTCCACTTGCCCCTCCCAGCTGCCGGGCAGGAAGCGGAAGAAAAAAATTATAATGAGGTCCTGCTGTTAAACTCGGCAGGACTTCTGCGTCCCCGGCCTTGCTGGGTTTTCCCCACGGTACCGCAATCCCCTGCTCCCTCCCTGCCTCCCTGTAAATATCGGGGCCTGTGAGTTTCACTTTAAAGGATGCATATAATTACAAAAATGATAATAGAAAAATCTCTCAAAAATATCTTAAAAGAAAAACTGGAGATGCGATAAATCTGAAATTAAGCATGGAAAATGTGCGGCAAGGTGATATAAATCTAAAAGCGAGAGATCAGTTAATTTTTAGTTGTAGCTGACAGATTGTATTGAAGGGTCATGCTTGAAACTGAGCCTTCCTCTTCAGATCTGCTATCAACTGAGCATTTCAGCATTTTCTGTTTCCCTCTCGCTGGCCACTGTCTCGGGCTGAACCAGACCGTTCGCAACCTTGGCCATTCTATTTGACCTTGAGACGAGCTTCTGACCACATATCCGCTCCATCATTAAGACTGCCTACTTCCACCTCCATAATATTGCCCATCTCCGCCTCTGCCTCAGTTCATCTGCTGCTGAAACTCTCATTCATGATTTGTTGCCTCTAGACTCGACCATTCCAATGCTCTCCTGGCCGGCCTCCCATCTTCCGCCCTCCATAAATTTGAGCTCATCCAAAACTCTGCTGCCCGTTTCCTAACTCGCATCATGTCCCGTTCTCCCATCACCCCTGTGCTCGCTGACCTACATTGGCTCCTAGTCTGGGAATGCCTCGATTTTAAAATTCTCATCCTTGTTTTCAAATCCCTCCATAGCCTCCCCCCTCCCTATCTCCATAACCTCTTCCAGCCCTACAACCCTCCGAGGTCTCTGCACTCCTCCAATTCTTACCTCTTGCACAGCCCTGATTTTAATCGCTCCACCATTGGCGGCCGTGCCTTCAGCTGCCCAGGCCCTAAGCTCTGGAATTCTCTCCCTAAACCTTTCCGCCTCTCTACCTCTCTCTCCTCCTTTAAGATGTTCCTTAAAGTCTTTCTCTTTGACCAAGCTTTTGGTCACCTGTTCTAATATCTCCTTATGTGGCGTGGTGTCAAATTTTGTTCGATATTCCTGTGAAATGCCTTGGGACATTTTATTTTGTTCGAGGTGCTACATAAATGCAAGTTGTTGTTGTTTATTTCAAACACTCGTGGGTTTTTTTGCATCTCATTTTTGTAAAGGTTCTTTAAAGTAAATTTGTTGGTTTGAATGAGGTAATTATTACGGAAACATACATTTTTATCATTAGAATCATGTCACATCTTGCGGGACTTCATACCTTTAATACCGTACGGTTGTAATTTGAAGTGCTTTAACGTCATTATTCAGTACAGTGGGACTTCTTATTTTAATCAAACATTAATTAGGTTTTCTTATTCAACCACAATCCGTGATACAATCATTTCACACATGCAAACATCATCCCTAGTTCAGTAAAACTGAAGAGTTTTGATTGCATTCCCAAAACACCAAGTCCTGATGACTAATTTAACCAGAACATGTGCTTGGATGCATTACCTTCACAGTCTCACTCTGCAATGATTTTTAATTGGAGTAGTTGGCGCGGGACAACAAAGATGACACAGTGATACATCAGTTGTATTACTGACTATTCAAGTGCATTGCAAGAGTGTCCATCTTCTGCTCCAGTAACAAAAGGAACCTTTGAGTGACTGAATTATATAAAACTACATCCTTTGACACCATGGGGTAACGTAAATGTTGTACTAGAGAATCGTTTGCAAAAGAAGCTTGGCAGTTTTGATCAGCACTTTATTTTAATTGCTGCACAAGCAAAGTTAATTAAAAGCCATCCAGTCGATAGTTCACAATGGTTATTTAACTCTCCACCGTTACTATTGCACATATGGACAGTTTGATATATGTACAAGATAATAGTTAATGAGCAGGAAGTTATCAAGCAATAATTCAACTGAGAAAGAAAGACTTGCCTTTATATAGCACCTTTCACAACCTCAGGACCTCCCGAAGAGGAACAGAGGGAGTGCTGCACTGTCAGTGGTACCATCTTTCAGATGAGACCTTAAACTGAGGCCTTGTCTGCCCTCTCAGGTGGACGTAAAAGATCCCATAGCACTATTTTGAAGAAGAGAAGGGGAGTTCTCCCCAGTATCTTGGCCAACATTTAGCCCTCAACCAACAACACTGAAATAGATTAACACATTGCTGTTTGTGGGACCTTGCAGTGTGCAAATTGGCTGCCGCATTTCCTATATTACAACAGTGACTACACTTTAAAAGTTCTTCATTGGCTATAAAGCGCTTTGGGACATCCTGATGTTGTGAAAGGTGCTATAGCAATGCAAGTCTTTCTTTCTTTATGAGTCTATTACCCATTTTGTAAAAATGTTGACTTCTCGTATTCCTATTTCCTTCATTTTTAACTTGTTGTTTGAACTCTTCACCATGATTATGCAATTAGTCAGCACTGCGAGCTTTCATTATGCTACCCTCCATGCTCAGCTTGCTCATGCTTGAAGTCTGCCAACTTGGGTCTGTAGTGTTTAAGACCATATATAATGTAATTGCATACTTATCCATCAGATGGGGCTAATCAAGGAGCCAATTCTGTTTCTTTAAATTCATTCTCAGGGTGTCGCTGGCAAGACTGGCATTTATTGCCTCTCCCTAGTTGCTCTGAGAAAGTGGTGGTGGGCCTTCTTCTTGAATCACTGCAGTCCGTATTCTTTGCAGCAGTTAGATATAACCGAGTGGCTTGCTAGGCCACTTCAGAGGACACTTAAACGATCTGACCACATCGGTGTAGAACTGGAGTCACATTTTGGTCAGATCGGGTAAGGATGGCAGTGTCCTTCCCTGAAGGACATTAATTGAACCAGTTGGGTTTTTGTGGCAAACTGACAGCTTCATGATAGCAGTTTTTTTTTAAACTGAATTCAAATTCTCAAACTGCTATGGTGGGATTTGAACTCATATTCTACTGGATTACTAGTCCAGGCCTCTCGATTACTTGTCCAGTAACACAGCCACCACACCACCGTACCTGATTTTTCATTGGATAAAGTCCTGGCTGAGATCTCTAAGATCAGCAAATTAGAAAAATGTATTGTTGAAACAGAAATAAAGATAATGACATAATTTCTCTTCAGCTTTAATCAGAACCTCATTCCACACACAACAGGTCAGTGCGACAAATCTCATCAGTTGAGGAGAATACTGTGAGGCTACAGCTTCACTGTAGTACACAACCAAGCATAAGTTCAGGTATGTTGCTGTGAAAGAATACAGGTATTTTATCAATTAAAAGAGCATACAGGGCTCATTGCATTACTGGACCTAAATACAGGATCTAAAAGCCATGGTAAAATGAGCTGCTATCTAGTTTCTGATTCCCTCATCTTTCAAGTCCACCATTAGGGAGCTATTCGGAGAAAGAAAAAAGCTGGCTGATATTGGAACAACAATATAGCAGCTTTAATGTAGAATATTTAAAAATTGAGATGAGATGATGGAATTGGTTTATAGATGGGTGGGAAGGGCAATTGTTCCCCTGTCCTATGAGGTGGTATCTATAGTTGCTGGCCAGTCCTTCCATGTCCCTTTTTGCACTATGTACAGTTTCTGTCTCTCAAACACGATGACAGTTTAAACCCTTCTCCCTCCCTGCTGCTCATTTCTAATTTGGTTAGAATGGTTGGAAGGATGTAGTGCTGTATTTGACGCAAAGCCACTTGCACTGCACTTGCTGTCCACAAAGGAATTAAGCCAACATGACTACGCTAGATTTTAAATTAATTTTGCGCTGTCCTGGTCACCTCACTTCAAAAGCAACATATGTGTTGGTGTGGGAAGAAAAACAAGAATGATCTCAAGAGTAAAGTGAATGAGTTGTGAGGAAAGATTAGAAAAGTTTAAGCTCCACCATCTTGGGAGAAGAAGGTTACAGGGAGACCGTATTGAGGTGTATGAAGTGTTAAGTGGTATAGATCTGGTGAGCACTGAATATTAGTTCAAGTTGAGTCCTACGAGTAGGACAAGTGGATGTAAATTTGAATTTGTGAGGAGTGAATTTAAAATAGAGCTTAGAAAAAAGGTCTTCACTTGAAAGTGATAAATGCGTGGAATAATCTCTCAGATGAGTTTGTGGATTTAAAGATCATAAGATAATTATGAATGGGGAAGGCCATTCAGCCCATCTTAATTCATGTTTTCATTTCAGCATCCAATTATTTCTCAAAAGATTCCAGAGTTTTTTGCCTCCACATCTCTTCCTGTAAGTCTATTCGATATGTTATCCACTCTTCCACAGTTAATCGCTCTGCATAGTGCGATTCTTGGTCCTCAATGTTTTTGACCTGCACTAAATTACCTCCTATCATCTGACTTCTCTACCATTTCTCTGAATCTCACCCTGCTCCTCCACACATACCTACGACCAACTTTTCTGCTGAGGCCTTACCAATTCCAAGGCCTCAATGTTAGACCAGGACATTTCAGACCACTTCCTATCAATATCCTCTTGTCTGCCTCCACTCTTGCACTCTGCCCCAAATTTCTCAACAACATCCTCTCTGACTCCAAGCTCCTTCCGTTCCAGTCCTCCACCTGTCATACTATTACCCTCTATGTCAATCTGCTAAACACCAGCCTTGTCTTTGAGTTCAACACCCTTCTCCCACCAAATTCCTCACTGTCCCTCTTGGTGCAATACCCTCCTTTGCAACCTTAAACTTGAGGGTCACAGTTTTGAATGTGCTTGGTGTGTGACTGACCTGGTCATCCATTCCTGGATCAGGCTTTGCCACCTCAAACAGCATGGCTTGTCCCCCTCTGCTACCAAATTCTCCTACTACCATAGGATCATCATAGAGGGTAAGGTTAGAACCAAAGTCAGCTTCTTCATAATAAATCTTTTTCTTTAACTTTCTTTCCCCTCCTTATCCATCCTTGCCTCTGATGTCCACTGCAAGGAATTTGTAGATTTTTTCATCTCCAAAATTGATACCATTCACTCAGATGCCTCAGCCTCTTGCTGTCCCACTGTTTTCCTAAACTCTAACCTCTGATTATTCTGCAGTTCGCCCTCTACCTCTCTCTCTGAGCCCACATGTCTCATCTCTACGAGAACCTTTACCAGATCCCAACCCAGTTCCTTACCACACAACTAAGTCTCCTCAGCCCAATGCTTGCTGACATTGTTCATTCATCCCTTTCCTCTTGCCTTTAAAACCGATATCATCAACCCCCTTCATAAAAGGCCCATCTTCAACCTCTCCCTATTTATGAACTACCATCCCATTTCCAATTTCCTTCTGCTCCAAGGTCCTTGAACACGTAATTGCCACCCAACTCTGTGTCCACCTCTCCCTGCACTCGCTATTCAAATTCCTTCAATCTTTCCTACAGTACTAAAATCACCCTGGCTAAAGTAATTAACAACGGGCTGGAAATTGTGTAGCGCACGTTGATTCGGCGCTATGTGGCCTCCCGAAGTACTAAGATGGTGTCCTGGCTGCGCTCGCACGTTTCCAGCGTGACGTGCGCCGGACGCTAACTTGGTATAGGTATTAGCGCATGAGCAAATACTGAATGCAAGCAGCATGTAAAGTAAGGAGAAAGTGGATGCAATCAGTGTGCAACGCTGATTTAAAGCGATAGCCACCATTTTAGGACTTAACGCTCAACTAAACGCACAGTCTTCACCACGACCATCTGAACATGTCTTAGCATGCCTGGAGGAACCCTCATCAGTGCTATTTAAAGGACCATTAAGGATTTGCAGGTTAGTAGCTGCATTATAGCTTTTGGCTGCTGTTGCATTTGTAATTGTTTTTGGAGGTCTCCTACACTTGAATACTAGGACGCCAGGTCATAGCCTAATATTTAGAGCCTGGACGTGCAGGAGTGAAGTTAGGAAATGCTTCTCCACGCAAAGGGTGGGAGACGTTTGGAACGCTCTTCTGAAAACAGCAGCTGATGCTAGCTCAATTGTGAATTCTAAATCAGAGATTGATAGATTTCTGTCAACCAAGGGTATTAAGAGTTAGGTCACAGATCAACTATGATCTCATTGAATAGCAGAACAGGCTCGAGAGGCTAATAGCAGATCGTGCTACCTGAGCCACTTGCTGCCTCCCATTGTGCGCCATCTTCTCCTGCAAGAAAGCTGAACGTGTGTCTGGGTGATGTGCCTGTCATGGTTGGATATCTGCCAGTGTGTGTGGCCTGTGAGTTGTGGGTATGTGGCTGGCAACAGTGGTAATGTGTAAGGATGAGAGGAAGCATCTGATTGGAAGAGTTGAGTATTGATTGGAAGAGTTTATTGGTATGTGGTTGATGGGGGTGTAGTACGAGGGGCAGTGGATGTGGCTAGTGGTGCAGTTGGTAGGAGGTGTCATTTGACAGTTGACCTCACTCACCTTGACCACTTATGTCAAAACATTGAACTTCTTCCTGCACTGCATCCATGTTCGTGGTGCTATGCACCTGGCATTGACTTCATCCCCCGCTGCCTCCTAATGCCTTTTGGGCATATGTCTGGAGGGCTACTTGCCCCCCTGCGGATAAAGGATGTCCCTCCTTCTGTCCACCTCTTGCACCAAGATTTCTAGTGCATCATCAGAGAACCTTGGTGCACACACTCTCGCAGGCCTGGTACCAACTCAGATCAGCAGATTGGTGAGGTCTGGCGTGCAGATTGGAGGATGTGAGATTTAGTGGCGCGCAAATTTTATTCAATGTTTGAACATAACTTATCAGTTTGTAAACATAGGGACGGGACCTGCATCTGTGTTTTACATGTGCAATGTCTGATCTCCGTTCAGACTCTGTGCAGAGAGTAGACTGTTATTTTTAGTGAGTAACAGGTACCGTCTATCTTTAAGAGATTTTAAGAGACAGCCTCCCTTTAAGCGATTGGGGCTCCCCTTGTTGGTGGAAAGTGCGAATTTACTTCAATCATCGTGCAAGACCTGGATTTAAACGATGCTTGAAGGTAAGTACTGAGGCCGGACGAAATTCTCGTCCAGCCTGCGCAGGGGTCATTGGGCGTGGGTTAATAGCGAATCGCGCTACCTACACCCAATAATAGGCCTTATCGAATTTTTTCCCCCGTTATCTTGTCTGACTGCAACTATTGCATTTTATCTCTCCTTGTCCCCTTGGCAGCCTTTAATATGACCAACCAAAGCATCCTCCTCCAATATTTCTCCACTGTTGTCCAATTCTATGGCACTGTCCTTTCATAGTTCCATTTCAACCCTCCTCTACACAGCCACTGCATCACATGCAATCGCTTCTCCTCCTGCTCTTGCTCAATTACTTATAGTGTGCATCAAGCCCCCCTCTTAGTCCTGACTTAAATACTGCCTCTCGCTGACATTATCAAGCATGGTATCAGCTTCCAATATGTATGCAGATAACACCCAGCTTTACCTCTCTACCACCAGCCCAGGCTCCACAACTGCTGTTATGGTGTCTGACTGCCTGTCAGACTTCAAGTCATAGCTGAGTCAGAATGTCCTCCAGTTAAATATCAGTAAGACTGAAGCCATTCTACTTGGTTCTCACCAGAAACTCTGCATCATCTGCCCTGATTCCATCTCTCTCTCCACAGCTGTTCACTTAAGCTGAACCTGATGGCGTACAACCTTGGGGGCAGATCTTGACTTTGTGTGATAGTGTAAAGCGGGCGCTAGTGAGTCAGCAACCCCTTTTATTTCATTCAATTGAAGTCAGTGGAAATAAAAATCAGGAGAGATGTGCAGATGTCCATCTTTATTGCATTTATAAATCTGAAGAATCTTATAGAATGCAGATCCTCTTTAAATAAAAGAATTCTGATTGAGAGGTACTGAGCTCAACAGAGGGAACTGAATTAACATCAGTAAATACATTAACAACTCTTGGGTGAATTATCGAGCTTGTCATTTCAGCTGTGTATGTTAATTCAGCTCCCTTTAACAATGTTAATCAGGGGTTGAGAACCTCGTGTATAATAAGGGAAAGCTAGAAATCCTAAATAAAAATAGAAGGCGATTTGGAAACCAAGTAAACATTTGAAATGAGAAACATTTCACCTGGAGAACCTGCATCAAAACAATGAGAACTTATTAAAGCATAAATAAGGAAAGTGCTGACTTGATAAATACTATATGCCATGGGCATAATAATATCAGCACAACCAACCAACAAACTACAATCTAGTTCAAGTCACTGAAGAGTGGTTGGGGATCCGAACTTTATCATACATCATATTGAAGTAAGCATGGTGTGTAACTGGGCTATTAGTGCTTCTGAAATCCAAAGGGTCATTAGTTATGAAATGCATAAACACAATAACAGTATTTCCTAGGGAGGTTTACCTTTCAGGATTAGTAGTCCAATTTAAAATAACACAAGTGTTAATTGGTTCAGTTTTGATTGTACTTTCACAAGCACAGCAGTTGGATATTGTGATATGAAGTATCATCTTGGCTCAGTGGTAGCACAGTCACCTCTGAGTCAAACCCTACTGCAGGACCTAATCTAGGCTGACACTCTGTTACAGTACTTAGGGAGTCCTACAATGTTAGAGATGCTATCTTTCAGCTGAGACACTAAGGTAAGGCTCAGATTGATGTAAAACATCCCATAACATTATTTGAAGAAGAGCAGAGTAGGTGCCCTGGCCAACATTTATCTTTCAACCAACATCACCAAAACACATTAAAGCCATTATCTCATTGCTGTCTGTGGGACTTTGCTGTGTGTGCCAATTGGCTGCCATGTTTGCCTACATAACTTCAAAAGCAATTCATATGTTATAAAGCACGCTGGGATATCCAGAGGACAAGAGAGGTGTTATATAAATGCAAGTTCTTCCATTTTTATCGTTAAAATTTGTGTCAGTGGAGAATTATCTGTTGCCAGACAAATGCACATATATGAAGGCCTTTCTTAATTGACTGGTGGATGTCCTGTGGCGTTGCTCGGGGGTATTCCAGGACCAGCAGCACAGACTCTGCTGTTCACCATGGTCCTGCTGCAACCTCAGTGCAACAGTGGTTCACCCAACATTGTCATAGGTGCAAATCTACTGGGGCAATATATCACGTGAAATGAGGTAAATGTATTGCTTACCTTACTGACTGTAATAGTACATGGTGGGAGAGGGTGTCGAGCAGCTGCTGGAACGTGAAGATCGGGCAGCCCTTGATCAGCTTCCAGGTGAGTGGGAGTCTGAGACAGAGGAGTGGCGCGAGTGAGAGTCTGAGACAGGGGAGTGGCGCGAGTGAGAGTCTGAGACAGGGGAGTGGCGGGGAGTGAGAGTCTGAGACAGGGGAGTGGTGGGGAGTGGGAGTCTGAGACAGGGGAGTGGCGGGGAGTGGGAGTCTGAGAGAGGGGAGTGGCGGGGAGTGAGAGTCTGAGACAGGGGAATGGCGGGGAGTGGAAGTCTGAGATAGGGGAGTGGGAGTCTGAGACAGAGGAGTGGTGGAGAGTGGGAGTCTGAGACCGGGGAGTGGGATTCTGAGAGAGTGGAGTGGTTGGGAATGGGAGTCTGAGACAGGGGAGTGGCAGGGAGTGGGAGTCTGAGACAGGGGAGTGGCAGGGAGTGGGAGTCTGAGACAGGGGAGTGGTGGGGCATGGGAGTCTGAGACAGGGGAGTGGGAGTCTGAGACAGAGAAGTGGCAGGGAGTGGGTGTCTGAGACAGGGAAGTGGCGGGTGTGGGAGTCTGAGAAAGGGGTATGGCAGGGAGTGGGAGTCTGAGACAGGGGAGTGGCGGGGAGTGGGAGTCTGAGACAGGGGCGTGGTGGGGCATGGGAGTCTGAGACAGGGGAGTGGCGGAGAGTGGGAGTCTGAGACCGGGGAGTGGGATTCTGAGACAGGGGAGTCAAGGGAATGGGGGTCTGAGACAGGGGAGTGGCAGGGAGTGGGAGTCTGAGACCAGGGAGTGGGAGTCTGAGACAGGGGAGTGGCGGGGAGTGGGAGTCTGCGACAGGGGAGTGGCGGGGAGTGGGAGTCTGCCACAGGGGAGTGGCGGAGAGTGGGAGTCTGAGACAGGGGAGTGGCGGGTGTGGGAATCTGAGACAGGGGAGTGGCGGAGAGTGGGAGTCTGCGACAGAGGAGTGGCAGGGAGTGGGAGTCTGAGACAGGGGAGTGGCGGGGAGTGGGAGTCTGAGACAGGGGAGTGGCGGGGAGTGGGAGTCTGAGACAGGGGAGTGGCGGGGAGTGAGAGTCTGAGACAGGGGAGTGGCGGGGAGTGGGAGTCTGAGACAGGGGAGTGGCGGGGAGTGGGAGTCTGAGACAGGGGAGTGGCAGGGAGTGGGAGTCTGAGACAGGGGAGTGGCGGGGAGTGGGAGTCTGAGACAGGGGAGTGGCGGGGAGTGGGAGTCTGAGACAGGGGAGTGGCGGGGAGTGGGAGTCTGAGACAGGGGAGTGGTGGGGCGTGGGATTCTGAGACCGGAGAGAGGGAGTCTGAGACAGGGGAGTGGTGGGGAGTGGGAGTCTGAGACAGGTGAGTGGCAGAGAGTGGGAGTCTGAGACCGGGGAGTGGCAGAGAGTGGGAGTCTGGGTCACGGGTGTGGTGGGGAGTGGAAGTCTGAGACACGGGACGCAACCTAATTCCAACCTAAAGCAGATTGATTTATTTTTGCCTTTTCTTTTAAAATAAAAGTTATAGTTGTAATACTGAAGTAATTTCATCTATAAAATGGTCTGTTGAAGGCCTCCTTTTGATTTCAGCTCCTCTGCACTGTCTCTTCAACTTGTTTTGATGCCCTCTTTGTTTTATTCCTTTTTAATATTTTGTTCCAACAAATCCTTTTCACTTAGATTATCACTGAACTCTATGTGATTCTCCCCGGCTCAACGCTTGAAAAATTGAGGCATTTATTATTTGAGAGACTGAAAAAACATTTGCTCCATCTCAAGAAGAAAATTCAAGTTAACAAACAATTTAGTTTTTCCAAGATGATTTGCTTATAAAACACCAAATATCAATTTTAATATGTTTCTAAAATAAATTAGTTTTTTTCCTGTATTGAACTGTTTTATTACTAGAGCTCTTGAATTTTTTCACGTCCCCTATTTTTTCCCCAGCTTTTCCTGCATTACTGAAATCTTGTAATTGCTTCAATTACAGTCAGCTTTCCGATGAATTGGCAGACAATGTGACTATTTTTGGGTCCACTTTATGTACCATTAGGAGTAGGAAAATTTTCAGAATCAGAAGAAATTGTTCAAACAACATAGTCGAAAACATTTTTCATAAAAACACCAGCAAACACAGAAAACTCAAACCAGTGCGGTAAAATGTATGTCAAATTGGGGGGACAAAATTATTAAGAAGCCTTTGACCCTTTGATCTCTATTGGCCATGATGCTTCCACCAAGCCCACTTCGGATTGGCAGAGGGAATACCCAATAGATTCCCTTCTTAAATGTATGGTAAGTTGAGCTAAACTTGACTTAAATGTATTAAAGAGAGAGAAAAAAGAAGGAAAAGCAGGAAGTAAAATTGTTCTAGGGGATAAACTACTTGCAATTTAACAGAATTGGCTTTACAAATTCGCACTCCCACTGCGGAGCTTTCCCTGTCAGGAGTGAATGTTGGAAATTTGGGCTTACACTTCTGACAGTTTTCCATCCATTATGAGAAACAGTTGGAAATGTGCACCAAATTGCTGATATGCATTCCTAGCAGACGTAGTTCCATGTCTGGACTGCAATTTCACTTCATTCTGCTGTTGTTATTCTGTGTGGAAGGAAGAAATTGTATTTACTTACCACCCTCCATGACCTCAGGACATCCCAAAGTGCTTCACAGCCAATGAAGTACTTTGAAATGTCGTAATGTAGGGAAATGCAGCAGTTAATTTGTGCACAGCAAGATTCCATCAACAGCAATGAGATAAATGACTATCACTCTTTTGGTGATGTTGGTTGAGGGACAAATATTGCCCAGGACACCGGGGAAAACTCCCCTGCTCTTCTTTGAATAGTGCCATGGGATCTATTATGTCCACCTGAGAGGGCGGATAGGGCCTCAGTTTAACGTCCCATCCTGCACCTCTGCCAGTGCAGCACTCCCTCAGAACTGCACTGAAATGTCAGTCTCGATTATGTGCTGACGTCTCTGGAGTCCTACAACCTTCTGACTCACAGAATGTTTCCACTGAGCCAAGGCTGACACCAAGAATATAAAAGCTCAGTTCTGTTATATTATAAATTGTCTCTCCAGTAGGACATTTTCTTTTCAGGATCTTTTATAAATCATTTGCAACCCAGATATTGGTCTGCTCTACCTGTGGCTCTATTTTTAAAAAAAAAGTAAATCCTACTTTTCTTGAGTAAATTATTTTTCTTGTTCTTTTAGGATATCCCTCACCCCATGCAACATTCATTTCCCCATTATTGATGGCTAGACATCCAGCCACCAGGCTGAACTAGTACCCATTGTTTTGTCCTTCACTTTTACCTCCTACTGGGAAAGCACCTTCCCACAAATAGCCATGTGGCGGGGGGGGGGGGGGGTAACATGGGGGGAGAGGAGAATTCTACTAACATGCTATACTGTTCCCTAAATCTTTCCCCTTTTTCTGAATTCTCCCCATGTCGGCATCTCTTGCCAACGAGGATGGACTGAAGACTTGCTCCCTGATCTCCAGGGCTGCGTTACGACCAGCCTCCAGGACTTATGCAAGAGTTTCCAGGGTCCTGGTCTGGATCCCTGTGTGTGGGGAGTTGGTGGGGGGATTCTGCCTTCCATTCAATATCTGCCAAGACTATAACTGACAAATCGGAAAGCTCCCTATGTAGAGTTTCCAACTCTGGTTGGTTGTATTTCTGGAGGTTTCATTTCATGATGCCCCCCCTCCTCCTCCAACTGACCCGCCCAGTCAAACAGTCTTTTCCCGATCACCAATGTTTTTATAAGCAATAAGTGAAATTGTTCAAAGAAATTGAGAAAAACGCCATTTTTTGAAAAAAATTGAAAAAAAACCCCTGTGATTTTTTTCCCTGGTGTTGCTCGCAGCAATGTCTAGGAGATTAATCTTCAATTCCTGGAGATTCCAGGGCAACCCTGGAGGGTTGGCATCTCTATCCCATTGTGGGAAATTCTGGGTGCGAACCCATGTCCCTTGGTGCACTACTTTGAAGCTCCAATATACTCGAACAGAAAGTCACCCTTTTAGTCATCTTAATTGAGCATTAGACTGCATCGAGAGAAAAAACATTAAATAGTTAAATATGTCTTTGTGTGCATTAGATGAAGGAACCAAAATGATGATTGCACACTGGTAAGAAACAAACGCCCTCTTGGCAGAATGTTTGCTGATCAATTTTTATTTTCTATCCACAAATATAAATTGTAGATATAAAGTATTTATAAACCCATTTCTTTGCATTCTCAGAAACAACCCCTTGCTACAGAGGTTTCGATGACTACTAATTTTAACATTAATTTAGAGATCTGTCACTTCAAATTAGCATCTATGCGCTATTCGCTAGACTTTGCTGATCTGGAAATGACTATTTAGCATGGAATCAGATTACAGGAGCCTCCAAGTGCTGTTAGTTCTCCACAAACGATATTAATTCCAAATTGCGCAACAAGTATGTTCTTATCTGACAGCATGGGATTGTGTTTGTATAGCTAGAGATGGCATCAGGTAGAAAATGCACAGAGCTCCCCAGGGAGAGGGTCTTCAGGAACCTTCTTGTAGAAAAATGACATTGAGTAACCCTCAAAAATATAGATAAAATAACATGGTAATGCAAGATTTCTGTGATGATTAAGAGTCTTGGGAGGCCTACTGGTAGGCATATACTACCAGTGCATAGATAGGTTGCTGTCCAAACCCTTGTATTGTGGGGAACATATGAACGTACAAAATTGACGAGCAGGAAAAGACCAGCTGGTCCATCAAGCCTGCCCCACACAGGCTTAAGCATCATGACTAGACACTGTCCACCACCACCCCTCCACCCTCCCACCCCACCACCTCCACCCTACCCCCCCAACCCCCCAACCCCCCACTGCTCCCACCACCCCCACTCCACCACCCCCACTCCACCACCCCCACCATACCCCCCCACCCCACCACCCTCACCCTACTCCACCCCCCTCCTAACCCCCCAAACCCCCCACCCACCCCTCCCACCACCCCCCCCACACCACCCCCCACCCCTCCCAACACCCCCCCCATCACTCCCCCCACCCCAAGCCATGTAATCTCTTAGGAGAGGAAAAAAAAAACAGGGACAATAAGGGATAAAATTCGCTGGAAAATCCCTCTCTGAACCCTGCTGGTAGTCATATACTTAAAATATATATATGTAAGTTGCTGTGCAAACCTGCTGAGAGACATTTCAGAGATTATTGAAACATGTACTTTAAGTAATATTTTTGCCACATTGCAATTTTCAGTTAGGGATTATCACCATAGTAGTGACTTATCACTTTAAATAAAATACCATTTGATCCATTTCTTAGGGGAGAGATCTCATTACCATTAACTAGTCTGTCAATTTCCAATTTTTGAAACCCTCTACTCAACCAGTACTGTAAGTCCAATTCCAACATGATTTTGATAGTGCCTACAGTCTTAATCCAATACATTTTCAATTTTTCAAAAATGTTGACAGACAGCATAAAATGACTGGTTGTTTAAGCCGTTGTTATGAAGGATGATTCAATTCTAATGGTGTTTTCGGTTTTCTTTTCAATGTATGTTCCAAATCTAACAGCATTATTTTGGATAACTGCATCAGAATTTGCAATTGCAAATTTTGTTATGGACTTTTTTTAATGTTTCAAATTTCACGTTATCCATGCTTCTGAGCATTTTAAGTATCAGCTCCTTTTAATCTTCTTTACTCTGAAGAAAATAAGTTCAGTTCCTGAGGAACTTAAGCCTAGAAATAACTGTTGCCAATATTAGCAGATTAATGTTTAATACACTGCAGTAACATCCCAGTATAAAACAAAAAGAATCAATGTGTTCTTGTACAAGACTCTACTTGGGCCTCATCTAGAATACTGTGTCCATTTTTGGTCCCCTCACATGATGGGTGACATGGAGGCCCTGAAGAAGGAGTGCTGAATTGTAAATGTGTGCATCTTTTAGGCGAGATGTTAAATCGAGGCCCCGTCTGTGTGTTCAGGTGGCTGTAAAAGATCCCATGGCATTATTTGAAGAAGTTTTCCTGCTGCCCTGGCCAACATTCCTCCCTCAACCAGAACAGGAGTTGGCTGTTGTTGGCTGGTCTTTAATCTCGTTTGCTGTCTATGCGGCCTTACTGTGAGCAAATTGGCTGCCACATTTGCCTTCAAAACGACAATGAATGTGAAGCACTTTGGGATATTCTGAGGACGCGATAGACATTTTATAAATTATGTTCAATCTTTCTTACCCTTTTAAAACCTTCACCAATTTTGAAAACTACTATTAAGCTCCTTTAACCTTCTTCAGAACTGTCAGCTATATCATATGCATACTTACTGTCAGCTCTGACCATAATATCCAGGCTCAGATTGACACTAATTACCTCCACTGGAAAAAAGCTTCAGCCTCAAGTGTCTTCTGTCAATTTCCAATCTTTTGTGCTAATCACAAATCCACCTTCCTTTCTGGTTACCACTTCCATGGATATAATCAATTACTTCCAAAAGAATGACAAAAAACATGTATTTCTCTCAATTTTCATTAAGAACATAGTTGGGCTTCAAATAAATTTTAACAGGGCATCTCAAAAGTACCATCTCAGGTTCCTGAAAACGAAGCCCCATTTCCTTTCAAATTATGACCTTATCCCTGCCCACAAGAAAGATCCTAATCATCCTTTTCAGCCTTGGAGGACCACGGTTAATTTTAAATCTCAGTAACATGCTCATTTTATACTTCTCCATTCAGCTCCAGAGAGAGAGATTGGAAGATGTCCCCAGCTTTGCATGTCAGTTTCAATTTTTTGGAGTGATGGAGTAAGGTTAAAATACATCGTCCTGCACTGGAAAGACACTGTGGCCCAGATAGTGGAGGGGTTCTTTACTCCATTGAGCTCCTAATTCTAGCCATGCTGCTGAAGACGTCGCCAGTCTGAGCCCAGATATTGAACCAAGGGTCTAATGAGAGGGATGAACTTAAAGTAATTAGGATTAGTAAAGAAAAAGTTTTAGAAAAATTAATGGGACTAAAAGCCGACAAATCCCCTGGACCTGATGACCTACATCCTAGTGTTTTAAAAGAGGGTGGCTGCAGAGATAGTGGGTCCATTGGTTTTGATCTTCCAGAATTCCCTAGAATCTAGAACGATCCCCGTGGATTGGAAGGTAGCAAATGTAATCCCGCTCTTCAAGAAAGGAGGGAGAGAGAAAACAGTGAATTACAGGCCAGTTAGCCTGACATCAGTAGTAGGGAAAATGCTAAAATCTATTATTAAGGACCTAGTAACAGGGCACTTAGAAAATCATAATATGATTAGGCTTTATGAAAGGGAAATCGTGTTTGACAAATCTATTCGAGTTTTTTGAGGGTGTAACTAGCAGGGTAGATAAAGGGGAACCAGTGGATGTAGTACATTTGGATTTTCAAAAGGCATTCGATAAGGTGCCACGTTACAGGTTGTTACACAAGATTAGGGCTCATGAGATTGGGGGTAATATATTAGCATGGATTGAGGATTGGTTAACAGACACAAAAAAAAGAGTAGGAATAAACAGGTCATTTTCCGGTTGGCAGGTTGTAACTAGTGGGGTGCCTCAAGGACCGGTGATTGGGCCTCAACTATTTACAAACTATATTAATGACTTAGATGAAGGGACCGAGTGTAATGTATCCAAGTTTGCTGATGATACAAAGCATGGTGGGAAAGTAAGCTGTGAGGAAGACGCAAAGAGTCTGTGGTTCGGATCTGGAATGCATTGCCCGAGGGAGTGGTGGAGGCAGATTCAATCATGGCCTTCAAAAGAGAACTGGATAAGTACTTGAAATGAAAAAAATGTGCAAGGCTACAGGGATAGGGCAGGGCAGAGGGACTAGCTGGATAGAGCCGGCGTGGACTCAATGGGCCGAATGGTCTCCTTCTGTGATGTATCCTTCTATGATTCAGAGGCTGCAAAGGGATATAGACAGGTTAAGTGAGTGGGCGAGAAGGTGGCAGATGGAGTATAATGTGGGGAAATGTGAGGTTATTCACTTTGGTAGGAAGAATAGAAAAACACAATATTTTTTAAATGGTGAGAAACTATTAAATGTTGGTGTTCAGAGAGATTTGGGCATCCTTGTACATGAAACATAGAAAGTTAACATGCAGGTACAGCAAGTAATTAGGAAGGCAAATGGTATGTTGGTCTTTATTGCAAGGGGGTTGGAGTACAAGAGTAAGGAAGTCTTGCTGCAATTGTACAGGGCTTTGGTGGGACCACACCTGGAAAACAGTGTGCAGTTTTGATCTCCTTATCGAAGGAAGGATATACTTACCTTAGCGGCAGTGCAACGAAGGTTCACTAGATTGATTCCTGGGATGAGTGTGTTGTCCTATGAGGAAAGATTGAGTAGAATGGGCCTATACTCTCTGGAGTTTAGAGGAATGAGAGGTGATCTCATTGAAACATATAAGTTTCTAAGAGGGCTTGACAGGGTAGATTCTGAGAGGATGTCTACCCTGGCTGGAGAGTCTAGAACTAGGGGGCATTGTGTCAGGATAAGGGGTCGGACATTTAGGTCTGAGATGAGGAGGAATTTCTTCACTCAGAGGGTTGTGAATATTTGGAGTTCTCTACCCCAGAGGCCTGCAGGTGCTCAGTCGTTGAGTATATTCAAGACTGAGATCAATACATTTCTAGGGGAATAAAGGAATATGGGGTTCATGCGGGAAAGTGGAGTTGAGGATATTATTGAATGGCAGAGCAGGCTCGAGGGGCCTACTCCTGCTCCTATTTCTTATGTTCTTATGTTCCATGATGGGAGTGGGATGTTAAGGCCAGAAAGAAAGTATTCACCTGGCTGTTGTTATCTGTTCACTTTTAAATGGTCATTGGTGCTGGCCTGGAACCACTGTCTTAGACCCATGTGATGGGTGGCCAGGGGAACCACTGATAGACAAGTAGAAGAGGGTGCATGGCCTCATAGGAGGATGGATTCTCGTCCCCATTTTGATGCAACTTATTCCTCTCGTGGAGCAGGGGCACAAACTTAAACACCTAAGAACCCCGGTGAGAAAACGTACGTCGAGTGTCATGGGATATAGTACTTAAATACACAGTGGTCCATGAATGTACAGTAATGTCTAAGAAACTGGGTAGGCTGAGACATTGAGACCAGGGAGTGGAGCAGTGCAGTAGGGAGTAGAGAATGGAGCCGGGACCAGAGTAGTGGGCAGGGAATATAACACAGGGCCAGGGAGGTGAAGTGGGACATGAAGTTGAAGCAGAAGTGGAGTGTGATTGGTTTCCTTATATCTGGAACCGAAAGTGGCAAAGTCCAAAGGCTTGAAGAGGGTGGAGGGATTCCTGGAGCTGGTGCTGGGAGCTCGTCTTCTTAGGGCCAAGGCTGGGAGTGCAGTCATGCTCAAGGCTGAAGCCAGATGTGCAACCAATCTCAGAGCTGAGGCTGGGAGTCCAGGCATTCCTGGGGCCAAGGCTGGGGCCGGAAGCATTCCTGGGGCCAAGGCTGGGGATGGAAGCATTCCTGGGGTCAAGGCTGGGGATGGAAGCATTCCTGGGGCCAAGGCTGGGGATGGAAGCATTCCTGGGGCCAAGGCTGGGGATGGAAGCATTCCTGGGGCCAAGGCTGGGGATGGAAGCATTCCTGGGGTCAAGGCTAGAACAGAGGCTGGTGAGAGAGACAATGTCAGTTCTGTGTGACAGTAAGTGTGTTTGTACCATTTCTTTTTTATTATCTATTGGAGACTTTTCTATGAACAGAAATTGCTTGAAACAGCAGATACGTTAGCACCTATAAAGAGAAAAGACATGTTAATATTTTGGGTGTAATTGCCTTGTCAGAACTCTTTTCTCTTTAAAGATACAGACAGACTCACAGTGTATTTTTTAAATTTCAGATTTTCAGCTTCCGTAGTTATTTTTATTTTTAGCTCCTCTATGTAGTTAGCTATGTTGTTTTTCATGTCAAAGTTATCTCAGATAAAGTTCAAAAGTTCATGCTTTATTGTGTTTTGCGATTTCAACAAAATTATTTGAAGCTACCTTCAATTATTCACAAAGTCCTAGTGATGGATCTGTTGGGTTTTAGTGAAATCAGTTCTTTTCCATTGCTGGGCAGGAGGAGAAGAGCAGGGCTTACAAACAGCACCTTCTGGCACACGCTATGAATGGCCCAGCCTTGCTGCCTGTCATACAAAAAATCCTGTTGTGTTATTCCTTTACTTCTGTCCTTGCTCCAAAATGTTCATTTACCTCAGAAGGAAGGCAGCTTTAACATACATTCAGAGTGTTTACATATTAATACTGAGAATGAGTCTGCTGCTTGTTACTGTGGGAGGGCCTGGACTCAAGTCTTGAGGGGGGGGTGGTGGGTTGTGCGGAAAGAGAGGTGGATCTCCAGGATGGAAATGTTATTGGAGTGATTTTAAACACTGAGAAGGCGCCTGTATGTGTACAGTTTCCTTTGAAATATATTCTTGGGTTCCTGACTAAACAAACTGGCAGCCAAAATCATTTCCATTATTTTGTGTAATTTTGCTGGTTCCCCTTCTTCTTGCTGGTTGTTTTTGCTGCATGATGTTTTATGACTGCCGATTCTTGAATGGATACCTCATTGGTACTTCTTGATTGACACCTTTGGTTGGTGATTGCAATTTGAGGCCCCAGGTTTCCTTATAGGGTCCAGAGAAGCAGTCCTGCTCCTTCTATCACTAAGGAAACCATTAAAAAATAAAACCATCTCACCCCTTTGGCCCTCTTCTGGGCCTGCTGCTCCTTAGTGCTCGTTGTTGCTGGCAAGACTGGCATCAGGTGCTGCCCTCGCTGAAGAACAGTTAAAATGGAGTCACAGTCTGGATGACATCATCAGAGCACTACTCTTGCATTTCGATCAGGTCCTCGCCCGCCTGAGCAGGTCCTCGCCCGCCGGAGTAGGTCCTCGCCCGCCGGAGTAGGTCCTCGCCCGCCTGAGCAGGTCCTCGCCCGCCGGAGTAGGTCCTCGCCCGCCTGAGTAGGTCCTCGCCCACCTGAGTAGGTCCTCGCCCACCTGAGTAGGTCCTCGCCCGCCTGAGTAGGTCCTTGCCTGCTTGGAGGGAGGGTCCGACACGTTGCCCGAAACGCTGCTTCCCAAATGGTGAGAGGCGTGAAGTCAGCCGGACTGGGTGAGTACCACACCGCAGCGATTTTAACCACGCCCTCCACTCCCCGTTCATCTCGGGCACAAGGGGTTAAAATTGGGCCTTCAGGATTGATGTGTGCCATCAGGCGGGTATTGAGAGTGCCCAAGATCATTCTACTTAGGGCTTTTACAATCAGTAGAGAGAGAGGAGAAAGTCATCCTATTAGTCCAGGCTGGATTTCATCTCACATCCTCAAAGTGAAAGGACATTGAAAGAAAGATAGAATGTGCATTTATATGGCGCCTTTCACGACATCAGGGCGTTTCAAAGCGTTTTACAGCCAATGAAGCACTTTTTTGATGTGTAATCACTGTTGTAATGTGCATCACCCAGGACTCCAGTGTTGGATATTCTTAATAACACCGAGGTGATTTTAATTATCACATTAATGAGGTGACCTTGGCTCCTTGAGGGATCCCCACCAAATGCAAATTCTTCCTCCTCGTTCTGTTCTCATGTCTCCCAGCTTCCTTTGCTAAAGCTGGATGATTTCTCCAACAGCTGCGATGCCCCAGACCTGTTGTTCTGGTTCTTCTTTTACCCCCACCCCACCCCGCAATCACCATTATGTTGCGGAAGGCAGCATTAAAACACATCACTTTTTTTTAAATCCAATCCTTCCCAGTTTGACAATAGTGTCTTGGGTTTTTCATCGTCAGTGTTCCTGTGCTTATCAGCCATGTCCATCCTCTCCGATTGATTCTGGGCCACTGCCAAAAAAGAAATCATCAGGAACAGCATGGGGTGAGATTACTCTGCATTACAGCTAATGCATGCACTAAGTGTGCATTAATGTGTAATAGTTTGATGCATTAACATTAATAAAGAAATAGTGCATTTTTGCCAACACCTCCCGCAAATTTCCCTGAACTGGAATAATGCACATTAACACACCGACCCACCATTAACAGCTTTTTTTGGCTTGTTAAGCACAAATTGAAGGTAAATATGCAAATTTGCATATGCTTGTTTTCCAGCCGACATTGCATTAATGACATTCGCTGTAAAAGTGCTGTGAAAGCAGCAGAAATCCATGTTCCAACTAACCCATATCTCTGAGAAGCCAACTATCCAACAAAAACAACCACCTGCATTTATATAGCCCCTTTAACATTGTAAAATATCCCAAAGCACTTCACAGGATCATTATCAAACAAAATTTGAGACCGAGCCACATAAGGAGATATTAGGACAGGTGACCAAAAGCTTGGTCAAAGAGGTAGGTTTTAAGGAGGAGAAAAAGGCAGAGAGATTTAGGGAGGGAGTTCCAGATCTTAGGGCCCAGACAGCTGAAGGTACGGCCGCCAATGGCAGGCCGAAGGAAATCGGAGATGCGCAAGAGGCCAGAATTGGACAAGCACAGAGATCTCGAAGGGATGCAGGTCATAGAATCATAGAATCATAGAAAATTTACGGCACAGAAGGAGGCCATTCAGCCCATCATGTCCGCGCCAGCTGAGAAACGAGCCACCCAGCCTAATCCCACTTTCCCGCATTTGGTCCGTAGCCCTGCAGGTCACGGCTGTTCAGGTGCACATCCAGGTATTTTTTAAATGAGTTGAGGGTTTCTGCCTCTACCACCCTTTCAGGCAGTGAGTTCCAGACCCCCACCACCCTCTTGGTGAAAATATTTTTCCTCATTTCTGCTCTAATCCTTCTACCAATCACTTTAAATCTATGCCCCCTGGTTATTGACCCCTCTGCTAAGGGAAATAGGTCCTTCCTATCCACTCTATCTAAGCCCCTCATAAATTTGTACACCTCAATCAAATCACCCCTCAGCCTCCTGTGTTCCAAGGAAAACAACCCCAGCCTATCCAATCTGTCGCCATAGCTAAAATTCTCCAGTCCTGGCAACGTCCTCGTAAATCTCCTCTGCACCCTCTCTAGTGCAATTACATCCTTCCTGTAATGTGGTGACCAGAACTGTGCACAGTACTTGAGCTGTGGCCTAACTAGTGTCTCATACAGTTCCAGCATAACCTCCCTGCTTTTATATTCTATGCCTGGGCTAATAAAGGAAAGCATTCCATATGTCTTCTTAACCACCTTATCCACCTTCAGGGATCAGTGGACATGCACTCCAAGGTCCCTCACTTCCTCTACACCTCTCAGTATCCTCCCATTTATTGTGTACTCCCTTGCCTTTTTTGCTCTCCCCAAATGCATTACCTCACACTTCTCCGGATTGAACTCCATTTGCCACTTTTCTGCCCATCTGACCAGTCCATCGATATCTTCCTGCAGTCTACAGCTTTCCTCCTCACTATCAACCACACGGTCTATCTTTGTGTCATCTGCAAATTTCTTAATCATTCCCCCTACGTTTAAGTCCAAATCATTAATATATACCACAAAAAGCAAGGGACCTAGTACCGAGCCTTGCGGCACCCCACTAGAAACAGCCTTCCAGTCGCAAAAACACATGCCGATCATTACCCTTTGCTTGCTGCCACTGAGCCAATTTTGGATCCAATTTGCCACTTTCCCTTGGATTCCATGGGCCTTTACTTTTTTGACCTGTCTGCCATGTGGGACCTTGTCAAAAGCCTTGCTAAAATCCACGTAGACTACATCAATTGCGCTGGTCTGGAGGTGGTTAAGAAGATAGGGAAGGGCGAGGCCATGGCCAACTTGTCTTCACCTGGAATAATTGGGGACCCACGAGGTCTAGCATGGGGCAGAGCAGGACACCTTTTTAAGTATGACTAGAATGTATTAATCTGCATGGCAGCATGGGTGCATCAGCAATTGGGCATTTTTGAAGAGAAAAGTGGAGATGATCAAAGAGCAGGGTCAGGGAGATCATTAGGCATTGTTCTCTGACTATATATGCTGTGCCTATATGCATCTCTTCACTTCACCTGACGAAGGAGCAAAGCTCCGAAAGCTTGTGATTTCAAATAAAGCTGTTGGACTATAACCTGGTGTTGTGCGACTCCTTACAAATGTAAGGGGAGAGTCAGTAGATTGACTACTACCCTAAGAAACATGTCTACTGCCAGTGACTGAGCTTCTTCAACTTTACTAAGGAGCATTAGTACTGCAGCGGTTCAAGAAGGTGGCTCACCACCATCTTCTCAAGGGCAATTAGGGATGGGCAATAAATGCTGGCCTCGCCAGCGATACCCACATCCCACGAACAAATAATTTAAAAAATGATATGAAGAAGCTATGTCTTGTCAAGGAAAGCACAGGTGAATTATACTAACTCCTGGAACCAATCCTGCAACCAAGGAGCAACATTGGCAATGCCATTAGGGATGAAGATGATGAGAC
This sequence comes from Heptranchias perlo, assembly GCF_035084215.1. NCBI lineage: Eukaryota > Metazoa > Chordata > Chondrichthyes > Hexanchiformes > Hexanchidae > Heptranchias > Heptranchias perlo. The sequence goes on from NC_090326.1 coordinate 22,854,632, forward strand.
ACTCAACTTCTTTTGCCATTGGTTCCTTACAGGAGACTTGACAAGGATCGGTCAGTCTGTGCTGCGCTGTTGCATTATCTGGAAGACAGGTGCCTTATTTCAACACGCTGCCGGGTTTCTGTACACCATTGGTAGTACCAGAGTAACGTGGACTCAAGTGGTGCGATCAAGGAAAACACAAGACAACAAACAGTCTTTTAGGCTAAACTACTTTTTATTATATACACAGCTACAGTCACACAATTTCATACAACTGTGCAAAACTGGAGAATGTCATCAAGGCTGCTGGATGATCAATCCATTCGCACTTGAGGTTTAACACGTTGACTTCTTCCTAGATGGATCTCCTTGTCTTCCCACTGACTGTAGCCCTGTCCTGCTCCTTTGTCCTCTTCTTATTTTATTCTTCTCGGTTGGGGCGTGAGTAACAGTTTCTGAAAGTTCTACTTTAGCCAACCACACACTGTTATTTAGTCATGATGTGGAGATGCCGGTGATGGACTGGGGCTGACAATTGTAAACAATTTTACAACACCAAGTTATAGTCCAACAATTTTATTTTTAATCCCACAAGCTTTCGGGGGCTTCCCCCTTCTCAGGCGGTTTGTTATTTAGTCCTTCTTAATTGGATGGTGATTGATGGCCTTATATATGAGTCGAATTAAATTGCCAGACCAGGTACAGTCCCAGACATGTCCCATTATCAACTGCATTGTCTGCTCTCGAGTTGCTTGTTTCCTTTTCACAGGCACTCGGGTTAACGATCTTCCTCATTCATTAATTCTTTGTTAATTGGTGATCCCAGGCTGACCCAGTCATCCTGTCCTTTGCAGAGGTTTTGCAATAGGGTCCAAAAAGTTTTAACCCTTTAAATTCCACAACAGTCCCTGTGGATTGGAAGGTAGCAAATGTAACCCTGCTATTCAAGAAAGGAGGGAAGAGAGAAAACAGGGAACTACAGGCCAGTTAGCCTGATATCAATAGTAGGGAAAATGCTAGAATCTATTATTAAGGATGTAGTAACAGGGCACTTAGAAAATCATAATATGATTAGGCAGAGTCAACACGGTTTTATGAAAGGGAAATCGTGTTTGACAAATCTATTCGAGTTTTTTGAGGGTGTAACGAGCAGGGTAGATAAAGGGGAACCAGTGGATGTAGTATATTTGGATTTTCAAAAGGCATTCGATAAGGTGCCACATAAGAGATTGTTACACAAGATTACAGTTCATGGGATTGGGGGTAATAATTAGCATGGATTGAGGATTGGTTAACAGATAATAAACAGAGAATAGGAATAAACAGGTCATTTTCGGGTTGGCAGGCTGTGGGGTGCCGCAAGGATCGGTGCTTGGGCCTCAGCTATTTACAATCTATATTCAGGACTTAGATGAGGGGACCGAGTATAATGTATCCAAGTTTGTTGATGATACAAAGCTAGATGGGAAAGTAAGCTGTGAGGAGGACACAAAGAGTCTGCAAAGGGATATAGACAGGTTAAGTGAGTGGGCAAGAAGGTGGCAGATGGAGTATAATGTGGGGAAATGTGAAATTATCCACTTTGGTAAGAAGAATAGAAAAGCAGAATATTTTTTAAAAGATGAATGACTAAGAAATGTTGGTATTCAGAGGGATTTGGGTGTCCTTGTACATGAATCACAGAAAATTAACATGCAGGAATAGCAAGCAATAAGGAAGGCAAATGTTATGTTAGCCTTTATTGCAAGGGGGTTGGAGTATAAGAGTAAGGAGGTCTTGCTGCAAATATATAGGGATCTGGTGAGACCACACCTAGAGCACTGGGTACCTAAGGAAGGATATACTTGCCTTAAAGGAGGTACAACGAAGTTTCACTAGATTGATTCCTGGGATGAGAGGGATGTTCTATGAGGAGAGATTGAGTAGAATGGGCTTATATTCTCTGGAGTTTAGAAGAATGAGAGGTGATCTCATTGAAACGTATAAAATTCTTAGAGAGCTTGACAGGGTAGATGCTGAGGTGCTGTTGCCCCTGGCTGGAGAGTCTAGAACTAGGGGTCATAATCTCAAGATAAGAGGTCGGCCATTTAAGGTTGAGATGAGGAAACATTTCTTCACTCAGACGGTTGTGAATCTTTGGAATTCTCTTCACCAGAGGGCTGTGGATGCTCAGTCGTTGTGTATATTCAAGACTGAGATTGATGGATTTTTGGACTTTAGGGAATCAAGGGATATGGGGATAGGGCAGGAAAATGGAGTTGAGGGAAAAGATCAGCCACGATCTTATTGAATGGCGGAGCAGGCTCGAGGGGCCGTATGACCTACTGCTGCTCCTATTTCTTATGTTCTTATGTTCTTAAATCCTTCAGTCCCTCCTGAAGTATATTGGATGATTTCCTGACAATGCACTTAGCCTTTGGACACTCTCCCTGCATAGGTATACATGTGTACATTGTAACACAATCAATTAGCACATATTAAAAACATACATCATATCCACTTCCTACTGTTCCTTTCTTTCAAAAACCTTCTTCCCAAAGTCTTTTTACTGCTCTTCCCTCCTCTCGTCTATGTAAGGTGTTAACCAAACACCTCAACCAACTAATTTGTAGGGTCCTAGCTGTACCAGACGTGTGGGGATCATATATCCCATTTCATAGAGATTTACGGCACAGAAGGAGGCCATTCGGCTCATTGTATCTGCGCTGGCCGAAAAAGGGCCATCCAGCCTAATCCCACTTCCCAGCTCTTGGTCCGTAGCCTTGTAGGTTGCAGCACTTCAAGTACACATCCAAGCACCTTTTCAGTGCAATGAGGGTTTCTGCCTCTACCACCCTTTCAGGCAGTGAGTTGCAGACCTCCGCCATCCTCTGGGTGAAAACATTTTTCCTCCGCTCCCCTCTAATCCTTCTACCAATTACTTTAAATTTCATAGGGCAGCTCACATTCTCTTCTCCCTTATTCGTATGTCTTTTCCTTAGTGGTAAAACAATATTCCTCTTCTCCCTTATAGGCCACTATGGTACCGTTCCAATTGTTGATCACCCACATGTCACAATTTGGTGACTTATCTCCAAACGTACAGCCACATGACCCGGTATCATACATATTATTGCTATTACAGGCCCAGGCATCCCCATGGTGTTTGCAATTATTTAACCCTATTGTTTCCCATTTTTCCCCTTTTCTAAGGGTTCTTGGAGGATCTTTGTATCCTATCCAGTGAGTCCCATTTAATCTTCCAATATTACTCACGGTGTACATTGCCTGTCCTGGTTGGTATTCGTATCAGGATTCCAAAGATATCTGGTCTAGTGGTGTGGTTACAAGGCAATCCGGCCATGTGCACCCTCACAATTCTCTGGATCAGACACAAATTCTCCTGGTAGTCATTCTAACAGTTGCTCATCAGTGTCTGCCCGCTGCGTCATCCCTTAATCCTTTTGCAATCCTCCTCTCCCAGTGTCCTAAATACATACTGCAAACTACATCCCTACACGCATTTCAGGCGATGATTTCTTAATTTTCTATGATTTCTTTCATTTTATCCCAATTGTAAATTCCCTGAACAATCTCATTTAACGATATCAGCCCCTCCCGTAGTTCATTAATTCCTCCTCTATGTTGCCTGTTGATTCGATCTAACAGGTCTTTTAATTGAACCCTCAACCTTTTCTGGTCGTGCTATTGGTTTTCAACATTCAACTTATTAAATGCAGGTCCGGCTGCTGCTGCCCCTGCCACCCAGCCTGTCACTGATCGTTTTGTCCTCCTTCCTCCCCCCTTTTCCACTTTGTGCTGGCTGTTCCACTCATCTCCAGCCACTCTTTTCTAAAAATCCTCCAAAAGCGACGTTAACTATGTTCTAGCCCAGATTATGTGGTGCATTTCATATAGGCCTGAGGGCAAAGTTACATTGGTTAAATCAATAATTAACAGGCACGGTTTCATCTCGTACATTGGCATATACAACTTGGTAGGTGACTTGAGCCACCAATCCATTATCATCATCTCACGTGGTGAAAATCCTCTCATCACACGTTAGTTTGCGTTTCTCTTTGTCCCATTCCACCCTTATCCTTACATCATTTCTTCCTACCCCATACGTCATACTTCGGTGAAAATACCCATCACATCCACACTGTCCCTCGTGTCGCTTGTGATCGTAGGGAAAACATAGTTGCCAAATTGGGTTTTTATCATCTCCTTCCCCTTGTTTGACTATTACATATGGCACTCCATTCGTCTTTGGGTCATATCGGATGGTCGTTTTCTCCTTTTGTTGTACAAAACCCCAAACTTCTTCTTGATTTCAGAGAAATAACATCTGCAAGGTATTGGTATTCCATGCTTCTGGCCCCTCCTTTGATCTTCCTCTCTACCCCGAGGGACCTAGCATCTAATTACTTGGCCCCCGTGAGGTCCATGTGAAATTGGTATTCCACTTGATCTGACATTGCAATACAAGTGGAGCTCCGACCTTCACTTTCCCTGGTTGCCCTTGTACTTGGATGTGATATTTTCCTGCTGTCAGTTTTGCTTTACCCACCGCAATCCCCAAGGCAACCATGCCCATCAATTGTACAAACATTTTCTTTATTGTATTCCAGGCAGCACCACAGTATTCCTCTGCTTTCTGTAGATAAAACAGAGGATTCCCTAGGTTAACAATACCTGTTCGTTGTTAATATCAATTTTCTTTTATTATTTCTGCTTGTTTCACCCTTTCTTCTTACTGAGTATGGAGTATGGGGAAATACTTTGCCTAGTATCATGCCATCCTCTGTCCCACTATGGCATTCAGACCATAGGTTTCTGGTTCTGAAGTGAGCCTCAGTCAGAGCTGCATCAGGAGGGGCGATGATTCGCCCGCCCCTATCCTCATCATCCCAAATCATAGTTTGTTTTTACCATCACTTGTGGGCCTACTTCCCACTCAACAGTTTTGACTTTGGCATCAAAGTACATTTTATTTGCCTTCTGTGAATGTCCAGTATCCTCAGCAGCAAATACCTGGATGTCTTGCAGTTGTTTCACCAAATGATTCAGATAATTTTCTTGGTTTAAAGCCTGTGCCTCAGGAGATGTGAGCATTCAACTCTTTGGCATCATCACCCCACCAGTCATGATTTCATGTGGGCTTACTTTTGTGGTGCGACTCTCCTGAGATCACACGGCCATCGGGGCTAATGGCAGTAACTGGTCCCAAGTCTTTGGGGACTGGCCAATTAACTTTATCAGCATTGTTTTCAATGTCTGATTCATTCTCCCAACTATCCCTGATGAGGTTGGGTTATGTGAAATGTGGAATCTGGTTTTGATCCCCAACAATTGCATTGCATGCTGCTTTACCCTCCCCGTGAAATGACTCCCTTAGTCGGAGTCAGTGACTTTTAGCAGGCCCCATCGAGTAAATACATGGTTGATTAGAATCTTTGCAGTGGCTTGTGCTTTGGCGTTGGGTGTGGGAAATGCTTCCACCCTCTTGAAGAACATGTCAACCACTACCAGGATTTACTTATTTACTCCAGTAGATGGAGGAAATGGCCCTACATAATCAATTTGTAGGTTTGTCCATGGTCCAGCTGCCGGTCTAGTGTGACGCAACAATGCCTTCTTAACATTCATATCAGGTTTATGCTGTACAGATATAAGGCAGTTGTAACAATAATGTCCTACATCCCTTTTCATTCCTGGCCACCAGGCTATATCCTTGAGTTGGTTCATTGTCCAAAGCTGTGGGGTATCATGTGCCTGGTACAACATCTGATTTCTCTGTTCTTTGGGTACTACCCATTTTCCCTCATATAAGAGTATATCACCTTTTAACTCTAGTTTTGGTTTGTTGGCGTATTCCCCCTGGGGGTGTTTTTTATTCTTCAGGGCTTGTTTGCTTTTGGGCCTGTTCCAAATTTATGGGTTTGGGGAGAGTTTGTAAGGCACACAAGATGCCCACTGACTGGGTTAATTCCCTGGGATCCCAATCTATATCCTCCTCTGCTCCTTTCCTGGTTAAATCATTCGCCCTCTGATTTCCTTTCCATTTCGGCTCATTTTTGGTGTGGGGTTTCACCTTGTGTACAACTATAATGCTGGGCGTTTCCTAAACGGGATATATTATGTACTGTAACATTTCCGTGGATGGTAGGGGTTTCCCAACTGCCGAGGCGAAGCCCCGTTTTTTCCCAAATAGTTAAGTATTCAGTAAGAGAGTTACACATGTACATTGAATCAGAGTGGAGAGTATACAGTGTAGGGAACTCGATGGGATGGCTTATGACATATACCACTGCCACTAGCTCTGTCGCCTGTGCTGACAGGGTGGAAGGCAGTTTAACTGCAATCTCCAGTCCACCCCACTCTCCCTCTTCTCGAGAAATGCTGCAACCAGTTTTCTGTTCTCCCTGATCGACCTTGCTAGACCCGTCTATAAAGATGTGCATGGCCTGCTCTGATGGGTGTACTCCGTCTAAAATGGGGCATAACCCTTCATTTCCTGTTTCCACTTGATAACTATATGGTTCTCCCTGATATGGCAGATTGCCTGCCAATTGGGGTGGATCTGCGTTATAGTGGACCTCCAAGTCCCTTCCCTGTAGTAAGAGCATCCATCTAGCCAGTCGGACATTTGGTACTGCTCCATCCTTAAGCCTTCCATCTAATAATAGTTTGTTTGCAGGTAGAGCAGTGCTAACCCTACTCTATAGGTAAAATGCTGTACTGCCCAAAAGGTTGCCATTAAGTGCTTTTCACAGGTGGAATAGTTTACTTCTGCTGGAGTGAGAACCTTTGAAGCAGATACCACGGGCCTCTGTTGTCATGGGTCTTTTGGTAAGGACTGCGGAAATAGCATATCCTGAAGCAGCCATTTCCAAATAAAAGGGTTTACACCCATCGGGTGCACACAGCAGCGGCACCTTTTGTAATGCCTCCTTCAGCCTCAGTACATGCTGGTGTCCATTCCCACTCTGCGTTTATCTTCAGCAAGGCACAGAGAGGTGCGCTTAGAGTGGAAAAATCCTCAATAAAACCTCTGCAGTATCCTACGAATCCCAAAAAGGATCGTACCCTGTTCACCGAATCTGGTAATGTACATCTGCTGCTGCTTTTACCCTTGCCACGTGATTCCTCTACCCACTCTCCCAAAAATGATAGGGCTGGTTGTGCTATTTGTGGTTTTTTCGGGTTCAGCTTAAAATCCTCCTCTCTTAAAAGTGCCAATAGTTCATCTAACAGTGGCAGATGTGTTGCCACGTCAGGAGTGTGTAACAATACGTCATCCATGTACTGCACCAAATATTCCGGCCGGCTGAACCTTTTCAGTCTGCGAGCCATCATTTGGTGGAAAATCGATGGCGAGTTGTGAAAACCCTGTGACAAGCATGGCCAGGTGTAGTATTGTGAAAACCCTGTGACAAGCATAGCCAGGTGTACTGTTGTAAAACCCTGTGACAAGCATGGCCAGGTGTAGTATTGTGAAAACCCTGTGACAAGCATAGCCAGGTGTACTGTTGTAAAACCCTGTGACAAGCATGGCCAGGTGTAGTATTGTGAAAACCCTGTGACAAGCATGGCCAGGTGTAGTATTGTGAAAACCCTGTGACAAGCATGGCCAGGTGTAGTGTTGTAAAACCCTGTGACAAGCATGGCCAGGTGTAGTATTGTGAAAACCCTGTGACAAGCATGGCCAGGTGTAGTGTTGTAAAACCCTGTGACAAGCATGGCCAGGTGTAGTGTTGTAAAACCCTGTGACAAGCATGGCCAGGTGTAGTGTTGTAAAACCCTGTGACAAGCATGGCCAGGTGTAGTGTTGTAAAACCCTGTGACAAGCATGGCCAGGTGTAGTGTTGTAAAACCCTGTGACAAGCATGGCCAGGTGTAGTATTGTGAAAACCCTGTGACAAGCATGGCCAGGTGTAGTGTTGTAAAACCCTGTGACAAGCATGGCCAGGTGTAGTATTGTGAAAACCCTGTGACAAGCATGGCCAGGTGTAGTGTTGTAAAACCCTGTGACAAGCATGGCCAGGTGTAGTGTTGTAAAACCCTGTGACAAGCATGGCCAGGTGTAGTGTTGTAAAACCCTGTGACAAGCATGGCCAGGTGTAGTGTTGTAAAACCCTGTGACAAGCATGGCCAGGTGTAGTGTTGTAAAACCCTGTGACAAGCATGGCCAGGTGTACTGTTGTAAAACCCTGTGACAAGCATGGCCAGGTGTACTGTTGTAAAACCCTGTGACAAGCATGGCCAGGTGTACTGTTGTAAAACCCTGTGACAAGCATGGCCAGGTGTAGTGTTGTGAAAACCCTGTGACAAGCATGGCCAGGTGTAGTGTTGTAAAACCCTGTGACAAGCATGGCCAGGTGTACTGTTGTAAAACCCTGTGTCAAGCATGGCCAGGTGTACTGTTGTAAAACCCTGTGACAAGCATGGCCAGGTGTACTGTTGTAAAACCCTGTGACAAGCATGGCCAGGTGTAGTGTTGTGAAAACCCTGTGACAAGCATGGCCAGGTGTACTGTTGTAAAACCCTGTGACAAGCATAGCCAGGTGTAGTGTTGTGAAAACCCTGTGACAAGCATGGCCAGGTGTACTGTTGTAAAACCCTGTGACAAGCATGGCCAGGTGTAGTGTTGTAAAACCCTGTGACAAGCATGGCCAGGTGTACTGTTGTAAAACCCTGTGTCAAGCATGGCCAGGTGTAGTGTTGTGAAAACCCTGTGACAAGCATGGCCAGGTGTACTGTTGTAAAACCCTGTGACAAGCATGGCCAGGTGTACTGTTGTGAAAACCCTGTGACAAGCATTGCCAGGTGTACTGTTGTGAAAACCCTGTGACAAACATGGCCAGGTGTACTGTTGTAAAACCCTGTGACAAGCATGGCCAGGTGTACTGTTGTGAAAACCCTGTGACAAGCATGGCCAGGTGTACTGTTGTAAAACCCTGTGACAAGCATGGCCAGGTGTACTGTTGTAAAACCCTGTGACAAGCATGGCCAGGTGTACTGTTGTGAAAACCCTGTGTCAAGCATGGCCAGGTGTAGTGTTGTGAAAACCCTGTGACAAGCATGGCCAGGTGTACTGTTGTGAAAACCCTGTGACAAGCATGGCCAGGTGTAGTGTTGTAAAACCCTGTGACAAGCATGGCCAGGTGTACTGTTGTAAAACCCTGTGTCAAGCATGGCCAGGTGTAGTGTTGTGAAAACCCTGTGACAAGCATGGCCAGGTGTACTGTTGTAAAACCCTGTGACAAGCATGGCCAGGTGTACTGTTGTGAAAACCCTGTGACAAGCATGGCCAGGTGTACTGTTGTGAAAACCCTGTGACAAGCATGGCCAGGTGTACTGTTGTAAAACCCTGTGACAAGCATGGCCAGGTGTACTGTTGTGAAAACCCTGTGACAAGCATGGCCAGGTGTACTGTTGTAAAACCCTGTGACAAGCATGGCCAGGTGTACTGTTGTGAAAACCCTGTGTCAAGCATGGCCAGGTGTAGTGTTGTGAAAACCCTGTGACAAGCATGGCCAGGTGTACTGTTGTGAAAACCCTGTGACAAGCATGGCCAGGTGTACTGTTGTGAAAACCCTGTGACAAGCATAGCCAGGTGTACTGTTGTAAAACCCTGTGACAAGCATGGCCAGGTGTAGTGTTGTGAAAACCCTGTGACAAGCATGGCCAGGTGTACTGTTGTAAAACCCTGTGACAAGCATGGCCAGGTGTACTGTTGTAAAACCCTGTGACAAGCATGGCCAGGTGTAGTATTGTGAAAACCCTGTGACAAGCATGGCCAGGTGTACTGTTGTAAAACCCTGTGACAAGCATGGCCAGGTGTACTGTTGTAAAACCCTGTGACAAGCATGGCCAGGTGTAGTGTTGTGAAAACCCTGTGTCAAGCATGGCCAGGTGTACTGTTGTAAAACCCTGTGACAAGCATGGCCAGGTGTACTGTTGTAAAACCCTGTGACAAGCATAGCCAGGTGTAGTGTTGTAAAACCCTGTGACAAGCATGGCCAGGTGTACTGTTGTAAAACCCTGTGACAAGCATGGCCAGGTGTACTGTTGTAAAACCCTGTGTCAAGCATGGCCAGGTGTAGTGTTGTAAAACCCTGTGACAAGCATGGCCAGGTGTAGTGTTGTAAAACCCTGTGACAAGCATGGCCAGGTGTACTGTTGTAAAACCCTGTGACAAGCATGGCCAGGTGTAGTGTTGTAAAACCCTGTGACAAGCATGGCCAGGTGTAGTGTTGTAAAACCCTGTGACAAGCATGGCCAGGTGTACTGTTGTAAAACCCTGTGTCAAGCATGGCCAGGTGTAGTGTTGTGAAAACCCTGTGACAAGCATGGCCAGGTGTACTGTTGTAAAACCCTGTGACAAGCATGGCCAGGTGTACTGTTGTGAAAACCCTGTGACAAGCATGGCCAGGTGTACTGTTGTAAAACCCTGTGACAAGCATGGCCAGGTGTACTGTTGTAAAACCCTGTGACAAGCATGGCCAGGTGTACTGTTGTGAAAACCCTGTGACAAGCATGGCCAGGTGTACTGTTGTAAAACCCTGTGACAAGCATGGCCAGGTGTACTGTTGTGAAAACCCTGTGTCAAGCATGGCCAGGTGTAGTGTTGTGAAAACCCTGTGACAAGCATGGCCAGGTGTACTGTTGTGAAAACCCTGTGACAAGCATGGCCAGGTGTACTGTTGTGAAAACCCTGTGACAAGCATAGCCAGGTGTACTGTTGTAAAACCCTGTGACAAGCATGGCCAGGTGTAGTGTTGTGAAAACCCTGTGACAAGCATAGCCAGGTGTACTGTTGTGAAAACCCTGTGACAAGCATAGCCAGGTGTAGTGTTGTGAAAACCCTGTGACAAGCATAGCCGGGTGTACTTTTTAAAAATTCATTCATGGGACGTGGGCGTCGCTGACAAGGCCGGCATTTATTGCCCATCCCCAGTTGCCCTTGAGAAGGTGGTGGTGAGCCGCCTTCTTGAACCACTGCAGTTACATGTGGTGAAGGTTCTCCCACACTGTTGATCCATGAAGGTAAATGCAAATTTGTATTGATCTTTCTGTACCAAGACCAAAATCCATTGGATATATCCTATATCGTGAACATCTGTGACTCTGGTGTAGTCATCATGAGCACCTCTGGGGCTGATCCCAATATAGGGGTACATTTATTCATACATTTGTTTAGCAGCCAATAATCTATTGTGAGGCGCCACGATCCATCAGGTTTTTCTATTGGCCAAATGGGGGAGTTTGTACCAGTAACCATTGGCCTCAAGACCCCTTGTTTTAACAATGAGGTTTTGGCTCTTTCTAAATACGGTTCTGCCTCACCAAGGTACCGTTACTGCCTGATGGGACCGTGCAGCCCCCTCACCCTCCATTTCGACCTCAGTCGCTATTCTTCCACTGTCGTGTTTATGTTTGGCGAATGACTTCTGGTTTTTATGGACAATTGACTTAACTTTGTCCTCTAAGTTCCCAAATATCTCTTCCAAATTATGTTCTGATCCACGATAAATACAGCACAGCTTTCCCCAGACGGGAAGGCACAAAACCCTACCCTTGTCTGGTTCCTCTGGCATTTGCCATATTACGTGGTTACTTAAATCTACTGCGAGAGCCTTTGTTTTCATCAGATCTGCCCCCCGGACGCCTCCACAACACCACAGTATAATTTGAGTCCCTATCTTTAGGGGAACTGGGATTGACTCACACCCTTGTTGTGAGTTTCTGATGAAGCCATTCAACCACGAGGGTTCCCTGGTAGACCACGGAGTCTCCCGATATGACAGTACAGGAGGTGCCCATATTAACTAACAAAGTTTTTACCTCTTCCTTTAAGCCTATACGTATGCAGGGTCGACCATACCGATCATATATTAGGAGAAAGAGGACCTCAGGTCCAGACACTTTTTCTTACTTGCCGGACTTAGGCTGGGTATAAGAGGAGGTCGCTCCCTCCATCTTGCTATATGGGGGTGCAGAGAGTGCGGGGACATGCCTACAACTGGCATCCATGCATTTCCTCATTTCTTGTGCTAATTTTTGCAGATCTAGTAAGAGAGCTTTGAATCCCTCAGAACATCCGCTGCCCCCCACCCTGCCCCCCACCCCCCCCAGGTTGCTGTTGCTTTTGGTTGATCTGTGGAAACCCTTGGGTCCCATATGGGACACCTCCGTTTCCCTGTCTGCATTCCCTAGCAATATGCCTCAATTTTCCACAATTGTAGCACTTTATTCTCCCTTGTGGGATGAAATTCTTTGGTTCCTTATTTTTCCAGGGGGCGGGCTTCTGTTCCTGCATGGCGCAAATGGGTTTTTCCACTTTTTGCCCCTTCCATTTGATCACCATCTTCCTACGCACTCTTTCATCATTCTCCCGGGGTGCTCAACATCAAATCCCTCCCAGGCCGCCTGCAAGTATGGCTGGGCATGGCTAATCAGTGTCCTAAGCCACCGTTGGAGAGGGGCCCCATCTCCTAACTGTTGCCGAACGTGCCCTGGGCCATATACCCAATTGTAGAGTTGCCATAATCTATTGGCATACATTTCAGGATGCTCGTTTGGCTCCTGCCTCCAACAGGTTAATCCTTCTGCGGGGTCCCCTCTATTAAACAGACTGGTTAGACAGACTGGGACTTTTTTCCCTGGAGAGTAGGAGGTTTAGGGGTGATCTTATAGAAGTCTATAAAATAATGAGGGGCATAGATAAGGTAAATAGTCAAAATCTTTTCCCAAAGGTAGGGGAGTCTATAACGAGGGGGCATAGATTTAAGGTGAGAGGGGAGAGATACAAAAGGGTCCAGAGGGGCAATTTTTTCACTCAAAGGGTGGTGAGTGTCTGGAACGAGCTGCCAGAGGCAGTAGTAGAGGCGGGTACAATTTTGTCTTTTAAAAAGCATTTGGACAGTTACATGGGTAAGATGGGTATAGAGGGATATGGGCCAAGTGCAGGAAATTGGGACTATCTTAGTGGTATAAACTGGGCGACATGGACATGTTGGGCCAAAGGGCCTGTTTCCATGTTGTAACTTCTATGATTCTATGATTCTATAAACCCTATGATTCCTGTGCTTTCTGCCAATTTCCCCTTCCATGCTATCTATCCTGTGGTAGAGCACCAAAAACTGTTGGTCCCAGTGTCCACAGAAGTAGTTTCACCTTTTCCCCATCATCCATCCCACTAACCACCGCTGTTTGTTCTACCTCTGTAAAGTGTTTCATACCGTCTCCCTTTCCACCAAATTTTGCGATTGGGTTAGCCATCTCTTGTAACTGTTTGCTGTCATAGGGGACTTTGTACATTTGCTGGAGGACCCCCGCCCTCCTTGTGCAATTTTTCCATAACGTTTTTGGCGGCACATAGTGGGGTCCTGTATGTCGGGTGGCGGGTCATCTCCCAATCGGTACTCTGCCACTTTTCCTCCTGGGTCATCCCACTGTACATCATCATTCATATCACTATCTCCCTCTCTCTGCTTGATGGCACTAATAATGCCCTGCTTTGCCTGCAAGGCTTTCTTAAGTTCGGTTTTTCGGCTTGTGGGAGATCTCCACACCCCCCCTCCTATTTTCTTGATTTATGCTCATTTGCACTCTCTCTGCCGCTTCGTAGTGATCCCTCTGTCTTTCTAGATTATCACACTGTTGTTCCTTTTCCTATAAGCTCCTCATTCCTAGTTTTATGAGTCAGGGCTTGGGATTGGAAGTATTCCACGTGACCTACCAATAGTTGGGTCTCTCGCCCATTCTCCGTGCATTCATTCTTAAGCGCCTCTTTGGCACATTTCTTTCATTCTTTAGTTTCCTTACATTGTTGCCGTAATGTTTTTACCTCCTCTCTCAACAGTCTTAATTCTTCCTGGTTCTGTTCTTTTTGTTGAAACAAAGTAAGTAACCACATGGCTTTGGCCTGTTTCTTTTTGACCGAGCTGTTGGTGTATTTTTTCTCTCCTGTTTGCCATGGGGCATTGAAGGTTACTATATCTAAGCACTCCCGTTCTCCTACACGTTTCACTACATATATTTTGAAAGCCTTCTCCATCTTAGTCCCCTAAGTGCTGCTGCGGCCGCGGCCGGCTAACTCTACTCCTCGAGCTCCGTTATTATACTGCACAGTCAAATAGGTCTGCTGAGCATATTTCTTAACTAATATACTGTTTTCCTCCAAATCGCAAGTCAGGATCTTTGCTTTGGGCGCAAGAAATCTGTAGGGTTTCTGTATACCGTTGGTAGTACCAGAGTAACGTGGACCCAAGTGGAGCGATCGAGGAAAACACAAGACAACAAACTGTCTTTTAGGCTAAACTACTTTTTATTATACACATAGCTACAATTTCATACAACTGTGCAAAACTGGAGCGTGTCATCGAGGCTACCGATGATCAATCCATTCGCACTTGAGGTTTAACGTGTCTTCCTAGATGGGTCTCCTTGTCTTACCCCCGACTGTAGCCCTGTCCTGTTCCTTTGTCCTCTTCTTATTTTATTCTTCTCGGTTGGGGCGTGAGTACCAGTTTCCGAAAGTTCTACTTTAGCCAACCACACACTGCTGTTTAGGCCTTCTTAATTGGCTGGTGATTGATGGTCTTGTAATTGAGTCGAATCAAACTGCCAGACCAGGTACAGTCCCAGACATGTCCCATTATCTACTGCATTGTCTGGTTTCGAGATGCTTGTTTCCTTTTCACACGCACTCGGGTTAACGATCTTCCTCATTCATTAATTATTTTAATCTCTGTACCAGACTTCAGACTGGATGCAAGCCATTGTCCATTGTGATCCCGGGTTGACCTGGTCATTCTGTCCATAGTTTTGCAACACTGTCCAAAAAGGTTTAACTCTTTAAATCCTACAACATTAAAATCAGCACTGACATGCAGCAGAAACAGACAGGGTTTTCGAAAAATGTGCCATTCCTATGGTACAGGGTGCCATGGGTTGCAGGTATGGACATTCAAGCACCCATGCAACATGCTATGGAATTCATCAACAGAGTCAGATAACTTCTAAATAGTCGCAGGAACATAGGAACAGGAGTAGGTCATTCAGCCCCTCGAGCCTGCTCCGCTATTCAATTAGATCATGGCTATCTGTATCTTAACTCCAGGCCTTGGATTGCCATCGTATCATTATGCATGTGAATACACAGTTCCCAGGGTGCCCGTGATGCCCATATCTTAAGGTAATCATCGGGTCCTCGCTCATACCAGGTGAAGACGAGTTGGATGGTTCGCTTCTCAGAGATATGGGTTAGCTGGTTGAAACATGGCTCATGACACAGTTATTTATCCAACGAACCCTCAGCAGATTTGCCCACTCAAGAGGCGGAAATAGGATTAAGTGAATACTTTGCATGCTTAAGAACATAAGAACGTAAGAAATAGGAGCAGGAGTAGGCCAATCGGCCCCTCGAGCCTGCTCCGCCATTCAATAAGATCATGGCTGATCTGATCCTAACCTCAAATCTAAATTCATGTCCAATTTCCTGCCCACTCCCCGTAACCCCTAATTCCCTTTACTTCTAGGAAACTGTCTATTTCTGTTTTGAATTTATTTAATGATTAAACAATAGTTCTGATATTTGGACTGTACCAGAGTTACTTTCCAATATGCTTTATATGTGAAGAAAGAAAGACTTGCATTTCTTTAGCACTTGAGTGTCAGCCTGGACTCTCTGGAATGGGACTTGAACCTACAACTAAGAAAGCTGGTGGTAGTGTGCTACATACTGCAAAACATAGCTAAGGAAAGAGGCATCTCATTGTTTGTGGAAGATGAACAGCTTTAAGCTATCACACACGAGGATGAGGAGGAGGCAGAGAATGATGATTAGAAGCAAGCAGAAGCTCAGTAGGTGCTGGAAGAAGTAGCACAGGTTCACCGGGCTCTGATTTAACAGTTCTGTTTTGGAGGGTTGACTTTATGTTTCATTGATTGTATCATTCTCAATAGTGCTATTTATGTGGAAGCCATTAAGTAAACAGTGGTTGTAAAGTTTTAGTTGATGTGCTGATTCTTTGTTCAAGATAATAGTGGAGAAAATAGTGTGTGTTTAAAAGATTTGCCACTGTGTTTATCCCTTGTGAACTTGTGTACGTCGAATTTCTCCTGCAGCTCACTCTGTACAGCCTTCCAGCCAATGACCTCCGTGCGTGAGAGGATAGCTTGCGTGGGCTCTCAATTCATTTGTCTCAGTGTCTTCTGCTGAAGGTGGTCCTTGCTTGCAATTAGAAGATAAAGTACACATTGAATGAACAAATAATTTTACTGTGTATTTTAGACACCAGTACAGTTTTAATGGTTTTATACAGAGCTTACATGAATGTGAAACACCTTTTCTACAGAATGTTTGAGCATGAACTGAATGCATTAATTTGGCAGTTGTATATGTCAGTAATCGCTCTTCAATCTTTTATCAGTTGCATCATTCTGGACTTTCCTTTTATGATCCTGCTGTGCTAGTTATCAACCATATTTATAATTTCCCATCGTGTTGTAACTGCAGCAGGTTGCTGGATTAATTTTGGGTTCGGTATACTAAGCAACTCAAACTTATATGAATCTGTAACTTAGGTTGACTGAAATCTATGCTTACCGACATATATGACAACCCCCATATATGGCAGGCTACCTTTAATCATCCTCATTCTTTACTTCGCACTTTGGCAGGCATCTTCTAATCTGCCACCTTCTTTTGGATACCCTTTCAGTATCTCCTGGTATATGACCCGTGCACGACCTCCTGTCGATGGCCATCCCTTACCTGCAGTATTGATGGCTTGATCCTCCATTTTGTTGGGAACACTTCATCGTTTCCTTACGCCATTAACTACATTCGGCAATTCTTGATTTGGAAATCGTGTTTGATGCCTTCTGTACTCTTCGCCTATCTCTCGCAGAAATTGTGCACTCGGCAGATGGATTAGCCCACAATGCATTAGTTATACTAGTAAGTGACTGTTTAGATTGTTAAATAGCATTCTTACAGGTGCTTTCTGATTGCCACGCAGAGTTAGTGCACCCTAATGCGCCCAACCAGAGGAAGATACAAGGAGAGTACAGGGCATGGGGTTAGTTTTGGATTGCTCTGGAGATTAAACCCATATAGACACGATGGGCTGAATGATCTTCTCCTGTGCTATAAACCTCTCTGATTCTAAGCACACCGAGTAAATTTACGTGTTCCTGCTAAGCATTAAAATAGGACCAAATTGTTTAATTCCCAGGTAATTCAACGCTTGTGCACTAGAGTAATTCCACCCAGGTGTTGCTTTAAATGGATGGGAATAATTGATGAATGGCTGGCTACTTCCTCCATACTTTGGAGAGAATGATTTCCCTTTCTCCCATGCAAAGCTGAAATTTTTCAGATTAGATACCAGTGAATATTAGTCCTCAAATCTCTTTATATGATCCTGTCTGAGGCTGAACCAGACTGTTTGCAACCTTGGCGTTCGATTTGACCCTGAAATGAGTTTGTAACCACATATCTGCTCCATCACCAAAACCGCCTACTTCCATCTCTGTAACATCGTCCATCTCCGCCCCGCCTCATCTCAACTGCTGCTGAAATCCCCATCCATGCCTTTGTTACCTTTAGACTGGACTATTATAATGCTCTCCTGGCCAGCTTTCCATCTTCCATCCTCCATAAATTTGAGCTCATCCTAAACTCTGCTGCCCATATCCTAATCCGCACAAAGTCCTGTTCACCCATCACCTCTGTGCTCGCTGACCTACATTGATTCCCGGACTGCAAAGCCTCAATTTTAAAATTCTCATCCTTGTTTTCAAATCCCTTCATGGTCTCATCCCTCCCTATCTCTGTAACCTCCTCCAGCCCTACAACCCTTCAAGATCTCTGCGCTCCCCTAATTCTGCCCTCTTGCGCGTCACCGATTTTAATCGCTCCACCATTGGCGGTCGTGCCTTCAGCTGCCTAGGCCCTAAGTTCTGGAATTCCCTCCCTAAACCTCTCTCTCTACCTCTCTCTACCTCTCTCTCCTCCTTTAAGATGCTTCTTACAACCTACCTCTTTGACCAAGCTTTTGGTTACCTGTCCTAATATCTCCTTATGCAGCCCGGTGTCAAATTTTGTTTGATAGTGCTCCTGTGAGGTGCCTTGGGACATTTGAAGGGGCTATATAAATGCAAGTTGTTGTTGTTGTTGAATGGATAGATAGCAGAAATCCCAGAGGAAAAGCCATCTCCTCCATCGAGATGATCGGAGACCAGTATCTTTGCCAGGATTTTAGTCACAACTTGGTAGCGATGTAGATGAATAACTACTTCAATTAATTGTATATTTTTAAATTCCTATCTTCTAGCTAGACTAAAATAGGAATAGAACTCCTTCCATCAGCATTTAATTACACATCCGCACCTCACAGGGAATGGCGATAGCAAGTCACTGAAACATGTAAAAAATGACAGAAAACCTATTTGTCCCATGAGTTTTCACCAAAGTGAATGTTTTAATTGCTGCCTTTGCTTCTTCCAATCAGATAGGACAATCTAGCTTAGTCCTGTCTAATAATGATAATGTTGGCAGATGAATTCCTCTTAGTCATATAACTTTATGCAAAAATTCCCAGATTTTCCTATTGATTCTAGATGGTTCAATGGATACCTAACTGTGAGAAAGCCATGTTGTTGCAATGATGGAGGAGGCCTCACACCTCGGTGGTGCAGAAACGGGAGCATTTCTAAGATTGATACAAGCTGGTGCCCCTGGTGCCACTCACACTCCTCTTGAGTAGATAAGCAGAGCTCCACGCACGCATATTTAAATTCAGTGTTATTAACTGTCTTCTGACTGCCAATGTTCATTTTTAAGTTGGAAGGAGCTCATGGGATTGTCATCTCTTTTCTGTCATTAGAAATTAAAATGAAGTGGACTGAGCCACTACTGCTCCATTCAAAATTCAGGATTTTGTTAAGTCGGCTTCATTAGGATCTACATTTGACATTGCAATGGCACTAATGTTACTACAGCAAAATAGGGCTGAATGGACGTGAATGGTGGTGGACAGTTAAACAACTAATGGGAGGAGGAGGGTCTGTAAACATCCCCATCCTCAATGATGGCAGAGTCCAGCACGTGAGTGCAAAAGGCAAGGCTGAAGCGTTTGCAACCATCTTCAGCCAGAAGTGTCGAGTGGATGATCCATCTCGGCCTCCTCCCGATATCCCCACCATCACAAAAGTCAGCCTTCAGCCAATTCGATTCACTCCACATGATATCAAGAAACGGCTGAGTGCACTGGATACAGCAAAGGCTATGGGCCCCGACAACATCCCGGCTGCAGTGCGGAAGACTTGTGCTCTAGAACTAGCTGCGCCTCTAGCCAAACTGTTCCAGTACAGCTACAACACTGGCATCTACCAGACAATGTGGAAAATTGCCCAGGTATGCCCTGTCCACAAAAAGCAGGACAAATCCAATCCGGCCAATTACCACCCCATCAGTCTACTCTCAATCATCAGCAAAGTGATGGCAGGTGTCGTCGACAGTGCTATCAAGCGGCACTTACTCACCAATAACCTGCTCACCGATGCTCAGTTTGGATTCCTCCAGGACCACTCGGCTCCAGACCTCAACACAGCCTTGTTCCAAACATGGACGAAAGAGCTGAATTCCAGAGCTGAGGTGAGAGTAACTGCCCTTGACATCAAGGCAGCATTTGACCAAGTGTGGCACCAAGGAGCCCTAGTAAAATTGAAGTCAATGGGAATCAGGGGGAAAACTCTCCAGTGGTTGGAGTCATATCTAGCACAAAGGAAGATGGTGGTGGTTGTTGGAGGCCAATCATCTCAGCCCCAGGACATTGCTGCAGGAGTTCCTCAGGGCAGTGTCCTAGGTCCAACCATCTTCAGCTACTTCATCAATGACCTTCCCTCCATCATAAGGTCAGAAATGGGGATATTCGCTGATGATTGCACAGTGTTCAGTTCCATTCTCAACCCCTCAGATAATGAAGCAGTCTGAGCCCGCATGCAGCAAGACCTGGACAACATCCAGGCTTGGGCTCATAAGTGGCAAGTAACATTCACGCCAGACAAGTGCCAGGCAATGGCCACCTCCAACAAGAGAGAATCTAACCACCTCCCCATGACATTCAACGGCATTACCATCGCCGAATCCCCCACCATCAACATCCTGGGGGTCACCATTGACCGGAAACTTAACTGGACCAGCCACATAAATACTGTGGCCACAAGAGCAGGTCAGAGGCTGGGTATTCTGCGACGAGTGACTCACCTCCTGACTCCCCAAAGCTATCTACAAGGCACAAGTCAGGAGTGTGATGGAATAATCTCCATTTGCCTGGATGAGTGCAGCTCCAACAACACTCAAGAAGCTCGACACCATCCACGACAATACAGCCCGCTTGATTGGCACCCCATCCACCACCTTAAACATTGACTCCCTTCACCACCAGCGCACTGTGGCTGCAGTGTGTACCATCTACAGGATGCACTGCAGCAACTCGCCAAGGCTTCTTCGACAGCACCTCCCAAACCTGCGACCTCTACCACCTAGAAGGACAAGGACAGCAGGCGCATGGGAACAACACCACCTGCACGTTCCCCTCCAAGTCACACACTATCCCGACTTGGAAATATATCGCCGTTCCTTCATCGTCGCTGGGTCAAAATCCTGGAACTCCCTTCCTAACAGCACTGTGGGAGAACCTTCACCACACGGACTGCAGTGGTTCAAGAAGGCGGCTCACCACCACCTTCTGAAGGGCAATTCGGGATAGGCAATACATGCCAGCCTCGCCAGCGACACCCACGAACGAATAAAAAAAACACACCATCTACTGCAAATGTGACGTATAACTGGGCTATCTGTCTTTCTTGTTTGAAGACAAATAAGTGATCTATTTTGCCATCTTTGCCTACATAACCATAGTGCCTCCACTTCAAAACTAATTTATTGGCTGTGAAAAAGTTTTAGTTTGTTCTTGGGATGTGGGTTCTACTGGCAAAGCCACGTTTATCGCTTATCTTTAGTCATGCCTTTACCAGGGTATTTTGCTGAAATGAAACAGAGAATAGCAAGGAATAATGGAAGTTGACTAAGGAAGAACCTTATGGTCTAAATGAGTATAAATTGTGTATTCCTCATTGTGTATTTTCTTTATGTACATTTGGATCATTTTCTGTGAGGCTGAGAAGCACAGTGAGTTAGTACATTGTACTCCCACCTCTGGGACCTGAGCTCAAATCGGCACTGATGATTATAAAATCTACTCTCTCTGCAGATAAAAGTCCTAATTGGAATGCATTTGGGAAGTTTCAATGTTGCTGCATGTGGGTCTGAATCCACATGGGATCCACATAGGGACATAACCTGCCCCTAATTCCTAAGTGAGATAGGTTGTGGCAGTTTCATTCTGATTCCTTGTAGATAGAACCCCACAGCACATACCCGTGCCCACGCTGAGTCTAAGTTAGTCGTCCCTTTCAGAGAGGCAGTACGAAAGCCTGGGGTGGCAAATACAAACCATCAGATTGGTAGGAGGTGCTCTTCTGAGGATTGTATTAAGGCCTCTTGTTGAGGCAGAGCAGAGGGTACTTCACATCTGCCTTATTCTGTACTTAACGTGGGAGTGCCTGGTCTCGATACTGAGAAAAGACAGGAAAAAATGTCCCATTCCTTAACATAGATATTGTACCTTGAAGAGCACAAAACTGATCAACAGGTGTAAGGGTAAATTCACTGATCCCACACTCCTAGTGGGCAGCCACGCTCAAAGACAGTACGTATCAGAAAATCGGCACAGCAGTGTTGTAATTCTATCTCCAACCTGTGCTCCTTTTAAGCACACGATCAGTGAATTTAGCCTATAAATCTCTCAGGATTTTAAAACCTTCATTTTAACTAAGTTACTATAAGCGCAGGGTCCAGTTTTGAACTTTCCCACTGTGTCCTTTAAGCTGCTGCTTGCCTTTCACTAGAAATGTCCTGCCACCATCTTGGAAATCTTAAAATGGCAACCAAGTATTAAATTCACAGGGGCACCCAATACAATCCTCTTCACCACTACTTCCACAGAGATTAGTATTTATAGTAGCTCTGAAGATTCATACCAAGCCAACACTTCAAAATAACACATTCGCCTTTTACCTAACTACCCTTATTGAAAGACCAAATGTATATTCAAAACAAATGGGATTGATCTTGGTGTGCTTCATAAGTTATCTGATGAGTTAATGGGTTGATATCCAAGTTGCACTCATCACTCACGATAGGGTTGCCAACCCTCCAGGATTGACCTGGATTCTCCAAGAATTGAAGATTAACCTCCAGGACACTGCTGTGAACAACCAGGGAGAAAAATCATAGGGACAATAAAAAATTGTGGGTTTGTTTCATTTTCTTTGAACACTTTTGCTTATTCGTTATAAAAATATTGGAGATGGTGAGAAAAGTCTGTTTGACTGAGAGTCAAAAATCGTCCAATCAGATAACGAAGAGACTGTTTGTTTCCCAATTGGTGTACCGTGAGGATGGACATGTTGGGCGATCAAAGGCGGGAGTGTGGGGGCGGGGCGGTTGGAGGCAGGAGGTCATGTGATGATTCCTCCAGGAATAGGTCCAACCAGAGTTGGCAACCCTACCCACCAGGAAAGTGTAGGCCGGCTGTTCATAAATAAAGAGCAAAACTCTCATAGCAAACAGATTATAGTACTGAAGGATTTAAACTGGTGTTACTTTTAACTGCTAAATGAGTGCTACCAAATCAAGTTTGTCAGTGGCCATATGAATGTTCTTGCAATGTCGGTTCAATAAGAATTAAGCTGTTGTTGGAACATTGTCCTTTTCCACTTGCACATACAGATGGATGCACACACACTTGCACCAGAAATGTGTTACTTTTGACAACTTTGATTTTCTTCAAAACACGGAAAGTAATCTGGACTGAATATATTTGCCGTCTAGTGGTATATTTCTGGGGGGGAGAAATTATGTGAATAGTTTTCCAAAAGTTTTCGAGCTGACTTGCAATCATTTTGCGAAATATTTTAAACTGCCCAATTATAAAAACCAAAGTTAAGTACATTTTGAATGTCTTCAGTTTTGTTTATTATTGATTGCCAAACTCACACTGACAGGAGAACATTGCTAATCAACTCAATGGTGATGAAATAATGAGATCACCATTTTAATATACAGTCCTCACCACTTACACTGTCCCTGCTTATCACAGATAGCTGTCTATAGCGGACAAATAGAGTTAACCATCTGCCAGTACCATAGGTGTCAATTAAACAGGTGCCGCTGAAAATGTATTAAGTGCTATTTCGGGCCGTTAAAATTTAGGTGCATTTATCGACCATGCGCTTAGAAGAGTTTAAAAGAAAGGACTTGCATTTATATAGCGCCTTTCACAACCTCAAGACGTACCACAGCCAATTAAGTACTTTTGAAGTGTAGACACTGTTGTAATGTAGGGAAACATGGCAGCCTATTTGCGGATAGCAAGGCCCCACAAGCAGCAATGAGATAAATGACCAAATAATCTGTTTTCGTGATAAATATTGGCCAGGACAATTAGAGAGAACTCCCCTGCTCTTCTTCAAATACTGCCGTGGGATCTTTTACATCCACCTGAGGAAGAAGACAGGGCCTCGGTTTAATGTCTCATCTGAAAGGAGGCACCTCCGACAGTGCAGTGCTCCCTCAGTACCGCACTGAAGTGTTAGACCTAAATTACATGCCCTGGAGTGGGACTTGAACCCACAACCTTCTGACTCAGAGGTCTGAGGTCCAAGTGCTACAACTGAGCCAAGGCTGACTTTAGTGTATACAAAGCTGTTGCCAACAAAGCTACCAAGTGCTGGGATGCACTTTGAGGACTTTTGCTTATAAACCAACAAGGATTATTTCAAACCTTTGTAACTCGTTGTAAGGCTAAGCCACGTTTGAATGCTGTGCAATTTTGGTCATCTCGGCCCCAAATTTCCTCAGGGTTAATAATGCACTCCAAACAAAGGGTCAAATCGGAATACAGTGTAGCTCAAGAAAGTTTGGGTGGGACCTAGATACCATGGTGTGGGACTAGCTGGATTGCTCTTGCATAGAGCCGGTACGGACTCGATGGGCTGAATGGCTTCCTTCCATGCTGTAATCGTTCTATGATTCTATGGTTCCCAGCCCAGGCCAGCAGTTTCCAATGGAACCTGGTGTGGTTATAGCTTGTGTCTACCACTGACATGGCCCATAATGTTTGAGGAGGCCGACTCGAGATGAGAGATTTGCCATTCCGGGAAATTTGCTTGGCCCCAGCCTCCCTTCTGCCCAGTGATCTGGAAGCTGAGCGTTTTCTCCTTTCTGTACTTCAAAATTAAGCAGGATACACCTTGTCAAGGTTATAGAGTGGTATCCTACCTGATCTGTCCAGGCAATGGAATCTCTGTTTCAACCAGAATTTGGTGGAGGCATGAGCTTCATTGTATATGTCACTGGGTTATTGTCAGGTCTGGTTTTAGGAGGAGACACTGTAGACCTTAGGAGCTTCCATAGTTTGATGGAGTTACAGAGATCAGTGACCAGTGGACATATTTTCACGGCAAAATGGGTGTTGGAGCAGCAAATGGATTGATGTCATTCTGACGTTCACTTTCACCATGCAGTGGAACAGTCGCTGGACTCTCAAAGGCTCAGTCTCTGAGTACATGCTGTACTAGGCTACAACGTGGCCACATTGCAAGGAATGTCATCCGGTATGGTGGAGGCTTGAGTTTATAGTTTGGAACAGCCCACTGTTCTGCATAGATTGACAATCTCATTTAGAGAGAGGGCAAGGCGGTAATGTGCACAATGTGGTAAATGGTTTTGCTGCATTACAGTAGGTTCAGGTTCAGGCCAAAGCATATTGTTGAGTTAGAATGATAAATATGCTGTACAAAAGCTCTTGATACCAAAACTGGAAAAATCTATTATTTCCCAGCATTGATGTCCCTTCCTTGATTTGCTTTGAAAATTCCCCAAAATATATAATTTTTTTAAAACAAAGTTTTAATAATTTCCACTTTCAGATAAATGTTACTAAAATTAAATATAGTATCTCTTATAGCAGTTAATAACATTTTTAAAGTATTTCACTTCATAGCACAGTGTTATTTTAAATTAAAAAGTAATTATGTGGTGTGTGCAGATTAATTTTAATTGCTATTGAAACAGAGAGTTTATTAATTCTGACAGTATCTTCTAAATTTAGTTTTCAATGTAAGACCTCCAGAATGCCAGCATAAAAGAGATTAAAAAGCACAATCTTAATTTATTTTATACAAATTCATTATGAATTATAATAGAGGCACTGCTATTGGACAGATTTTGCAATGTTGTATAGAATAACATACACCACTTCCCCATTTCATCATTTCTGTTGCTTTATTTCATTCTATTTTTTCCCCTTCCTTCCTCTTTTTTTTGGCCCAAACCTACTCTCGGGCCTCTACCAAAGGTAATCTGTTTTATTTTTCTTCGAGCCAGCATCAGCCACGTTGTAGCACAGTTTATGAATATCAAAGCAGCACAGCGCTGTGTGCTATCACCGCATGGTTGCTAGGTCATCACAACAGTGGTCCAGGTTGACTTGCTGTTCTAATTTCTCTAAGTGTAGGCCGTCATCTATTCTATCCCGAGCAACAGAGTCTCTGAACTGAGTCACTATGTTATCATTCATGTCAACACTTTGGCTCAGCTGCAAACCATCTTTTCTCGCTCTCTGCCTTCACCAACACTGTGGCCTGGGACGTTTCTTCTGAGGCAAGTCATTGTCCAACCAGTCATTGACCATTGCATCTTTTGAGTGAGAATTGGATAAATATTTGAAACCGGGAAAGATTTAGTGCAATGGGGAGGGGGCGGAGCAGTGGGGTTAGTTCTGGATTGTTCCAGCAAACAGCTGGTACAGACATGATGGGCCAAATGGTCTCCTTCTGTGCTCTAAACCTCTGTGGTTCTAGGCTATGAACAAACTATGGAATCAATCTAATCAGACAGCTGTAGCTAGATATCAATGCCAAATATCATGTCTGTTGTGCTTTTGTGTTGTCAGGGCACTGTAAAAATATACTCTACAAATTAAATAACTTACTTGGTCATCTTGCTTTTCCTTAATTAGCTGCACCTCTTTCAACCTTTCTTCAACAAAGAAGCTGGTGTTTCTGCCTTGTCGGATTTTATACCATTTGGTCTGTTTTAAGACCGAGGATTTGGACTCCTATTTCTCCTTTGTTGATTCCAGCATTCTATTTGTTACTAATGCAACATAACACTTGCTAGTGTGCTCTCTGAACCAACATAATTTGTGTCAACATAGCTTTACATGAACCCGTACCGTATTTTTCCATAATATTTAACCATGCAGTGAATTGTTGGCATGTCATTTAGTCACAATTTTAAAAAAAAATTGTTCAGATTTGTATAGAGTTGTATGGAGCCTTGGTCAGATCCCATCTGGAATACTGCGTTCCGTTTTCGGCACTGCACTTCTGGAAGGATATATTGTCCTTGGTGAGGGTTCAGTGGAGATCCATCAGAATGATACCAGGGCTTAGAGGGTGAAATTTTGAGGCCAGGTTGCATAAACTTGGTTTGTATTCCCTTGAGTATAGAAGATTGAGGGGTGACCTGATTGAGGTGTTTAAAATGTTAAAAGGATCCAATAGGGTAGATACAGAAAAGCTATTTCCTCCGGTGGGGGAATCAAGAACGAGGGGACATAATCTTAAAATTAGAGCTAGACCATTCAGCAGTGAAATCAGGAAGCACTTTTTCACACAAATCTGGAACTCTCTCCCCCAAATGTCTGTGGATGTTAGGACAATTGGAGTTTTTAAGACTGAGATCGATAGATTTTTGTTGGGTAAGAATATCAAGGGATATGGAGCTGAGGCGGGTAAATGGAGTTGAGGAACAGATCAGCCATGATCTAATTGAATGGTGGAGCAGGCTCAGGGGGCTGGGATTAGAGTAGACAGCTCAAGGGAAATGGGATTATAGAGTAGGCAGCTCAAGGGAAATGGGATTATAGAGTAGGCAGCTCAAGGGAAATGGGATTATAGAGTAGGCAGCTCAAGGGAAATGGGATTATAGAGTAGGCAGCTCTAGGGAAATGGGATTATAGAGTAGGCAGCTCTAGGGAAATGGGATTCGAGGAGACAGCTCTAGGGAAATGGGATTATAGAGTAGGCAGCTCTAGGGAAATGGGATTCGAGGAGACAGCTCTAGGGAAATGGGATTATAGAGTAGGCAGCTCTAGGGAAATGGGATTATAGAGTAGGCAGCTCTAGGGAAATGGGATTATAGAGTAGGCAGCTCTAGGGAAATGGGATTATAGAGTAGGCAGCTCTAGGGAAATGGGATTATAGAGTAGGCAGCTCAAGGGAAATGGGATTCGAGGAGACAGCTCTAGGGAAATGGGATTATAGAGTAGGCAGCTCTAGGGAAATGGGATTATAGAGTAGGCAGCTCTAGGGAAATGGGATTATAGAGTAGGCAGCTCTAGGGAAATGGGATTCGAGGAGACAGCTCTAGGGAAATGGGATTATAGAGTAGGCAGCTCTAGGGAAATGGGATTATAGAGTAGGCAGCTCTAGGGAAATGGGATTATAGAGTAGGCAGCTCTAGGGAAATGGGATTATAGAGTAGGCAGCTCTAGGGAAATGGGATTATAGAGTAGGCAGCTCTAGGGAAATGGGATTCGAGGAGACAGCTCTAGGGAAATGGGATTATAGAGTAGGCAGCTCTAGGGAAATGGGATTATAGAGTAGGCAGCTCTAGGGAAATGGGATTATAGAGTAGGCAGCTCAAGGGAAATGGGATTCGAGGAGACAGCTCTAGGGAAATGGGATTATAGAGTAGGCAGCTCTAGGGAAATGGGATTATAGAGTAGGCAGCTCTAGGGAAATGGGATTATAGAGTAGGCAGCTCTAGGGAAATGGGATTATAGAGTAGGCAGCTCTAGGGAAATGGGATTATAGAGTAGGTAGCTCAAGGGAAATGGGATTATAGAGTAGGCAGCTCTAGGGAAATGGGATTATAGAGTAGGCAGCTCAAGGGAAATGGGATTATAGAGTAGGCAGCTCTAGGGAAATGGGATTATAGAGTAGGCAGCTCTAGGGAAATGGGATTATAGAGTAGGCAGCTCTAGGGAAATGGGATTATAGAGTAGGCAGCTCTAGGGAAATGGGATTATAGAGTAGGTAGCTCCAGGGAAATGGGATTATAGAGTAGGTAGCTCTAGGGAAATGGGGTTATAGAGTAGGCAGCTCTAGGGAAATGGGATTATAGAGTAGGCAGCTCTAGGGAAATGGGATTCGAGGAGACAGCTCTAGGGAAATGGGATTATAGAGTAGGCAGCTCGAGGGAAATGGGATTCGAGGAGACAGCTCTAGGGAAATGGGATTATAGAGTAGGCAGCTCAAGGGAAATGGGATTATAGAGTAGGCAGCTCAAGGGAAATGGGATTATAGAGTAGGCAGCTCAAGGGAAATGGGATTATAGAGTAGGCAGCTCAAGGGAAATGGGATTATAGAGTAGGTAGCTCTAGGGAAATGGGATTATAGAGTAGGCAGCTCTAGGGAAATGGGATTATAGAGTAGGCAGCTCTAGGGAAATGGGATTATAGAGTAGGTAGCTCTAGGGAAATGGGATTATAGAGTAGGCAGCTCTAGGGAAATGGGATTATAGAGTAGGCAGCTCTAGGGAAATGGGATTATAGAGTAGGCAGCTCTAGGGAAATGGGATTATAGAGTAGGCAGCTCTAGGGAAATGGGATTATAGAGTAGGCAGCTCTAGGGAAATGGGATTATAGAGTAGGCAGCTCTAGGGAAATGGGATTATAGAGTAGGTAGCTCCAGGGAAATGGGATTATAGAGTAGGTAGCTCTAGGGAAATGGGGTTATAGAGTAGGCAGCTCTAGGGAAATGGGATTATAGAGTAGGCAGCTCTAGGGAAATGGGATTCGAGGAGACAGCTCTAGGGAAATGGGATTATAGAGTAGGCAGCTCGAGGGAAATGGGATTCGAGGAGACAGCTCTCGGGAAATGGGGCTAGAGTAGGTGGATCCAGTGAACGAGCTAGCACTGTCACAGCTGCAATTAGATGACCGTTCTCCTTCTGTGCTATAATTTCTGTGGTTCAATGGGAATGAAATTCGACTTTGGCGGCAGCGCGAATTGGGCCACAGCGAATCAGCACAGCCCGTCTTACATCTGCCCGATTTTCTTTTCCATTAAAGTTGGGAAAGAAACTTCAAAAACTTTCTGACAAGAATGGCAAGGATAATCTGGAACTTAAAACTCTGTTATGAAAGAGGGACTCAGGGACTGAACCATTTCAAATTAAAAAAATAGAAGACTGAAGGGATGAGGGAGGAGACGAGTGTCGAGTGAGCAAATGTAAAGTGGGACTAAACTACATAGACCAGCTTGGAGAGGAATAAATAATTTAGATATAAACCTTATAACTTAGACTGATAGCAGAGCTAGGCAACATAAATGAAAACTTCCGTAAAACTGGAGAACAGAAGATATTTTCCGTTACAGAATAGTAGAAAACTGGAATAGACTGTTATCAAAAACAGTTGTTGCCATATTTAAGTCATGCTTTAAATATAGAAAAACATAGAAAATAGAAGCAAGAGTAGGTCATTCGGCCCTTCGGGCCTGCTCCGCCATTCAAAATGATCATTGCTGATCGTCTAACTCAGTACCCTGTTCCCGCATTTTCCCCATATCCCTTGATCCCTTTAGCATTAAGAAATATATCTATCTCCTTCTTGAATACATCCAATGACTTGGCCTCCACTGCCTTCTGTGGTAGAGAATTCCACAGGTTCACCACCCTCTGCGTGAAGAAATTTCTCCTCATCTCGGTTCGAAATGGCATACCCCGTATCCTGAGACTGTGATCCCCTGGTTCTGAACTCCCCAGCCATCGGGAACATCTAGTCTGTCTAGTCCTGTTAGATTTTATACATTTCAATGAGATCACCTCTCATTCTTCTAAACTCTAGTGAATATAGGCCTAGTCGACCCAATCTCTCCTCATATGTCAGTCCTGCCATCCCAGGAATCAGTCTGGTAAACCTTCGTTGCACTCCCTCCATGGCAAGGACTTCCTTCCTCAGATAAGGAGACCAAAACTCCACACAATACTCCAGATGTGCTCTCACCAAGGCCCTGTATAACTGCAAGAAGACATCCCTGCTCCTCTACTCAAATCCTCTTGCAATGAAGGCCAACATACCTTTCGCCTTCCTAACTGCTTGCTGCACCTGAATGCTTGCTTTCAGCGACTGATGTACAAGGACACCCAGGTCTCGTTGCACCTCCCCTTTTCCCAATCTATCACCATTCAGATAATAATCTGCCTTTCTGTTTTTACACCAAATTGGTAACCTCACATTTATCCACGTTATACTGCATCTGCCATGTTCTTGCCCACTCACCCAACTTGTCTAAATCACATTGGAGCCTCTTTGCATCCTCCTGACAGCTCACATTCCACCCCAGCTTTGTGTCGTCTGCAAACTTGGAAATGTTACATTTAGTTCCCTCATCCAAATCATTGATATATATTGTGAATAGCTGAGGCCCAAGCACTGATCCCTGCGGTACCCCACTAGTCACTGCCTGCCACCCAGAAAAAGACCCGTTTATTCCTACTCTCTGTTTCCTGTCTGTCAACCAATTCTCAATCCATGCCAATATATTCCCCCCAATCCCATGTGCTTTAATTTTGCACACAAACCTCTTGTGTGGGACCTTATCAAAAGCCTTCTGAAAATCCAAATACACCACATCCACTGGTTCTCCCCTATCTATTCTACTAGTTACATCCTCAAAAAACTCCAGTAGATTTGTTAAGCATGATTTCCCTTTCATAAACCCATGCTGACTTTGTCCAATCCCGTTAATGCCTTCCAAGTGTTCTGTTATCACATCTTTTATAATAGACTCTAGCATTTTCCCCACTACTGATGTTAGGCTAAATGGTCTGTAATTCCCTGTTTTTTCTCTCCCTCCTTTTTAAAATAGTGGGGTTACATTTGCCACCCTCCAATCTGTAGGAACTGTTCCAGAGTCTATAGAATTTTGGAAGATGATCACCAATGCATCCACTATTTCCAGGGCCACCTCCTTTAGTACTCTGGGATGTAGATTTTCAGGCCCTGGGGATTTGTCAGCCTTTAGCCCCATTAATTTCCCTAGCACTATTCTTTTACTAATACTGGTTTCCTTCAGTCCCTCCCTCTCACTAGATCCTTGGTTCCCTAACATTTCTGGCAGGTTATTTGTGTCCTCCTTTGTGAAGACAGAACCAAAGTATGTGTTAATTGTTCTGCCATTTCTTTGTTCCCCAATATAATTTCCCCCATTTCTGACTGTAAGGGACCTACATTTGTCTTCACTAATTTTTTTCTCTTGACGTATTTATAGAAGCTTTTACAGTCAGTTTTTATGTTCCCTGCTAGTTTACTCTCATACTCTATTTTTTCCCTCTTAATCAATCTCTTTGTTCTCCTTTGCTGAATTCCGAACTGCTCCCAATCCTCAGGCTTGCCGCTTTTTCTGGCAATTTTTTATGTCTCCTCTTTGGATCTAATACTATCCCTAATTTCTTTTGTAAGCCACGGTTAAGCCACCTTTCCTGTTTTATTTTTGCGCCAGACAGGAATGAATAATTGTTGTAATTCCTGCACAAGTTCTTTAAATATTAGCCATTGCCTATCCACCGTCATCCCTTTTAGTAAAGTTCCCCAATCTATCATAGCCAACTTGCACCTCATACTTTCGTAATTTCTTTTATTTAGATTCAGAACCCTAGTTTCGGATTCAACTACTTCACTCTCCATCTTAATGAGGAATTCTATCATGTTATGGTTGCTCTTCCCTAAGGGACCCTGCACAACAAGATTGTTAATTAATCCTTTCTCATTGCACAATACCCAGTCTAGGATCGCCTGTTCTCTAGTGGGTTCCTCAACGTATTGGTCTAGAAAACCATCACGAACACACTCCAGGAATTCCTCCCCCACAGTATTATTGTTAATTTGGTTTGACCAATCTATATGTAGATTAAAGTCACCCATGATTATAGTTGTACCCTTCTTGCATGCATCTCTAATTTCCTGTTTAATGCCATCCCCTACATCTCCATTACTGTTTGGGGGCCTATAGACAACCTCCACCAACGTTTTCTGCCCCTGGGTGTTTCTTAGCTCTACCCATACAGATTCCACATTGTGATTTTCCGAGCCAATATCCTTCCTCACTATAGCATTGATTTCCTCCTTTGCTGACAACACTACCCCACCTCCTTTCCATTTTTGCCTGTCCTTCCGAAATATTGAATACCCCTGGATGTTCAGTTCCCATCCTTGGTCATGGCAAATCTCAGTTAAAAGAGAACTGGACTAATATCTGGTTAGGAAGAGGGCTGAACATTATAAAGATGTAAGCGCAGACATAGATGATCAAATATTGTGGGATACCTTATGGACTTTGGCTGCTGAACCCATCAGTGTGTCATCTTTGGAACGTAACTTATCAGATTGATATCCTGCAATTTTGCTCAATTAATTCTGCAAATATGGGAGAATCTTCACTGAGTTTTACATTCTTGGAAGTTATAGCTATGGTTAATCACCTTTTTCAGGAGATTAACTTTAATACTGAGTTTAACAATTTTAGATTTTAATCACCACTCCCATTTTCTCTTGGACATTCTGCAACCATTTACAGCTCCTCTGGACCCATCTTTTGTTTGCATGTTTTCCCCATTAGCACCTCATTTTGCCTTGCTCCATCAACTGTCATTTCGTCACTCCTGCCCTCCACCCTATCAAAGGACTCTCCCGTCTGTTCTTCCCCCCTCTCCCCCTTTCCCTGGCTCTGTATTTGCTTAAAAGTTCTGATGAAAGGTCATCGACCTGAAACGTTAACTCTGTTCCTCTCTCCTCAGATGCTGCCTGACCTGCTGAGTGTTTTCCAGCATTTTCTTTTTTTGATTTCAGAATTCCCAACATCTGCAGTATTTTACTTTTGATAAAATAAGTAAGAGTAGATCGGCATAAGGAATGGGGTTGATTGGCTCAGTGGAGATGGTAATGCATGATTTCCCAGAGTTCATTCTGTAAGTGTGAGCTGTGTTTTCAGAATTAAGCTTATTTTACTATTTACCTGAGGATGTGGTAACAGGACATTGGTGGAGTAGAGTATGGGAGCTGGCTGGGAGTCTTTGACAGTGACACTGACTGTCAAAAATGGAAACTATTCCATTCCCCAGCATTGATATCACCCGATGCCTTACAGTGCGAAAAAGAATTAAAATGGAAAAATGCCAATCCTTTTTCATAATTTTTCTCTGCAAGAAATAAAAGTCAGCAACAAAAGAAATGACAACAGAATTTCACAAGGGAAATCACATTATGCCTTGAAAAATGATTGCTCTTAGCCAAGCAACAGGGTCATTCATTCTTTGTCAACAGTACATGTTGCTGTTCCTAATTAGCTTCCTCAGTATTAACATATGGAAAAAGACCAGCTGGCCCATCGAATCTGTCCCGTTAGGTCGTGTTGGAACTCGGCAACACGACTGACAACGTTTCTCACCCACCAGCAGCCCTACAATCTCTTGGGAGAGGTCATGAAAAACCCCATGGCCAGTTAGGAACATAGGAACAGGAGTAGGCCATTTAGCCCCTCGAGCCCGCTCTGCCATTTGATAAGATCATGGCTGATCTGTGATCTAACTCCATATACCTGCCTTTGGCCCATATCCCTTAATATCTTTGGTTGCCAAAAAGCTATCTATCTCAGATTTAAAATTAACAATTGAGCTAGCATCAATTGCCGTATGTGGAAGAGAGTTCCAAACTTCTACCACCCTTTGTGTGTAGAAGTGTTTTCTAATCTCGCTCCTGAAAGGTCTGGCTCTAATTTTTAGACTGTGCCCCTTACTCCTAGAATCCCCAACCAGCGGAAATAGTTTCTCTCTATCCATCCTATCTGTTCCCCTTAATATCTTATAAACTTCGATCAGATCACCCCTTAACCTTGTAAACTCTAGAGAATACAACCCCAATTTGTGTAATCTCTCCTCGTAACTCAACCCTTGAAGTACGGGTATCATTCTCTACAAATACATAAATACATAAAGGGCAAAAGAGTAACTAGGGAGAGAGTGGGGCCTCTTAAGGATCAACAAGGTCATCTATGTGCGGAACCACAAGAGATGGGTGAGATCCTGAATGAATATTTCACATCGGTATTTACGGTTGAGAAAGGCATGGATGTTAGGGAACTTGGGGAAATAAATAGTGATGTCTTGAGGAGTGTACATATTACAGAGAGGGAGGTGCTGGAAGTCTTAACGCACATCAAGGTAGATAAATCTCCGGGACCTGATGCAATGTATCCCAGGACGTTATGGGAGGTTAGGGAGGAAATTGCGGGTCCCCTAGCAGAGATATTTGAATCATCCACCGCTACAGGTGAGGTGCCTGAAGATTGGAGGGTAGCAAATGTTGTGCCCTTGTTTAAGAAGGGCGGCAGGGAAAAGCCTGGGAACTACAGACCGGTGAGCCTGACATCTGTAGTGGGTAAGTTGTTAGAGGGTATTCTGAGGGACAGGATCTACAGGCATTTGGAGAGGCAGGGACTGATTAGGAACAGTCAGCATGGTTTTGTGAGAGGAAAATCATGTCTCATGAATTTGATTGAGTTTTTTGAAGGGGTAACCAAGAAGATAGATGAGGGCTGTGCAGTAGACGTGGTCTACATGGACTTCAGCAAAGCCTTTGACAAGGTACCGCATGGTAGGTTGTTACATATGGTTAAATCTCACGGGATCCAAGGTGAGGTAGCCAATTGGATACAAAATTGGCTTGACGACAGAAGACAGAGGGTGGTTGTAGAGGGTTGTTTTTCAAACTGGAGGCCTGTGTCCAGCGGTGTGCCTCAGGGATCGGTGCTGGGTCCGCTGTTATTTGTTATTTATATTAATGATTTGGATGAGAATTTAGGAGGCATGGTTAGTAAGTTTGCAGATGACACCAAGATTGGTGGCATTGTGGACAGTGAAGAAGGTTATCTAGGATTGCAACGGGATCTTGATAAATTGGGCCAGTGGGCCGATGAATGGCAGATGGAGTTTAATTTAGATAAATGTGAGGTGATGCATTTTGGTAGATCGAATCGGGCCAGGACCTACTCCGTTAATGGTAGGGCGTTGGGGAGAGTTATAGAACAAAGAGATCTAGGAGTGCAGGTTCATAGTTCCTTGAAAGTGGAGTCACAGGTAGATAGGGTGGTGAAGAAGGCATTCGGCATGCTTGGTTTCATTGGTCAGAACATTGAATACAGGAGTTGGGATGTCTTGTTGAAGTTGTACAAGACATTAGTAAGGCCACACTTGGAATACTGTGTACAGTTCTGATCACCCTATTATAGAAAGGATATTATTAAACTAGAAAGAGTGCAGAAAAGATTTACTAGGATGCTACCGGGACTTGATGGATTGACTTATAGGGAGAGGTTAGATAGACTGGGACTTTTTTCCCTGGAGAGTAGGAGGTTAAGGGTGATCTTATAGACGTCTATAAAATAATGAGGGGCATAGATAAGGTCGATAGTCAAAATCTTTTCCCAAAGGTAGGGGAGTCTATAATGAGGGGACATAGATTTAAGGTGAGAGGGGAGAGATACAAAAGGGTCCAGAGGGGCAATTTTTTCACTCAAAGGGTGGTGAGTGTCTGGAACGAGCTGCCAGAGGCAGTAGTAGAGGCGGGTACAATTTTGTCTTTTAAAAAGCATTTGGACAGTTACATGGGTAAGATGGGTATAGAGGGATATGGGCCAAGTGCAGGCAATTGGGACTATCTTAGTGGTATAAACTGGGCGACATGGACATGTTGGGCCGAAGGGCCTGTTTCCATGTTGTAACTCTATGATTCTATGATTATTTTCTGCACCTGTTCATGACACTTCAATGATCTATGTACCTGAGTTCCTTTGGAGATCCACTGTTTTTAACTTTTTACCATTTACCTTTGGTCCAAAGTGGATGACCTCATATTTGTCTACATTGAATTCCATTTGCCACAGTTTTGCCCATTCACCTAATCTATCAATATCACTTTGCAATTTTCTGTTTTCATCTACACTGCTTGCAATACCACCAATTCAGAGGAAAAAAGAATTCTGAGAAATCCTCTTCTATTGTACTGGCTCTATTTTTATTTTGTGTGTATATATATATATATATATATGTGTGTGTGTTTGTTATATACATTTTTTGGCTATTTAACCAGAATTGTCCACAGCTCAGTCTTTGAAAAAGTGCCAGAAGTTTACTTGTGACACTGACTGACCAGTAGAAGAGTGCAAGGGTCCTTATCCCACTGCATTTACCTTCCAATGGCTGCAGGATTTTGGAAGGTAGCGCAGTCATATAAATGAGGCGACACGCTGCCATTGTGGGGGTTGGGAGGGTGGGGAAGGTTCACCAAATGGAACTGTTTGCCTTGGCAAAGTACCACCAGAGCAGCAATGTAAATAATCAACTCTGGCCACGCTCATTGGTTGCTCTTGGGATGAATACCCGACAGGCCAAGGACTGGATTCTTCTTCACGGGTCCATGTGAGCTTTCTTCAGCTATAAACGAAGGTCTGACAGCCAGACACTGTACCAGCTGGTACAAACCCCTCTATTTGAATCATCCCCCACCCCCCCCCACCAAATATAAATTTAGGGCCGATTCCATAGCACCAGGACCTCCAGGATTGAACAGGAACTGCTTCTCTTAGCAACAGTTCTGCAATGTAAACATCATTTAATGGCAAA
This sequence comes from Heptranchias perlo, assembly GCF_035084215.1. Classification (NCBI taxonomy): domain Eukaryota; kingdom Metazoa; phylum Chordata; class Chondrichthyes; order Hexanchiformes; family Hexanchidae; genus Heptranchias; species Heptranchias perlo. The sequence goes on from NC_090326.1 coordinate 22,891,485, forward strand.
AGAAAAACTTGCATTTCTATAGCGCCTTTCACAACGTCCCAAAGCACTTTACAGCCAAGGAGGCACATTTGAAGCGTAGTCATTTTTGTAATGTAGGAAACGCAGCAGCCAATTTGCACACAGCAAGGTCCCACAAACAGCAATGAGATAATGACCAGATAATCTGTTTTAGTGATGTTGATTGAGGGATAAATATTGGCCAGGACACTAAGGAGAACTCCCCTGCTCTCCTTCAAAATAGTGTCATGGGAACTTTTGCATCCATCTGAAAGGACAGACATGGCTTTAATTTAATCTCTTACCCAAAAAAAGGTATTCCTCCCTCAACACTGCACTGGAGTGTTAGCCTAGATTTTTGTGACCAAGTCTCTGGAGTGGGACTAGGAACCCATGACTTTCTGACTCAGGGACAGGAGAGTTACCCACTGAGCCATGGCTGACACAATGACACACCCATCGCACACTCTTTAGCACTCTGAACTGTGCGTTGCCTCATCTGCTTTTGCACTGTTAGCAAAGTGAGACTTGAGGTGGGAAGTGGCCTGAAAAATGTTAGTGATTAACACTGGTAATTAGAATTTTAAAAAGCACATGGAGTTCATTTAGGTCATTTATGCCCCTCTATTTAACACATTCAAAGCCAGGTTTGGTATCAGGCCATGTCCGAAAAGCAGCAGCGCAATCTTGGGAATGGAAATGACAAAAAGAAAAGTCCACATTTTTCTCTTCTGTCAAGAAATGAAATGAATGCTCCCTTTGCTCCACTGTTTAGGAAAATGGGGGCAGTGCAGTTTTAAAATGTACAATTTAGTTCAATATGATTTCATTACTATGTTGATACTGGGCTTAGAGGGATAAATTATGAGGACAATTGAATACGCTTGGCTTGTATTCCCTTGAGAATAGGAGATTGCGGGGCGATCTGATTAACGTGATTAAAATGTTAAGGAGATTCTATTGGATAGCTGCAGAGAAACTATTGCCTCTGATGGGGGAAATCAAGAATGAGGGGACACAATCTTAAAATTAGTTCAGGAGGGAAATCAGGAAGCACTTCTTCAAACAATGGGTAGTGGAAATCTGGAACTCTCTCCCCCAAAAGTCTGTGGATGCTGGGGGACAATTGGAGCTTTCAAGGCTAAGATTGATAGATGTTTGTTAGGTCAGGGTATCAAGGGATATGGAGAAAAGTCGGGTAAATAGAGTTGAGGTACAGATCAGCCATGATCTAATTGAATGTTGGAGCAGGCTCAAGGGGCTGAATGGCCTACTACTGTTCCAATGTTCCTATCGTCAGCAATGAAAAAACCTAGCGTATTTGTAATAATATCCCTCTAATATTTCTTAAGTAACTAGTCACCATAAAAATAAGGATAAGTTTGCTAATGCAGTTGTGAAGGGTGCAATAGTTTTGTGAAACATCTGAACATTAAGGCCTGTTTACCCCATGATGTTCAAATGTCCTCAGCAATTGTGTTGCGGTTAAGTGCTGGACTTTCCTGGGTGGCTGATCCCCTGGAGGCCAGAGACAACATACATGGCAACATGTCACAAATAATGTGAGCACAATGAGACTCTCACAGGAGATCAGGAAAAAGCATGAAGATAAATAAAGTAATAATACAGGACAGTACCAGTTTGAGACATTATTGTAAATGAAAAGTTTAGTAGTTAAAACTCTGTGCACAAAAAACACTGCTCACTAAGAGAAATGTTTAAAGGCCACATGGTTGTTAACTCTTTAGGGTACGAAAGGTAAGAATCAACTGAGACTGAAACACCTTAGAATTTAAACACTCTAAATAATTTTATTGACATTAAGACACGACAATTTTCCTGATAAAGGTGCCATACAACCTTATCTGGGGAGGCAACTCGAAACTCCGAATGATCAGTTCGTCTGTTCTGCAAGATAAGGGGTTAATTTTCGATGACGACTTCTTTTCTAACTGTTTCTTATGATATACTAAAAAATCATTGTAAACCTGTCTTTTTATGTCTTTTTTTCCAAGTTTGTTGCTGGTCAATACAGTCTGGTGTTTGTTCTTGGTTATTTTGGTGTCGAAATAACTGAGGTGAGCTGCCAGTGCCTGAGGCACCTCCAGAGGCAGCTTGCCCGATTGCAACATCGAATTTGAGTCCGGCAGTTAAAATACCCCGCGGATTCATTTTGGGAACAGCAGGTGAGTTTCTTCATCCGTTACTCACCCGCCGAAAATTGGCCCAGAGTTAAAATCAGGCCTCAAGTTTCAGTCAAGCCTATAATATCATAATCCTCCATTCTAATTAACGCAACTAGTCCCACAAGTTTATTTCAAATTCTTTGCACATTTGAATATAAGCACTGCAACTCTGACACATTGATACTGCTCAGCACCCTTTTCCTTTCTATTTTATTGTGATTATTTACTTCATTATCTTGCTCCTCAACCTCTCATACTGCCCATCACAATATGGGGTATGTATCTCTACATACCCCCTCTGACCTTATTGTTTCAGACTACTTTCCCTCTCCAAAATACATAGAATCATAGAATCATACAGCTCAGAAAGATATTCTCACTTGTCAGTCTTAGTCATTAGAGAAAGAACCTAGAATCATAGGATCATTTTTAAAAAAAATTTTTTATTTATTCGTTCACGGGATGAGGGCGTCGCTGGCAAGGCCGGCATTTATTGCCCATCCCTAATTGCCCTCGAGAAGGTGGTGGTGAGCCGCCTTCTTGAACCGCTGCAGTCCGTGTGGTGACGGTTCTCCCACAGTGCTGTTAGGAAGGGAGTTCCAGGATTTTGACCCAGCGACAATGAAGGAACGGCGATATATTTCCAAGTCGGGATGGTGTGTGACTTGGAGGGGAACGTGCAGGTGGTGTTGTTCCCATGCGCCTGCTGCCCTTGTCCTTCTAGGTGGTAGAGGTCGCGGGTTTGGGAGGTGCTGTCGAAGAAGCCTTGGCGAGTTGCTGCAGTGCATCCTGTGGATGGTGCACACTGCAGCCACAGTGCGCCAGTGGTGAAGGGAGTGAATGTTTAGGGTGGTGGATGGGGTGCCAATCAAGCGGGCTGCTTTATCTTGGATGGTGTCGAGCTTCTTGAGTGTTGTTGGAGCTGAACTCATCCAGGCAAGTGGAGAGTATTCCATTACACTCCTGACTTATGCCTTGTAGATGGTGGAAAGGCTTTGGGGAGTCAGGAGGTGAGTCACTCGCCGCAGAATACTCAGCCTCTGACCTGCTCTCGTAGCCACAGTATTTATATGGCTGGTCCAGTTAAGTTTCTGGTCAATGGTGACCCCCAGGATGTTGATGGTGGGGGATTCGGCGATGGTAATGCCGTTGAATGTCATGGGGAGGTGGTTAGACTCTCTCTTGTTGGAGATGGTCATTGCCTGGCACTTATCTGGCGCGAATGTTACTTGCCACTTATCAGCCCAAGCCTGGATGTTGTCCAGGTCTTGCTGCATGCAGGCTCGGACTGCTTCATTATCTGACGGGTTGCGAATGGAACTGAACACTGTGCAGTCATCAGCGAACATCCCCATTTCTGACCTTATGATGGAGGGAAGGTCATTGATGAAGCAGCTGAAGATGGTTGGGCCTAGGACACTGCCCTGAGGAACTCCTGCAGCAATGCCCTGGGGCTGAGATGATTGGCCTCCAACAACCACTACCATCTTCCTTTGTGCTAGGTATGACTCCAGCCACTGGAGAGTTTTCCCCCTGATTCCCATTGACTTCAATTTTACTAGGGCTCCTTGGTGCCACACTCGGTCAAATGCTGCCTTGATGTCAAGGGCAGTCACTCTCACCTCACCTCTGGAATTCAGCTCTTTTGTCCATGTTTGGACCAAGGCTGTAATGAGGTCTGGAGCCGAGTGGTCCTGGCGGAACCCAAACTGAGCATCGGTGAGCAGGTTATTGGTGAGTAAGTGCCGCTTGATAGCACTGTCGACGACACCTTCCATCATTTTGCTGATGATTGAGAGTAGACTGATGGGGCGGTAATTGGCCGGATTGGATTTGTCCTGCTTTTTGTGGACAGGACATACCTGGGCAATTTTCCACATTGTCGGGTGGATGCCAGTGTTGTAGCTGTACTGGAACAGCTTGGCTAGAGGCGCAGCTAGTTCTGGAGCACAAGTCTTCAGCACTACAGCTGTGATGTTGTCAGGCCCCATAGCCTTTGCTGTATCCAGTGCACTCAGCCGTTTCTTGATATCACGTGGAGTGAATCGAATTGGCCGAAGACTGGCTTCCGTGATGGTGGGGATATCGGGAGGAGGCTGAGATGGATTATCCACTCGGCACTTCTGGCTGAAGATGGTTGCAAACGCTTCAGCCTTGTCTTTTGCACTCACGTGCTGGACTCCGCCATCATTGAGAATGGGGATGTTTGCAGAGCCTCCTCCTCCCGTTAGTTGTTTAATTGTCCACCACCATTCACGACTGGATGTGGCAGGACTGCAGAGCTTTGATCTGATCCGTTGGTTGTGGAATCACTTAGCTCTGTCTATAGCATGTTGCTTCCGCTGTTTAGCATGCATATAGTCCTGAGTTGCAGCTTCACCAGGTTGGCACCTCATTTTTAGGTACGCCTGGTGCTGCTCCTGGCATGCTCTTCGACACTCCTCATTGAACCAGGGTTGATCCCCTGGCTTGTTGGTAATGGCAGATTGAGGAATATGCCGGGCCATGAGGTTACAGATTGTGCTGGAATACAATTCTGCTGCTGCTGATGGCCCACAGCGCCTCTTGGATGCCCAGTTTTGAGCTGCTAGATCTGTTCTGAATCTATCCCATTTAGCACGGTGGTAGTGCCACACAACACGTTGGATGGTGTCCTCAGTGCGAAGACGGGATTTCATCTCCACGAGGACTGTGCGGTGGTCACTCCTACCAATACTGTCATGGACAGATGCATTTGCGACAGGTAGATTGGTGAGGACGAGGTCAAGTAAGTTTTTCCCTCGTGTTGGTTCGCTCACCACCTGCCGCAGGCCCAGTCTAGCAGCTATGTCCTTCAGGACTCGGCCAGCTCGGTCAGTCGTGGTGCTACCGAGCCACTCTTGGTGATGGACATTGAAGTCCCCCACCCAGAGTACATTTTGTGCCCTTGCTCCCCTCAGTGCTTCCTCCAAGTGGTGTTCAACATGGAGGAGGACTGATTCATCAGCTGAGGGAGGACGGTAGGTGGTAATCAGCAGGAGGTTTCCTTGCCCATGTTTGACCTGATGCCGTGAGATTTCATGGGTTCCAGAGTCAATGTTGAGGACTCCCAGGGCCACTCCCTCCTGACTGTATATCACTGTACCGCCACCTCTGGTGGGTCTGTCCTGCCGGTGGAACAGGACATACCCAGGGATGGTGATGGAAGAGTCTGGGACGTTGGCTGAAAGATATGATTCTGTGAGTATGGCTATGTCAGGCTGTTGCTTGACTAGTCTGTGGGACAGCTCTCCCAATTTTGGCACAAGTCCCCAGATGTTAGTAAGGAGGACCTTGCAGGGTCGACTGGGCTTGGTGTTTTGCCGTTGTCGTGTCCGGTGCCTAGTGGTCCGATGCCGGGTGGTCCGTCCGGTTTTATTCTTATTATGACTTTTCGTAGCGAGATTTTACAACTGAGTGGCTTGCTAGGCCATTTCAGAGGGCAATTAAGAATCAACCACATTGCTGTGGGTCTGGAGTCACATATATTCGGGTAAGGGCGGCAGGCTTCCTTCCCTAAAGGACATTAGTGAACCAGATGGGTTTTTACGACAATCCGGTAGTTTCATGGCCATCATTACTGATACTAGTATTTTAATTCCAGATTTTTATTTAATTAATTGAATTTAAATTCGCCAGCTGCCGTGGCGGGATTTGAACTCATGACTCTGGATTTTAGTCCAGGCCTCTGGATTACTAGCCCAGTAACATAACCACTATGCTACCGTACCCGGTCATAAAATATTACAACACAGAAAGAGGCCATTCGACCCATCCTGCCTGTGCCGGCTCTCTAAAAGAGCTATCCAATTAGTCCCACTCCCCCTGTCTTTCCCCATAGCCCAGCAACTATTTCCTTTTCAAATATATATCCAATTCCCTTTTGACATATTCTGAGCCCCTCCCTCATATGCTGTAAAATTTCCTCCTCCTTCCGCCCCCTACCCCCTCCGCCTTACTAACTTAAATCCTCTCCCATTGCTCTATATACTGTCAAGCTGCAGCAAAGACCTGCACATATTACAAGGGCACTTCCACTGGAAGTGGTGCAGTAATATTAAAAGTGTACGTGACTATCCGAATGCATCGCTTTCATCCAGCAAAGAGAGAGCAGGCTTTTGAACGGACGATTCGTTCTGGTTGTGAGCTGATGTCTCCAGCCAATCCCCATAAAATTCTAATTTGTGATGGAACAAATCCAATCAGGTAATGTCTCTGATTTAGTTAAAGCAGGTGCTTGAGGAGCTCATTGCCCAGTTCTTCCTGCAAGCTCTGCAACTGGGGACTCCTACATTCTGCTGAACATCTTTACGATGACAGAAATTGTGTTAGCTTTACATGTTTATTTGCTGCAAAGAAACACATATATTCTGTGGACAATGAAAAGAATGACAGACTGCAAGCTGTATGAAAAATGAATGGAGCAGAAATTGTTCCTCGTTGCACCGATTTTCCGGCGGAAATCTGGCCAATTTGGCAGGGCTGTGCCGTACGCCCCAAGGATGCTTGAAATAAGCGATGTTGGCCTTGAATAATTTTTAGGCCTCTCGCAGATGCTGATCAGGGGCTCAGGGGCTCAGAGGCTGTTCAAGGACCCCGCAGCAAAGTTGCTCAGCGCTGGGTGCAGCAGGCTCCTCATGGCTCCGCAACTCTCTGGGAGGCCGCATTAGAGGGTTAAGTTTGACTTCAGGCGATAATGTAAAGTGAGCAAAATGGAATCAGCTGCCCATCTTATAGACGATGCACGGCAAGCCCACATAAGAAGCCAGAGGCCTGGTTCCAGATAATTCATGTCCCCGCCCATTTCTGGGGCCGTTCCCTGCTCTCTTGATGGAGCTATGTGGGAGTAGGTCAGAAGGTTTGTCGAAATACAGGACCTAGCATTCCATTCAAGGCCTGTCATTCCATTCAAGGCCTGTCATTCCATTCAAGGCCTGTCATTCCATTCATGGTCTGTCATTCCATTCATGGTCTGTCATTCCATTCAAGGCCTCGCATTCCATTCATGGTCTGTCATTCCATTCAAGGCCTGTCATTCCATTCAAGGCCTGTCATTCCATTCATGGCCCATCATTCCATTCATGACCTGTCATTCCATTCAAGGCCTGTCATTCCATTCGTGTCCTGTCATTCCATTCATGGCCTGTCATTCCATTCAAGGCCTAGCATTCCATTCAAGGCCTGTCATTCCATTCAAGGCCTGTCATTCCATTCAAGGCCCGTCATTCCATTCGTGGCCTGTCATTCCATTCAAGGCCTGTCATTCCATTCATGGCCCGTCATTCCATTCATGGCCTGTCATTCCATTCGTTTCCTGTCATTCCATTCAAGGCCTGTCATTCCATTCATGGCCCGTCATTCCATTCATGGCCTGTCATTCCATTCGTTTCCTGTCATTCCATTCAAGGCCTGTCATTCCATTCAAGGCCTAGCATTCCATTCAAGGCCTAGCATTCCATTCATGGCCTGTCATTCCATTCATGGCCTGTCATTCCATTCATGGCCTGTCATTCCATTCATGGCCTAGCATTCCATTCATGGCCTTTCATTCCATTTGTGGCCTGTCATTCCATTCAAGGGCTGTCACTCCATTCGTGGCCTGTCATTCCATTCATGGCCTAGCATTCCATTCATGGCCTGTCATTCCATTCATGGCCCGTCATTCCATTCGTGGCCTGTCATTCCATTCATGGCCTGTCATTCCATTCATGGCCCGTCATTCCATTCGTTTCCTGTCATTCCATTCAAGGCCTAGCAATCCATTCATGGCCCATCATTCCATTCAAGGCCTAGCATTCCATTCAAGGCCTAGCATTCCATTCATGGCCTGTCATTCCATTCGTTTCCTGTCATTCCATTCAAGGCCCATCATTCCATTCATGGCCCGTCATTCCATTCAAGGCCTGTCATTCCATTCAAGGCCTGTCATTCCATTCAAGGCCTGTCATTCCATTCAAGGCCTGTCATTCCATTCATGGCCCGTCATTCCATTCATTGCCCGTCATTCCATTCATGGCCTGTCATTCCATTCAAGGCCTGTCATTCCTTTCATGGCCTAGCATTCCATTCATGGCCTGTCATTCCATTCATGGCCCGTCATTCCATTCATGACCTGTCATTCCATTCATGGCCTAGCATTCCATTCATGGCCTGTCATTCCATTCATGGCCCATCATTCCATTCGTGGCCTGTCATTCCATTCATGACCTGTCATTCCATTCATGGCCTAGCATTCCATTCATGGCCTGTCATTCCATTCATGGCCCGTCATTCCATTCATGACCTGTCATTCCATTCATGGCCTAGCATTCCATTCATGGCCTGTCATTCCATTCATGGCCTGTCATTCCATTCAAGGCCTGTCATTCCATTCATGGCCTGTCATTCCATTCGTGTCCTGTCATTCCATTCATGGCCCATCATTCCATTCGTGTCCCGTCATTCCATTCATGACCTGTCATTCCATTCATGGCCTGTCATTCCATTCATGGCCTGTCATTCCATTCAAGGCCTGTCATTCCATTCATGGCCTGTCATTCCATTCGTGTCCTGTCATTCCATTCGTGTCCTGTCATTCCATTCATGGCCTGTCATTCCATTCATGGTCTGTCATTCCATTCATGGCCTGTCATTCCATTCAAGGCCTGTCATTCCATTCATGGCCCGTCATTCCATTCGTGTCCTGTCATTCCATTCATGGCCCATCATTCCATTCGTGTCCTGTCATTCCATTCATGACCTGTCATTCCATTCATGGCCTGTCATTCCATTCAAGGCCTGTCATTCCATTCAAGGCCTGTCATTCCATTCATGGTCTGTCATTCCATTCGTGTCCTGTCATTCCATTCATGGCCCGTCATTCCATTCGTGTCCTGTCATTCCATTCATGACCTGTCATTCCATTCATGGCCTGTCATTCCATTCATGGCCTGTCATTCCATTCAAGGCCTGTCATTCCATTCATGGCCTGTCATTCCATTCAAGGCCTGTCATTCCATTCGTGTCCTGTCATTCCATTCAAGGCCTGTCATTCCATTCATGGCCTGTCATTCCATTCAAGGCCTGTCATTCCATTCAAGGCCTGTCATTCCATTCATGGTCTGTCATTCCATTCGTGTCCTGTCATTCCATTCATGGCCCGTCATTCCATTCGTGTCCTGTCATTCCCTTCATGACCTGTCATTCCATTCATGGCCTGTCATTCCATTCATGGCCTGTCATTCCATTCAAGGCCTGTCATTCCATTCATGGCCTGTCATTCCATTCAAGGCCTGTCATTCCATTCAAGGCCTGTCATTCCATTCATGGTCTGTCATTCCATTCGTGTCCTGTCATTCCATTCATGGCCCGTCATTCCATTCGTGTCCTGTCATTCCCTTCATGACCTGTCATTCCATTCATGGCCTGTCATTCCATTCATGGCCTGTCATTCCATTCAAGGCCTGTCATTCCATTCATGGCCTGTCATTCCATTCAAGGCCTGTCATTCCATTCATGGCCTGTCATTCCATTCATGGTCTGTCATTCCATTCGTGTCCTGTCATTCCATTCATGGCCCGTCATTCCATTCGTGTCCTGTCATTCCCTTCATGACCTGTCATTCCATTCATGGCCTGTCATTCCATTCATGGCCTGTCATTCCATTCATGGCCTGTCATTCCATTCAAGGCCTGTCATTCCATTCATGGCCTGTCATTCCATTCAAGGCCTGTCATTCCATTCAAGGCCTGTCATTCCATTCATGGCCCATCATTCCATTCGTGGCCTGTCATTCCATTCGTGGCCTGTCATTCCATTCGTTTCCTGTCATTCCATTCATGACCTGTCATTCCATTCATGGCCTGTCATTCCATTCATGGCCTGTCATTCCATTCAAGGCCTGTCATTCCATTCATGGCCTGTCATTCCATTCAAGGCCTGTCATTCCATTCGTGTCCTGTCATTCCATTCAAGGCCTGTCATTCCATTCATGGCCTGTCATTCCATTCAAGGCCTGTCATTCCATTCATGGTCTGTCATTCCATTCGTGTCCTGTCATTCCATTCATGGCCCGTCATTCCATTCGTGTCCTGTCATTCCATTCATGACCTGTCATTCCATTCATGGCCTGTCATTCCATTCATGGCCTGTCATTCCATTCAAGGCCTGTCATTCCATTCATGGCCTGTCATTCCATTCAAGGCCTGTCATTCCATTCGTGTCCTATCATTCCATTCATGGCCTGTCATTCCATTCATGGCCTGTCATTCCATTCAAGGCCTGTCATTCCATTCATGGCCTGTCATTCCATTCAAGGCCTGTCATTCCATTCAAGGCCTGTCATTCCATTCATGGCCCATCATTCCATTCGTGGCCTGTCATTCCATTCGTGGCCTGTCATTCCATTCGTTTCCTGTCATTCCATTCATGGCCCATCATTCCATTCGTGGCCTGTCATTCCATTCATGGCCCATCATTCCATTCGTGGCCTGTCATTCCATTCATGGTCTGTCATTCCATTCGTGTCCTGTCATTCCATTCATGGCCCATCATTCCATTCGTGGCCTGTCATTCCATTCGTGGCCTGTCATTCCATTCGTTTCCTGTCATTCCATTCAAGGCCTGTCATTCCATTCATGGCCTATCATTCCATTCATGGTCTGTCATTCCATTCATGGCCTGTCATTCCATTCAAGGCCTGTCATTCCATTCATGACCTGTCATTCCATTCATGGCCTGTCATTCCATTCATGGCCCGTCATTCCATTCAAGGCCCATCATTCCATTGATGGCCTGTCATTCCATTCAAGGCCTGTCATTCCATTCACGACATGTCATTCCATTCAAGGCCTGTCATTCCATTCATGGCCTGTCATTCCATTCATGGCCCGTCATTCCATTCAAGGCCCATCATTCCATTGATGGCCTGTCATTCCATTCATGGCCAGTCATTCCATTCAAGGCCCATCATTCCATTGATGGCCTGTCATTCCATTCAAGGCCTGTCATTCCATTCACGACCTTTCATTCCATTCAAGGCCTGTCATTCCATTCATGGCCTATCATTCCATTCGTGGTCTGTCATTCCATTCATGGCCTGTCATTCCATTCAAGGCCTGTCATTCCATTCATGACCTGTCATTCCATTCATGGCCTGTCATTCCATTCATGGCCGGTCATTCCAATCAAGGCCCATCATTCCATTCATGGCCCGTCATTCCATTCGTGGCCTGTCATTCGATTCATGGCCTGTCATTCCATTCATGTCCTGTCATTCCATTCAAGGCCTAGCATTCCATTCAAGGCCTGTCATTCCATTCATGGCCTAGCATTCCATTCAAGGCCTGTCATTCCATTCATGGCCCATCATTCCATTCATGACACGTCATTCCATTCAAGGCCTAGCATTCCATTCAAGGCCTGTCATTCCATTCATGGCCTGTCATTCCATTCATGGCCCATCATTCCATTCGTGGCCCGTCATTCCATTCATGGTCTGTCATTCCATTCGTTTCCTGTCATTCCATTCATGGCCCATCATTCCATTCGTTTCCTGTCATTCCATTCAAGGCCTGTCATTCCATTCGTGGCCTGTCATTCCATTCATTGCCTGTCATTCCATTCATGGCCTGTCATTCCATTCATGGCCTGTCATTCCATTCAAGGCCTGTCATTCCATTCATGGCCCATCATTCCATTCATGACACGTCATTCCATTCATGGCCCATCATTCCATTCATGACACGTCATTCCATTCATGGTCTGTCATTCCATTCGTTTCCTGTCATTCCATTCAAGGCCTGTCATTCCATTCAAGGCCGAGCATTCCATTCATGGTCTGTCATTCCATTCGTTTCCTGTCATTCCATTCATGGCCCATCATTCCATTCGTTTCCTGTCATTCCATTCAAGGCCTGTCATTCCATTCATGGCCTGTCATTCCATTCATTGCCTGTCATTCCATTCATGGCCTGTCATTCCATTCATGGCCTGTCATTCCATTCAAGGCCTGTCATTCCATTCATGGCCTGTCATTCCATTCATGGCCCGTCATTCCATTCATGACACGTCATTCCATTCATGGCCCATCATTCCATTCATGACACGTCATTCCATTCGTTTCCTGTCATTCCATTCATGGCCCATCATTCCATTCGTTTCCTGTCATGCCATTCAAGGCCTGTCATTCCATTCATGGCCTGTCATTCCATTCATGGCCCGTCATTCCATTCATGGCCTGTCATTCCATTCAAGGCCTGTCATTCCATTCATGGCCTAGCATTCCATTCAAGGCCTGTCATTCCATTCATGGCCCATCATTCCATTCATGGCCCATCATTCCATTCATGACCTGTCATTCCATTCAAGGCCTGTCATTTCATTCATGGCCTGTCATTCCATTCATGGCCCGTCATTCCATTCATGGCCCGTCATTCCATTCAAGGCCTGTCATTCCATTCATGGCCTGTCATTCCATTCAAGGCCTGTCATTCCATTCATGGCCCATCATTCCATTCATGACCTGTCATTTCATTCATGGCCTGTCATTCCATTCATGGCCCGTCATTCCATTCAAGGCATGTCATTCCATTCATGGCCTGTCATTCCATTCAAGGCCTGTCATTCCATTCATGGCCCGTCATTCCATTCATGGCCCGTCATTCCATTCAAGGCCTGTCATTCCATTCATGGCCTGTCATTCCATTCAAGGCCTGTCATTCAATTCAAGGCCTGTCATTCCATTCAAGGCCTAGCATTCCATTCAAGGCCTGTCATTCCATTCATGGCCTGTCATTCCATTCAAGGCCTGTCATTCCATTCAAGGCCCGTCATTCCATTCATGGCCTGTCATTCCATTCATGGCCTGTCATTCCATTCAAGGCCTGTCATTCCATTCAAGGCCTGTCATTCCATTCAAGGCCTGTCATTCCATTCATGGCCCTTCATTCCATTCGTGGCCTGTCATTCCATTCAAGGCCTAGCATTCCATTCATGGCCTAGCATTCCATTCATGGTCTGTCATTCCATTCAAGGCCTGTCATTCCATTCATGGCCCGTCATTCCATTCATGGCCTGTCATTCCATTCATGGCCGGTCATTCCATTCAAGGCCTGTCATTCCATTCAAGGCCTGTCATTCCATTCATGGCCTGTCATTCCATTCATGGCCCATCATTCCATTCGTGGCCTGTCATTCCATTCAAGGCCTAGCATTCCATTCATGGCCTAGCATTCCATTCATGGTCTGTCATTCCATTCAAGGCCCGTCATTCCATTCATGGCCGGTCATTCCATTCATGGCCCATCATTCCATTCGTGGCCTGTCATTCCATTCAAGGCCTAGCATTCCATTCATGGCCCATCATTCCATTCGTGGCCTGTCATTCCATTCAAGGCCTAGCATTCCATTCATGGCCTAGCATTCCATTCATGGTCTGTCATTCCATTCATGGCCCGTCATTCCATTCATGGCCGGTCATTCCATTCATGGCCCATCATTCCATTCGTGGCCTGTCATTCCATTCATGGCCTGTCATTCCATTCATGGCCCGTCATTCCATTCATGGCCTGTCATTCCATTCATGGCCCGTCATTCCATTCATGGCCTGTCATTCTATTCATGGCCCATCATTCCATTCGTGGCCTGTCATTCCATTCAAGGCCTAGCATTCCATTCATGGCCTGTCATTCCATTCATGGCCTGTCATTCCATTCAAGGCCTGTCATTCAATTCAAGGCCTGTCATTCCATTCATGTCCTGTCATTCCATTCATGGCCCATCATTCCATTCGTGTCCTGTCATTCCATTCATGGCCCATCATTCCATTCGTGGTCTGTCATTCCATTCAAGGCCTGTCATTCCATTCATGGCCCATCATTCCATTCGTGTCCTGTCATTCCATTCATGGCCCGTCATTCCATTCGTGGTCTGTCATTCCATTCATGGCCTGTCATTCCATTCGTTTCCTGTCATTCCATTCATGCCCCATCATTCCATTCATGACACGTCATTCCATTCATGGCCCATCATTCCATTCATGACACGTCATTCCATTCATGGCCTGTCATTCCATTCAAGGCCTAGCATTCCATTCAAGGCCTGTCATTCCATCAAGGCCTGTCATTCCATTCGTGGCCTATCATTCCATTCATGACACGTCATTCCATTCAAGGCCTGTCATTCCATTCAAGGCCTGTCATTCCATTCATGGCCCATCATTCCATTCGTGTCCTGTCATTCCATTCATGGCCCATCATTCCATTCATGGCCCATCATTCCATTCATGGCCCATCATTCCATTCATGACACGTCATTCCATTCATGGCCCGTCATTCCATTCATGGCCCATCATTCCATTCAAGGCCTGTCATTCCATTCATAGCCCGTCATTCCATTCGTGTCCTGTCATTCCATTCATGGCCCATCATTCCATTCATGGCCCATCATTCCATTCAAGGCCTGTCATTCCATTCATGGCCCGTCATTCCATTCATGGCCCATCATTCCATTCGTGTCCTGTCATTCCATTCATGGCCCATCATTCCATTCATGGCCCATCATTCCATTCAAGGCCTGTCATTCCATTCATGGCCCGTCATTCCATTCGTGGTCTGTCATTCCATTCATGGCCTGTCATTCCATTCGTTTCCTGTCATTCCATTCATGGCCCATCATTCCATTCAAGGCCTGTCATTCCATTCATGGCCCGTCATTCCATTCGTGTCCTGTCATTCCATTCATGGCCCATCATTCCATTCATGGCCCATCATTCCATTCAAGGCCTGTCATTCCATTCATGGCCCATCATTCCATTCATGGCCCATCATTCCATTCATGGCCCATCATTCCATTCGTGTCCTGTCATTCCATTCATGGCCCGTCATTCCATTCGTGGTCTGTCATTCCATTCATGGCCTGTCATTCCATTCGTTTCCTGTCATTCCATTCATGCCCCATCATTCCATTCATGACACGTCATTCCATTCATGGCCCATCATTCCATTCATGACACGTCATTCCATTCATGGCCTGTCATTCCATTCAAGGCCGAGCATTCCATTCAAGGCCTGTCATTCCATCAAGGCCTGTCATTCCATTCGTGGCCTATCATTCCATTCATGACACGTCATTCCATTCAAGGCCTGTCATTCCATTCAAGGCCTGTCATTCCATTCATGGCCCATCATTCCATTCGTGTCCTGTCATTCCATTCATGGCCCATCATTCCATTCATGGCCCATCATTCCATTCATGGCCCATCATTCCATTCATGACACGTCATTCCATTCATGACCTGTCATTCCATTCATGGCCCATCATTCCATTCATGGCCCATCATTCCATTCATGGCCCATCATTCCATTCATGACACGTCATTCCATTCATGACCTGTCATTCCATTCATGGCCCGTCATTCCATTCATGGCCCGTCATTCCATTCATGGCCTGTCATTCCATTCAAGGCCTGTCATTCCATTCGTGGCCTGTCATTCCATTCAAGGCCTGTCATTCCATTCAAGGCCTGTCATTCCATTCAAGGCCTGTCATTCCATTCGTGGCCTGTCATTCCATTCAAGGCCTGTCATTCCATTCATGGCCTGTCATTCCATTCATGGCCTGTCATTCCATTCATGGCCTAGCATTCCATTCATGGCCTTTCATTCCATTCGTGGCCTGTCATTCCATTCAAGGCCTGTCATTCCATTCATGGCCGAGCATTCCATTCATGGCCTGTCATTCCATTCATGGCCCGTCATTCCATTCGTGGCCTGTCATTCCATTCAAGGGCTGTCATTCCATTCGCGGCCTGTCATTCCATTCATGGCCCATCATTCCATTCGTGTCCTGTCATTCCATTCATGGCCCATCATTCCATTCGTGGTCTGTCATTCCATTCAAGACCTGTCATTCCATTCATGGCCCATCATTCCATTCATGGCCCGTCATTCCATTCGTGGTCTGTCATTCCATTCAAGGCCTGTCATTCCATTCATGGCCCGTCATTCCATTCAAGGCCTGTCATTCCATTCGTTTCCTGTCATTCCATTCATGGCCCATCATTCCATTCATGACACGTCATTCCATTCATGGCCCATCATTCCATTCATGACACGTCATTTCCATTCATGGCCTGTCATTCCATTCAAGGCCTAGCATTCCATTCAAGGCCTGTCATTCCATTCAAGGCCTGTCATTCCATTCGTGTCCTGTCATTCCATTCATGGCCCATCATTCCATTCATGGCCCGTCATTCCATTTGTGGTCTGTCATTCCATTCAAGGCCTGTCATTCCATTCATGGCCTGTCATTCCATTCAAGGCCTAGCATTCCATTCAAGGCCTGTCATTCCATTCAAGGCCTGTCATTCCATTCGTTTCCTGTCATTCCATTCATGACACGTCATTCCATTCATGGCCCATCATTCCATTCATGACACGTTATTCCATTCAAGGCCTGTCATTCCATTCAAGGCCTGTCATTCCATTCATGGCCCATCATTCCATTCATGACACGTCATTCCATTCATGACACGTCATTCCATTCATGGCCTGTCATTCCATTCAAAGCCTAGCATTCCATTCAAGGCCTGTCATTCCATTCAAGGCCTGTCATTCCATTCATGGCCTTTCATTCCATTCATGGCCTAGCATTCCATTCAAGGCCTGTCATTCCATTCAAGGCCTGTCATTCCATTCAAGGCCTGTCATTCCATTCAAGGCCTGTCATTCCATTCAAGGCCTGTCATTCCATTCAAGGCCTGTCATTCCATTCAAGGCCTGTCATTCCATTCAAGGCCTGTCATTCCATTCAAGGCCTGTCATTCCATTCAAGGCCTGTCATTCCATTCGTTTCCTGTCATTCCATTCATGGCCTGTCATTCCATTCAAGGCCTGTCATTCCATTCGTTTCCTGTCATTCCATTCATGGCCTTTCATTCCATTCAAGGCCTGTCATTCCATTCAAGGCCTGTCATTCCATTCAAGGCCTGTCATTCCATTCAAGGCCTGTCATTCCATTCGTTTCCTGTCATTCCATTCATGGCCCGTCATTCCATTCAAGGCCTGTCATTCCATTCAAGGCCTGTCATTCCATTTGTTTCCTGTCATTCCATTCATGGCCTATCATTCCATTCAAGGCCTGTCATTCCATTCAAGGCCTGTCATTCCATTCAAGGCCTGTCATTCCATTCAAGGCCTGTCATTCCATTCATGGCCTTTCATTCCATTCCTGGCCTGTCATTCCATTCAAGGCCTGTCATTCCATTCATGGCCTAGCATTCCATTCAAGGCCTGTCATTCCATTCGTTTCCTGTCATTCCATTCATGGCCTTTCATTCCATTCAAGGCCTGTCATTCCATTCAAGGCCTGTCATTCCATTCAAGGCCTGTCATTCCATTCAAGGCCTGTCATTCCATTCATGGCCCGTCATTCCATTCAAGGCCTGTCATTCCATTCAAGGCCTGTCATTCCATTCGTTTCCTATCATTCCATTCATGGCCTTTCATTCCATTCATGGCCTGTCATTCCATTCAAGGCCTGTCATTCCATTCAAGGCCTGTCATTCCATTCAAGGCCTGTCATTCCATTCAAGGCCTGTCATTCCATTCATGGCCTGTCATTCCATTCAAGGCCTGTCATTCCATTCAAGGCCTGTCATTCCATTCATGGCCTGTCATTCCATTCAAGGCCTGTCATTCCATTCAAGGCCTAGCATTCCATTCAAGGCCTGTCATTCCATTCATGGCCTGTCATTCCATTCATGGCCCGTCATTCCATTCATGGCCTGTCATTCCATTCAAGGCCTATCATTCCATTCAAGGCCTAGCATTCCATTCAAGGCCTGTCATTCCATTCAAGGCCTGTCATTCCATTCGTGGCCTGTCATTCGATTCATGGCCTGTCATTCCATTCATGGCCTGTCATTCCATTCAAGGCCTGTCATTCCATTCATGGCCTAGCATTCCATTCAAGGCCTGTCATTCCATTCATGGCCCATCATTCCATTCATGACACGTCATTCCATTCATGGCCCATCATTCCATTCATGACACGTCATTCCATTCAAGGCCTAGCATTCCATTCAAGGCCTGTCATTCCATTCATGGCCTGTCATTCCATTCATGGCCCATCATTCCATTCGTGGCCCGTCATTCCATTCATGACCTGTCATTCCATTCATGGCCTATCATTCCATTCATGGCCTGTCATTCCATTCATGGCCCATCATTCCATTCATGACACGTCATTCCATTCATGGCCCATCATTCCATTCATGACACGTCATTCCATTCATGTCCTGTCATTCCATTCAAGGCCTAGCATTCCATTCATGGTCTGTCATTCCATTCGTTTCCTGTCATTCCATTCATGGCCCATCATTCCATTCGTTTCCTGTCATTCCATTCAAGGCCTGTCATTCCATTCATGGCCTGTCATTCCATTCGTGGCCTGTCATTCCATTCATTGCCTGTCATTCCATTCATGGCCTGTCATTCCATTCATGGCCTGTCATTCCATTCAAGGCCTGTCATTCCATTCATGGCCCGTCATTCCATTCATGGCCCATCATTCCATTCGTTTCCTGTCATTCCATTCAAGGCCTGTCATTCCATTCATGGCCTGTCATTCCATTCGTGGCCTGTCATTCCATTCATGGCCTGTCATTCCATTCAAGGCCTGTCATTCCATTCAAGGCCTGTCATTCCATTCATGGCCCATCATTCCATTCATGACACGTCATTCCATTCATGGCCCATCATTCCATTCATGACACGTCATTCCATTCATGGCCTGTCATTCCATTCGTTTCCTGTCATTCCATTCATGGCCCATCATTCCATTTGTTTCCTGTCATTCCATTCAAGGCCTGTCATTCCATTCAAGGCCTGTCATTCCATTCGTGGCCTGTCATTCCATTCATTGCCTGTCATTCCATTCATGGCCTGTCATTCCATTCATGGCCTGTCATTCCATTCAAGGCCTGTCATTCCATTCATGGCCTAGCATTCCATTCATGGTCTGTCATTCAATTCATGGCCCATCATTCCATTCATGGCCCATCATTCCATTCGTTTCCTGTCATTCCATTCAAGGCCTGTCATTCCATTCAAGGCCTGTCATTCCATTCATTGCCTGTCATTCCATTCATGGCCTGTCATTCCATTCAAGGCCTAGCATTCCATTCATGGTCTGTCATACCATTCGTTTCCTGTCATTCCATTCATGGCCCATCATTCCATTCGTTTCCTGTCATTCCATTCAAGGCCTGTCATTCCATTCAAGGCCTGTCATTCCATTCGTGGCCTGTCATTCCATTCATTGCCTGTCATTCCATTCATGGCCTGTCATTCCATTCATGGCCTGTCATTCCATTCAAGGCCTGTCATTCCATTCATGGCCTAGCATTCCATTCATGGTCTGTCATTCAATTCATGGCCCATCATTCCATTCATGGCCTTTCATTCCATTCGTGGCCTGTCATTCCATTCAAGGCCTGTCATTCCATTCATGGCCGAGCATTCCATTCATGGCCTGTCATTCCATTCATGGCCCGTCATTCCATTCGTGGCCTGTCATTCCATTCATGGCCCATCATTCCATTCGTGGTCTGTCATTCCATTCATGGCCCATCATTCCATTCGTGGTCTGTCATTCCATTCAAGACCTGTCATTCCATTCATGGCCCATCATTCCATTCATGGCCTTTCATTCCATTCATGGCCGAGCATTCCATTCATGGCCTGTCATTCCATTCATGGCCCGTCATTCCATTCGTGGCCTGTCATTCCATTCAAGGGCTGTCATTCCATTCGCGGCCTGTCATTCCATTCATGGCCCATCATTCCATTCGTGTCCTGTCATTCCATTCATGGCCCATCATTCCATTCGTGGTCTGTCATTCCATTCAAGACCTGTCATTCCATTCATGGCCCATCATTCCATTCGTGTCCTGTCATTCCATTCATGGCCCATCATTCCATTCATGGCCCGTCATTCCATTCGTGGTCTGTCATTCCATTCAAGGCCTGTCATTCCATTCATGGCCCGTCATTCCATTCAAGGCCTGTCATTCCATTCGTTTCCTGTCATTCCATTCATGGCCCATCATTCCATTCATGACACGTCATTCCATTCATGGCCCATCATTCCATTCATGACACGTCATTTCCATTCATGGCCTGTCATTCCATTCAAGGCCTAGCATTCCATTCAAGGCCTGTCATTCCATTCAAGGCCTGTCATTCCATTCGTGTCCTGTCATTCCATTCATGGCCCATCATTCCATTCATGGCCCGTCATTCCATTTGTGGTCTGTCATTCCATTCAAGGCCTGTCATTCCATTCATGGCCTGTCATTCCATTCAAGGCCTAGCATTCCATTCAAGGCCTGTCATTCCATTCAAGGCCTGTCATTCCATTCGTTTCCTGTCATTCCATTCATGACACGTCATTCCATTCATGGCCCATCATTCCATTCATGACACGTTATTCCATTCAAGGCCTGTCATTCCATTCAAGGCCTGTCATTCCATTCATGGCCCATCATTCCATTCATGACACGTCATTCCATTCATGACACGTCATTCCATTCATGGCCTGTCATTCCATTCAAGGCCTAGCATTCCATTCAAGGCCTGTCATTCCATTCAAGGCCTGTCATTCCATTCATGGCCTTTCATTCCATTCATGGCCTAGCATTCCATTCAAGGCCTGTCATTCCATTCAAGGCCTGTCATTCCATTCAAGGCCTGTCATTCCATTCAAGGCCTGTCATTCCATTCAAGGCCTGTCATTCCATTCGTTTCCTGTCATTCCATTCATGGCCTGTCATTCCATTCAAGGCCTGTCATTCCATTCGTTTCCTGTCATTCCATTCATGGCCTTTCATTCCATTCAAGGCCTGTCATTCCATTCAAGGCCTGTCATTCCATTCAAGGCCTGTCATTCCATTCAAGGCCTGTCATTCCATTCGTTTCCTGTCATTCCATTCATGGCCCGTCATTCCATTCAAGGCCTGTCATTCCATTCAAGGCCTGTCATTCCATTTGTTTCCTGTCATTCCATTCATGGCCTTTCATTCCATTCATGGCCTGTCATTCCATTCAAGGCCTGTCATTCCATTCAAGGCCTGTCATTCCATTCAAGGCCTGTCATTCCATTCAAGGCCTGTCATTCCATTCATGGCCTTTCATTCCATTCATGGCCTGTCATTCCATTCAAGGCCTGTCATTCCATTCATGGCCTAGCATTCCATTCAAGGCCTGTCATTCCATTCGTTTCCTGTCATTCCATTCATGGCCTTTCATTCCATTCAAGGCCTGTCATTCCATTCAAGGCCTGTCATTCCATTCAAGGCCTGTCATTCCATTCAAGGCCTGTCATTCCATTCATGGCCCGTCATTCCATTCAAGGCCTGTCATTCCATTCAAGGCCTGTCATTCCATTCGTTTCCTGTCATTCCATTCATGGCCTTTCATTCCATTCATGGCCTGTCATTCCATTCAAGGCCTGTCATTCCATTCAAGGCCTGTCATTCCATTCAAGGCCTGTCATTCCATTCAAGGCCTGTCATTCCATTCATGGCCTGTCATTCCATTCAAGGCCTGTCATTCCATTCAAGGCCTGTCATTCCATTCATGGCCTGTCATTCCATTCAAGGCCTGTCATTCCATTCAAGGCCTAGCATTCCATTCAAGGCCTGTCATTCCATTCATGGCCTGTCATTCCATTCATGGCCCGTCATTCCATTCATGGCCTGTCATTCCATTCAAGGCCTATCATTCCATTCAAGGCCTAGCATTCCATTCAAGGCCTGTCATTCCATTCAAGGCCTGTCATTCCATTCGTGGCCTGTCATTCGATTCATGGCCTGTCATTCCATTCATGGCCTGTCATTCCATTCAAGGCCTGTCATTCCATTCATGGCCTAGCATTCCATTCAAGGCCTGTCATTCCATTCATGGCCCATCATTCCATTCATGACACGTCATTCCATTCATGGCCCATCATTCCATTCATGACACGTCATTCCATTCAAGGCCTAGCATTCCATTCAAGGCCTGTCATTCCATTCATGGCCTGTCATTCCATTCATGGCCCATCATTCCATTCGTGGCCCGTCATTCCATTCATGACCTGTCATTCCATTCATGGCCTATCATTCCATTCATGGCCTGTCATTCCATTCATGGCCCATCATTCCATTCATGACACGTCATTCCATTCATGGCCCATCATTCCATTCATGACACGTCATTCCATTCATGTCCTGTCATTCCATTCAAGGCCTAGCATTCCATTCATGGTCTGTCATTCCATTCGTTTCCTGTCATTCCATTCATGGCCCATCATTCCATTCGTTTCCTGTCATTCCATTCAAGGCCTGTCATTCCATTCATGGCCTGTCATTCCATTCGTGGCCTGTCATTCCATTCATTGCCTGTCATTCCATTCATGGCCTGTCATTCCATTCAAGGCCTGTCATTCCATTCATGGCCTGTCATTCCATTCAAGGCCTGTCATTCCATTCAAGGCCTGTCATTCCATTCATGGCCCATCATTCCATTCATGACACGTCATTCCATTCATGGCCCATCATTCCATTCATGACACGTCATTCCATTCATGGCCTGTCATTCCATTCAAGGCCTAGCATTCCATTCATGGTCTGTCATTCCATTCGTTTCCTGTCATTCCATTCATGGCCCATCATTCCATTCGTTTCCTGTCATTCCATTCAAGGCCTGTCATTCCATTCAAGGCCTGTCATTCCATTCGTGGCCTGTCATTCCATTCATTGCCTGTCATTCCATTCATGGCCTGTCATTCCATTCATGGCCTGTCATTCCATTCAAGGCCTGTCATTCCATTCATGGCCTAGCATTCCATTCATGGTCTGTCATTCAATTCATGGCCCATCATTCCATTCATGGCCCATCATTCCATTCGTTTCCTGTCATTCCATTCAAGGCCTGTCATTCCATTCAAGGCCTGTCATTCCATTCATTGCCTGTCATTCCATTCATGGCCTGTCATTCCATTCAAGGCCTAGCATTCCATTCATGGTCTGTCATACCATTCGTTTCCTTTCATTCCATTCATGGCCCATCATTCCATTCGTTTCCTGTCATTCCATTCAAGGCCTGTCATTCCATTCAAGGCCTGTCATTCCATTCGTGGCCTGTCATTCCATTCATTGCCTGTCATTCCATTCATGGCCTGTCATTCCATTCATGGCCTGTCATTCCATTCAAGGCCTGTCATTCCATTCATGGCCTAGCATTCCATTCATGGTCTGTCATTCAATTCATGGCCCATCATTCCATTCATGGCCCATCATTCCATTCGTTTCCTGTCATTCCATTCAAGGCCTGTCATTCCATTCAAGGCCTGTCATTCCATTCATTGCCTGTCATTCCATTCAAGGCCTGTCATTCCATTCAAGGCCTGTCATTCCATTCATGGCCTAGCATTCCATTCATGGCCTGTCATTCCATTCATGGCCCGTCATTCCATTCATGACACGTCATTCCATTCATGGCCCATCATTCCATTCATGACACGTCATTCCATTCATGGCCTGTCATTCCATTCAAGGCCTAGCATTCCATTCATGGTCTGTCATTCCATTCGTTTCCTGTCATTCCATTCATGGCCCATCATTCCATTCGTTTCCTGTCATTCCATTCATGGCCTGTCATTCCATTCATGGCCCGTCATTCCATTCATGGCCTGTCATTCCATTCAAGGCCTGTCATTCCATTCATGGCCTAGCATTCCATTCAAGGCCTGTCATTCCATTCATGGCCCATCATTCCATTCATGGCCCATCATTCCATTCATGACCTGTCATTCCATTCAAGGCCTGTCATTTCATTCATGGCCTGTCATTCCATTCATGGCCCGTCATTCCATTCATGGCCTGTCATTCCATTCAAGGCCTGTCATTCCATTCATGGCCTGTCATTCCATTCAAGGCCTGTCATTCCATTCATGGCCCATCATTCCATTCATGACCTGTCATTCCATTCAAGGCCTGTCATTTCATTCATGGCCTGTCATTCCATTCATGGCCCGTCATTCCATTCATGGCCTGTCATTCCATTCAAGGCCTGTCATTCCATTCAAGGCCTGTCATTCCATTCAAGGCCTGTCATTCCATTTATGGCCTGTCATTCCATTCAAGGACTGTCATTCCATTCATGGCCCGTCATTCCATTCATGGCCTGTCATTCCATTCAAGGCCTGTCATTCCATTCATGGCCTGTCATTCCATTCATGGCCCATCATTCCATTCGTGGCCTGTCATTCCATTCAAGGCCTAGCATTCCATTCATGGCCTAGCATTCCATTCATGGTCTGTCATTCCATTCAAGGCCTGTCATTCCATTCATGGCCCGTCATTCCATTCATGGCCGGTCATTCCATTCATGGCCCATCATTCCATTCGTGGCCTGTCATTCCATTCATGGCCCGTCATTCCATTCATGGCCCGTCATTCCATTCATGGCCTGTCATTCCATTCATGGCCCGTCATTCCATTCATGGCCTGTCATTCTATTCATGGCCCGTCATTCCATTCATGACCTGTCATTCCATTCAAGGCCTAGCATTCCATTCATGGCCTGTCATTCCATTCATGGCCTGTCATTCCATTCAAGGCCTGTCATTCAATTCAAGGCCTGTCATTCCATTCATGGCCTGTCATTCCATTCAAGGCCTGTCATTCCATTCATGTCCTGTCATTCCATTCATGGCCCATCATTCCATTCGTGTCCTGTCATTCCATTCATGGCCCATCATTCCATTCGTGGTCTGTCATTCCATTCAAGGCCTGTCATTCCATTCATGGCCCGTCATTCCATTCGTGTCCTGTCATTCCATTCATGGCCCATCATTCCATTCGTGGTCTGTCATTCCATTCAAGGCCTGTCATTCCATTCATGGCCCGCCATTCCATTCGTGGTCTGTCATTCCATTCATGGCCTGTCATTCCATTCAAGGCCTGTCATTCCATTCAAGGCCTGTCATTCCATTCAAGGCCTGTCATTCCATTTATGGCCTGTCATTCCATTCAAGGACTGTCATTCCATTCATGGCCCGTCATTCCATTCATGGCCTGTCATTCCATTCAAGGCCTGTCATTCCATTCGTTTCCTGTCATTCCATTCATGGCCCATCATTCCATTCATGACACGTCATTCCATTCATGGCCCATCATTCCATTCATGACACGTCATTTCCATTCATGGCCTGTCATTCCATTCAAGGCCTGTCATTCCATTCATGGCCCATCATTCCATTCATGACCTGTCATTCCATTCAAGGCCTGTCATTTCATTCATGGCCTGTCATTCCATTCATGGCCCGTCATTCCATTCATGGCCTGTCATTCCATTCAAGGCCTGTCATTCCATTCAAGGCCTGTCATTCCATTCAAGGCCTGTCATTCCATTTATGGCCTGTCATTCCATTCAAGGACTGTCATTCCATTCATGGCCCGTCATTCCATTCATGGCCTGTCATTCCATTCAAGGCCTGTCATTCCATTCATGGCCTGTCATTCCATTCATGGCCCATCATTCCATTCGTGGCCTGTCATTCCATTCAAGGCCTAGCATTCCATTCATGGCCTAGCATTCCATTCATGGTCTGTCATTCCATTCAAGGCCTGTCATTCCATTCATGGCCCGTCATTCCATTCATGGCCGGTCATTCCATTCATGGCCCATCATTCCATTCGTGGCCTGTCATTCCATTCATGGCCTGTCATTCCATTCATGGCCCGTCATTCCATTCATGGCCTGTCATTCCATTCATGGCCCGTCATTCCATTCATGGCCTGTCATTCTATTCATGGCCCGTCATTCCATTCATGACCTGTCATTCCATTCAAGGCCTAGCATTCCATTCATGGCCTGTCATTCCATTCATGGCCTGTCATTCCATTCAAGGCCTGTCATTCAATTCAAGGCCTGTCATTCCATTCATGGCCTGTCATTCCATTCAAGGCCTGTCATTCCATTCATGTCCTGTCATTCCATTCATGGCCCATCATTCCATTCGTGTCCTGTCATTCCATTCATGGCCCATCATTCCATTCGTGGTCTGTCATTCCATTCAAGGCCTGTCATTCCATTCATGGCCCGTCATTCCATTCGTGTCCTGTCATTCCATTCATGGCCCATCATTCCATTCGTGGTCTGTCATTCCATTCAAGGCCTGTCATTCCATTCATGGCCCGCCATTCCATTCGTGGTCTGTCATTCCATTCATGGCCTGTCATTCCATTCATGGCCCATCATTCCATTCGTGGCCCGTCATTCCATTCATGACCTGTCATTCCATTCATGGCCTATCATTCCATTCATGGCCTGTCATTCCATTCATGGCCCATCATTCCATTCATGACACGTCATTCCATTCATGGCCCATCATTCCATTCATGACACGTCATTCCATTCATGTCCTGTCATTCCATTCAAGGCCTAGCATTCCATTCATGGTCTGTCATTCCATTCGTTTCCTGTCATTCCATTCATGGCCCATCATTCCATTCGTTTCCTGTCATTCCATTCAAGGCCTGTCATTCCATTCATGGCCTGTCATTCCATTCGTGGCCTGTCATTCCATTCATTGCCTGTCATTCCATTCATGGCCTGTCATTCCATTCATGGCCTGTCATTCCATTCAAGGCCTGTCATTCCATTCATGGCCCATCATTCCATTCATGGCCCATCATTCCATTCATGACACGTCATTCCATTCATGTCCTGTCATTCCATTCAAGGCCTAGCATTCCATTCATGGTCTGTCATTCCATTCGTTTCCTGTCATTCCATTCATGGCCCATCATTCCATTCGTTTCCTGTCATTCCATTCAAGGCCTGTCATTCCATTCATGGCCTGTCATTCCATTCGTGGCCTGTCATTCCATTCATTGCCTGTCATTCCATTCATGGCCTGTCATTCCATTCATTGCCTGTCATTCCATTCATGGCCTGTCATTCCATTCATGGCCCATCATTCCATTCATGGCCCATCATTCCATTCATGACACGTCATTCCATTCATGGCCTGTCATTCCATTCATGGCCCATCATTCCATTCATGGCCCATCATTCCATTCATGACACGTCATTCCATTCATGACCTGTCATTCCATTCATGGTCTGTCATTCCATTCGTTTCCTGTCATTCCATTCATGGCCCATCATTCCATTCGTTTCCTGTCATTCCATTCAAGGCCTGTCATTCCATTCATGGCCTGTCATTCCATTCGTGGCCTGTCATTCCATTCATTGCCTGTCATTCCATTCATGGCCTGTCATTCCATTCATTGCCTGTCATTCCATTCATGGCCTGTCATTCCATTCAAGGCCTGTCATTCCATTCATGGCCCATCATTCCATTCATGGCCCTTCATTCCATTCGTTTCCTGTCATTCCATTCAAGGCCTGTCATTCCATTCAAGGCCTAGCATTCCATTCATGGTCTGTCATTCCATTCGTTTCCTGTCATTCCATTCATGGCCCATCATTCCATTCGTTTCCTGTCATTCCATTCAAGGCCTGTCATTTCATTCAAGGCCTGTCATTCCATTCGTGGCCTGTCATTCCATTCATTGCCTGTCATTCCATTCATGGCCTGTCATTCCATTCATGGCCTGTCATTCCATTCAAGGCCTGTCATTCCATTCATGGCCTAGCATTCCATTCATGGTCTGTCATTCAATTCATGGCCCATCATTCCATTCATGGCCCATCATTCCATTCGTTTCCTGTCATTCCATTCAAGGCCTGTCATTCCATTCAAGGCCTGTCATTCCATTCATTGCCTGTCATTCCATTCATGGCCTGTCATTCCATTCATGGCCTGTCATTCCATTCATGGCCTAGCATTCCATTCATGGCCTGTCATTCCATTCATGGCCCGTCATTCCATTCATGACACGTCATTCCATTCATGGCCCATCATTCCATTCATGACACGTCATTCCATTCATGGCCTGTCATTCCATTCAAGGCCTAGCATTCCATTCATGGTCTGTCATTCCATTCGTTTCCTGTCATTCCATTCATGGCCCATCATTCCATTCGTTTCCTGTCATTCCATTCATGGCCTGTCATTCCATTCATGGCCCGTCATTCCATTCATGGCCTGTCATTCCATTCAAGGCCTGTCATTCCATTCATGGCCTCGCATTCCATTCAAGGCCTGTCATTCCATTCATGGCCCATCATTCCATTCATGGCCCATCATTCCATTCATGACCTGTCATTCCATTCAAGGCCTGTCATTTCATTCATGGCCTGTCATTCCATTCATGGCCCGTCATTCCATTCATGGCCTGTCATTCCATTCAAGGCCTGTCATTCCATTCAAGGCCTGTCATTCCATTCAAGGCCTGTCATTCCATTCAAGGCCTGTCATTCCATTCATGGCCTGTCATTCCATTCATGGCCCTTCATTCCATTCGTGGCCTGTCATTCCATTCAAGGCCTAGCATTCCATTCATGGCCTGTCATTCCATTCAAGGACTGTCATTCCATTCATGGCCCGTCATTCCATTCATGGCCTGTCATTCCATTCATGGCCGGTCATTCCATTCAAGGCCTGTCATTCCATTCAAGGCCTGTCATTCCATTCATGGCCTGTCATTCCATTCATGGCCCATCATTCCATTCGTGGCCTGTCATTCCATTCAAGGCCTAGCATTCCATTCATGGCCTAGCATTCCATTCATGGTCTGTCATTCCATTCAAGGCCTGTCATTCCATTCATGGCCCGTCATTCCATTCATGGCCGGTCATTCCATTCATGGCCCATCATTCCATTCGTGGCCTGTCATTCCATTCATGGCCTGTCATTCCATTCATGGCCCGTCATTCCATTCATGGCCTGTCATTCCATTCATGGCCCGTCATTCCATTCATGGCCTGTCATTCTATTCATGGCCCATCATTCCATTCGTGGCCTGTCTTTGCATTCATGACCTGTCATTCCATTCAAGGCCTAGCATTCCATTCATGGCCTGTCATTCCATTCATGGCCTGTCATTCCATTCAAGGCCTGTCATTCAATTCAAGGCCTGTCATTCCATTCATGGCCTGTCATTCCATTCAAGGCCTGTCATTCCATTCATGTCCTGTCATTCCATTCATGGCCCATCATTCCATTCGTGTCCTGTCATTCCATTCATGGCCCATCATTCCATTCGTGGTCTGTCATTCCATTCAAGGCCTGTCATTCCATTCATGGCCCATCATTCCATTCGTGGTCTGTCATTCCATTCAAGGCCTGTCATTCCATTCATGGCCCGCCATTCCATTCGTGGTCTGTCATTCCATTCATGGCCTGTCATTCCATTCGTTTCCTGTCATTCCATTCATGCCCCATCATTCCATTCATGACACGTCATTCCATTCATGGCCCATCAATCCATTCATGACACGTCATTCCATTCATGGCCTGTCATTCCATTCAAGGCCTAGCATTCCATTCAAGGCCTGTCATTCCATCAAGGCCTGTCATTCCATTCGTGGCCTATCATTCCATTCATGACACGTCATTCCATTCAAGGCCTGTCATTCCATTCAAGGCCTGTCATTCCATTCATGGCCCATCATTCCTTTCGTGTCCTGTCATTCCATTCATGGTCCATCATTCCATTCATGGCCCATCATTCCATTCATGGCCCATCATTCCATTCATGACACGTCATTCCATTCATGACCTGTCATTCCATTCATGGCCCATCATTCCATTCATGGCCCATCATTCCATTCAAGGCCTGTCATTCCATTCATGGTCTGTCATTCCATTCGTTTCCTGTCATTCCATTCATGGCCCGTCATTCCATTCATGGCCCGTCATTCCATTCATGGCCTGTCATTCCATTCAAGGCCTGTCATTCCATTCGTGGCCTGTCATTCCATTCAGGGCCTGTCATTCCATTCATGGCCTAGAATTCCATTCAAGGCCTGTCATTCCATTCAAGGCCTGTCATTCCATTCATGGCCTGTCATTCCATTCATGGCCTGTCATTCCATTCATGTCCTGTCATTCCATTCAAGGCCTGTCATTCCATTCAAGGCCTGTCATTCCATTCATGGCCTGTCATTCCATTCAAGGCCTGTCATTCCATTCATGGCCTAGCATTCCATTCATGGCCTGTCATTCCATTCATGGCCCGTCATTCCATTCGTGTCCTGTCATTCCATTCATGGCCCATCATTCCATTCGTGTCCTGTCATTCCATTCATGGCCCATCATTCCATTCGTGGTCTGTCATTCCATTCAAGACCTGTCATTCCATTCATGGCCCATCATTCCATTCGTGTCCTGTCATTCCATTCATGGCCCATCATTCCATTCATGGCCCGTCATTCCATTCGTGGTCTGTCATTCCATTCAAGGCCTGTCATTCCATTCATGGCCCGTCATTCCATTCAAGGCCTGTCATTCCATTCGTTTCCTGTCATTCCATTCATGGCCCATCATTCCATTCATGACACGTCATTCCATTCATGGCCCATCATTCCATTCATGACACGTCATTTCCATTCATGGCCTGTCATTCCATTCAAGGCCTAGCATTCCATTCAAGGCCTGTCATTCCATTCAAGGCCTGTCATTCCATTCGTGTCCTGTCATTCCATTCATGGCCCATCATTCCATTCAAGGCCTGTCATTCCATTCATGGCCTGTCATTCCATTCATGGCCTGTCATTCCATTCATGGCCTAGCATTCCATTCATGGCCTAGCATTCCATTCAAGTCCTGTCATTCCATTCATGGCCTTTCATTCCATTCGTGGCCTGTCATTCCATTCAAGGCCTGTCATTCCATTCATGGCCTAGCATTCCATTCATGGCCTGTCATTCCATTCATGGCCCGTCATTCCATTCGTGGCCTGTCATTCCATTCAAGGGCTGTCATTCCATTCGCGGCCTGTCATTCCATTCATGGCCCA
This sequence comes from Heptranchias perlo, assembly GCF_035084215.1. Classification (NCBI taxonomy): domain Eukaryota; kingdom Metazoa; phylum Chordata; class Chondrichthyes; order Hexanchiformes; family Hexanchidae; genus Heptranchias; species Heptranchias perlo. The sequence continues at coordinate 22,922,640 of NC_090326.1, forward strand.
TCATTCCATTCGTGTCCTGTCATTCCATTCATGGCCCATCATTCCATTCGTGGTCTGTCATTCCATTCATGGCCCATCATTCCATTCAAGGCCTGTCATTCCATTCATGGCCCATCATTCCATTCGTGTCCTGTCATTCCATTCATAGCCCATCATTCCATTCATGGCCCGTCATTCCATTCGTGGTCTGTCATTCCATTCAAGGCCTGTCATTCCATTCATGGCCCGTCATTCCATTCAAGGCCTGTCATTCCATTTGTTTCCTGTCGTTCCATTCATGGCCCATCATTCCATTCATGACACGTCATTCCATTCATGGCCCATCATTCCATTCATGACACGTCATTCCATTCATGACACGTCATTCCATTCATGGCCTGTCATTCCATTCAAGGCCTAGCATTCCATTCAAGGCCTGTCATTCCATTCAAGGCCTGTCATTCCATTCGTGGCCTGTCATTCCATTCATGACACGTCATTCCATTCAAGGCCTGTCATTCGATTCATGGTCTGTCATTCCATTCGTTTCCTGTCATTCCATTCATGGCCCGTCATTCCATTCATGGCCCGTCATTCCATTCATGGCCTGTCATTCCATTCAAGGCCTGTCATTCCATTCGTGGCCTGTCATTCCATTCAAGGCCTGTCATTCCATTCATGGCCTGTCATTCCATTCAAGGCCTGTCATTCCATTCGTGGTCTGTCATTCCATTCAAGGCCTAGCATTCCATTCGTGGCCTGTCATTCCATTCAAGGCCTGTCATTCCATTCAAGGCCTGTCATTCCATTCGTGGCCTGTCATTCCATTCATGGCCTAGCATTCCATTCATGGCCTAGCATTCCATTCAAGTCCTGTCATTCCATTCATGGCCTTTCATTCCATTCGTGGCCTGTCATTCCATTCAAGGCCTGTCATTCCATTCGTGGTCTGTCATTCCATTCAAGGCCTAGCATTGCATTCGTGGCCTGTCATTCCATTCAAGGCCTAGCATTCCATTCAAGGCCTGTCATTCCATTCGTGGTCTGTCATTCCATTCAAGGCCTGTCATTCCATTCGTGTCCTGTCATTCCATTCATGGCCCATCATTCCATTCGTGGTCTGTCATTCCATTCATGGCCCATCATTCCATTCAAGGCCTGTCATTCCATTCTTGGCCCATCATTCCATTCGTGTCCTGTCATTCCATTCATAGCCCATCATTCCATTCATGGCCCGTCATTCCTTTCGTGGTCTGTCATTCCATTCAAGGCTAGTCATTCCATTCATGGCCCGTCATTCCATTCAAGGCCTGTCATTCCATTTGTTTCCTGTCATTCCATTCATGGCCCATCATTCCATTCATGACACGTCATTCCATTCATGGCCCATCATTCCATTCATGACACGTCATTCCATTCAAGGCCTGTCATTCCATTCATGGCCCATCATTCCATTCATGACACGTCATTCCATTCATGACACGTCATTCCATTCATGGCCTGTCATTCCATTCAAGGCCTAGCATTCCATTCAAGGCCTGTCATTCCATTCAAGGCCTGTCATTCCATTCATGGCCTGTCATTCCATTCAAGGCCTAGCATTCCATTCAAGGCCTGTCATTCCATTCAAGGCCTGTCATTCCATTCGTGGCCTGTCATTCCATTCATGACACGTCATTCCATTCAAGGCCTGTCATTCGATTCATGGTCTGTCATTCCATTCGTTTCCTGTCATTCCATTCATGGCCCGTCATTCCATTCATGGCCCGTCATTCCATTCATGGCCTGTCATTCCATTCAAGGCCTGTCATTCCATTCGTGGCCTGTCATTCCATTCAAGGCCTGTCATTCCATTCATGGCCTGTCATTCCATTCATGGCCTGTCATTCCATTCAAGGCCTGTCATTCCATTCAAGGCCTGTCATTCCATTCAAGGCCTGTCATTCCATTCGTGGTCTGTCATTCCATTCAAGGCCTGTCATTCCATTCAAGGCCTGTCATTCCATTCGTGGTCTGTCATTCCATTCAAGGCCTGTCATTCCATTCGTGGCCTCGCATTCCATTCATGACCACCACTCTGTAGTAAACGCTGCCTCTTGGCCAATTTCAAAGTTGCCTTTGCATCAGCTACAGTCTGACTTGCTCTCTAAAGTGAAAATTAAACTGTTGGGGGATTGAATCGGAAAAATGTGCAAATAAAAAAGTGTATTTTTTTTATTAATTATTTAACTTCAGGAGGAGGGAATGTTATGGGTTCCTCCCAACTCATGCTAGTTTTATGATTCCTGGACCATTGACTGCGACAGGTTTTGATGTGCCGTGGGCAGGCTGTAAATAATAGATACATTTATTTTATTGTTTTTACAGTCAGTGCTATCTACGAACTGACAGTGATTTTTAAAAAGGAAAAAAAAAACATAAAATGTAATTTCAAAAAGAAATATATATTCCTGTTATTAGAAAACATCCCAGAGTAAAATAAAATGCAACAGTAAAAAGTCATAAACAGAGAGAAAGCTCACTCAGTTACTTTTCTATTTAACGACTTATGTTGTGACTGCCAGGCTTTACAACAAAGAGTAAATAGGAAATGAGATTGGCATTGAAGACTGTCACCTGATGGACTGTTCTCTTACAGAATTTATAGAAGAAACAAAAACTCCCAGCCTGGATCCAGGCAAGCAGAAAGCTGTTTGACCCTGGAATAATAAAAATCAGGAGTATCATCATGTCACTTCACGAGCTGATCGCAGTGGTTGGTTTTGTTAAGTAACGGGGTTTTTTTTGTAGCTGGGAATTATGATAATTTGAAGTGCCTGCCAGTTACTCACAGATAATTCATGCAATGGTAGGCTTCAGTCCGATACCGAATCAACACAAATTGATGTGCCGGTGCCTCATTGATAAACTGGCCTAGGGTCAGCTCCCAGAAGTGCCTGTTAAGAGCCAGGAAGCCAACAAACAAATTAGTAGAACAAGTTCACAAACCTCATTAAATATACAAGAGATGGGGGAAAATTAAGTCCATGAAGTATATTTTTAAAGCTGAACTTCTCTCAAACTCAAGTCTTCTTCCAGATCAGCAATATGCCTGGGATGGAGCTCTCCCCAAACTGGTGAACTGCAATCTCAGAACTTGAACTCCTTGAAGCTGCGTGTGATGCATCCCTCTTCCTCACTGACCCTTAATGTCAATTAGTACTGAATCCGACTGTGGAGTGACATCCACTGGGAACTGGGCTAATATGTTATTGAAACTCTACTTGACTAGGTCTCTCAACCTTCATAATAGGAAGGAGAATTTCAGACCATTTCTCGGAGCTGGTTTAAGATAGCCACGGCTTAAATCCCAAAGATGAAAGAACTGTACCATGCAACTCCGCCATTTCACACATCTTTCGGGCTCAAGTCTTTAAAGGCCAAAAATGTAACTCTGCCTCAGAGATTTTGCATGGGGCAACAAAAAAAAATCTCAATTGTGTTTTATTGACTATGTATAGAAACTTAGTAATCATGTAGACGAGTGGCAGGTGACATGTTCTTTGCCTCACTTTATTATTTATTTCTTGAAGGGTACGCTAGCCTTGGTTTTGTTTGATTTCATAATGGTTCTAATATTATTTTCCTGCGCTCACCTCTTACGAAGCCGTACTGAGGAGGCTGGGTAGGAGTTGGAATTCACTGTACGATAAAAAGAAATATCAGGATCTATTATTTCTTCTGGCCTGTGCTTTTTCTTTAGTGTGCAGGCTGCCATGGGATCACATTCTGGTCTGTGTTTGTCTTTCTCAATATGTGAGACATTAATATCCTGCAGTCAGGGTTGAGTTAAATCCTTCGCTGCCTACTTGCAGTCCCTATGGATGCATTCATAATATGCCTTTGTTCTCAGCATACATTCCAGTACTGAAGAGCAGTCTGTGAAGTAAACCATTCAGGTTATGTTGACTTATTATTCTGTGCTGGTAGTTTATTTTTGTCTTTCTCTTTGAAGATTGCAGCTCAATTCAATCTGTTCCCCCTATTTTATTTCCCTTTCACTTTTTTCTGTTCCTTTTCTTTCACGAACAATTTGCATTTACATGGCACCTTTCACATAGCAAAACGTCTCAAAGTGCCTCACCGTTCAAGGTCAGATCCAAGCAAGAGTAGGATAGGGAATTGGGGCAGGTGACTGAAGGCATGACCGAAGAGGTAGGTAGGTATTGAGGACAAAGCAAGGTAAAGAGTTTGGGGAGAAAGTTCCAGACTGGGGGGGCTGAGATGGCTGAAGACTCTGCTGCTGCTGATGAACTGGAAGGGATAGGAAACACACAGTAGGACAGAGTGGAAGAGTGGAGCAGGGTTGCAGGGCTGGAGGACGTTGCAGTGGTTGCAAGAAAACTGTGATTCATTCCACCACTGGTTGTTGGACAGGCAAACGGACAGCACAGCAACGGTTGGTGGAATCAAGTCAGGTGGCAGGGAGGCAAAACTGGGTATCAATGACACGCATTGTCGCATTGAATGCTGATCCCTTGATTACGGATAATGTCGCTGAAGGAAAACATTTTAGATGAGGATTAGGAGGGGGGCCAAGGATAAATCCCTGAAGGCACTGAAGAGGAACTTTGTCACAGACAATCAGTTTAATTGCCACTGTTAAGTGTGTCATCTTGGAGTCACCTTGACTGGTCCCCACACCCATTTTTCTGTGACCTCTGCACACTGACGAAATTTATTGAATGCTTTCCTTTTGCTGTTATTAAAAAGTCCACAATTCTGAGCTTTGCTGAAAGAATTCTCTATCTTTTTAGAAATAAAGAAATCTCATCATTCGTTCCCGCATTGACTAAGCCAATCAGTTGTATTATATACTTGACGTCACTTCCAGCAGGCAGCAGGGTGAGCAGGCAGGAGAACCTTCTACCAGCTGCCATGCAGCTGCGGATACAACTCATAATGGACACATTCACTTAAATAAGACTTGTGCCTGCTGCAGAATCAACCTGGCCATCATGATCCATCTTTGGCAACTTACATCAGCTCTTTCATATCCTGATATCCTGACATATTCGTATCCCTGTGCTGGCTGACTTACATTGTCTCGCAGCCCGGCAACGCCTCAATTTAAAAATTCTCATCATAGTGTTCAAATCCCTCCATGGCCTTGCCCTCCCTATCTCTGTAACCTCCTCCAGCCCTACACCCACCCGAGATCACTGCACTCGTCCAATTCTGGTCTCTTGAGCATCCCTGATTTCCTTCGCTCCACCATTGTCGGCCGTGCCTTCAGCTGCCTAGGCCTTAAGCTCTGGAATTCCCTCCGTAAACCTCTCAGCTTCTACCTCTCCTCCTTTATGACGCTCCTTAAAACCTACCTCTTCACCTGTCCTAATATCTTCTTATGTGGCTCGGTGCCAAATTTTGTTTGATAATGCTCCTGTGAAGCGGCTTAGGATGTTTTATGACATTAAAGGTGCTACGTAATTGCAAGTTGTTGTTGTTGGCATATCGACCTAGTAACAGCCAGATATTTGCTTTTGCATGGGAGACATCCTGAACTAAAATCGATGGCAAACGGATATTTGCAGAGCTCTGCTCACCCTGCTTCTCATCTCAAAGAATAGTGGCAACGTCCAGAGGATAAATTTCAGTGTTACTGTGCTTGCCGAAGACTTCAGCCACTTAGAGCGAGCGCTAAGCAGAACTTACATGCAACAATGTCATGGGCCTCTAACTAGGCTAAAAATGCAACATAGCCCTTGTAATTGGGTCAGCAATGCCCACCCCCCAGTTAATGACTTCAATTGACGTCTCTGTAACACCTTCACAAACCCATTTCCAATGTTGGAAACAGGCACTGGGAGCTTGGAACCTTGATCCTCACTGGACAGACATGTCAATCTATGCGGCACAGTAGTTTCTGGGTGTTGTCAGAAAAAAATGCTGATATGCAGGATTGTACCCCTACGGTCAAATAAAACTGAGAGGCGGAGACAGAGAGAAATACGAAGGCATATATTACAGTTGGCACTGTTTACGTACGAACACTCAATGTGCTTGTATGGAATTCCTCTCTGTGTTATTTTAGTACAGCTGTTAACCCATCTATTTTAACCAAGTTAGATCCTGCATTAGAATATTGCTGAGAGGAATCTGGACTGAGTGTGTTGAACAATTGTAATGTCTAATCTATGCAGCTGTAGAGGAAGAGTGTGCGCTAAAGGGAAAATAGATAGTGAGATGAAAGGATGTCAAAGCCTTGGAGAGGGGGCAGAGTAGATTTACCAGAATGGTACCAGGGATGAGGGACTTCAGTTACGTGGAGAGACTGGAAAAGTTGGGATTGTTCTCTTCAGAGCAGAGAAGATTAAGAGGAGATTTAATAGAGGTGTTTAAAATTATGAGGGGTTTTGATAGAGTAGGTGGAGAGAAACTGTTTCCACTGGCAGGAGGGTCAGTAACCACAGGACACAGATTTAAAATAATTTGCAATAAAGCCAAGGGGGATACGAGGAGGATTTTTGAACGCAGTGAGTTGTTATGATCTGGAATGCACTGCCTGAAAGGGTGGTGGAAGCAGATTCAATAGTAATTTTCAAAAGGGAATTTGATAAATACTTAAAAAGGAAAAAAATTGCAGGGCTATGGGGAAAGAACAGGGGAGTGGGACTAATTGGACAGCTCTTTCAAAGAACCAGCACAGGCACGATGGGCAGAAAGGCCTCCTTCTGTGCTGTATGATTCTATAATTCTATAAATAGACAGAGTTGTGCATTCAATTTTTGCTATAATCATTTACTCAAAGCATTCATCATTAAGGGGTAAAATTCCTGTCCACTAATTTTAGTAAATGTAAGTAAACAGTTTGGAATTTTAATCCTACATTTCCAGTGCAGGCCTTGAGGGTCAGTAGGCTTCCTGACTCTATGACTGGATGCTTACAACTTGTTAAAGGAACCATTAACAATCCAGAGGTGTCAGTTTACCTTTAGTGGGCCTCGGCTATATCCAAGGCGGCTGAGTGAAAACATTGCTAAACTGACTGCAATCCAATCTAAAATGCTCCGGAGAGGGATCTTTGCTAGTGCAACAGAATCACCATGTTGTCATTGAACTACAGCATCTGTAATCACAGTAGACAGTATGGGAAACCTGGCGTTGAAATGTGTATTGTCTGGACATCACAAATGTGCCACGGCAAAGGAGTATTTATAAAAGGGATTTGTGCCAATTGCATGGCTACTGTTGAGATGCAAGACAAGTAGATATCGGCATCTAGGTTCACTAGATTGATTCCTGGGGTGAGACAGTTGTCTTATGAGGAGAGGTTGAGTAGAATGGGCCTATATTCTCTGGAGTTTAGAAGAACGAGAGGTGATCTCATTGAAACATATAAGATTATGAGGAGGCTTGACAGGGCAGATGCTGAGAGATTGTTTCCCCTGGCTGGAGAATCTGGCCATTCAAGACTGAGATGAGGAGGAACTTCTTCACGCAGAGGGTTGTGAATCTTTGGAATTCTCTACCCCAGAGGGCTGTGGATGCTGAGTCATTGAGTATATTCAAGGCTGAGATGGATAGATTTTTGGACTCTAGAGGAATCAAGGGATATGGAGATCGGGCGGGAAAGTGGAGTTGAGGTCAAAGATCAGCCATGATCTGAGTGATGGCGGAGCAGGCTCAAGGGGCCGTAAGGCCTACTGCTGCTATTTCTTATGTTCTTATGTTCTTATGGCATATCTGTCACCCACACAATTTGTTCTGTTCTCAAGTAAGTGCCTCCTCTGGTATGCTAAGTGAACAGTTTGTGTATTCCACAGATTGTGTGTACAAAAATTATGCACAGTGTTAGAGGATGGTGTTTATTTATGATTAGATGTCCTATCTATTCCTCAAAATCAATAAGGTTCTTGAAACAATGAGGTCAAGCGTTCATAGTTTTATTAAGCATACAGTACATATGAACATAAGAAATAGGAGCAGGAGTAGGCCATCCGGCCCCTCGAGCCTGCTCCGCCATTCAATAAGATCATGGCTGATCATCTACCTCAATGCCATTTTCCTGCACCATCCCCATATCCCTTGATGCCTTTAATATGTAGAAATCTATTGATCTCTGTTTTGAATGTACTCAATGACTGAGCCTCTGGGGTAGAGAATTCCAAAGATTCACCACCCTCTGAGTGAAGAAATTTCTCCTCACCTCAGTCTTAAATGGCCCACCCCTGATTCTGAGACTGTGACTCCTGGTTCTTGTCTCCCCAGCTAGGGGAAACATCCTCCCTGCATCTACCCTGTTGAGCCCTGTAAGAATTTTGTATGTTTCAATGTACATACAATAGTACTTATACGCTTAAACGATAGTACTTACAACCACATCTGATGGTTGGGGACTCGAAATGCATTACAGTTCTGAGCGCAGCATACAGGTTGATCAAACCCTTATGAATCCAAATGCTCATTACAATCTTTAACTTTTTATACCTTTCTGAGCGACAGGTTCTTTATCAAAATGGACATATATGATAAGCTACGCAGACCTGATCACGTCTTGACCAAGTGTATAGCTTTACATCTGTAAACTGCAGACTAATGAGTAATTTTACAATATTTCTATCAGTTGACATGGGTACATCTTGCTTCCCATTTCTCAGGAAAATGTAACTCTGTATAAAGAGAATCTCAGTTCAAAAGTTCAGTGGTCACTACTTTAAAATTGAATCATATTTCCCTGCTTAACAAACTAAGGCTAAAGGCTAATATTACTATAATATAAAAGAAAGTCAATATCAGTATCACATTAGCACACTTCAAGTCAGTCTGATTAACCCTTTCCTTACAACAATCCCTGTACTATCAGGTGTCAATAAACTCTCAGTTTTTACCCAGTGTTTATTGTGCAAACAGGGATCATGGTTTAAATCTGTAAAGAGAAGAGAAAAACTAACCTTTTGAGTGCAGGCCATTCATGGACCTGTTGTGTATTTCTAGCATTTTCTGTTTTAATTTCAGATTTACAGCATTTGAGGTCTTTCGTTCTTTTATAAATCACATTTGAGTCTGACACTACATAATGATGAAATTATTATTCACCGATTGTGAATTCGTTGGCAGTGATTAATTGACAAAATCCAATTCCATTAACATCTACAAAACACAAGCCCTGGTATAGGCACTGAGCAGTTTAATCTAGCCAACCGATCTAATACACAAGAACAAAGTTATATAAAACCTGTTAAAACGAAAGAAGTAAAGACTTGCATTTCTATAGTGCCTTATCACGTCTCTCATGACTGTTGTTAGAGGTTCATTATCGGGATGTGGGCGTCGCTGGCAAGGCCGGCATTTATTGCCCATCTCTAGTTTCCCTTGAGAAGGTGGTGGTGAGCCACCTCCTTCTTGAACCGCTGCAGTCCATGTGGTGAAGGTTCTCCCGCAGTGCTGTTAGGTGTGGAGTTCCAGGATTTTGACCCAGTGACAATGAAGGACCGGTGATATATGTGCAAGTTAGGATGATGTGTGACTTGGAGGGGAACCTAGAGGTGATGGTGCTCCCATGCACCTACGGTCCTTGTCCTTCTAGATAGTGGAGGTCTTGGGTTTGGGAGGACCTGCCAAATGCTGCAGTGCATCAGGTAGATAGTGCACACTGCAGCCACGGTGGACTGGGATGTTTGAGGTGGTGATTAGGCTGCCGATCAAGCGGGCTGCTTTGTCCTGGATAGTGTCGAGCTTCTTGAGTGTTGTTGGAGCTGCACTCATCCAGGCAAGTCCACTCCTGACTTGTGCCTTGTATACTACAGCCATTTTGCCCACAGTAATGAGGTGATCGATAAGTCAATCTGTTTTTTAGTATGGAGACCAATGTCATCCAGGACAACTGGAGAACTCCCTACCTTTCTTCAAAATAGTGCCATGGGATCTTTAACATCCGCCTGAACAGGTTTAACGTCTCATTCGGGTATATTTGTGCATAAAGAAAAATTCTTGAGAATTTAGTAAAAGAATCATTTTTTAACTTTTCACAAAGAGGAAAATGTACCCCCCCATTCCCCCATAACCCCTGGTATGGCAAAATACTGCTGTTTTCTTTAATAAGTCAGCACGTTTCACAAGGTTTTTAAAAAATATGTGCTTTTAATTTATTACTGTACAGAAAAGTAAAATGTTAAGTTCACGATTCAATAGTATTCTCGATGCGTGGCGGCCTTTCTTTCTACAGCTATGACTAATGGGAAATCTCCTCAGCATTTCCTTTCTCTCCAAATGCCATTTGAACACCCAGTTTGGTGCTCTGAAGATACAACTCCAGCTATTTCTGATTAAATCCCAGCAGAGCAGCAATAAACAAGGCTGCCACTTTAGGGCTGTAGGTGTATGCTCCCTTATCTCTGCTAGAGTGACAACTGGGCTCCATGCCCAGCAACTCAATAGCTTCAATAAATAAATCTCAATCAAGTGCCTTGCAGCCGCATCACCACTGACTGAACCACTGAAAAACTAAGGTTGGGCCGTTCTGCCACCTCAACCCAATTATTCTATTCTGTTCCTTAACCCGAAATAGCACAGTTAAATTCCACAGGGAGAATGGTTTTACCCTGAGGTAATCCTTGAGCCAAAAGTAATGCAATAACTCAGTTGAAAACCATGAGCTCTTACCAGCAACAGGGACATCAAACTTAGAACCACAGAATCATACAGCACAGAAGGAGGCTATTCGACCCATCGTGCCTATGCCGGCTCTTTGAAAGAGCTATCCAATCAGTCCCACTCCTCCTGCTCTTTCCCCAAATTTTCCTTTTTCAAGTATATACCCAATTCCCTTTTGAAAGTCACTATTGAATCTGCTTCCACCACCCTTTCAGGCAGTGAATTCCAGATCATAACCACTCGCTGTGTAAAAAAAATTCTCCTCATCTCCCCTCTGGATCTTTTGCTAATTATCTTAAATCTGTGTCTTCTGTTTACCGACCCTTCTGCCAGTCGAAACAGATTCTCCCTGTCTACGCTATCAAAACCCCTCATAATTTTGAACACCTCCATTAAATCTGGATCATAACAACTTGAAAGTCCAGGGTTCTGGTGGAGGCAGAGTGTTACGTAAAAGAATAAGATTGACTCCGTGTAAAGAGGAGGCTCAAACTCCTTCTGAGAGAACGTTGCTGAGAAATTCGACTTGCGTCTAAAACGGGCATAGGGTCGGCGGAGCGACAGATCGCTACTGAACCTGGTTTCGGGCCTCGTTTAAATGCATCATACTGGCGTCCTATTTCAGCTCGCTGATCGGGGAGGGCAGGAAATCGGCCTGCTCCTACGCTGAAGCAGCAGGCAGGTCTAGGGGATGGGGAGTGGGGTCGATTCTGGGGGACTTCGAACATGCCGACAGCCGGCCAGAGTATTTCTGTGGGTCTTTATTTTGAGTGGCCTCCAGCGGTCCCTTTAAGGATCACTTGTACCTGAAATTTACATACGGGGTCCTGCAGATGCGTAGGACCCCGATTTGCATATTTAAGGAGCCTAATGCCTGTTTCAGGTGGGTGCTCCGGACGACTAAAAGTTGCCTGAGCCAATATGGCGTCTGGCCCAGTTCGAGCATGGTAAATCACAATGCAAATTTTGGAGATCTAACACTGTAAGTAAACACATTCTTTTACTGCATGGGTGATAAAGAAAAGGATTGTTTTTAACTTGTTCTTAGGAAGTGGGCAAAACTGGTAAGGTAGTGTTCATTGCCCATCTTTAGTTGCCCGGAGGCCATTAAGCATCATCCACAACATGTGAGACTGGAGTCAGATGTTGACCAGACCTGGTAGGGGTGGCAGGTTCCTCCCTGAAGGACATTAATGAACCTGTTGAGTTTTTAAAAACAAAACACCAGCTTCCATTGTCATTTTTTCTGGTGCCAGCCCACAAATTATCACATTTGTTGAACCCTCTGGTCTATCCAGCCTGTCCCATACAACTGAAATGCCTTGTGCATCACAATATATAGACTATGCACCCCACCCAAAACCATGTGATCTCCTGAGAGAGGCAAAAAAACAGGTATAAACCCAGGCCAATTTGGGAAATTACTCTCTGACTCTCTTAGGCTATCGAAACTAGTCCAAGAGATCACTCTGGCCCTGATTTCTATACAGTACCTACTTTGTGTAGGAGGTGATCTCCTCCCCAGCCAAGTGAAGGATTTGAACTCACAACCTCTAAATTGTTGGCCCAGTACAATAGGCCCACTGTACCCTAATATTCTTGCATCATCAACCTGACCGATTATGAAAGTACAAAGCATGACACAGTGATGGGAAAATTTGCTAGGCATTTTGCCATCAATAGAAATGTGATTTATGAAAGGGCTAAATTTCATTTGCAAAGAGCCCGCAGAAGCATATACAACTAAGCATCGCAGATTAATCAATTTCTGTGAGTACGAACAAGTTTGAGTCCAAAGAAGAGCGAACGAGGGACAAACTTCTAATGGGAGGACTAGATGAATCTCCGGAGTGAAGGTCGACAGTTAGACACCAGTCTGATGTTACAGACAGCAGTGATGCAGATATATCAGAAAGGAGCAGTAAAGCATGTCATTGCTCAAGGCAGGTGATCTAGCGTGAGCACCACAAGCTGTGGCAATCAAGCGCGCAGAAAGGAAAATGTACAATATCAAGTGCGAGCATTGCAATAAATCCAACAGGAGTAATAGATGTGGATGCCTGTTACACAGCAGGGAGAACTGCCTAGCTGTAAATACTAAATACCACAAGTGTAGGAAAAATGGACATTTCTGTTTGTTTTTCATGCAAAGCATATGTACACCAAAAGAAAGAAAGACTTGCATTTCTTTAGCACCTTTCATGACCTTAGGATGTCCCAAAGCACTTTACAATCAATGAAGTACTTTTGAAGTGCAGTCACCGTTGTAATGTAGGAAACACGGCAGCCAATTTGCACACAGCAAGGTCCCACAAACAGCAATGGTGATAATGACCAGATAATCTGTTTTTTAGTGATGTTGATTGAGGGATAAATATTGGCCAGGACACTGGGAAGAACTCCCTGCCTCTTCTTCAAAATAGTACCATGGGATCTTTTATATCCACCGGAGAGGGCAAATGAGGCATTGGTTTAATGTCTTATCTGAAAGACAGCACCTCTGATGGTGCAGCACTCCAATAGATTGTCAACCTGGATTATATGCTCAAGTCCCAGGAGTGGGACCATGAACCCACAACCTTCTGACTCAAAGGCAAGAGTGCTACCCGCTGAGCCACGACTAACACCATCACCAATTTCCCAAGTATGGCAAAGTGGGGTGCGTTAGTTCATGACACAGGTTAGGCAATGGGAGATTCCCTTCTCCCTCTTCCAACCTCCTCAATTTGAATAGGTCACTGTCATATAAAAAGCTTGCCCAGAGAGCTTGGCTTGTAGCATAGTTGGCTGGGGGGTGGTGGTGGACGTAAAGTGTGGAATACTAAGGAGAGGAAACTTATACTAAGTAGTAAAATGTTAATAGGAGTAGAAGAGTAGAGATAATTAAATGGTAGCTAGTCGCCACTAATGGGCAGATTGTAACGGTGGCAGAAAAGTGGACTGATTGTTCCCAATGGCACAGTGGAGACGTATAGGGAACACTGCTCCCTTTGACGTGAAAGAGTTGGAGGCCCTGCAGCAGGAGATGCACCAAAGGAGGGTGGCCCTATTTGGGGCTGAAGCTCCCCCTCCAGTAAAAGCGCAGGTGCAAGCTTCAGAGTGGGGAGTCACTAAGCAAGTCAATGAGGTCACCCAGCTCCCTCATATCTAGCTGCAAATGAGGGAGAAGTTTGCTGATATCAGGAAGGAGACAAAGATAGTTGTGCTTTCTACTCTCTCATACATTTCTTGAGGGGGTCCATAAAGCATGGTACAAATCTAAGTTGGGCTTTCCTTCATCTTCTGGGAGCAACATTCCAAGCATTGGACCACAACAAATGGTCCTTTGCACGCACTCTTTCATCGTTCCAAAGCTGAATAGCGCAATATTCTTGCAGGTGGACCTCCAGGAGCAGCTAACAGATACTCAAAAGGTGCCATGTCTCCTAAGAGCCTTCCCCCGCCCCCCACCACAGTGGGTTGCCAAATGATGAAGACACCATGACCACTTTCTTGTTCATTGCCACTGGCCTGCACAGTGCGGTGTCTGTGGTCAGATATCACCTGGACAGTAATTGATTGCAAATAAAAAAAACAGAAAAGAGCTTGCATTTATATAGCACCTTTCACATCCTCAGGATGTTCCAAAGCACTTTACAGCCAATTAAATGCGTTTGAAGTGTATGCAATGTAGGAAACTAATGCAATGTAGGAAACATGGCAGCCAATTTGCATATAGCAAGCTCCCACAAACAGCAATGAAATAAATGACCAGATCATTTTTTTGGCGATGGGGAGAACTTTCCTGCTCTACTTCTAAATAGCACCATAGGATCTTCTACAGACACCTGAGAGGGCAGATAGGACCTCAGTTTAACATCTCATCTGAAAGACAGCACATCCAACTATGCAGCACTTCACTGAAATGTTAGCCTAGATTTTGTGTTTAAGTCTCTGGAGTGGGTCTCTGAACCTATAAGCTTCTGGCTTTAAAGCAAGACTGCTACTCACTGAGCCATGGCTGACTCCTTCAGAGCTATGTTTTCTGCCAAGAGCTCCCTCCTCTGCCTGAAGCAATCTGCTTTAAACCAGTTTTGCAAATGAAGCATTGTCAGATACTGACTGCTAAGGGAATGTCTCTAAATCACTTACTCAAATTAATATGTAACGTTGACATTGAAGTAAAACATCTATAAATACTCATGCTGCACCATTACCCGCTTAATTGGCCCACATGCCTTTGAATGGTATTAACCTCCCTCACGCTTGATTGCATCGGCAAATAATACTAAGCAGATCTCTCATGGCATGTGTCATGGTGAGTTATAGGATCTGCTATTTTATAACAGCAGTGTCATTAAACTAAGGAACACAGCATATATTACTTGTATGTGTATATATATTAGCATATCGCATGTGGTGTTCCTCATGGGGAGTCAAAGGCGATACTGTTTTATTAGAATAAGGGTGTTATGCTATGTAACGCACCATGTATCATTACTAAAACCATCGATTTGTGGTAACTTGGTCAAATTGTATTTTTATTACATTGTACTGTGATATTTTTAACAGACTTTCTGGAATCAAATTCTGCGACCCGGTCCATTTTTCCATGAAAACCATAAATCGCTGACCTTGATTATGATGTTCCTTTACCTATGTCCTCAATTTTTATCTTCCACCTTTTGTTAAAAGCACAGCAAATGTGCCAGGTTGGAGGTAAGTAGCAAGATCAGACAGGGGAGGCTGTCCCGAGGTGATGGAAGATACCAAAGGGAAAGAAAATGTTGGGGGATAAAATCTCAGGCTAGGAGAATGTGGGGGAGGCAGGGGGTGGGAGGAAGGAAGAGCTGGTGAGCTTGGGGTAGACTGTTCCAACGAGAGGTGCTGAATCAGGGAAGGGGTGGACATCTCAATCAAAGGAATTTGGAAAGAAGCCTATAAAACTTTGCTCAGATACTAACGAGGCAAGTATTTTTGAATGGTTCCTCCCACTGCAGCTCAATAGGTAAATAGATTACATGGTATTACATAGCATTTACAGCACAGAGACAGGCCATTCGCCCCATGCCGGTGTTTATGCTCCACACAAGTCTCCTTCCACCTTATTTTATCTAACCCTATCAACATATCCTTCTATTCCTCTCTCCCTCATATACTTATCTAGCTTCCCTTTAAATGGTAGCAAGTTCCACATAGTAACCACATTCTAAGATATTATAGCTGCCTGAATAAATCTGTTCTATGCACAATCATTGTTTTTGAATTCTCAATACAAACAATAAACACATTTAATTTTTTTTT
Source organism: Heptranchias perlo (assembly GCF_035084215.1). NCBI lineage: Eukaryota > Metazoa > Chordata > Chondrichthyes > Hexanchiformes > Hexanchidae > Heptranchias > Heptranchias perlo. The sequence continues at coordinate 22,938,537 of NC_090326.1, forward strand.
GAAATAATGTAGATTGGCTCCTTTGCTCAAGGGGTCTGACCATTACCCTCTTTTTTTCTTTTTTCTTCAGACTTATGTTACCTTCCTCAGATCCCTCCTCTCTTCTCACTAATTTAAAGTCCTGTTGACAGCCCTATTTATCCTTTCTGCTAGGACCCTGGTCACACCCCAGTTCAGGTGGAGCCCGTCCCAGTGGTACAGCCCCTTCCTGTCTCAGCACTGGTGCCAGTGTCCCATGAAATGGAACCCTCCTTCCCACACCACGCTAACAGCCACATGTTCACCTTCCTGATCTGTCTATCCCTATGACGATTAGCACGTGGCTCGGGTAGTAATCCCAAAATTACCACCCGTGAGGTCCTGCTTTTTAATTTAGTTCCTAACTTCTGATATTCTCTTATCAGGACTTCCTCCCTTTTCCTCCCTGTGTCATTGGTCCCAACGTGGACCACGACAAACCGGATCTTCCTCCTCCCTTTCCAAGTTCCTCTCCAATTGCTCCGAGATAATATCCTTTACCCTTGCAGGTAGGCATCACACCCTCCTGGACTGTTGGTCGCGACTGCAGAGGATGCTATCTATCCCCCTAATTATCGAATCCCCTATGACTACAACCTTTCTGTTCTGTTCTGTTCCTCCCACCTTGGACAGCCTCCTGCTCCACGGTGCCATGATTTGCATTCTGGCTGTCCTCCCTGCAGCCTTCATCCTTATCCTCACTGGTAGAAAGTACATTGCACCTGTTGGACCTCCTTCCCGACCTCCCCCTCCCCTATGGGTCGAGTGTCTCTAACTCGCACTCCAGCCCAAACACTGAGCCGGAGTGTCTCAAGCCGAAGACATTTACTGCTGATGTGGCAATCCGGGACAGTCTCACTGTCCACAAACTCCCAAATATTACAATCCCGACGCACAACCTGCACTGCCATTTCTAGTTTCTATTTATTTATTTGTTAGTATTAATTTAATTCAAGAACTAATAGAAATACTTACAGTCTAGATGATATTTAGTACATGGATTTTAGCTTGATTTTAAATTAATTAGTAATGAATTATTCTGAATATTTATTTATTTAACTTTATTTATAGTTTACACTAGTAGAACTAGTTTATAGTTTTGGGAGGGAATTCCAGGGCTGCCAATGGTGGGGTGAATGTACGGGGAATACACAAGAGGCCTGAGTTGAAGGAATGAAAAGTTTAGGGGGGAGGGTTGGGGTGGGTTACAGTGAAAGGGAAGGACAAAGTTAAAAATGGATTTAAATGCGAAGATGATAACTTTAAATTTAAACCGTTGAGGGACCAGGTGCCAATGTAGGTCCGCAAGAACACGGGTGATGGGTGAGTGGGACTCGGTGCATGATAGCATACGGGCAGCAGAGTTTTAGATGAGCTCAAGTTTATGGAGGGTAGAGGATGGGAAGCCAGCCATGAGAACATTGGTTTAATCGAGTCCGGACGTCATGAAGGTATGGATGAGGGGTTCAGCAGCAGATGGGAGGAGGTATGAGCAGAGGTGGCGATGTTGCAGAGGTGGAAGTAGACAATATTCAATATTATAGTCAAGTTAATACATTATTGAGTGTGGATTGTGTGGTCTTTTTTCAGAAGCTACAGTAAATTATAGGTTTCAGTGCCACATGACTGTACAATGGTGGCTATTTTCCAACTATAAGTGAAGTTTTGCTTCATGGAACCTGGTGACAAAATTAAATAAAATAAGTTGATTGAAGGACTGACAAGCCTACAAAGTTTGCATCTATTCCAGTAGCTGCAGTAGGTAATGATCATATATTGTCATTCAAACAGTCCATCAGGATCAATCAAAATACCCTCAGCAAATTACTGGCTCTCAGTTATGCTGAAAGGATCTGTTTACAGGTGAATGGATCCTGTCCATTGAACAGAATGAAAACCCCACAGAATATGTCACATCCCGGCAATGTATGATCTAAGATTAAGGAGGCTGTCAACCAGCAAAGATGGAAGAAAGACATAAATGATGTATCATCCTATTTGCAAACTTCTTCTGACTTGTATAAAATAAAAATGGTTGTAAATAACAGAGTAATATTGCATATTTTTAAAAAGTGCAATGCCTGCCTTATGGTTGGTTTTAATCTCTGTTAAGTGGCCCTTGATTAGATATTACATTTTCAAATGCAGAGCTTATTCAAAGGTGCCTGCTCACTGTTTATTATTATATTGCTTTCTGTGATTTTGGAAATGCATATAACATTATTGCATTTTAATAAATACTGATTGTGTTACGTTCTGGTAATAAACCGAAGATTATCACCCACAATCATTAATCTTGTCAACTGGATGTCATCATATGTTGACAATGTCGACCATCTTAGCTCCCAATATACATTATGACAGTTGCTACTGGCAAAATATTCTAGGGAGAAAATTACATGAGACTGCCCCTACCATCTCCATAATATAGATATTCATAAAAAATGGGGGATTCATGGAAATGATTACCAGGAAGTAATTTTATCTGAGGATGCAGAAGATGGTTTTGCTAATAAAACAAAATTACCATGACTTCTGTTGTGATATGCACGCAAGTTAGATAAATTAATGTCCATTATTCATATTCAATTGAAGTGCATGAAGTTAATAAATGAGTAATTGTCTTCTGGATAGTCTAAACGGCTGGAGGGAGGTAATCTTGCATGTGTGGGTAAAGTCTACACCAATTTTTTTCCAGATGTGAAATTGAAAGTTAGGCAGTAAAGTGGTTTTTGCACTCCTGCTCCATGTGGCTGCACAAAATTTATGCTTTCGCTAAATCTGTAAGCCTTTTTTTTAAGTGGCCTCCGGCAGTCCCAGGAAATACCAGTCGGAGCTTGCGTGATACAAGCTCCGGCTAGTCTAAATGAATTTAGAGAGTCTGGGTCTGAAATGGGTGCAGGAGTCTAATTTGAATATTGAAATGAGTTCTGCGCACATTTCAGGTGGCCGCTAGGGTCACCTAATAAAAAAGGCCCCGACCAATTTAGCAGTGGGCCGAATGCCCGTGCAGATCATCCGTGAGCCTTTGCCCAACTGAATTGGTTATTGTTCCACTTGTTTTGCGTCCCTAGTATGGGTGCATTTTGAATTTAGGCTCCAGTGTATTTGTTTATGGTTCTTCTTACTTCCCCAATCAATCTCTTCAAAGTAAAGCATGAAAGTTTCAAAATTTTCTGAGGTAATTTTCCTGAAACAAAACCAATTGAGGTTACTGTATTCAGTGATTGTTTACACTGTATTGGATGAAAGTTTAAACAATGCCAAATTTCAAAGTGGAATCTTTTTATATTGAGTAATATATTCTAAATGGTTTTAGCAGCTATCTTTATTTTGGCTTACACCGAGAACTTGAAAACAATTGCTCATATAAATAGATTTAGTAGGTTTCCAGTGCTGTGTGCTTCACACTGCAAAAACTGGCAATCGAAAGAGGTGTTCAATTGCCATTTGATAATGAATAAATCTGTGCAGCGGCAGGTAACAGAGGGTGAAGTCCTGCCTGGGGTTAAAGGCATCTGTGGCCAAATGATTGCATTTGTCATGGATGTTTGTCAGGCTGCACTCTAACAGTCTGATCTATTCATTCATTTTCTCTTCCGTATTTGTCAGATTTTCATTCTGCCGGAGACACGGAAAGGCACTTTAAACCGCTGTCCACAGCCTCTTCATTTGGCATTGGCACAGAATGATCGTAGAAAGAACTCTCCATTGACATTGCTCTTTGCTGGTGCCATTACCACACAGCCGAAACTGATTGTTATTCAATTGACTATTTCTTAAATGTTAAAATAATGATCACAATCTGAGTGCTTTTTTTTCAGTTAAATAGTTCGGGACAATTGAGTGTCAGTCACTGGAGTCGTACTTTGGTTAGTTAGTTACTTACCTGTTTTTTATGGTAAACTCCTCTAAGAATGAAAGAAATAGAATCCAGTCTTGTCCTTCTGGCCATGCTGTTACGTGATAGAGTCAAACATCAAAAGTATAAGACAATATACTATAATCAGAGACAAATATCGCCAACATACATCGTGAGTTGCACTGGCTGAGTCTCTGAGATCCAAAGTATCCATAGATTTGTTAAAAGTCGCATGCATTTATATATGTAATGCCCTTTATAAAAATGCCTATATTATTAAAAATCTTATGCACTTCCTGCCCACAAACTTTACTTTACTTCATGTAACACATTTTTGCCAATATTTATAATAGGAACATGTCAACATTTCACCATCACGATTTGTTGATGAACCAATCGAATCACACAAAATGGTTCTTGAAAAAAATGTCTTCAGCCATTTTTTGTTAGTAACTGAAATTTCTAATAAGGTTGTATTAAAATACACATCTCACAATAACATGGTTAAATTTATCCACTGAATGGTTTAAATACCTTCATTCAAATTTTTACCTGAAGGCCTCAGCCTCTTCCAAATGTCTGAGCTTGAACTTGATAACTTTGCCCAGAGCGATAACTCTGTTAGATGAAGGTATATCTGCCGTCGAAGTATGTGCAGTGTGCACAATTCCTCATGTGGAGCATAAACACCGGCATGGACTAGTTGGGCTGAATGGCCTGTTTCAGTGCTGTAAATTCTATGTAATTTTATGTAATCTCTAAGAAATTTGCAGAGGCACTATGAAGAAACTCAAAGGGAAATGATTGCACTCCAGCCTATATTGACCTGTCATTAAATATTCCAGAGTGGGAGTCAGCCTGACGTGTTCCCCAAAGCCCACTCACATGTGGATCAGGATTAAGCAGCCAATGATGAGCCAACATGGCACATTGCATTCTCTTGGATGTCTAGAACATCAAGGTGACTGGAAGATCTCGAGCTATCCTATCTAGGTCCTTCCACCACCCTGAAAGTGGATGTCCACCGTATAGCTGATGAGGAAATACTGAGATTTGGTACAACAGCTGCTGGAAAGCATTACTTGGAAGTAAGCTGGTTGTGAGAACACGTGCTTGTATATCCAGGGTTTGGTACAGACCATGATTGGGTTACAGAGAGACGAGCAACTGTTGTTCAAACTCTGTACTTTCAACTGGTGGAAACAGTGTTCAATGGCACATGTTGTGGTCGGGAGGATGGTGGCAATACACTCACATTTCACGGTAAGTTGTGCTGCTCATGAGAAGCTCCTGTCTGTTTGCCAAGCCTCAAACCTATGCTTGTCAGTTGTCTAATGACCCCCACTAGTAACTATCCACCTAAGGGAAAGGGTCAATAAGCATGGTCTCTTGGGGGGTTGAGATGTCTCCAAGATGACGTGCCTGGCGATGGAAGTTTGGAACTGAACCAACCTTCCATGGCATTCCTGACAATCGATAGCTGAGTCACTGGCAGATCTGTAGTACTCCAGGGCATTGCTGATAATTGACCAGCCAGCCTGGCTCAGTAATGGAACCCGGAGGGGTAAACTTGTCACTGGAGCTGAAATTCTTCCCATCCGTCTCCAGATCACCTTGCAAGCAGAGACATAGGTGCAAGGACTTCAGTTTGAGCCCCAGCACGAGCCCAGAGCACATCATGGAGTGAGCTGATAATGAAGTGAAGTGCGAGCAGAGTGAGAATAAGAACATCTAAACTGAGAACTTGTTAGGAGTGGGGATTAGATGCAAAGGGTGATGGAGGTGCTAAGTAGACTTAGTTGGTATTGTATGTAGATAATTTCAAGTAGAACATAATTACTAAATCTAAAAGTGACAGCAAAGGAGGGGGATAGTGATGTGTCATCCCTGCAAGATGTGGGAGCACCTGATGCTGACTCAGGCAATCACGTCTGTGGGAAGTGGGAAGTGCTCAAAATCTTCGAATGCCAGGAGAAGATGGAGACAATCTGACACATCGGGGAAGTTTTTTGGAGCGAGAGTTTGAGGGTCTAGTCGCACTGATGAGAGTTGAGGAGCAGGCAGTGCAGGAGGCAAGATGACCATCTGAAGGGGCAGGGAAAGGCAGGAAGAAAGGGTTAGAACAGGAGCGTCCAGAGAAACTTCTGCTCTCAAACAGATTTGAAACTCCAGCTTCCTGTGTGAAAAATGAGGACTCTGGGCAGGGCCATCAAATTACGTAGAATTATATAGAATTTTACAGTACAGAAACAGGCCATTCGGCCCAACTGGTCTGTGCCGGTGTTTATGCTCCACAAGAGCCTTTTCCCACCTTACTTCAACTCAGCCGATCAACATATCCTACTGCTCCTTTCTCCCTTATGTACTTAACTAGCTTCCCCTTCAAGGCATCTATGAATAACAATGGCATCAACAAACAAAAATGGCTAAAACGGGAGGAGGGGATGGAGATAAACAACACCACCAGAAATGCAGTAGTGACAGGGGATTCAATAGTTGGAGGGGCTGGTGCGATCTTTTGCAGTCCACACGACGGTCTCAGATATTACGTTGCCTCCCAGGTGTTGGCGTAAGGGACATATTGCAAAGACTGGAAAGTATTTTGCAAGGGGCAGGGAAGGAAAGCAACCAATTAAGGTGGTTCATGTGGGAGCCAGTGATGTAGGTAAAGAAAGGCCTGAAATCATGCAAAATGAATTTAGGAGAATAAGAAACAGGTTTAGGAGCAGGACCTCAGAGGTGGTAATCTCAGGATTACTTCCCCAGCCATGCGCTAAAATGGGAAGGACGGAAGATTACTTTTTTGCTGTCTTTTGAAGACTTCCCAATCTTCTATCCTCCCACTCAGTTTGGCTACCTTTATATGTCCTTGCTTTTAGTTGGATACTATCTTTAATTTCTTTACTTAGCCACGGATGGCTGTCATTTCTTTTACACCCTTTTTTCCTCAGTGGAATTTTTTTTTTTGAAAGTTGTAAAATAACTCCTTAAATGAACACCATTGCTCATGTACCGTCTTACCCTTTAATCTATTTTCCCAGTCCATTTTAATCAATTCCGCTCTCATACCATCATAGTCTCCTTTATTCAAGCTCAGTACGCTTATTTGAGAACCAACCTTCTCACCCTCTAATTGGATATGGAATGTAACCATGTTATGGTCATTCATTCCAAGGGGATCCTTAACTAGGACATTATTAATTAATCCTGGCTCATTACACAGGACCAGGTGCAAGGTTGCTTGCCCCCTTGTAGGATCAGTTACATACTGCTCAAGAAATCCATCCCTAATACACTCAATAAACTCTTCCTCAAGGCTGCCCTGCCCAATTTGATTTGTCCAGTTAATATGATGGTTAAAATCCCCCATAATTATGGGGTTTGTGTTAGGAATGTTAATTTTTTGTTCTCCTGAGTGACCCTGACCACGTAATGGGGTTCCCTTCATTACTGTCCCTGCTTTTCTCTGGCCACCAATGGCCAATGCTTCACAAGGTCTTTTGTGCTCCAAGGTGCTTAAATGTGTCAGCTCTGGCTCAGTTGGTAGTATTCTTGCTGCTAAGGTAAGATGGTGTTGGGTTCAAGTCCCACTCCAGAGATTTGAGTCTGTAACCTAAGCTGATATTTTAGTGCTGCACTGATGGAGGTGCTGTCTTTCGGATGAGACGTTAAACCGAGGCCCTGTCTGCTCTTTAAGGCGGATGTAAAAGATCCCACGGCACTATTTCAAAGGAGAGTAGGGGAGTTCTCCCTGGCATTCTGGCTAATATTTATCCCTCAACTAACATCACTAAAACAGAATATCTGGTCATCATCACATTGCTGTTTGTGGGAGCTTGCTGTGTGCAAATTGGCTGCTGCATTTCCTATATTATGACAGTGACTGCACTTCAAAAAAGTACTTCATTGACTGTAAAGCACTTTTGGACATCCTGAGGTCATGAAAGGTGCTGTATAAATGCAAGTTCTTTCTTTCAAAGCCAGTGCTGGAAGGGGGCCAGCTGCTGGTGCCCAATAATATAGCTCCAAACCCCTGTTGGGGCGCCAATATATGCAATGACTGAAGGCAGCATTATCCACCCATAAGTGTCTACTACAGCACAAAGGAATGAATGAGACAAACACTCTAGTTAATATTTTTAGGATTTTTATAAGTGCAGGAGCCGTAACTGAAGTTAGAAAGCTAGTAAATGTTTCTGTGATATTCCAAAAGGAGTGAGGCACGAGCCCAAGAATTACAGAAAAGATACTCTATTAGTGCAAGAACATATTACGAAATGCAATCAATGTTCATATAAAGTCTCTAGAGACTGTCAGAAGCATTCGGCATGGATTTAAAAGTAATAGATTGTGACTGGCAAATTACTGGAATTGTTTGAGAACAAAAGAATGTACAGGACTGGAAGAGACCAATGCCACCCATCTAGCCAGTGCCCACATCTCGGAACTGTATCCCATAATACTTCTCATACCCCTTGATCATTTTTTTTGTCAGGTACATAACCAGTTCTCTCTTGAATTTGCTGATGCAATCAATCTCCACTGCCTCCATCAACAGTCGATTCCATTCATTTACCAACTCTGCAATAAAGTTGTTAAATCTAAACTGCCTTCTCACCCTTCCTATTCTAAGTTACAAGAAGGCAATATAGTGGATATGATCTACTTGGATTTCAGAAAACTTACATGTCTAAATAGATAAAAGTTTATGTATAAGTTGAAGGCAGCTGGACCTGTTCCTGACTGGGGCAGAGATCGTATCATATAGAAGGTGAGTGTCTTTATAGATAACGCTTGGTCCATGTGATCTCCTGGACTGGTTTCAATCACCTGAAGGGGTCGGAGAGGAATTTTCCAGCGTATTTTTTTCCCTTATTGGCCCTGTTTTTTCCTCTTTTTTTTTTTGCTTCTCTAAGGAGATTACATGACTGCGGGGGTGGGGAGAGGGGGCGGTGTGCTGTTTGGGAAGTGTTTCGTCACAATGCTTCGGCCATCATGCGTGTGGGGCAGGCTTGATGGACCAGCTGGTCCTTTCCTGCCTGTCAATTTTGTATGTTCGTATAAGTTGAAACAAGCTAGTCTAACCTGTGTGCATCATTGGTAGTTATGTTTTGAACTGTATGCAGTTTCCAGCCTTCAAAAAGACATTGGTGTGTTGGGGAAGGTTCAGAAGAGGGTGACAATGAAGATTCTGGGATTTGCAGTTAGCCCTAAGTTACGAGGAGGCACTTGCTGCCTTACATAAAACAAGTAACTGTGTTCATTTGAGAACGTAAGACTCAGAATATACATGCCCCATCTTTTCACAATGCTGAGAAAATCGATAGTGTAGATGGAAACAGGTTATATAACTTGGACCGAGTGTAGAACAAGAGGATATGAATATAAAATGATCAGCCTCAAGGAAGAATTGAGATTATAAGGATTCTTTTCAGCACATTGCAGTGGACATATGGTTTACGCTCCCAGTTGAAGCAGTTAATGACATGTTGATGAACACTTTGACAAAAAAAACTGCTGGATGAATTTTTGTTGTGGAACAAGATTGACAGTTCTAGGCAGAGCACCGATTAAGATGACCAAATGCTGTCAGAACTGCTGCCGTTACCATAGAAATGTCATCCCAATGAATACAACTGGCCAAGGAGGAATAATGTAGGGTGTAAGGTTAAATAGATATTCTGGAGTTTTGCTCTGTGCACCAATGAAATGGACAGAGGCCATTGCAGAGCCATTCTAAGAGATTGGAAGAGATTGAAAGTTCGATGAGAAAGAATCTCCTGATATAATGAGTGAAGCCTGAAAAATTAGGCATCACTTGACCTCCTTAGGGTTTTACCATATCTAAAGACTTCACTCCTCTTATGCACCAGGGGACAGATCATAGGAACATAGGAACTGCTAGATGAAAAAAGACCCAGGTCCATCTAGTTCACCTTCTACCATCCTGGTAGTCGCCTGATACAACGATAATGGAGTTGTTGACTAATCATAGCATTCAATCTTTATCAATTAATCTACAACAGACCCAGACATGACACGAGGAAACCCCCCAGTGGTGGAGAGCTTTGGGGACCATAGGTCCAAAGTCACCTGTTCCTCCCAAGCCTGCTACACTTACCACATGTCATGTCTCAAATCACTCATATGCTGTATCCTAAAATGGTGTTTTCCAAAAGAAATCAATCTAATTTCTTAAGTGGATACAAAACTAACCCCTTCAACACTCCCTCCTCAATTATTTCAGCCTGTGCTTGTGTACAACCAAAGTTCACAGATAGTTATCAAAGAGCAGATACAATCCAACAGGGAGATCATTTAGAGTAGAAGCCGCTTAATGGGAAGAGAATTGGGATTTTAATGCAGGGTAGCTCTCTATTTAAACAGCTAACCTTTACCCTGCTACTAATCTTCCCACACTGAACATAGAAACTCTGTAGGACACCAGTTTGCATCAAAGCTAGAGTCTAGATGTAGAGTTGCATTTGAAATTGCATTTGTCTCGTAATTTGTAGCTTGCTGGGCTAGTACGGGACTAGAAGTTTGTGGTAGCACTGCACCTCGCTAGTGTGGTGGACTTTTCAGAGGGGGTAGGTTCAACGTGCGTTAGTAAACTCCCTTGTTAAGACTGAAACGTCTGACTCTATTTATTGTTTGAACTTCTATGCAACCCAGCCCTATAGAAAAAGAAGAAAGACTTGCATTTAAATAGTGCCTTTCATGACCTCAGGACTTCCCAAAGGCCCACTATATATATATGCAAAGGGCTTAACCTCTGTTTCAGGCGTGGGCCTTGGACGCATCTTTTGAAATGTATACCAATATGGCGGGCGGCGGGCTTCCGGCTCAGAATGTACGTGTGCATGCCACCCGTCATATTGGATACTTTTGCGCCTGTTTACATCTGTAAAACAGACACATCATCATCGGATTTCTAGGCCTTGATAATTTCCATTTCAACTCACTTTGTGTAGCACACTGTATTTCCCATACACTTCTAGGACTTTAACATACTTTTCTTCTTTTTCCTTATTTACTGATTTTTGTTTGCTAACGGTATCAGCAGACAAATTAGCTCGGAGGAGATGCTGCAGCCCAGCTGTCATTGATCTCTATGCAAGTGGTCTTTAAGCACTCAAGAGGGACAAAAAAACAACGATGAAGGCTTCCAATTAGTCTGTAAAAAGACCAATCGGGTAGCAATCAATGCCATCTAGTAGGCATACTGAGTGAGGAACCTCCTTTCATGTCTCATTATTGGTTCCCAGAGCCATGTATCTGAGCATTATTCTGCAAAAGTGAAAGGTTTATTAAACATGAAAGCAGTTGGACACATAAGGGCATAAATTGTTTGCACCATTGCTACATTCCCCCATAGAATGGTATAAAGATTTTTATTCAATGCATGTCAACTCCGATGGGGGGTGGGGGGGTTCTTCCCCCTCTTTACCCTTGTAATGCGGCACTAGTGGTTATACCCTAGTCACGAGCGATTGTGCTACCAATACCATTCTAATGCTTCTCATTGATTAAAATGGGATTTTCTTATGCAGCATATCAATACTTAAAGAAGCAAAAGCCACTTTATTAAAGCAATTGTGTGCAGCAAAGTGAGAATGAATGTCTCTAAAATACAGCTGAATATTTTCACAGCAATTATTTGAACATAAGTGTGGTGATGATGCAGATTCCCAGTGAGTTGTTGAGTCTGCTCAGTGATCAGTTCTCCTCTGACATGACCAGCCTTGCTGTCAGGCAGCAGGAGTAATAAGTGTTTGCAAGTGTCAACTTGTCTTGCACCTGTAACATTGCAAATGTACTTCATATTCAAATACTAGAACATCCTGATGGCATAACAGTGTTTGCATGTTTGACATCTTCTGTATGTAATTTCTCCAATCTCACATTCTCATTCCTAGCAGATTGAATTTTAAAGTTGGTACAACTCCCACTGCAGATGAAACGGAGGTTATCTGTTGGCAATGGGGAAATAAAAAACAGTATTTCTTCCCACATCAGCAACTGCCATTTTTAATGTGTTTAACCAATATTACCATACAAAAGCCAATTTTCTTTTGTGCTCGCTGACTTACACTGGGTCCCGGTCGAGCAACACCTCGATTTTAAAATTCTCATCTTTGTTTTCAAATCTCTCCATGGCCTCGCCCCTCCCTATCTCTGTAACCTCCTCCAGCCCAATAACCCTCCGAGATCTCTGCGCTCCTCCAATTCTGGCCTCTTGTTCATTCCCAATTTTCTTCGCTCCACCATTGGCGGCCGTGCCTTCAGTTGCCTAGGCCCAAAGCTCTGGAATTCCCTCCCTAAACCTCTCCGTCTCTCTGCCTCTCTCTCCTCCTTTAAGACACTCCTTTAAACCTACCTCTTTGATCGAGCTTTTGGTCACCTGTCCTAATATCTCTTTATGTTGCTTGGTGTCAAATTTTGTTTGATAACTCTCCTGTGATGCGCCTTGGGGCGTTTTACCATGTTAAAGGTGTTATATAAATGCAAGTTGTTGTATTGCTTGAGCCATCGCACATGTGTTTGCTTCAGTTGAGATTGAGGTGTGAGATGTACAAGGAGCACTCCGGCTCCTCCTGCTTCACAAGGAAACTTCACAAAAATCCAAAAGATATATACTTCCTTTGGCCTCTTCTGGCCACTCTGCCGCCTCCTGCCAGGTTTCACCGGTAGGTCTGGCTCCCTGCGGGCCTCCCGCGAATTTAACCCAAAATCACATTGTGGCGCCAATTACATCGTCGGGCCGCAACTTTCAGATTTTAACCAGGCCCCAGGCGAGCAGCCTCCATGCTACTGGAATCTCGGCATTTAAAATGGCGGGGTGACGGAAACACTGTGGGAGCACGGAGACTTATGCCTGTATGCCATTTTAACCCCTGTCCCCACCATTCGCGCTGGGCAGACTGTGTTAAAATCAGGGCTTATGAATTTGAGGAAATTTCATGGTGTAGCTTGTGCTCCATAGCCCACAGATCACTTAAGCAACGCACCTTTAGGAAGAAAGGACTTACATTTAAATAGTGCCTTTCACGACCTCAGGACATACCAAAGCATCTTACAGCCAATGAAGTACTTTTGAAGTGTAGTCATTGTTGTAATATAGGAATCTCAGTAGCCAATTTGCACACAGCAAGGTCCCACAAACAGCAATGAGATGTTTTTTAGTGATGTTAGTTGATGGATAAATATTTGCTAGGACACCTGGGAGAACTCCTTTGCTCTTCTTCAAAATAGAGCCATGGGATCTTTTATGTCCATCCGAGAGGCAGACTTGGTTTAACATCTCATCCAAAAGACGACACCTGCGTCAGTATAGCACTCCCTCAGTCGTGTACTGGAGTGTCAGCCTGGATTATCGGCTCAAGTCTCTGGGGTGGGACTTTGAACTCACAACTTTCTGCCTCAGAGGCAAGAGTGCTACCAACTGAGCCATGGTTGATACATGCAAACTGATTTCGAACCCATAGAGACCCAGAAGAGGTTTGGCAACACTGGAAATGCAGGATCGGATCCAGGTCTTACACCAAAAGATGGAGGGAGATCTCTACAACAAATATCGCTATCAGTTTCTGGCCTCTAGTTTGGGAAAATCAGCTTAGATGTGCTACATAATAAATGTCCAGAATCATGCACTTTTTCCCTGTGCACCTTTTATGTAGCACTAATTGGCAAAATTGAATTGTATTCAAAAGCTTATTGATGTGCAAACATGTAATACAAGCAGAACGAGGTTAGAATTCTGTCTCAGGAAGAATGATTGTTACTGTTTTCCTAAAAAGACAAATCCTGTTGTAAACAGATGCATTAAATCATGTTGAAAAATGATCACGTCCGCAATAGATTAACAATGTACCAAAATTATACTGGGTTCGAAACATGAAATGCCATTAGACACTGAATTTTTTTTAATGGATGCCCATGCTATTTTCTAACTGCTCATTTTAATTATGTGATATAACAACCCTACAAATGATTAATGGCTATGAATCTTCAGGTGTCAACTACCCAATACAGTGTTTCATTCTATCGGGTGATGTGAACTGCAAGGGTAATTACAATTGACAACAGTCACCATGTTGGTGCACATGTGAATCCAACTGTGTTCTTGTATTTTGGGAAACATTATGATCATTTGATTATATGTTGTGTAGAGGTGACTTTTACTTATACATGCAATGGTTGGTTAGCTGAATAACAGTAAATATGCTTGCCTTTTAGAAACATAGAAACATTGAAAATAGGAGCAGGAGTAGGCCATTCGGCCCTTCGAGCCTGTTCCCCCATTCAATGTGATCATGGCTGATCCTCTATCTCAATACCATATTCCCGCTCTCTCCCCATACCCCTTGATGCCTTTTGTGTCTAGAAATCTACCTAGCTCCTTCTTAAATATATTCAGTGACTTGGCCTCCACAGCCTTCTGTGGTAGAGAATTCCACAGGTTCACCACCCTCTGAGTGAAGAAATTTCTCCTCATCTCAGTCCTAAATGTCCTACCCCGTATCCTGAGGCTGTGACCCCTCATTCTGGACCCCCCCCAGCCAGGGGAAACATCTTCCCTGCATCCAGTCTGTCTAGCCCAGTCAGAATTTTATATGTTTCAATGAGATCCCCTCTCATTCTTCTAAACTCGAGTGAATACAGGCCGAGTTGACCCAATCTCTCTTCATACGACAGTCCTACCATCCCAGGAATCAGTCTGGTGAACCTTCGCTGCACTCCCTCTATGGCAAGTATATCCTTTCTTAGATAAGGAGACCAAAGCTGCACACATTACTCCAGGGTGGTCTCACCAAGGCCCTGTATAACTGCAGTAAGACATCCTTGCTCCTGTACTCAAATCCTCTTGCAATGAAGGCCAACATACCATTTGCCTTCCTAACTGCTTGCTGCACCTGCATGTTTGCATTCAGTGACTGATGTACAAGGACACCCAGGTAATCTTTGTGCATCAACATTTCCCAATCTATCACCATTTAAATAATACTCTGCCTTTCTGTTTTTCCTTCTGAAGTGGATAACTTCACATTTATACTCATTATACTGCATCTGCCATGTATTTGCCCACTCACTCAACTTGTCTAAAGCATCTTGGAGCCTCTTTGCATCCTCCTCACAACTCACGATCCCACCTAGTTTTATGTTGTCAGCAAACTTGGAAATATTACATTTGGTTCCCTCATCCAAATCGTTGATATATATTTTGAATAGCTGGGGCCCAAGCACTGATCCCTGCGGTACCCCACTAGTCGCTGCCTGCCACCCTGAAAAAGACCCATTTATTCCTACTCTCTGTTTCCTGTCTGTTAACCCATTTTCAGTCCATGCCAGTATATTACCACCAATCCCATGTGCTTTAATTTTGCACACTAACCTCTTATGTGGGACTTTATCAAAGGCCTTCTGAAAATCCAAATAAACCACATCCACTGGTTCTCCCTTACCTATTCTACCAGTTACATCTTCAAAAAATCCAGTAGGTTTGTCAAACATGATTTCCCTTTCATAAATCCACATTGACTTTGTCTAATCCCGTTGATATTTTCCAAGTGTCCTGTTATCACATCCTTTATAATAGGCTCTAGCATTTTCCCTACTACTGATGTTAAGCTAACCGGTTTGTAGTTCCCTGCATTCTCTCTCCCTCCTTTTTTAAATAGTGAGGTTACATTTGCCACCCTCCAATCTGCAGGAACTGTTCCATAATCTATAGAATTTTGGAAGATGACAACTAATGCATCCACTATTTCCATGGCTACCTCTTTTAGTACTCTGGGATGCAGATTATCAGTCTTTGTTTTGTTAGTCTTTATAACTTGTCACTAGGTGTAGTGTCATCAGCATTTCGATACAGTACAGTGTGTCTAAAGAGCTGCTGAGAAAATTGGAGAGTCAGATGGAGCTTGGCTGTTGAGTAGAACAGATCCCATAGGAATATGAGCTCTAAGAAAATGAAGCTCTGTACATGTTAGAGGGTGTGCGATTCATTTTAAGGTTAGTGCAATATGTTGGCACTTGTCTGAACCCACCTGGGAAATGGGGGTGGGCTGGCAAATGAAGCTTTGTTGGTAAATGGTGGAGCAAGTTGTTTTAATGAATACTGGCTATTATGTGACTTAGTGATAGTACACTGGCCTCTGAGCCAGGAGCTGGTGGGTTCAAGCCCCACTCCAGAGACTTGAGCACAAAATCGAGGCTGACACTCCAGTGCAGTACTGTGGGAGTGCTGCACTGTCGGAGGTGCCGTCTTTCAGATGGACGTAAAAGAGCCCATGGCACTATTTCGAAGAACAGCAGGGGAGTTTCTCCCTGGTGTCCTGGCCAATATTTATCCCTCAACTGACATCACCAAAACAGATTATCTGATCATTATCACATTGCTGTTTTTGGGACCTTGCTCTGTGCAAATTAGCTGCTGCGTTTCCTACATTACAACAGTGACTACACTTCAAAAAGTACTTCACTGGCTGTGAAGTGCTTTGGGACAAGCTGAGCCACAGCTAACACTGAAGATAGAGTTCCATAAATAGAAGAAGTATGTAATGCTCCTCTACTGTTATCTCTTACTGACTTTTTTGGGATTGTTGCAGAATATAAGGCACAATTACTACAACTTTGTGTTCCTGGCATAAACATGGGCGTCTGGCTTATGCACAAACATGTTTTGTGGGCCTGCTCTGGTGTTGATCTGGTGGAGGACCAGATATCAGCATTGAAGTAGAGGACAGTCTCTGGTCAGAGCAGAGTAGCATTGTCGAGCCAGAAATTGTTGTCCAGGAACAAGAGATGAATTTTCTTTTCTAAATCAGGCTACAATATTTCATCAATTAATTGTTGTATAAAATAATGACTTTGCTGAACATTACATCTTGGACTGAATTTGTTTTTAATCGTTCCCATTCTACTGGCAGATTTTCCCGTCATTATGACATCCATGTATCTTAGCACAGCTTGGATATGTCTATCAAATTATGGAGGTTGATTTTTAGGAACAAGTTTGGTTCTGTTATAAATGCATGGTGGCAAGGCAACATTGTTCAAACTGTTTTAACAGAGTGATTGACTTGGTCATCTCAGTACAGATTACAACACATCATTTGTCAGTCCACTGCCTGATTCTGTCATTATCTGCCCGTAGCAATTAAGTTGTTGATAGTCTTTTAAATGGAGACTTAGCCATGCTGTAGAGGATAGTGTTATCAGGAACATGAACATCACTTTTGGTGACATCGACCAGATCATGGATAAAGACAAGGAATGGGCTAGGGCTATGCACAGTTTCCCAGGGGAATGTTGCAATATGAATTAAGTCATTATGTGATTATATCCTCCGTGAAAGTCATAGCTTTAATTCAACAGTTCACTTGATGTACCACAAGAGTCCAACAACGCAATAATAAACAATATCCTACCAAATGCTCTAGAGATACCTGAAGCTCTAACTTCATCGTCGCCATCAGTAAGCTCACTTAAATTAAGAATCATACGGTCTGGTTTGCTCTGAAGCTGAATTGACTTTGTAACAATTAAGGAACAGCCTCTCATTCACTGTAGTCTCCATGAGCTTTATCAAACTTGGCAGTAAAGAAAGAAAGACTTGTATTTATACAGCACCTTTCACAGCCTCAGGACGTCCCAAAGCGCTTTACAGCCAATGAAGTACTTATTTTTTAAAGTGTAATTGCTGTTGTAATGTAGGAATGTGTGCAGCTGTGAGTTTAATCCTTTTTGTGGATAGGCATAATGTTCAATACTTTTCACTCAGAGAGGCAACAACAGTTAATAATGCATTATAATGTTTGAATTACATTATATGTTGGAATTATCAAATGCTGAATGGATGCTCTGGAAAAAACTGCAATTGCTGCATTTTTATGCAGAAGGTATATATATATATATATATGTAAATGTACAAATTCATATCATTGTATCATAGTATCATAGTGGGTACAGCACAGGAGGAGGCCGTTCGGCCCATAGCTGTGCTGGCTATTTGATGGAGCTATCCAATTAGTTCCATTCATAGAAACATTGAAACATAGAAAATAGGAGCAGGAGTAGGCCATTCAGCCCTTCGAACCTGCTCCAACATTCAATATGATCATGGCTGATCCTCTATCCCAATACCATATTCCCGCGCTCTCCCCATACCCCTTGATGCCTTTTGTGTTTGAGAATCCCTACGTGGTCAGTTTTTAGTAAAATATTAAAATGCCTACGTGGCAAAGGAGCAGAATGCAAAATGGTTAGAAAGGGTTAATTAGTTAGTAACTGAGATTGATACAGGTGGCCTGGCCCTCCTGCTGGGCCATATGTTTGCTTAGTCAGCAGGCCTGCATTGTCTTATCAATGATAGGTCTTTGATGTGAGTCAAGGACTGGTCTGAATGTCTCCATGTTTATGGCAGATCAATATAGGTAACGAGCTTAGCCAAAGTTGAAAGACATTCCAGGTTGGGAGATAAGGAACAGAAGGAACAGGGAAGAACATTCCAAGTTGGAAGGTGAGGAAGTATCCCCTTTGATGTCTAATAGCAACATGGTCAGCACATGGATTGTCTATGATTGGCCGGAAATAATGTAACCCCGCATGGCAACCTGTGCCCGGCTTATGATTGGTGTTGACTCTTGTGTTAATGATGTTCCAACCTCTATGGATTTGTATAAAGGTATGAGTCTTTGTCTTTGTCTTTGTCTCCTTATTCTGTTAGAATCGTTCGGATTCTCTCAGGAATCTGAATTGAAGCTACAGACTAAGATCTGCTATTAAAGTTGTTTGAACTTTACGGTGTACTCGAATCAGTTCTTGCTGAACCAGACTGAGGGGAAAGAATCCGGTTTGTCATGTTTAGAAATCTATCTAGCTCCTTCTTAAATATATTCAGTGACTTGGCCTCCACAGACTTCTGAGGTAGAGAATTCCACAGGTTCACCACCCTCTGAGTGAAGAAATTTCTCCTCATCTCAGTCCAAAATGTCCTACCCCGAATCCTGAGACTGTGACTTCTCATTCTAGACCCTCCAGCCAAGGGAAACATCCTCCCTGCATCCAGTCTGTCTAGCCCTGTCAGAATTTTATATGTTTCAATGACATCCCCTCTCATTCTTCTAAACACGAGTGAATACAGGCCAAGACAACCCAATCTCTCCTCATATGACAGTCCTGCCATTCGAAGGATCAGTCTGGTGAACCTTCGCTGCACTCCCTTTATGGCAAGTATATCCTTTCTTAGGTAAGACGAACAACACTGCACACAATACTTCCGGTGTGGTCTCACCAAGGCCCTGTATAACTGCAGTAAGACATCCTTGCTCCTGTACTCAAATCCTCTTGCAATGAAGGCCAACATGCCATTTGTCTTCCTAACTGCTTGCTGCACCTGCATGTTTGCTTTCAGTGACTGGTGTACAAGGACACCCAGGTCCCTTTGTACATCAACATTCCCCAATCTATCACCATTTAAATAATACTCTGCCTTTCTGTTTTTCCTTCCGAAATGGATAACTTCACATTCTCCTGCTTTTTCCCCAGAGCCATGTAAATGTTTTCCCTTCAAGTATTTATCCAATTCCCTTTTGAAAGTTACTATTGAATCTACATCCACCACACTTTCAGGCAGTGAATTCCAGATCATTACAATTCGCTGCGTAAAAAACTGTCTCCTCATGTCACCTCGGGCTCTTTTGCCAATCACCTTAAATCTGTGTCCTCTGGTTACTGACCCTCCTGCTACTGGAAACAGTGCCTTCTTATTTACTCTGACAAAACTGTTCATGATTTTGAACACCTCTGTCAAATCTCCTCTTAACATTCTCTGTTCTAAAGAGAACAACCCCAGCTTCTCCAGTCTCTCCACATATCTGAAGTCCCTCATCCATGGTACCATTCTAGTAAATCTCATCTGCACCCTCCCTAAGACCTTGACATCCTTCCTAAAGAATTGATCACAATACTCCAGCTGAGGCCTAACCAGTGTTTTAGAAATGTTTAGCATAACTTCCTTGCTTTTGAACTCTACGCCTCTATTAATAAAGCCCAGGATCCTATATCATAGAATCATAGAAGTCATAGAAGTTTACAACATGGAAACAGGCCCTTCGGCCCAACATGTCCATGTCGCCCAGTTTATATCACTAAGCTAGTCCCAATTGCCTGCACTTGGCCCATATCCCTCTATACCCATCTTACCCATGTAACTGTCCAAATGCTTTTTAAAAGACAAAATTGTACCCGCCTCTACTACTGCCTCTGGCAGCTCGTTCCAGACACTCACCACCCTTTGAGTGAAAAAATTGCCCCTCTGGACCCTTTTGTATCTCTCCCCTCTCACCTTAAATCTATGCCCCCTCGTTATAGACTCCCCTACCTTTGGGAAAAGATTTTGACTATCTACCTTATCTATGCCCCTCAATATTTTATAGACTTCTATAAGATCACCCCTTAACCTCCTACTCTCCAGGGAAAAAAGTCTCAGTCTATCCAACCTCTCCCTATAAGTCAAACCATCAAGTCCCGGTAGCATCCTAGTAAATCTTTTATGCACTCTTTCTAGTTTAATAATATCCTTTCTATATCTTTTTTAACAGCCTTCTCAACTTGTCCTGCCATCTTCAAAGATTTGTGTATGTGCACCCCCAGGTCTCTCTGTCCCCTTTTAAAAGTTGTACCATTTAGTTTATATTGCCTCTCCTCATTCTTCCTACCAAAATGCATTACTTCACACTTCTCTGCGTTAAATTTCATGCCATGTATCTGCCCATTTCCCCAGTCTGTCTATGTTTCCCTGAAGTCTGTTACTATCCTCCACATTGTTTACTACATTTCTGAGTTTCATGTCATCTGCCATCTTTGAAATTATACCCTCTATACCCAAGTCCTGGTCATTAATATATATCAAAATGAGCAGTGATCTTAATACTGACCACTGGGGAACACCACTGTATACTTCCCTCCAGTCTGAAAAATAACAGTTCACCACTACTCTCTGCTTTCTATCCCTTGGCCAATTTTGTATCCACGCGGCCACTGTCCCTTTAATCCCACAGGCTATAATTGTCCTAACAAGTCTATTATATGGTATTTTATCAAATGTGTTTTCAAAGTCCATATACACAACATTAACCCCGCTACCCTCATCAACACTCTCCGTTACTTCATCAAAGAATTCAATCAAGTTAGTCAAACATGATTTTCCTTTAACAAATTTTGTGCTGACTTTCATTTATTAGCCCATAATTTTCCAAGTGCCAATTTATTTTGTCCCAGGTTATTGTCTCTAAAAGTTTCCCCACCACCGACGTTTGGTTGACTGGTCGGTAATTGTCGGGTTTATCCCTCTCCCTTTTTTGAACAGGGGTTTTACATTTGCAATCCTCCAGTCCTCTGGCACCATCCCCATATCTAAGGAGGATTGGAAGATTGTGGCCAGAGCCTCCGCAATTTCCACCTTTACTTCCCTCGGTAATCTAGGATGCATCCCATCTAGACTGGGTGACTTTTCTACTTTGAATACTGCCAATCTTTTAAGTACCTCCTCTTTATCAATTTTTATCCTAGCCAATATCGCTACTACCTCCTCCTTTACTGCTACAATGGCAGCATCCACTTTAGTGAAGACAGATGTGAACTATTCGTTTAGTGCCTCAACCATGCCCTCTGCCTCCACAAGAAGACAAGACACCTTCTACCTCACTGACCCATTTACCTGACCTTAATAAAAAGAAATCTAATCAAATCAGCAATCAGAAACAAATAGAAGAGTATCTGTAGAAAAATAATCTAACGAATGACAGCCAACATGGCTTTAGAAGGAGAGATGCTGCCTGACCTCCCTCAAAGAGGTCACAAACCACATTCTTGTGGGGAAACCTTATAACTTTATCAAAGGAGCTTTGGTAAACTACACATGAGAGATTCCTTTACAACTGTCAGGGATATCAAGGGTAAGGTATGAATGTAGATTAGAAACTGATCAAAGGAAAAAAGCAGAGACTGGTATGGGAGCTAGGTCACAACAGTGGGAAGTGTCCCATGGGACCCTACTGGGATACCTCACATTTCTTACAGATATAAATGACCTGGAATTGCAATCTAGGTACAAGTTAGTTAAATTTATGGATGATGCCAAGTGAGGTGGGAGGGAGCCTGTTGTCTTTGTCAATATCTTACAAGGAGAGTTAGATATGAGCTGATCAGTTTTTATATAATTCTAAAATAAAGTTAAATATAGACAAATGGAAGGTACTGCAGATTGGAAGTAAGAATAAGAGGCACATGTACTCCATGGGTAGTTAGAACTTGTGAAGGGGAAAGTTGAAAGGGACCCAACAGTGTTCATTGTCTTCTCGCTCGCCATATCTAAACAGTGTGAGGCGGCGATAAACAATGTGAACAGAACGTTGGAGAATATTTTCAAAGTTCCAGTGAAGCTGCATAGTGTCCTGGTCAGGCCACTTCTGAAGCTTCTGGTATAGTTCCAATTACTGTGCCGTAAAGGAGTTATCCAGGTCCTAGAGGCAGTGCAGCGGACAGCAATGAGGCTGATCCCTGTGTCATGTCTAACGGAGAACCTTATTTGGGAAGGAAGATACTTAATGGGATAAAGTAAAGTTACATAACAGTTTCAGATGCAGCAGGACAGCAGGACGAGAGGGCACAGGATCAGGATTGTCAAGGGCAAATTTAGGACAGACAGCAGGAGGTACGTCTTTACAAAGAGAGGTTGAACAGTTTTCCTTGGACATTGCTAGGTAGATGTGCCTTGTGTCTGGACACAGCTGTTTCAGTAATGGTTATTTGCCACCGCTGATTCCATCCTACTGTGCATAGTTCTGGGCTCCATATTATAAAAAGGATATAGAGGCATTGGAGAAAGTGCAAAAAGGAATCACAAGGATGATACCAGAACTGAGAGGATATACTTATCAAGAAAGGCTGAACAGGCAGGGGCTCTTTTCTCTTGAAAAGAGAAGACTGAGGGGTGACCTGATAGAGGTCTTTAAAATTATGAAGGGGTTTGATAGGGTAGACGTAGAGCAAATGATTCCACTTGGTGGGGAGACCAAAACTAGGGGCCATAAATATATGAGTCACCAATAAATCAAATAGGGAATTTAGGAGAAACTTCTTTACCCAGAGAGTGGTGTGAATGTAGAACTCGCTACCACAAGGAGTAGCTGAGGCCAACAGCATAGCTGCATTTAAGAGGAAGCTTGATAAACATTTGAGGGAGAAAGAAATAGGAGGTTATGCTGACAGGGTTGGATGAAGTATGGTGAGAGGAGGCTCATATGGAGCATTAACACCGGCACAGACCAGTTGGGCTGAATGGCCTGTTTCTGTGCTCTACACTCTGTCATTCTATGTAAAACACTTTGAAATGCAACTCTTAGAAATTCACTGTCAAAGTGCATTTTGGGATGTGACCATGGGACGAATGCAGCTGATCCCCCTTTAAAGGTCCACTTCCTATCTACTTTGAGCCAACCTGACCCTCATCACCCATTGCATGTAGGCGAACTGAACGCAAAGCGCTTTTTTTTTGGTGTCAGCCATGGCTAAGTAGTAGCACTCTCGCCTCTGAGTCAGAAGGTTGTGGGTTCAGTCCAGAGACTTAAGCACAAAAACTAGGCTGACACTTTAGTGCGGTATTGAGGGAGTGCTGCCCTGTCAGAGGTGCCGTCATTCCTATGAGACATTAAACCGAGGCCCCACCTGCCCTCTCAGGTGGACCCAAAAGATCCCATGGAACTATTGGAAGAAGAGAAGGGTAGTTCTCCCCAGTGTTCTGGACAATATTTATCCCATAACCAGAATCACCAAGGAACAGAAAACATTGGTCTTTATCATATTGCCAAATTGACTGCTGTGTTTCCAACGTTACAATAGTGACTACACTTTCAAAAGTACTTCATTGGCTGTAAAGCACTTTGGGTCGTCCTGGGGTTGTGAAAGGCACTATAGAAATGCAAGGTCTTTCTTTTTTCTCCATGTGAAAAAATCGGGGAATCGCGCTTGCACTTATTATATGGACATTTGCATTCAATGTAATACTAAAATGAAACTCTTGCATATATTGCACAATAACACTTTAGGTTGATATAAAAGGCCAGGTGGAAGATGGCATCCTGTGCAAAACGGGTAACAATCTGTTGACATGAATCTCCACTCATTTTCCCAGCCTCCACTCAGGTGTCCTGCACCAACATCACTGGCCAAAGTCCTTGTACGTTCTGTGAAATAAACAATCGTGTTGATTGTGTTATAAATGCATGCAAAAATGAAACAATAAGATGTGTTTTGAAGAATTGAATCAATAGTAACGTTCATATTTTTCTTTAAAACTGTGCACGTTCTCTATTTGTAGTTTACCACAAACTGCCTGGGAGCTGTGGGAGGTCATTTCACTTATAGAATGCTCCACAGAGTCGCAGTGATTTTGAAATGACTCATTCAACCACAGTGGAAACTCTTGCTGCCCTGACAATTCCCACAGATTGGACTTTCTGAAGAAGTGATGGATCTCTGAAGTGTGACCTCCTGGAGCTGTGAAGAGCTGGCTTGCTGTATGTTGACTAGTGTAGTGAGCAGATTAACAATAGAGTGAACTTGCACTGTCATTGAAGACTCACCCCAGCCAAATTACTGTCTGTGAAACCAGACTGGAAGGCTTCCTAGACATGTTGGATGCTCTACGGTATTGAGCTAAGGCATGTGTACTCTTGTGTGCTCTGGATGAACAGCGGGATGACAAAAGGCCAACATCATCATCTAGCATCTAGCAGGCCTTGAGTCATCCAAATTTCCCTCACACCAGAGCTCATTTTAATTTATCCGTTGTTCCAGCATTCTGCAGAGGGACTCATTCCAAGTCCTTCTGATAAATTTCCTGGCAAAGTTTGTGCTTCTGTGCTTTGATACGTGACACGCATGGATGATGTGAGTGTGGCGAGGCTTTCAATAATATGTTGTATCTTGATTGTGTCCCCTGCTGAGGTATGTGTGTACACGAGTTGCAGTATGAGCGCTTTAAGATTGCATGAGACCTTAGCAGGTGTGAGCAGTAATTGTGGAACAGGTTGACAGGCAACACTTTGTGGCATAGAATCTTGGGCTATCTATGTAGTACGTGGTAGTGTTGGTTTGTCTACCTTGCCAGATTCCTTAAAGTGTGCCATCTGTTCCATTGGTTGCTAGTTCTGCAGTTATTATGAACAGCGCTGAGCTTGTCGCCTGCCAGACATGTTGCTCTGTTTCCTCTGAGTTGGGGGTGGGAAATTCTTTGGATTCCCAAATAGGGCAAGATTTCTCACACCCATCTCTTGCAACAACATGTCCACTTTACCAGTCATCAAACAAGCAGTCAGAGATAGCATTGGTCCACCACTTGTGGCAAAGAGGGGAAGCCAGGCCAACATGTTTTGCGAAGAAAATGGCTGAAATGGAAGTGCGCCGCCCGCCATATTAGTAAAGGACAAAGCATTGGCGTGCAGTGCCCGTGCCTCAAACAGGCGTTAGGCGCTTTGCGTGTGTAAATAAGGGGGGCCTGATGCCTGTTTGAAGCCCCCACTGCAACATTGATTTGCCCTGAGGCAGCGGCACCACAACTTTCGCGGCACGGGCAATGTCTGCCTCTTGCATCAGGCCTCATACATTACAGACTGAGGGGTAAGTATAAAGGGTAATGGCTAAAGCTTTGGCATTTAATGGCCCCCACGTTAATCTTTTGTGGATTGTTATTTGTACTGAAACAGAAAGAATTCTGCCTCAATAACCACGCAAGTGAGAATTTTGAAGCCTTTATCCTCACGTCTCCCACTGTTACAGGTTTGAATCCTGACAAAGGCCTGCACTCAAAGTATCCTATAATACAGTACACGGCAGATATTACTTTGTTGAAGAAAGATGTAGGGGGTGAAATTTGGTTCTTGGCGGTAGCTCAAAACAGGTGATAGCAAATCGGCAGCCCGTATTGACACCAATGAAAAAGAAAATCTCCGGGGTGTAAAACAGGCTGCCGATTCGCTATCGCCCGTTTTGTGCTCCCACTGAAAACCAATTTTATCCCCATTTGTGGGGGAAAAATCAAAAACACAGGAACAGATGGAAGGACATTGCTTGGCAGTGTCTTTCAAAATGTGAAAACAAAACACAAACAAGAGATGGCAAATTGGCTGAAAGACTTCTGGTAACAGCAGGAATCTTTTGCATTTTGCTTGGATCAGCCTTAAAGTCTCCCTTTTTTGCAAATCTAAAATGAATGCTTTTAAGATAATGCGTTTAAATGCCTCATTACTGCATTACCTTTTCTAAATAGTGAAATAGAGTGCGACAATGAATCATAGATTTGAAGGTTATTTGCTGTGAAATTCTCCCAGGACCTGCAGTTTATTCAATTTCATGTTAGGTGATTCAACTTATTACAAAAATGATATTGTTAATATTGAAAACTATGTGGGGGGAGTGGGGCTAATTAAATAGCTCTTTCAAATAAGCCGCCACAGGCACGATGGGCCGAATTACCTCCTTCTGTGCTGTAAGGTTCTATGTGGACCTAAAAGGATGCTAGACAGCAACATTTGCTCATACTGATTATACCTTCTAATATTTACTTTGTTCTAAATTGTCGTTACATTTTAATCAGATATTAATTGATTTCTATTTTTATTTCTTCATGGCCCAGAATTTTCTGGAGTGGGGCATCTCGTGGGGTGCCTTGTTAGTGAGGCTTTTTCCCTCACCCTTCAGCTCGAAATATTTTTGCACTGCAACTTGCCGGAAGTGTGAACTGATAATGGCACGGAGAGGGCATCGGGACATCTGGGACCTTGGTGAACAACGGGATCAATGGTCTATCTCCTTAAGCAATGGGATTTAAGGAATGAGAAAGAAACAGATGAATGACAGAGAAGGAAATAGTGTGAATTAGAGTCAATTTAAGTACAGAAAGAGAAATAAAGAGAGGGAAAGAAAGACTGGATTAAGAGAGAGAGATAAGGGACAGTAAGAAAAAAATTAAAACATTTAAAATAAATTTTTAAAAAAATCCCCAACAACAATTACCTGCAGGAGTGAGACTCCACAGTTTAAATTGTTGCCTTTCTGGGGTGGAGAGCTTGATTGGCATTGCAGGAACATAAACCTCCTCATTAAAAGGCACTTTCACTGTTAAGTTCCAACCCAATTTCTGCAGTGAGTTTAATTGGCAATTAATGTGCAAATGCAGTAATTTCAGGAAACTCACGGGCAGGTTGAGGGCGAGCTGCCACTTCCACCAGTCTAATGGCGGAGTGGCGCAAACCGTCCAGCAATTTATGGTGATTCGCAATTCACGCCGTATCTTTTCCTCGCCATGAGTTGCTGGACAATTAATAATGGTGAGCGCCATTAAACTCGCCGTTATTTTGGCGGCAAAATCTGGGCCATTATATATCCCCAGTTCTGTGACTTTTATTTTTATTTTGGTTTGGATGATTAGAATGTATAGTTTTCCTTTCCTATTTCTCTCCTGTTCCTTCCTCGCTTCCTTTAATCCCCTTAATTCCCTCTCCATACTCTAATCCCTGTGTATCCAAGATGACAGTTATAGTAGATGGAGCCACTCCACTACATGTCAATCAGTAGTTATGGACTTGTTCCCTCACTGCCACTGATGATTGGAGTGCATCCATCTACTACAGCTGTCACTTGTAAATCAATGTGCAGTCTAAATTAATGTGCCAAGAAACTTGGAAAGAGTACAGCTGACATAAAGCCAAATGGTTACAAAAGTTGGGATTAAAGAGTCATTTTATAGACAAGAATGGCACTGATCAAAGTGTGCCAAGAGGGGTGAAGTCAAGAACTTGTTTTAAGTGCAGAGGGTACAACTGTAGCTAAATAAGAAATAAAAACACAAAATGCTGGAAACACTCAGCAGGTCAGGCAGCATTTGTGGAGGGAGAAACACAGTTAATGTTTCCGGTTGATGAACCTTTCATCGAAAAGATCTGGATGGTTTAACAAGTCCCGTGCTGCTAATGGCACTTTCCTGGGATGTATCAAGTAGGTGATAGAATTAGGTCAAATGCAGTTGATTTTCAGGAGTGAACTTGCCTAACAAAAATCGATCAATCTTAGTTTTGAAATTTTCAATTGATCCCCAGTCTCAACAGCTTTTTGGGGGAGAGCAGATTTCCACTCCCCTTTGTGTGAAGAAGTGCTTTCTGACATCACCCCTGAACGGCCTGGCTCTAATTTTAAGATTATGCCCCCTTGTTATGGACTCCCCCACCAGAGGAAATAGTTTAATAGTTTCTCTCTATCTACCCTATCAACTTTTTAAATCATTTTAAACATCTCAATTAGATCACCCTAAACATTCACTGAGTTCACCACCGGTGCACAGTGGCTGCAGTGTGCACCATCCACAGGATGCACTGCAGCAACTCGCCAAGGCTTCTTCGACAGCACCTCCCAAACCCGCAACCTCTACCACCTAGAATGACAAGGGCAGCAGGCACATGGGATCAACACCACCTGCACATTCCCCTCCAAGTCACACACCATCCCAACTTGTAAATATATCGCCGTTCCTTCATCGTCGCTGGGTCAAAATCCTGGAACTCCCTTCCTAACAGCACTGTGGGAGAACCTTCACCACACGGACTGCAGCGGTTCAAGAAGGCGGCTCACCACCACCTTCTCAAGGGCAATTAGGGATGGGCAATAAATGCTGGCCTCGCCAGCGACGTCCACATCCCATGAATGAATAAAAAAAAAGATCACCCCCCTTAATCTTAAAGGGGGAAAAGAATAAAGTGCCACTTTTACAGGACCACCGCTCTGAATCGCACACCAGTTGGAGGTTTATGTGCCTACTGTCCGTGTCCTGTATGCTGCGGTCAGCCCGCAGCCTTCTGATGGCTGGAAGGACATCTAATGATTTTTGTTTATTGGAAATTCTTTCAATTAGAAAGGAATTTGCAATTTCAGAGTTTGTAATCCCCATTATCCCAAATCCTATTTTTAAAATTCCTGCGAGGTATAAAGGTCACACTATGTGTAAGTATATAGTAAGGGCTGGGTCACAGCGAATTAAGAACCCACCATCAAAAATTTTCCGGTAGATAGAGGTATGAATGTAGAAAGTGCGCAGACGTGTATTGGTTGAAGTTGAAAGGTTTGAGGTATTTTGTTAAGAAGGCTTCAGTTCTTTCAGTCCTGCCTCATCCTCTGATCAGTGCCGTGGGGGGAACCACTCGTTATTTTTTAAGCCCTGAGGTGAGTGGGGAGACGGATATAGATATTTTGTCAAATATACCTTGATAAAAGTTCTTCATGTTTGAGATTGAATGTGTGAAAATATGTTTGCTGAAAGGCAACATAAGCCTGATTGAAAAGTCACGGAGCGACATTGGCAAAGAAAACAAACCACTCCGAGATGGAATTTACCAGAAGCCTTGTGCCTTTTAACTTCATTCCCAGTAAGCCCAGTTCCATTGAAGGGCTCTACCAAAAACCTTAACCCATCTTTTCTCTTTTGCGAATGCTGACCAACCAATGCATTTCCAGCATTTTGTGTTTTTAATTTCAATTTCCCCAGCATGGCAACATGGAACTGGTTTGATGGCCCAGCTGGTCTCTGCCTGTCCTCCCGTTTTCTATGTTCATATGTTCACATTCAACAGCTTTCTGTTTGTTCCATTAAAAATATTCTTCTCACACACCCAGGAGATTATTATTTCTTTCTCAGGCCTATGCTTCTTAATACGAAAGTATGCGGGTTTGAAACAGATGTGTCTTTTTTTCAGGTATTTTTGAAAATACTCTATTGTTAACTATTTTTTCCTTCTCTTTACACCCATCAATCAGTGCCCTAATCCTTATGCCAGAGGTTGGAAGGCAATCTATTATCTACCTTGTATGAGGTGCCACTCTTGGAACTTGATATATAAACCTAATCAGTATCTATTTCTCAATTCTAATTCAACTTTTTTTTTTAACTGGCAATCATTTTTTTGTCTTATCCCATGTCTAGGATGATTGTCTGATAATCATGGATGTTTTAATAGGTTTTGGATCCCATTCTGGACAAATATCTTATTGATGTGCATGTTATTGCAAAATCATCTAAATTGTTGTCCTGGAATTATTAAAGAGATAGGCCTGAATATATACCAGGAGATTGGATCACCCCAGTGTACAGACCATTCTTGTTGCTCAGTGATGCATGATTCATATTTTTGCCTTCCAATCTTCGACTCGAAATAGAATGGATATCCACATTGGTCAAATAATAATTCTCGATGATGTTCCAATGCTCATTCCTTTAGCAACTCTTTCTAAACATAAGATTTATTGGTGAAGCTGTTTTAACTCTGCTTTGGAATAAGATGATAAATTCCACCCCTTTTTTTGAACAGGAGTTTCTGGATAATAATCTCACTCCTGATATCTCTCCCATTTTATTATGGGAGTCTGTAAAAGTAATATTACGAGATCATATTATTTATACATTTCTGCTTGGAAGAAGGAGAAGCATCAGAAAAATGCTGACATTTACAGAACCATTCATTTGGATGATGTGTATTAAAAAAAAGTTCAAATACTGTATTCTGAAATTTGGTTGATGCTAGAATTAATTAGAATTTTCTTGCTTGCTGAACAAGCTGAGTTTCTCCTCTTGAGAGTCGAGTAAAATAATTTGAGGAGGAAACAGGGCATGTTGTGTCTTGGCTTAATAGATTTGGAAGGTGAGCGCTGCCTTAGGATGACATCCTTACTGTTTGTGGATGAATGAATAAGATTACTGTTAATTGGGAATTCAATTGAACCAAAATTTACTAAAAAAGGGTGGCAAATGTAACCCCACTATTTAAAAAAGGAGGGAGAGAAAAAACAGGGAATTACAGACCAGTTAGCCTAACATCAGTAGTGGGGAAAATGCTAGAGTCTATTATAAAAGATGTGATAACAGAACACTTGGAAGGCATTAACGAGATTGGACAAAGTCAGCATGGGTTTATGAAAGGGAAATCATGCTTAACAAATCTACTGGAGTTTTTTGAGGATGTAACGAGTACAATAGATTGGGGAGAACCAGTGGATGTGGTGTACTTGGATTTTCAGAAGGCTTTTGATGAGGTCCCACACAAGAGGTTAGTGTGCAAAAATTAAAGCACATGGGATTGGGGGGAATATACTTGCATGGATTGAGAATTGGTTGACAGACAGGAAACAGAGAGTAGGAAAAAACGGGTCTTTTTCCAGATGGCAGGCAGTGATTAGTGGGGTACTGCAGGGATCAGTGCTTGGGCCCCAGCTATTCACAATATGTATCAATGATTTGGATGAGGGAACTAAATGTAACATTTCCAAGTTTGCAGACGACCCAAAACTGGGGTGGAATGTGAGCTGTGAGGAGGATGCAAAGAGGCTCCAATGTGATTTAGACAAGTGGGCAAGAACATGGCAGATGCAGTATAACGTGGATAAATGTGAGGTTATCCACTTTGGTTGTAAAAACAGAAAGGCCGATTATTATCTGAATGGTGATAGATTGGGAAAAGGGGAGGTGGAATGAGACCTGGGTGTCCTTGTACACCAGTCGCTGAAAGCAAGCATTCAGGTGCAGCAAGCAGTTAGGAAGGCGAATGGTATGTTGGCCTTCATTGCAAGAGGATTTGAGTACAGGAGCAGGGATGTCTTACTGCAGTTATACAGGGCCTTGGTGAGACCACATCTGGAGTATTGTGTGCAGTTTTGGTCTCCTTATCTGAGGAAGGATGTCCTTGCCATGGAGGGAGTGCAACGAAGGTTTACCAGACTGATTCCTGGGATGGCAAGACTGATGTATGAGGAGAGATTGGGTCGACTAGGCCTATATTCACTAGAGTTTAGAAGAATGAGAGGTGATCTCATCGAAACATATAAAATTCTAACAGGACTAGACAGACTAGATGCAGGGAGGATGTTCCCGATGGCTGGGGAGTCCAGAACCAGGGGTCACAGTCTCAGGATACGGGGTACGCCATTTAGAACTGAGATGAGGAGAAATTTCTTCACTCAGAGGGTGGTGAACCTGTGGAATTCTCTACCACAGAAGGCAGTGGAGGCCAAGTCATTAGATGTATTCAAGAAGGAGATAGATATATTTCTTGATGCTAAAGGGATCAAGGGATATGGGCAAAATGCAGGAACAGGATACTGAGTCAGACGATCAGCCATGATCATTTTGAATGGTGGAGCAGGCCCGAAGGACCGAATGGCCTACTCTTGCTCCTATTTTCAATGTTTCTATGTTTCTATGTTACAAATCAGAAAGTGGCCAATAGCAAGAGTTTGCCCTCAGTAGTTGTAATTTTTATTTTATTTTTCTTATTTATTTGTTCTCAGGAAACGAGCGGTGTTGGCAAGGCTGATATTTATTGCCCATCCCTAGTTGCCCTCGAGAAGGTGGTGGGTGAGCCGCCTTCTCCTTGAACTGCTGCAGTCTGTGTGGCGAAGGTGCTCCCATGGTACTGTTAAGTACAGAATTCCAAGACTTTGACTCAGTGATGATGAAGGAATGGGTGAAACATGTCCAAGTCGGGATGGTGTGTGACTTGGAGGTGATGGTGTTCCCATGACTTCGCTGCTCTTGTCCTTCTTGGTGGTAGAGGTCTGAAGGGAGGGAGGTGCTGTTGAAGTAACTACTGAAAGAAAGGAAAGGTTTAGAATCACAACTCTTCCACAGTAAATCTGGAGTAAATTTTCGTCTTTTATGTTCGTGGGCAGAACCTGCACCTGGTTTTCTGATATGCAAACTTGGTGCATGAAGCTCGGTGGCAGGAATGCTATCAACCAAAATTTATAAATGTAACATTTACCGGTAAAAGTAATATTTCTAACATAAGAAATGAAACAATTCAGAATGGAATGGTTACTCTTACCCCTCTCCTAACTCCCCACGTACTGCAGCGACCCCCCGCCCCACCAGTTCTCCAAACCTCCAGCATCCTGAGTTTTCAGATTCCCCCTTGAGTCTCCCAGCCTCCTCGAGCACTCTAAGGTACCATCTCCAGATCTCCAAGGTCTCACACTCAATTCCACGGCTGTGCTCCATCTTGAGCCAAATCACCACCAACTCCTTCCCCAGGGCCTAGACTGCAATCCCACTGAGTACTCCCACACCCCAGCCCCCACTATTATTCCCTAGTCCAGCTCACCCATGTTCCCACCTCAACCCTTTGCTTCCTCTTGATTGCAGCATACCATCCCACCCCCCTACCTTTAAGAAATGTGAGAGAGAGAAACTAGTAAATTATAGATCTGTTAGTCTAACATCCATTGTGGGGAAGTTATTGGAATCTATAATTAAAGACTGAGCACTTAGAGAAATTTGAGCTGATTAGAGAGTGCCAACATGGATTTGTAAAGTGTTGGTCATGTCTAACGAACCTAAATGAATTTTTTGAGGAAGTAACTAAAGTAGTAGACAGGGGAATGTCTACGGATGTAGTTTATAGGGACTTCCAGAAGGCATTCGATAAGGTTCCACATAAGAGACTGTTAGCTAAAATTAAAGCTCATGGAATTGAAGGCAAATTATTAACCTGGTTAGGAGATTGTCTTCTACTGTCGAACCAGAGAGTAGGGATAATGGGCATGAACTCGAATCGGCAGGAAGTGACTAGTGGTGTCCCACAAGGATCTGTGTCGGGGCCTCAACTATTCACTATATTTATTAATGACTTAAATAACACAATGGAGAGCTGTATATTCAAATTTGCCATTGACACAAAGGTTGGTGGCATAGTAAGTAGTGTAGGCTGGAGCATAAAATTATAAAGAGAAATTGATAGATCAAGTAAGTGGGCAAAACTGTGGCAGTTGGATTTCAACGCAGGTAAGTGTGAAGTCATCCATTTTGGACCAAAAAAGGATTGATCCGAATATTTTTTTAAATGGTGAGAAACTAGGAACAGTGAAGGTCCAAACAGATTTCGGGGTCCATGTACACAGATCACTAAAATGTAATGGTCAGGTACAAAAAACAATCAAAAAGGCTAATGGAATGTCAGCCTTAATATCTAGAGGGCTAGAATATAAAGGGGAGGAAGTTTTTCTACAGCTATACAAAGCCCTGGTTTGACCACATCTGGAGTACTGTGCACAGTTCTGAGCACCACACCTTAGAAAGGACGTAAAGGCCTTGGATGGAGTGCAGTGTAGATTCACCAGAATGTTACCAGGGCTCCAAGGATTAGATTATGAGGAGTGATTACATAAACTAGGCTTGTATTCCTTAGAATATAAAAGGTTAAGAGGTGTTTTGATTGAGATTTTTAGGATTTTGAAAAGAACTGACAGGGTAGATAGACAGAAACTTTTTCCACTGGTGGGGGGGCCTAGGACAAGGAGACATAACCTTAAAATCAGAGCCAGGCCATTCAGGAGAGAACTTAGAAAACACTTCTTCATGCACGAGGGTGGCAGAAGTGTGTAACTTTCCCACAAAAGGCAGTAGATGTCAGCTCAATTAATACTTTTAAATCTGTGATCGATAGATTAAGGGAAATGGAGCCAATGCGGATGGATGGAGTTAGAATACAGATCAGCCATGATCTCATCGGATGGCAGAACAGGCTTGAGGGGCTGAATGGCCTACTCCTGTTCCTGTGTTCCTCTGCACCTCCTGGCTTGACCTTTAGTCTACCTTTTCTCCGAAATGATCATGTTTCGGCTTCTTTCTGATAGGTTTTGGCCACGAGCAATGCCACTGCAGGTCAAACATAATCAGGACATGTTTATGGTGCGATGTGAATTGCTAGCTCATTTGTAGAAAACACTTTTGGCGCATGTCAAGGTAATTTTTCCCTCCACCTGCACTTTTAATTTTAATCAGCAGCGTGTTTCATGATACCCGTGTTCCATTCTCTCGGCCCGCTGAACATTGAAGGGAGTTTCCAGATGGTTACTGTAACAGCTGACTGCACAGGAGGGAAGTGTTCAGCTCAGCAGCACCATTTAAAATTAGGAGTTCGGATTGAATTGCTGGGAAGTGGAGCAGGTGCTCAAGACACAGGCAGTTGTTAAAGTAACCAGCTGGAAAGTTCCTTCACTCCTGGGAAGGTTGACTGAGGCAAAGCGTTTTAAAACACACCACTGATTAAATTTAAAGAGCCGGTGAGAAGAAGAAGTGATGGGGACAGTTACCTCGGGTCAAAATCATGGGATATTGTGATGCAATAAGTGACTCGCCCAAATTACGGTAATACAATCCGCATTTCATGGTATAACACTCCTGACATTTAACAACAGCACACCTCCTGATTTGCCCTGAGCAGTATTAGTATCATCCTAGTGTCACACATGAAATCACACTTTCATTCGATTGGCTCGCATATCATATTCGTGAAACAGGAACAGGTCACACTGACCAGCTAGGGTACTTGCCGATGAATAAGTCGCACCTTTTAAAAAAAAACGTATGCTAAAAAAGAAAGAAACCCAGTCATTTTCTACTGGTTTCTTCTGACCCGTGAACATATTGGCTGGTAAATCTTGATGGAGGTCTTTGCTCATAGGGTAGGAACTGAACTGTATTATCACAAATAATCCCTCCTTCCAGATTAAGTGTGATTTATGCAGCGCATAATATTTGCAGTGTTTAAAGTAATGGGTTGATATCGGGCCGTGTAGCACCCGTTATTTGAGTGCTACACAGACACCTAAGTCCCAAAAATGGGGTCCAAGATGCGAGTAAACACTTCCGACAGGAAGTGCACAGGACACTGTCTTGGTAAAGGTGTTTGTGCCCGCATGCATAATGACCGCCGGTAGCATGCACAGTAGGGAGATTGTGACGGGAATCACAATTTGATTTGAAGCCACCGCTGCCATTTTGCAATTTCACACTCCAGCCAATGCCTTGTCTTAACCTCACACAGACACAGCTGAACATGACGTTAAATGGCATGAAGGACACCCCACCAGCAATATTTAAAGGAATTATGAAGCACTTACAGGTTATTTGCTGCACGCACATTTCTTCTGACTGCTGGTGCAATTGTACCCGTTTTTGGAGGTTTCCTATACTTGTCTAAAGTTTGGATACTGTACAGGGAGTGGTCTGGCTGGTCTTGTACTTTTATTGACATTTAAAATATGGTGTTGAGAAAAGTTGCTTCCAGACATGGGTGTCCTGGTAGGGCTTCCTCTGGGAATTGAACATGACTGGGAGAATGACTGGCACCCAGCAGCCATATCCACCGAGGGTCTTCAGGGAGCAACTCTCTCACCTTAACTTCAGCGACGACCAGTGCATCAGACGTCTTCAGTTCACTAAAGAGGTCATGACTGAAATTTGTCAACTGCTGCAGTCTCAGAGCAGGGCAAGGACAGCATTGCCTGTGGCTGTCAAGGTGACCACGGCTCTTAATTTTTATGCCTCTGGTTCCCTTTCAGGCTGCTGTTGGAGATATAAGCAACATCTTGCAGTTTGCAGTGGTCTGCAGTATAAGGGAGGTCACTGAGGCTCTCTATACATTGGTCTCATTCCCTCTTGTCAGAGACAA
The DNA here is from genome assembly GCF_035084215.1 of Heptranchias perlo. Taxonomy (NCBI): domain Eukaryota; kingdom Metazoa; phylum Chordata; class Chondrichthyes; order Hexanchiformes; family Hexanchidae; genus Heptranchias; species Heptranchias perlo. Next base: position 22,974,975 of record NC_090326.1, read on the forward strand.
GCAGGAGGAGTGAGCACGGGGGTTTGCTCGCATTGCAGGCTTCCCCATGGTGCAGGGTGCCATTGACTGCACGTATATTGCCTTGCATGCTCCTCATTTGAACTCAGACATATTCATGAACAGAAAGGGATTCCACTCCCTCAATGTACAACAATGTTGTGCGACCACAGGCAGCACATCATGCAGGTGAATGCCCGCTATCCTGGCAGCAGTCATAACTCATTCATTCTGCGGCAGTCCTCTGTTCCACCTATATTTCAACTAGCACGGCAAGTCAAAGGCTGGCTACTGGGTGACAAGGGTTATCCCCTCATGAAGTGGCTCATGACTCCGGTCAGGAACCCACGCATATGTGTACAGCAGGTGTACGAGAGCCATGCTGCCACACGGAACATCATCGAGCACACCATAGGCGTCCTCAAGCAACGCTTCCACTGCCTGGACCACTCTGGAGGAGCCCCGCAGTAATCAGCTGAGTGGGTATCAAGATTTGTCGTTGTATGCTGCATGCAGCACAACCTCACCATTATGAGGGAACGGCCGTTGCCACCGCCTATCAGGCAAGAACCTGAACAAGAGGCAGAGGAAGAAGAGGAAGTGGAGGAGGAAGAAGTGCTACAGGAAGTGGAAGAGGAGGAAGGGAGTAACGTAGACAGGCCCTGTCTGCCAATGCTCTGTGTGATCAGATGATTAATGAGCGATACCAGTGACCTCAATGACCTCTCCCCATTCAACAACATTCCCACATTCCTTATTTTTCCTCTCTCACTGACCATCAAATCATCCTCCTTATGATTACACATTGGTTCCTCCCTCAGTTCACCGCAGAAATAAAAACCACCACCAAATGCAAATTCAAATCCACATTTATAAATTAACACGTTGAATGATTGAAACAAAATGATACTATTCACCCCAGTGCCTGACTTTTGTGTCCGTTTCCCTATCCTAGTGCTTCTATGAGATGCTTCCCCAGTGGCTGCGGCATGGGTGGTAGAAGGCTGCTGACCTACAATTGATAAGACTGTAGATGCCCTTGGAGGACGGCCTCGAGCAGCTCTGGGCTGGGAGGACCCGGCTTCAGGCTGCACCATCTTGGCCTGGGCTGCAGCAGTCTGGCCTGGCTGGCTGACAGGTAACAGCAAGAGCACTGGCGGATTGGCAGGGGTGGGAGCAGGAATGCTGTCGTGCTGAGAGCGGACAGCAGGTTGGTCTTCCATGGGGCCACTGCCACTCTCCTGGGGCAGCGCCTCAGCAATCCTCTGTGCAAAGCCCTGTGCCAAGTTGGAGCTGGACTCCGCCATGCCTCTTGACATTGTCCGCAGGCTTTCTGGCAGGCTTTCCAGTGGAACAAGCATTTGGTTGTTTACACCCATCAGCCTTTTTCTGTAGCCTGGCCCATCGAAGTCTTCATCTGAATCCTCTGCAGCAGAACTAGTGAGTGACCTCGCCCTCCAGTGAGCTGGCACCTGTGGTATCCTATCCCTCACCCAGGCTGCTGTGCAATTGTGCCCAGTGTCTCACCATGTGCAGATCCCTCCTCTATCCTATCCTCTAAAGTACATGCAGTGTCAGTCTCTGAGCTGGTGGCTGTGAGTGTAAGGTCGAGTGACGGTGTCTCTTCATCATCACGGTCTTCTTCCTTTGTCTCCTCTGATGGGGAAGGTTCCAGTTCTTGGGTATCTGAAATGAGAAAGGGACAAGGGTTGAGTTACGATGAGGGGAGAGGAGAAAGTAAGAAGTGCGTGCTTATACCAACTGCAGCTTGTGAGTCAGAAAAGATTGTGGGATGAGAGAGAAGAGAGAAGAGAGAAGGAGGTTTATGTATGCAGAGACCCTCATCATCTATCCCTCCAGCGCCGCCAGTGGCCACGGCCTCAGTGATGCCCCTTCCCATGATGGCCAGCACTGTCTCCTCCGTGGGTGTTAAAACATGTAGGCGTGCTTGTCCTCCTCCAGTTGTCCATTGCTGCCTCATGATATGCGCCACCTTCTCCTGCAAGAAAGAGGGAAGTGTGTCAGTGAGTGTCCTGCAATATGTTTGGGTGATGTGACTGACATGGTTAAATAGCTGCCAGTTTATGTGAGCTGTGATTTGTGCATGTGAGGCTTGCAACAGTGCTAAGTGTGTGAGGGTGAGATAAACCATATAAATTGAAGGGTTGGGTACTGATTGACAGATTGTTGGTAGGTGGGTGATGGGGGTGTGGTGAATTGAACAGTGGATGAGGATCCTGGTGCAGTTGGTAGAATATTCCACTTGAAACTTGAACTCACTCGCCTTGACAACTCGTGTTAAATTATTAAACTTCTTACTGCACTGCACCCATGTACTTGGAGCTCTGCTCCTGGCATTGACCTCCTCCACTACTTCCTCCCACTGCCTCCTGGGCACATGTCTGGAGGGCCTCCTACCACCTTGTGGATACAGGATGTCCCTCCTTCTCTCCACTTCTTGCACCAAGGCCTCCAATGCATTATCAGAAAACCTTGGTGCACGATCTCTCAAAGACTCAGCCATTCTTCAAAGTATTGGAGCAATGAATCACTTCACGAAGGACTCCCACCACTTCTTCCAGCCACAATGCACCTCCCCTTTAAGAGATGCAGGCTGCCTTTAAGAAGCGCGAGTCACTCGCGATATCGGAACCCCCTGCTGATGCGTGCAGCCATTCAACAGCGCAGGTAGCACTGGCTGCACGCATCAATTATTGAAATTATCAGGCAGCACGAACGTAACGTGCTGGCTGTATCACCATGAACGGGCGCGGGTTAATCACATACCGCGATCCCCGCGCCCATTTTCAGCGGTTATCCAATTTAACCTCCATATTATCCTCAAGTATGTTCCTATAATGCCTTGCGTTTCGGGCCACACAGAATTCATTGGATGGGTGGAGTAGAGAGTATCACCACCGCAATCGTCCTCAGTACCCTCGTAATACAGAGGGGGAAAGTACTCCCAATCGCTATCCAGTGACCCTTACCAGAAATGTGCATGTGTGGACGCCAGATAAGGACAGGGTTCGGCCTGGCTATGGTGCGCAGCTACAATTGAACAGTCTACCAGCACTTACTCTCACATAGACAATGGACACTTGGGAAAGGTACCAGAAGGCTGTGAGCATTTATGGCACTCCTACTCCAGCAACCTTCAGGGAAGGGAGAGGGGGAAGAAAAAATAGCACAGAAAACAGATAGAAATATTAGACATCTAATTATGTTGGTTATTCATAAAGACTTGAGATCATAATCTAGACTGACACTCCCAGTGCAGTACTGAGGGAGTGCTGCACCTACAGAGGTGTTGCCTTTCAGGTGAGACATTAAACCGAGGCCTTATCTGCCCTCTCAGATGGACACAAAAGATCCCACAGCACAATTTGAAGAAGAACCAGGGGAGTTCTCCTCGGTGTCCTGGCCAATATTTACTCCTCAATCAAAATCACTAAAACAAAAATCGTTTCGGCCAGTTGTCGGGCACCAAATGGATGCAGAGAACGACCCCTGTAGCCGAAGATGGAGTCCCGAGGATTGTGAGAAATGAGTCTTTGGATCTCATTTAAATAATCGTGGTGAGCTACCGGCACCTGTCACGCCTCCATGGGCAGCTCGCCCGACTGGAGAAGCAAATTTCGGGCTGCTTACCTCGTACATTGGTCACTGAAATTGGGCCTTGAAGCATCCGATTTGCACGAGCAACAGGATCCAATTTCTGCCTCATTATCTGGTCATTTCTCTTTGCTATTTGTGGGATCTTGCTGTGCGCAAATTGACTGCCACGTTTCCCTACATTACAGCAGTGACTACATTTCAAAAGTACTTCATTGGCTGACATCCTGAGGTCGTGAAAGATGCTATATAAATGCAAGTCCTTTCTTTCTATCAATCTTAGTCCGTGGGTGTGAAACTACATACTCCAGCTCAGAGTGTCCAGACATTTCACTGCGGGCTAGAGTTAGGATGATTATCTTCCCTAGACGTCATTGATGTTTATGATTCACTTTAATACTCCAAAACATTGGTCAAAAATGACTTGTATAACAATAGGTTTGGAGAAGCTTCAAATGAGATAGAGATATTGGCAGTCTGCCAAGATCTAACAGAGGATCTATATCAGTCTGGTCACTGTGCCAATGGTCCCTGTTATTGCTGAGTCTTAATCAGTATTTTTCTTTGACAGTTAATTCATCTTGTACAACCCTCAAAGCTTTGCGGTAAAATTAGGCTTTCCGTCACGGGGAAGGAATTACCTAATTGGTTATTTCAGACACGTGCTCCTGAGACATTACTATTACTGACAGAAGTTCCTACTTCTAGAATCAATTGAAAGAGCTGAAGAATGTTTGTTTTTTTTTGAACTTGTAAATTTTCTGAGGGGCTGCCCCGATCCCCTGCCCTAACTTCGGTGGAAGATCAGGGGAACTCCCAGAGGAACGGCAAAAATAACCATAAACAAATGTCCGTTTAACACTGTGTCACCGGGGTTTCTACCGATCGTCCACCATTGTTACGGAAGGAGATCGGGAGAACCTTGCAGAAATTCTCCTCCTTGTTTTATAACCACCAAAGTCACAGAAATAAGATTTTGTCGGCATGTTTTATTTATTCTGTAAACATATTGCAGAAAAGAAGACAAAAAGAATGATCTGTTCTTCGAAGATCGATATTCAAAGTTCTTCTTCAGCTAGTTTTTTTGAAGACCAAGATCTTTAATCAGCACTTGCCCCGACTGTCAAGCGTCAGCTCATTCTCAGTTCAACTGTTGGCAGTCACCAGAGTACCAGAAGTATCTTTGTGCAAGACCGGAAGGGACAGTTTTCAATATGTTTCGAAACCAAATTATTTTGTCAGAGATGAGGTATCAGCTGAAAGCAGGGCAGATCCTGATTTAAACTGGTAGCGTGTGAGGAACACAATCTCAGAGATGTTCGTGCCATCAAAAATTGATTTAAATTGTGGGGTTTACTTCATTTACAGATTTAAGGTGATTGGCAAAAGAGCCAGAGGGCGAGATGAGGAGAAAATTTTTTATGCAGCGAGTTGTGATCTGGAACGTACTGCCTGAAAGGGTGGTGGAAGCAGATTCGATAGTAACTTTCAAAAGGGAATTGGATATAAACTTAATGTGGGAAAAAAAATTACAGGGCTGTGGGGAAAGAGCAGGACTAATTGGAAAGCTCTTTCAAAGAACCGGCACAGGCATGATGGGCTGAATGGCCTCCTGTACTGTAAGATCTTATGGCCCCAATATTTATGAGAGGGGGGAGCGAGTTTACGGGGTGGGGGGGACGCGGAAAGGTAATGCGGAAAATTTAACGGCAGGACCTCATTATCATTTTTTAATTCTATTTTCCACCTGGCAGCTAGACAGATTGACAGGCTGGCTGGCTGGCGGGCAGGGAAGCCTGTGGTGGAAACCCGCAGCCAGGGACCATTGGGGACGGTCCCCGGTAATCGGGAAAGATCGCCGGTTGAAGTGGGGGGTCAGCAAAGGTCGCGGGGCATAAAGGGGGGGGTGCGGATCAGACTGGCAATCGGGAGGGAGGGAAAGATCTCCGGGCATAAGGCTTGGGATCGCAGGTTTGGAAAGAAGGTGGGGGGGGGTGTGGCCAATTGCAACAGAAGGTTCGCTTGAGGGGCCATGGGAAGCACTCCTGCTCCTCCTGGCTCACCAGGAGCGCTGTAAAAAGCACTTACCTGCTTAATCCGGCTGTTCCCGTCTCCATTTAGCTTCCAGATTCCCTGAGCCCTGGGAAATCCAGCCGGCCCAACTACACTGTGGGAGCCGGATTTAAATATAATAATGAATTGTCCCACCTCTCGAGTGCGGAACACAGACATGGCTTGCAACCCGCCGCCGTAAAAATGGCGGCAGGCGCATACACGGTGGGTTGGGGTCGCGTTACATGATTTTAAATTTTTGAAGCCCTCCACCCCCCTGATCCTCTCCCGCCTGTCATGTGGAGGTTAAAACTCCCCCCATGATTCTATGATAAGTGATCTTCCGACATAAGAGAGGGGGCAGAATTTTGAGCAGGACACCGCCAATTATCTGGGTGTCTCAGAAACAATACTCAAGAGATAATTAGAAAAGTCAAATCTATGCATCACAGACTGACATTGGGGAAGGAGACCCACAGCAGATTAAAAAAACTATGAATAGATTGAAGTACATTTGATTTTCAGTGTATTCATTTCTCAGGCATTTTCTGTCAGCTATTTTTGAACATGCCTCACCGTCAAACTTGGTTTGACATCCCTGATGTAGATTAAACAGTACGTGTGCTTAACTGAGTTGACAAATGTCACTGAGAAGGAACATATGGACTTAAGACCAGGAGTAGGTCTTTCATCCCTCGAGTCTGTTAATTCAATTAGATCATGGCTGACCTGTACCTCAATTTCATTCACCCGCCTTTGCTCCATATCCCTTGACCCCCTTCCTAACAAAAATCTATCGATTTCAGTCTTGAAAATTTCAATTGTTCTGGCATCCACAGCCTTTTGGGGAGAGAGAGTTCCAGATTTCCACTACCCTTTGCATGAAAAAGTGCTTTCTGATTTCATTTCTGAATGGCCTAGCTCTAATTTAAAGACTGTGCCCCCTTTGTTCTGGATTCCCCCATCAGAGGAAATAATTTCACTGCATCGACCCTATTGAATCCCTATATTATTTTACACACCTCAATTAGATCACCCCTCACCTTCTAAACCCAAGGCAATACAAGCTATGTTTATGCAATCTGTCGTCAGGGTGCTTGTCTGTCCCACACTCGGCCTCCTATAATTGATGCATAACTTCCTCCCCTTTGTATTCCAGCCCCTTGAGCTAAAAGCCAGTATTCTCCGAGCCTTTTTGATTACTTTTTGTGCCTGTGCACCGGCTTTTAGCGATATGTGTACCTGTACACCCAAATGCCTTTGCTCCTTTACAATTCCTAGTCTCTCGCCATTAAGAAAATATTCTGATTTGTCTTTTTTGGATCCAAAGTGGATGACCTCAGACTTCCCCACTTTGAACTTCATCTGCCACAGTTTTGCCCACTCATTTAGTCTGTCAGTGTCCCTTTGTAACTTCCTCCTCTCATCTACACAACTTACTGTGCCTCCTAACTCAGAGTCATCTGCAAACTTGATTATTCAATTCTCTATTCCTTCACCCATAGTTATTGATATATATGGTGAAAAGCTGAGACCCCAGCACAGATCCCTGGGGAAGACCACTTGTCACATCCTGCCAATCAAACTATATTACCTTTATCCATACTTTTTGTCTACCAACTAATTACCAACCCATGTCACAAGGTTACCTCCAATATCACGCACGTCTAATTTTGCGAATAATCTCCTGTGCGGAAGCTTATCAAATGTCTTCTGAATGTCCATATAGACAACATCCATAGACACTCCCCTATCCACCATGTTAGTGACCTCCTCAAAAAAATCAACAGACATGATCTACCCTTCATAAATCCATGCTGACTCTCTAATCAGCTCATACTTGTTCAAGTGCTCAGTCACTCTATCCCTGATGATAGATTCCAAAATTTCCCCACAACTGATGTTAAACTGACAGGTCTGTAGTTTCCTGGTTTCTCCCTCCCTCCCTTTTTTAAATAATGAAGTGACATTTGCAATTTTCCAACCCAAAGGCACTATTTCCAAATATAGACAGCTTTGGAAAATTATGACTAACACATCTGCAATTTTCTCACCTATTTGTTTTAACAGCCTGGGGTGGAAACCATCAGGACCAGAAGATTTATCTATCTTAAATCCCATTATTTTTTCAATTACCTTTTCCTACTGATATTAAATCCAATTAAGTTCCTACCCTGATATATTTTCAGGTTCCCTTGTACCACTGGTATTTTGTCCTCTTCCTCCAGTGAGAACAGAAACGAAGTATTCATTTAACAAGTCTGTCATTCCCATATTATCAACTGGAGTCTCACTTGCATTCTGTCTTTAATGGGCCCACATTCCCACTTACCACTCTTTTTCTCTTAATATATTTGTAAAAACTTTTACTGTTAGTTTTAGAAACATAGAAACATAGAAAATAGGAGCAAGAGTAGGCCATTCGGCCCTTCGGGCCTGCTCCGCCATTCAAAATTATCATGGCTGTTCCCGCTTTTTCCCCATATCCCTTGATCCCTTTAGCATTAAGGGATTTTGATATCCCTTGCATGTTTTTTTTTCATATTCTCTTTTTGCAACTCTTATTACTTCCTTTGTATCCCTTTGTTGCTTTTTCTAGCTCTCTGGATTTCTGATTTTCCTTGCATTTGTGTAAGGGATGGAATATTTTCCACTTTTTATGAATAGGACACCTATACCAAGTATAGAATGGCCAGATCCTGGATTAAGTATTGCACATCCCGACTACTTGCATCAGCTCATTCTGTGTAGCACCTTTATGACCAGAAAAAGAGCAATCCACTCCATTCCATCAGTTTAGGCAAAATTCAAACTCAGGCTTCAGATCAAAGTACAGTGTGCTCGATTATTGCAAGACTCAGATTGACACTGAAATTGCACACTATTGTGTTCAGTCTGAGCACGCAGTAGGGAGGAGAATGGGAATTAAAATACAAATCTTTGCTATCCAATACTGTCATTGGGAATTGAGCTTAAATGTAAACTAAATGCATGCTCTGGCCCAAACAATAGAGTTACATCAAAACTACAGCACAGAAACAGGCCATTTGGCCCAACTGGTCCATGCTGGTGTTTATGCTCCACATGAGCCTCCTCCTTCCCTACATCATCTAACCCCATCCGAATACCCTTCCATCCCTTTCTCCCTCATCTGCTTATCTAACTTCCCCTTAAATCCGCTCCTTGTGGTAGCGCGTTCAACATTCTTACCACTCTTTGGATAAAGACGTTTCTCCTGAATTGGATTTATTAGTGACTATTTTATATTTATGACCTCCAGTTCTGGTCTCCCCCACAAGTAGAAACATTTCCTCTATGTCTACTCTATCAAACCTTATCATTATCTTAAAGACCTCTATCAAGTCACCCGTCAGCCTTCTCTCTTCTAGAGATAAGAGTCCCAGCCTATTCAGCCTTTCCTGATAAGGATATCCTCTCAGTTCTGGTATCATCCTTGTGAATCTTTTTTGCACCCTCTCCAAAGCCTCTATATCCTTTCTATAATATGGAGACCAGAACTGTGCACAATATTCCAAGTGTGGTCGAAGCAAGGTTTTACCGAGGATTGGGAGCAGTTTAGAATTCAACAAAAAAAGGACCAAGAGATTAAGAGGGGAAAAATAGAGTATAAGTGTAAACTTGCAAGGAACACAAAAGTGGACTGTAAAAGTTTCTACAAGGATGTAAAAAGAAAAAGATTAGTGAAGACAAATGTAGGTCCCTTGCAGTCAGAAATGGGAGAATTTATAATGGGGGACAAGGAAATGGCAGAGCAATTAAACAAATACTTTGGTTCTGTCTTCACGGAAGAGGACACAAATAACTTCCCAGAAATGCTAGGGAACCAAGGGACCAGTGAGAAGGAGGAATTAAAGGAAATTAGTATTAGTAAAAAAAATAGTGCTGGAGAAATTAATGGGACTGAAAGCAGATAAATCCCCATGGCCTGATAATCTGCATCCCAGAGTACTAAAAGAGGTAGCCATGGAAATAGTGGATGCATTAGTTGTCATCTTCCAAAATTCTATAGATTATGGAACAGTTCCTGCAGATTGGAGGGTGGAAAATGTAACCTCACTATTTAAAAAAGGAGGGAGAGAGAAAACAGCGAACTACAGACCGGTTAGCCTAATATCAGTAGTAGGGAAAATGCTAGAGTCTATTATAAAGAATGTGATAACAGGACACTTAGAAAATATCAACAGGATTAGACAAAGTCAACATGGATTTAAGAAAGGGAAATCGTGTTTGACAAACGTACTGGAGTTTTTTGAGAATGTAACTGATAGAATACATAAGGGAAAACCAGTGGATGTGGTGTATTTGGATTTTCGGAAGGCCTTTGATAAAGTCCCACGTAAGGGGGCCGATTTTCGGATGGCCAAGCGGGTGCATTGGGGGGGGGGCTCCTAAAATGGTGGAATCCTGGAGCCGGTTCGGAGCCTGGCTCCAACCGGCTGACTTCCGGGTTCCCTAGTGATGCGTTCGGGTGTGCGCGCAGCTCTTGAATGCGAGACTCCCACCGGCAATTAAAGCCGGCGGGATGCTGCTTTAGATCATTAGTCAGATAGTTGAGGTACTTAACAGACCTCATTGAGTGGAGATTTTGGCAGGGGTGTAATTTTGAAGGATCCTTAGCGTGTTTCCCGTGCTGTGGGAATCACTCCCTGTTGGAGCAGACGTGTTTCAGTCAGCAGCCAGTGGGAGATGCAAAGGATTTTTTGACAGTTGGGGGAATACCTCATTTATTGCAGCAGGGCACTCTGTCACTTCAGACAAAGTTTTGGCTGCAACACCTTTGTCTTTCCACTCAAAATTCTTAATTTATACCCTAAACTCTGCTGTGCAAACACATTTACCTACTTTGCGGACCCCCTCAAACCCACACTGTCAGGATGGGGGGCGCGAGAGCTGCATTCATCACTTCATCCGAGGACGAGCAACATCACCAGCCTCACCAGGCACAACGTCTACCTCCACCACGTGGAGCTCCACAACACAGTACTGCGCCACAGGTACCTGCACAAAATAGTCGTGCAACTACACATACACCCACTGTAGGGTGACCCAATGGGTGGCATCAAGTGTGGGTTTTCGTGGAGAACCTCATGAAAGGGACTTATTACACAAACTAGTCAAGAATGGCCAAGACGTGGCAGTAGTGATGACAATAATAATATTTAATGTGCCATTAACAAAAATCAAATATAAATAAAAAACATGACAAACCGTCAAACACCTTGCGCATCCCCTTTGTGCTCACAAAACCTCCGCCTTACGCTTACGACTACTCCTACGTGGTGCATCCCCTGTGGCTGCAGCAGAGGTAGTGGCAGGTCGCTCTTGTTCATTCCCTGATCAATTAGATGCTTTGGGCCTATGCCCTCTGGGTTTCGGTGCCCATTAGGGCCCCTCCATAGACTGCTCCACCTGCACCTGTGCAGGGGCAGACTTGGCCACCTGGAGAGGAGGCAGCATTGTGGGTACAGGCTGAGAGGGGGGCAACGGGTAAGATGTGGGGGCACTTTGAGTGGCTTCCCCACTTCCATGTCCCCTTTCGCCATCATCCCTCTCCTGGGCCAGGCCCATATCAATCCTACCACTCTACTGGACGACAGTTTGGAGGACATGGTGAAGCCTTGTAAGGCCAATGCCAGAGTATCTGCCTGCCTGTTTAAGGCGGTAGAATGTTGCTCACCCTGAGTCTGAACGGCCATTGTCAGGGCCTGAATGGACTCATTGATGAGCCGTGCTTGAAGCTCCATGGAGGCTAGCCTTCCCTCCATCGCAGACATTCCCGCACTTACCGCGACAGAGATTCCCTCACGTCCCTGTGACACTATCTCAGAGATTCCCTCCTGTACCTGTGGCACCATTCCACTCAGGCAGGAGTTGGACTCCTCCATCCTCTGCGCGATTGTGGAGAGTGTGCGTGGCACCTGTTCCAGCACATCACAAATGTGCTACTGCCCCTCGATCATTCTCCTTTTCATGGATGGCTCCCAGGATTCAGTATCTGTGTCCAGCTGAGCAGAGCCTGGATAAGAGTGCTCCCACCAACGCGGACTCTCCACAGCTGCCCCTGCCACCAGTTTCTGCTTGTGCTCACATTTGTGTGGTGACTCACCAGGTGCAACCCCAACTAACTGAGGACGGGGACCCACCGAGGTGTGAGTATCTGCGCTGGTGGATGGCTCGCTCAGATGTGATGGCTCCCCCTCAGAGGCCGGCAGGTCCTCTGAGGAATCGCCCTCCACCGTCATGGCGGTCACTGAAGGCCCTGTAAGAGAACAGAAGGCAATATTAAGCATGATGACAGATGCTGAGGTGCTGAAGATGGCAAGGCATGTTAACATCATTTGCTATTGTGAGTGCTGAATGTTAAAGTGCTGTCACCAGCCGTTTGTCGGGTGGCAGTCTCAGTGTCCCCGACGGACAGGCACTCGAGGGTACAGCTTAGTTCCAGTGCCTCCTGCTCCGCCTCTGTGAGGACGACCAGATGTTGCGGCCCCCCTCCAGATTTCGCCCTCTCCCGTGCATTCTGGGCTCTCTTCTCCTATAAGGGGAGAAAGTAGAGAGGCGTGAGTGAGGGATGGTGACGTGGCCAACCGATGAATGCATTGGTTTGGGGAGGTTGACCATGAAGAGATGCATCAGAGGGTGAGTATGAGACAGAGCCATGACATTGTATGAGGATTGGGTTGAGTGGTAGTGGTGGGATGAGTACTGGGGAGGTGAGGAAGTGCAGGTAAGTTGAGGATGAGGTTTGAGTGGGTGTGAGGAGTGATGTGAGAGAGTAGTGTTGGCAGTGCAGAAGGAATTGTGGGGTGGGGGCGGTGATGTGGAGAATGAGTAAGTGCACTCACTTTGGCTGACCTAGGTAGGTCATTGAAGCGCCTCCTGCACATGTGCAGGAGATGTTGCTGCTGCTGGTGACCTCCTCTGGTACCTCGAGCCAGGCCTTCTTGGTGGCAGAGGCAGGCCACTTCCTCCCATCTGCCGGATGGAAAATCTCCCTCCAATCCTCCTCACCCCATCCAGTAGGACCTGGAGTGAGGCATCAGTAAATCTGAGAGCAGCCTTTCCCTGGGCTGCTCCATTGTATAATTTTGGTTGTTTGCTCCAGGAGCAGCATTGGAGGACTGCCCCTTTAAATAGGGCTCTTCCAGCGGGTGCGCAGACCGCCTGCTGCGCAGGTTGACGACGGGAAACCCAGAAGCCACAGTAAGTGGCTTCAATTTGCCCTCGATCGTGTGGGGAACGGACAGATTCTACTGTACGGGTTACTCATGCGCCCAGTTGCCCCCACGCTGCCATCCCGCCTCCCTGGTAATATCGGGACCAAGAGGTTAGTGTGCAAAATTAAAGCACATGGGATTGGGGGGAATATACTGGCATGGATTGAAAATTGGTTAACAGACAGGAAACAGAGAGTAGGAATAAACGAGCCTTTTTTGGGGTGGCAGGCGGTGACTAGTGGGGTTCTGCAGGGATCAGTGCTTGGGCCCCAGCTATTCACAATATATATCAATGATTTGGATGAGGGAACCAAATGTAATATTTCCAAGTTTGCTGATGACACAAAACTAGGTGGGATTGTGAGTTGTGAGGAGGATGCAAAGAGGCTTCAAGGCGATTTAGACAAGTTGAGTGAGTGGGCAAATACATGGCAGATGCAGTATAATGTGGATAAATGTGAAGTTATCCACTTCGGAAGGAAAAACAGAAAGGCAGAGTGTTATTTAAATGGAGATAAATTGGGAAATGTTGATGTACAAAGTGACCTGGGTGTCCTTGTACACCAGTCACTGAAAGCAAACATGCAGGTGCAGCAAACAGTTAGGAAGGCAAACAATATGTTGGCCTTCATTGCAAGAGGATTTGAGTACAGAAGCAAGGATGTCTTACTGCAGTTATACAGGGTCTTGATGAGACCTCACCTGGAGTATTGTGTGCAGTTTTGGTCTCCTTACCTAAGAGAGGATATACTTGCTATAAAGGGAGTGCAGCGAAGGTTCACCAGACTGATCCCTGGGATAGCAGAGCAGTCGGATGAGGAGAGATTGGGTCGACTAGGCCTGAGTTTAGAAGAATGAGAGGGGATCTCATTGAAATGTATAAAATTCTGACAGGGCTAGACAGACTGGATGCAGGGAGGATGTTTCCCCTGGTTGGGGGGTCTAGAACGAGGGGTCACAGTCTCAGGATACGGGGTAGGACATTTAGGACTGAGATGAGGAGAAATTTCTTCACTCGGAGGGTGGTGAACCTGTGGAATTCTCTGCCACAGAAGGCTGTGGAGGCCAAGTCACTGAATATATTTAAGATGGAGCTAGATAGATTTCTAGACACAAAATGCATCAAGGGGTATGGGAGAGAGCAGGAATATGGTATTGAGATAAAGGATCAGCCATGATCATATTAAATGGTGCAGCAGGCTCGAAGGGCCGAATGGCCTACTCGTGCTCCTATTTTCTCTGTTTCTTTGCTTTTTAATTCTATCCCTCTAGAAATGAACCCTAGTGCTTGATTTGCTTTTTTATGGCCTTATTTACTTGTGACTCTACTTTTAGTGATGTGTATCTGTACCCCTGGATCCCTTTGCTCCTCTATCCAGTTTAAACTCTTATTTCCCAAGCAGTATGTGGTCTCCTTATTCTTCCTACCAAAATGCACCACCTCACACTTATCTATATTGAAATTCATTTGCCAATTACACACCCATTCTGCAAGTTTATTAGTGCCTTCTAGTGCTTTGATGCATTCTTCCTTTGTATTAACTACACCCCCCAATTTGGTGTCGTCCACAAATTTTTAAATTGTACTTCCGATTCCTGAATCCAAATCGTTAATAGAAATTATGAACAGCAGTGGTCTCAGCACTGATCCCTGTGGAACATCACTTCCCACCTTTTGCCAGTCTGAGTAGCTACTCTTAACCCCTACTCTCTGTTTTCTGTTTTGTAGCCAGCTTGCTATCCATTCTGCTACCTGTCCCCTGACTCCACATGCTCTGACCTTAGTCATGAGTCTACAATGCGGTACCTCATCGAAGCCCTTTTGAAAATCCAAATATATTACATCTACTACATTACCCTTGTCTACTCTTTCTGATACTTCTTCAAAGAATTCCACAAGGTTGGTCCAGCATGACCTTCCCTTCTGAAATCTGTGCTGACTATTCTTTATTATATTTTCGTTCTCTAGATGTTTTTCTATTACATCTTTGAGTAAAGATTCCATTATCTTTCCTACCACTGACGTTAAGCTAATTGGTCTATTGTTCCCTGGACTTGTTCTATCTCCCTTTTTAAATATAGGAATCACATTAGCTGTCCGCCAGTCCTCTGGCAGTATTCCCTTTTCTAATGAATTTTTACATGTATGTAATAGTGCCTCTGCTATCTCCTTCCCTAGCTTCTTTTAATATTTGTGGATGCAATCCATCCAGACCAGGGGTCTTATTCTCCCTAATTTTGATTAGTTTATCAAATATCTCCCCCCTTTCTATCTTAAATGTTTTAATATCTTTTTCAATCCCTTCTTCTAATGTCCTGTCCACCTTGTTAGTCTCCCTGGTAAATACAGAGGCAGAGTAACTAATCAGTATTTCTGCTATTTCGCTGTTGTTACCCGTGAGTTTATCGTGTGTATCCCTTAGTGGCCCTATCCTTATTCTGATTTTTCTTTTGTTATTTATGTGTCTGTAGAATTCTTTACTATTTCTTTTCATATACCTTGATAATTTAATCTTGTAGTTCCTCTTTGCTTTCCTAATTGTTTTTTTTACTTCTTTCCTAACCTCTTCATATTCCCTTTTTTCATCCTCTCCTTTATTGTCTATATATTCAGTGTATGCCTTTTACTTTAGTTTCAATTTTACCCGTATCTCTTTATTCGTCCATGGTGTTTCATTACTGGCTCTTTTTTTCTTGCTTTTTAGAGGAATATACTTCTCCTAAACTCTGTTGATCACCAGTTTAAATATTATCCACTACTGTTCTATTTCTTTGTCTACAAAAGTTTTTTTCCAGTTCACCTGCCTTAGTTCCATTCTCATCCCCTCAAAATTAGCTTTAATCTGATCTATTACTTTGGTCTTTGTCTTACTTATGTCTTTCTCAAACGTTATTTTAAAACTTATTATGTCATGATCACTATTGCCTAGATGTTCCCCTACGCTTACTTCTCTTATCTGCTCTGGTTCATTTCCTATTACTAGATCTAGCAGTGATTCCTCTCTTGTTGGGCTTCTCCAATACTGGGTAAGAACGGAGCCCTGTACACACTGTAAAAACTCCATTCCCTTTTCTCCTTTCCCTACCTCTTCTTGCCAGTTTATTTGGGGATAGTTGAAATCTCCCAGGATTTTTACTCATTTCATAGATTTGTCTACATATTTCATCCTCTACTTCTCTTCCACTATTAGGTGGTCTGTAGACTAACTCTGTTAATGTGATCGATCCCTTCTTATCTGTGGTATCAATCCATATCGATTCTGTCTCCATCTTAATGTTACTTATGTCCCTTTTTTCTATTGCCATTATGGTATCTCTAATTAGTACAGCTATTCCACCCCCTCCCCCCCAATGCCACCCCCCCCCCCCCGCCTTCCTTCCCTATCCTTTCTAAACACATTATATCTTACAATATAATGGAGGTCACCCTGGTGTCCTGGCCAATATGGAGTGCTGTTATTATTGTACCCAGTTGGTAGCCAAGTTTCCTGTTCTCCAGCAATGCTTACATTTATCAATCAACCTTGCTCTTCAAACTATCAATTATCTAAAGACAAAAATGGATTTAAAGATGTGTATTGGCTCAATTTCTAGTGCATGACTGCAGAACAAATACTGTCCACTGAACATTGTGGTGATGTTCTCTTTATCTAAAACTTCATCCAAAACTCCACACCCTAAGGCAGTAGTCCCATCCTCCGTCCCACTGCTCGCTTACACTCAACACAATAAGGCGCAACCTCAGTGTCCTAATTGACTCTCAACTGAGTTTCAAACTCTACAGCCAGTTCATCACTAGGACCACCTACTTCCATCTCCACAACATTGCTTGCTCTGCTATTAACTCACCCCCACTGCCACCGAACACTCATTCATGCCTTCATCACTTCCATGCTCGACTTCTGCAATGATCTCCTCCTCAGCTTTATAAACTCTAATTCATCTAAAACTTTGTTGCCCATATCCTATTCCATACTAAGTCTGCTCAGTTATCTCGCACCCTCATCCTTGCCAATCTCCATAGGCTCTCCATCCCCCAGTGGATCCAAAATCCTCATTTACAAATCTGTTCACAGCCTTGCACACCCAACCCACCTTTGCAAACCCCTCCAGCTCTACACCCAGCATGTGTCCCCTGCTCTTGTAACTCCAGTCTCCTGTGCATTTCACTCTCCCTTCAATCCACTTTTGGTGGCAGAACTTTTAGATGTCAATTTGTAACTCTCTCCCTAAACCCCTCCATCTTGCCAACTCTCTCCCCACCTTCAAAAGCCTCCACGAAATCTATCTCTTCACCCATGCTTTTGGTCACTTCCCCAACTCTGTTACCGATGCCTGACATTTATTTTCATTTTATCTCCTTTGCCATATTCCTTATGATGTTTCTATCTTAAAGGGATTATCTAAATGCTAGTTGTTGTTTTTGCCTGAAGTCTCATCCATCACATTATGTAAGATTTCCAGAAAGAAAGAAAGACTTGCATTTCTATAGCACCTTTCATAACCTCAGGATGTCCCAAAGCACTTTACAGCCAATGAAATACTTTTGAAATGTGGTCACTGCTGTAATGTAGGAAATGCGGCAGTCAATTTGTGCACAGCAAGATCCCACAAACAGCAATGAAATAAGTGACCAGATCATCTGTTTTAGTGATGTTGGCTGAGGGATAAATATTGGCTAGGTCACCAGAGTAAGGTCACCAGAGTAAACTCCCCTGCTTTTCTTCAAATAATGCCATGGGGTCTTATATGTCCACCTAAGAGGGCAGATGGGACCTTCAGTTTAACATCTCATCCGAAAGATATCACCTCCAACAGTGCAGCACTCCCACAGTACTGTACTGTCAGCCTAGATTATGTGCTTAAGTTTCTGGGGTGGGGCTTGAACCCACAACCTTATATCTCAGAGGCAAGAGTGTTACCACTGAGCCATGACTGACACTTAGGTAAGTGTAAATTTTGGGAGATTTTGGATGTAGCTTTGGCAGTCAAAGTCTTTCACAGTAGATGGGTCATGTTAAATGTTATTCACAGGGGAACATCTGCCTGTGTGCACATGCTAACATTCTTTACTTAGGAGCAAATGTAACTGATGTGTTTATATTACTTCTTTACCCAGAGAGTGGTTAGAATGTGGAACTTGCTACCATAAGGACTAGTTGAGGCGAATAACATAGATGCATTTAAGGGGAAGCTAGATAAGTACATGAGGGACAAAGGAATAGAAGGATATGCTGATGGGGGGGGGGGGAGATGAAGTAGGGAGGGAGGAGGCTCGTGTGGAGCATAAACACCTGCATAGGCCTGTTGGGCCGAATGGCCTGTTTCTGTGCTGTAAATTCTATGTAACTCAATTAGGCCACATTCTGCACTTTAGCCCAAACTTTGTGCGGTTTCAAGTTTGCAAATTTTGCAAGTTTGCACTCCTCATAGCTCGAGTTTTATCTAAACAGCTAAGGCAAAACTCTCATCTTTTGACTTTTCCTTAGAAATAATAAAAATAATGATCTCCCACTCAAACAAAACAATCAGGTCCTGGATAGCTGCTGCCCTTTTTCCAGGCTGATGTATGTACATAATGAAAATCTTCAGCTGTAATGCCAGCCTGGAGTGTGTCTGTGCTTAATATTAATGAGCAAGTACTTGTGGCAGTGAGTTAGATCCTCTTCATCCCAATACTCCGAAGATTTGGTGCGGACAAACACACAGGAGCCCTCTTGAAACACAAGACCAAGGTGGAGTCAACAGAATATCGATGTATCAGCTTCTCAGAGAGTCAGTATCGTGAGAGCCATACCTTGCCCTTATTCCCATTGATGATTGTATAGCCTTCTCAGACAGTAATGTACCAGATGAGAAATGTAAGATTATAATCTATTCCGATAATGACAGAAAAATGCCCACTTGCTGTTTTTTGGGTAACCTATTATTAAATTGCCATTAGGTATTCAATGTATAAAATGGCTGTAAGGGTTGAAATTTGTTTTTTTAAAATGAGCACTTTTATTCTGTATGAAAACAGCAGAAGAAACAGAACCTATCTGACTGTGTGTAGCTGTCAGTCAGCATAATGTTGTCTATTTTACTCAAGACACAGACTGTGGGGGTGATTTTAAACCCCAACAACGGGTGGGTTGGGGGCGGGTGGGAGTTGAAAATAGTTGTTTCTTTTGGGTCGCAACTGCAACATTTTCAGAATTTGCATTCCCAGTGGGAAGCCTGTCGTTTTCCGCGCCGACGTTAAACCCGGAAATAAAGCCGGGTTTTGCTCGCGACCCAAAAAAACAACAATTTTCGACTCCCTCCCGCCCCCGACCCACCCGTTCTTGGGGTTTAAAATCACCCCCCTGTATGCGTGTGACTTGCAGTTCCAGTATTACCACTGGTTTGCTTTGTTTAAGAAGATGATGTTAAATATCTGTAACCAGACAATAATTCTGCTTGAGAATAAACTGCACTCATTTGTTAATGTTCTTGTGATATCCACTGGGATGTATCATACAAGAAGCTGTTCTGTTCTTTCCACAGAATTGATCATCTACTTTTTTCTCTTTCTCTCTCTCTCTCTCTCGCTCTCTCTCTCTTACATGCAGAAAAAAAAGTTGCAGGCTAGACATATTGATTTATTCTGCTCCAATTCCACTTCCAGGCCGCATCAGAAAGTGTGGGAACCGTATTAGAATACAGAATGTAAAAGGGATGCAATCTTCCCGAAGCCTTCCAGTGATTACATGTGAAAGGATTCTTTAAAAGGGAGACTGAGTGTGAAAATGATTCAAGAATATTAGTTCAAACAATGTTGAGAATATAGAGATGGAGAAGAGGAGATTATAAAAACAAGAATGACGGTGGTATAGACAACAGGTCTGTCAGCATCTGAAAGGGAAAAAGACAGGTTAACGTTTCAGGTGGTTCAGACCCTTTGCCAGACTATAAGGGAAGATTTCTTCTGTGCATTATATGAAAAAAGATAGAGAAACATCTGGTTAAGAACAGGATTGAAGGATACAGAGATAAGGGCTACACGGTGTCAGCCGTGGCTCAGTGGCAGCACTCTCGCCTCTGAGTCAGAAGGTTGTGGGTTCCGAGTCCCACTCTAAAGGCTTATGATCTAGGCTGACACTTCAGTGCAGTACCAGAGGGAGTGCTGCACTGTCGGAGGTGCCATCTTTTGGATGAGATGTTAAACTGAGGCCCCATCTGCCCTCTCAGGTGGCTGTAGAAGATCCCATGATACTATTTGAAAGAGCAGGAGAGTTCTTCCTGGTGTCCTGGCCAATATTTCCCCCTCAACTAACATCACTAAAACAGATTATTTGGTCATTTATCTCATTGCTGTTTGTGGGACCTTGCTGTGTGCAAATTGGCTGCTGCATTTCCTACATTACAACAGTGACTACACTTCAAAAAGTACTTAATTGGCTGTAAAGCGCTTTGGGACGTCCCGAGATTGTGAAAGGTGCTATATAAATGCAAGTCCTTTCTTTCTACAAGGATAGACATAGTTGATGAAGTGGTTCATGGACTGTAATGGTTCCTATGCTGATGGGAACATTGAAATGTTGATAGAGCTCCTAATCCAGCACTAAGTAAGCAAAGTAGGCCACAGCGTAGAGGGCTCAGGGAATAGAAATGATACACTGGGATAAAAAACGAGAATGCTGGTGAAACAACAGTTCTGACAAAGGGTTTCCACCCAAAAGGTTAACCTGTCGTGTCTTTTTTTTTCAGATGCTGAAGGGGCTTGTATTTCCATCATCTTCCATTCTTTAAATTTCAGATTTTCAGCAATCACATTTCTTTATTTTCAGTGGTCACATGAACATAAAGTTGAGGCATATTGCAGCACAGGTGGCACTTCACCCTACAGTTAGCCTGTGCTATCTGGTTTGTACTGTCAATGAGTAAGAGGGTCAGTAGCCAGAGGACACAGATAATTGGCAAAAAAGCCAGTGTGGGAGATGAGGGGATTTTTTTTTACACTGAAATGCACTGACTGAAAAGGTGGTGGAAGCAGATTCAATAGTAACTTTCAAAAGGGAATTGGACATATACTTAAAAAGGAACAATTTGCAGGGCTATGGGAAAAGAGCAGGGAGAGCGGGACTAATTGGATAGATCTTTCAAAGAGCCGGCCCCCAGAGGTTGAAATCGCAAAACCTGAAAAAATGGAGGCCCGCAGCGCCCTTGAAAGGTTTTAGTGACCTACCCGCCTCCTGGGAGCGGGTTAGTTGCCTGTCCCTCGTCCCGCCCCCGGCAAAAAACGGAAATAGGTGGGTTGGAGGTGGACTGGGGGCACGTCTGAAATTGTTGCAATTTTCAATGCCCCCCCCCTTCCCCCAACCCACCCGTTTTTCCCTTTTAAAATCCTGACCTATGATTCTATAAATAGACAGAGTTGTGCATTCACCAGCACCAACAACCTTTACCTTAATGAGTGTAAAATTCACACATTATTAAAGCAAAAAGGGTGGAAAGAGTATCAGCAAAGTGCCTTGGCAGCTGTTAAGGATTAACTTTATCGCTAGGTTCAGGGCAGAAGCGTTAAGCATGCTGTTGAGGTTGACATGCAAATTAGGTTCTGACAGGATGAGCTGAGGCTGTATTAACTAGAGTAGAGTGCCTCCATTGTAGTACCTGGTTTTGCAGCCAACATTCCATTAGCCTCTTCATCAGCAAAAACCTATATTTACAGCTGAGGGAAATCACCCTGAACGGCATTAACTAATATTTCTGTTTGAATTGCTGTGATGACACAAAGATTGGTGGCAATGTAAGCAGTGGAGATGAAAACATAAAATTACAAAGGGATATTGATAGATTAGGTCAATGGGCAAAACTGTGGCAAATGGAATTCAATGCAGACAAATGTGAGGTCATCCACTTTGGATCAAAAAAATCGATAGAACAGGGTACTTTCTAAATGGTAAAAAGTTAAAAACAGTGGATGTCCAAAGGGACTTAGGGGTTCAGGTACATCGATCATTGAAGTGTCATGAACAGGTGCAGAAAATAATCAAGAAGGCTAATGGAATGCTGGCCTTTATATCTGGAGGACTAGAGTACAAGGGGGCAGAAGTTATGCTGCAGCTATACAAAACCCTGGTTAGACCGCACCTGGAGTACTGTGAGCAGTTCTGGGCACCGCACCTTCGGAAGGACATATTGGCCTTGGAGGGAGTGCAGCGTAGGTTTACTAGAATGATACCCGGACTTCAAGGGTTAAGTTACGAGGAGAGATTACACACTTTGGGATATTTTACTGTGTTAAAGGTGCTATGTAAATACCAGTAGTTGTTGTTGGTTATAAAAACAAGAGAAAGATTTTCACAGAACTAATAAATGCCTGTTGTGGGTAAAATGCAAGAGGCTATCCTGAAGAACAGTATGATGAAACACTTAGAGGAGTATGAAATCATCAATGCGAGGCTTCATGGGGGGGGTGGGGAAGATCATTATAAACCTGCTTGAATTCTTTGAGAAGGTAGCAGAGCTCATGGTTAAAGGGAACTCAATGAGCATTGTTTATCTAGACCTCAGCAAGACTGTTGACAAATTGTTATGGAGGAGACTGGTCCATAAGGTAGGAAAGTGTCGAATAGGTGGGCAGTTATTGAAGGTATTGGCTGCATCAAAGGAAACAGAGGATGGTCATGCAAGGTGCTGCCAAGTGGCTGGCAGGGATCCCTGATGGATCAGTGCTGGGACCTTGCATGTAATACATCGATGATTTGGAAATATGGACCAAAGAAAATGCTGTCAAAATTTGCCGATGACATCAAGGTGGGTGCGCGGGGTCGTTGGTTGCAAATAGTCAGGAGCAGGTTGGTCAGATATTGGTTGAGGGCTGGGAAATGGCAGGTGTTCTTTGAGAAATCAAAGCTGGTGAGTGGCTTCCTGGCCCGACCACAGGGTCACAGTCACTAGAGTAGAAAAGAAGTCCGAGTGAGTGCATAGGAACATAGGAACAGGAGTAGGCCATTCAGTCCCTCGAGCCTGTTCTGCCATTCAATGAAATCATTGCTGATCTGTTTCTTAACTCCATTTACCTGCCTTGGTTCCGTGACCCCAAATACCCTTGCCGAACTAAAATCAATCAATCTCAGTTTTGAAATTTTCAATCAGCTTTTTTTGGGGGAGAGAGTTCCAGATTTCCACTACCCTTTGTGTGAAGAAGTGCTTCCTGACATCACCCCTGAACGGCCAAGCTCTAATTTTAAGGTTATGCCCCCTTGTTCTGGACTCCCCCACCAGAGGAAATAGTTTCTCTCCATCTACCCTATCAACTCCTTTAACCATATTAAAACCTCAATTAAGGGTACGGTAGCATAGTGGTTATGTTACTGGGCTAGTAATCCAGAGGCCTGGACTAAAATCCAGAGTCATGAATTCAAATCCCGCCACGGCAGCTGGTGAATTTAAATTCAATTAATTAATTAAATTCAATTAATTAAATAAAAATCTGGAATTAAAATACTAGTATCAGTAATGATGGCCATGAAACTACCGGATTGTCGTAAAAACCAAACTGGTTCACTAATGTCCTTTTCCCGGTCTGGCCTATATGTGATTCCAGACCCACAGCAATGTGGTTGATTCTTAATTGCCCTCTGAAATGGCCGAGCAAGCCACTCAGTTGTAAAATCTCGCTACGAAAAGTCATAATAAGAATAAAACCGGACGGACCACCCGGCATCGGACCACTAGGCACCGGCAAAACACCAAGCCCAGTCGACCCTGCAAGGTCCTCCTTACGAACATCTGGGGACTTGTGCCAAAATTGGGAGAGCTGTCCCACAGACTAGTCAAGCAACAGCCTGACATTGCCATACTCACAGAATCATATCTTTCAGCCAACGTCCCAGACTCTTCCATCACCATCCCTGGGTATGTCCTGTCCCACCGGCGGGACAGACCCACCAGAGGTGGCGGTACAGTGATATACAGTCAAGAGGGAGTGGCCCTGGGAGTCCTCAACATTGACTCTGGACCCCATGAAATCTCATGGCATCAGGTCAAACATGGACAAGGAAACCTCCTGCTGATTACCACCTACCGTCCTCCCTCAGCTGATGAATCAGTCCTCCTCCATGTTGAACACCACTTGGAGGAAGCACTGAGGGTAGCAAGGGCACAGAACGTACTCTGGGTGGGGGACTTCAATGTCCATCACCAAGAGTGGCTCGGTAGCACCACTACTGACCGAGCTGGCCGAGTCCTGAAGGACATAGCTGCTAGACTGGGCCTGCGGCAGGTGATGAGCGAACCAACACGACGGAAAAACTTACTTGACCTCATCCTCACCAATCTACCTGTCGCAAATGCATCTGTCCATGACAGTATTGGTAGGAGTGACCACCGCACAGTCCTCGTGGAGATGAAATCCCGTCTTTGCACTGAGGACACCATCCAACGTGTTGTGTGGCACCACCACCGTGCTAAATGGGATAGATTCAGAACAGATCTAGCAGCTTAAAACTGGGCATCCATGAGGCGCTGTGGGCCATCAACAGCAGCAGAATTGTATTCCAGCACAATCTGTAACCTCATGGCCCGGCATATTCCTCACTCTACCATTACCAACAAGCCAGGGGATCAACCCTGGTTCAATGAGGAGTGTGGAAGAGCATGCCAGGAGCAGCACCAGGCGTACCTAAAAATGAGGTGCCAACCTGGTGAAGCTACAACTCAGGACTACATGCATGCTAAACAGCGGAAGCAACATGCTATAGACAGAGCTAAGCGATTCCACAACCAACGGATCAGATCAAAGCTCTGCAGTCCTGCCACATCCAGTCGTGAATGGTGGTGGACAATTAAACAACTAACGGGAGGAGGAGGCTCTGCAAACATCCCCATTCTCAGTGATGGCGGAGTCCAGCACGTGAGTGCAAAAGACAAGGCTGAAGCGTTTGCAACCATCTTCAGCCAGAAGTGCCGAGTGGATAATCCATCTCAGCCTCCTCCCGATATCCCCACCATCACGGAAGCCAGTCTTCGGCCAATTCGATTCACTCCACGTGATATCAAGAAACGGCTGAGTGCACTGGATACAGCAAAGGCGATGGGCCCTGACAACATCCCAGCTGTAGTGCTGAAGACTTGTGCTCCAGAACTAGCTGCGCCTCTAGCCAAGCTGTTCCAGTACAGCTACAACACTGGCATCCACCCGACAATGTGGAAAATTGCCCAGGTATGTCCTGTCCACAAAAAGCAGGACAAATCCAATCCGGCCAATTACCGCCCCATCAGTCTACTCTCAATCATCAGCAAAGTGATGGAAGGTGTCGTCGACAGTGCTATCAAGCGGCACTTACTCACCAATAACCTGCTCACCGATGCTCAGTTTGGGTTCCGCCAGGACCACTCGGCTCCAGACCTCATTACAGCCTTGGTCCAAACATGGACAAAAGAGCTGAATTCCAGAGGTGAGGTGAGAGTGACAGCACTGGACGTCAAGGCAGCATTTGACCGAGTGTGGCACCAAGGAGCCCTAGTAAAATTGAAGTCAATGGGAATCAGGGGGAAAACTCTCCAGTGGCTGGAGTCATACCTAGCACAAAGGAAGATGGTAGTGGTTGTTGGAGGCCAATCATCTCAGCCCCAGGGCATTGCTGCAGGAGTTCCTCAGGGCAGTGTCCTAGGCCCAACCATCTTCAGCTGCTTCATCAATGACCTTCCCTCCATCATAAGGTCAGAAATGGGGATGTTCGCTGATGACTGCACAGTGTTCAGTTCCATTCGCAACCCGTCAGATAATGAAGCAGTCCGAGCCTGCATGCAGCAAGACCTGGACAACATCCAGGCTTGGGCTGATAAGTGGCAAGTAACATTCGCGCCAGATAAGTGCCAGGCAATGACCATCTCCGACAAGAGAGAGTCTAACCACCTCCCCTTGACATTCAACGGCATTACCATTGCCGAATCCCCCACCATCAACATCCTGGGGGTCACCATTGACCAGAAACTTAACTGGACCAGCCATATAAATACTGTGGCTACGAGAGCAGGTCAGAGGCTGGGTATTCTGCGGCGAGTGACTCACCTCCTGACTCCCCAAAGCCTTTCCACCATCTACAAGGCACAAGTCAGGAGTGTGATGGAATACTCTCCACTTGCCTGGATGAGTGCAGCTCCAACAACACTCAAGAAGCTCGACACCATCCAAGATAAAGCAGCCCGCTTGATTGGCACCCCATCCACCACCCTAAACATTCACTCCCTTCACCACCGGCGCACTGTGGCTGCAGTGTGCACCATCCACAGGATGCACTGCAGCAACTCGCCAAGGCTTCTTCGACAGCACCTCCCAAACCCACGACCTCTACCACCTAGAAGGACAAGGGCAGCAGGCGCATGGGAACAACACCACCTGCACGTTCCCCTCCAAGTCACACACCATCCCGACTTGGAAATATATCGCCGTTCCTTCATTGTCGCTGGGTCAAAATCCTGGAACTCCCTTCCTAACAGCACTGTGGGAGAACCTTCACCACACGGACTGCAGCGGTTCAAGAAGGCGGCTCACCACCACCTTCTCGAGGGCAATTAGGGATGGGCAATAAATGCCGGCCTTGCCAGCGATGCCCACATTCCGTGAACGAATAAAAAAAAAAAAATTAGATCACCCCTTAATCTTCCGTACTTAAGGGAATACAAACCGAGTCCCTGCAACCTGTCCTCATAATTTAACCTTTTTAGCCCTGGTATAATTCTGGTGAATCTGCACTGCACCCCTTCCAAGGCCAATATATCCTTCCAGAGGTGCGGAGCCCAGAACTGAATGCAGTACTCAAGATGGGGTATAACCAGAGCTTTACAAAACCGTAACGTAACTTCCACCCCTTTGATAACCAGCATTTGATAAAGTATCACATAACAGACTTGTTCAGAAAATAGAAGCACATGGTATTAAAGGGATGGTGGTAACTTGGGTACGTAATTGGTTAAGGAATAGGAGGCAGAGAGTAGTGGTGAACAGAACTTTTTCTGACTGGAGAGAAGTTTGCATCGGTATTAGGACCATTGCTTTTGTTGTTATATATAAATGACTCGACTTGGGTATAGGGAGTAAAATTTCAAAGTTTGCAGATGACACAAAACTTGGCAACGTATTAAATAGTGAGTAGGATAGTAACAATGCAATTTAATGTGGATAAGTGATGCACTTTGGGAGGAGCAATATGGAGAGGCAGTACTATCTAAATGGTCCCATTTTGAGGAGCGTTGTAAGAGCAGAGGAATCTGGGGGTGCAAATTCACAAATCTTTGAAGGTGGCAGGACAAGTTTATAAGGCAATTAAGAAAGTGTGTTTACTTGGCTTTGTAAATACATTGAATACAAAAACAAGAAAGTCATGCTAAATCTTTACAAATCACTGGTTAGGCCTCAGCTGGAGTATTGTGTACAATTCTGGGCATCACACTTTAGGAAGTGTAGGGGGTGGTGGTGTGTGTCAGCTTCGCCTCTGACTTCTGAGCGGTTCGAATCGCTCCCACTCCCTTGGTTCTAGACCTTGGACTTATTTGGGGGTTTGACAAAAGTGCAGCAGACAACTGGTTTTGGTGCAAAAAACTTTCATCTTTATTCAAGAGAGGAAATACAACACAGCAATCTTAACACTAATAAAATGGGGAATACTTCAGTACACACGAGGGAAATTACAGTAGAAAGATACCTCACCCCTCCCAATCCCACTATACTAGCTCTAAAGGACCAGAGATAATGCTCACCAAACGAATCCTTGACAGTTGAGCTGGTTCGCGATTTCGGGGTTCACTGTGTGTGTTGGTTGGTGTCTGCCGTACCCCGGACGCGGTAGAGGACTTCAACTGCGTAGCTGGTCAGTCTTTGCGAGTCCGCTGATGCGGTAGGGTGCGTCTTGGATCTATCTTCGTAAAGTGATAGGATTTAGAGTCTTTTGAGTAGAAAACTCACCCGGGGTAAGCCAGGAATAGATTGTAGAGTGGAAACTTTGCGGATCTTCGGTTTTCTCCCGAGTTGGTTTTTTTTGGTCGTGGTAGCCCAATATTACCCGGTTGGTTGGTGGTAATATGCGATTGGTTGTTTCGTAAGGCCCTCGTTGCCGCGAGGTGTCTGATGGTCACTGGGGCTGTTGCTCTGGTTTCTTCTTGTGTGTCGGCCTGCTTCTAGAGCTGCTGACCTTCTCTGTTGAACTTCTTTCTGTTGCTCCCTCGCATTGTCGAACTGTTGTCTCCCGAGCTGTTGAACTCCTGGCTGAACTGAACTTCTTGAGAAAATGGACCTTCAATTATACTAATTGAAGCCTCCTTATCTGCGTGCCAAATCTGACCCGGTTTATTGTAAGATTTTGGCTGGCTCGTTAAGAGTAACTTGTTTATGAAATGTGTGAAGTGGTTTCAGGATGGTTTCATGAGTTGTCGAGCTCTTGCTTGATTGTAGTCATTGTGCTCACGCTTCGAGTTTCCTGACTGGGCCTGAGATTTCTATGGAGTGGGCTGATTGGATTTGTTTTATGCATGTTTTGGATGGGTCCTGTAATTTGGGTGGGGACTGCTCTTCCGTGGGTCTATTGTCTGAATGTAAATGTAGGGGCTGAGTGAGGTCACACAGTTCCCCAGACAATTTGATTAACTCCAATACTCAAACCGTCTATTACAGAGGTTGATCCCAACTCCTGTTACAGCCTTTTTTTTCCTTTACAAGCACAAACATGCCTTTTTAAAATACCAAATCTTGGTTTTTGACCTTGAATCACCCTCTGTTAGGCCCAATATTTCATCACCCTGAAATGGTTAGAAAAGAGTCCAAAGTCCTTATCTTTAGGGTTTTTCTCCAAGTTTTGGGGGATCTGTGAATTTTGAGAATCTTACAGAAGGATGTCAAGGCCTTGGAGAGGGTACAGAGGAGGTTTACCAGGATGATACCAGGGATGAGGGACTTCAATTATGTGGAGAGATTGGAGAAACTGGGATTGTTCTCCTTAAAACAGAGAAAATTAAGGGGAGACCTAATAGAGGTATTCAAAATTATGAGAGGTTTTGATCGGGTAGATAAAGAGAAACTGTTTCCACTGGCAGGAGGGTCAGTAACCAGAGGACACAGTTTTAAGATAATTGGCAAAAGAACCAGAGGCAAGATGAGGATAATTTTTTTTTACAAGGCAAGTTGTTATGATCTGGAATGCACTGCCTGAAAGGGGAGTGGAATCAGATTCCAAACGAAATTTCAAAAGGACATGTACCTGAAGAGGACAAATTTGCAGGGTTATGGGGAAAAAACTGGAGTACGGGACTAAATTGGATAGCTCTTTTCAAAGAGCCGGTGCAGGCACGATGGGTCGAATGGCCTCCTTCAGTGCTGTAAGATTCTATGATTAGCCTTCTTAATTATTTTTGGGGACCTGTCCACCAGCTTTTAATGATTTCTGTACTTGAACCCCTAAATCTCTCTGCTCATCCTCAGTTCCTAGCTTCTCATCAGTTTTTAAAAATTCATTCATGGGATGCGGGCGTCGCTGGCAAGGCCAGCATTTATTGCCCATCCCTAATTGCCCTTGAGAAGGTGGTGGTGAGCCGCCTTCTTGAACCGCTGCAGTCCGTGTGGTGAAGGTTCTCCCACAGTGCTGTTAGGAAGAGAGTTCCAGGATTTTGACCCAGTGACGATGAAGTAACAGCGATATATTTCCAAGTCGGGATGATGTGTGACTCGGAGGGGTATGTGCAGGTGGTGTTGTTCCCATGTGCCTGCTGCCCTTGTCCTTCTAGGTGGTAGAGGTCGCGGGTTTGGGAGGTGCTGTCGAAGAAGCCTTGGTGAGTTGCTGCAGTGCGTCCTCTAGATGGTACACACTGCAGCCACGGTGCGCCGGTGGTGAAGGGAGTGAATGTTTAGGGTGGTTGATGGGGTGCCAATCAAGCGGGCTGCTTTGTCCTGGATGGTGTCGAGCTTCTTGAGTGTTGTTGGAGCTGCACTCATCCAGGCAAGTGGAGAGTATTCCACCACACTCCTGACTTGTGCATTGTAGATGGTGGAAATGCTTTGTGGAGTCAGGAGGTGAGTCACTCACCGCAGAATACCCAGCCTCTGACCTGCTCTCATAGCCACAGTATTTATATGGCTGGTCCAGTTAAGTTTCTGGTCAATGGTGACCCCCAGGATGTTGATGGTGGGGGATTTGGCGATGGTAATGCAATTGAATGTCATAGGGAGGTGGTTGGACTCTCTCTTGTTGGAGATGGTCATTGCCTGACACTTGTCTGGCGCGAATGTTACTTTCCACTTACGAGCCCAAGCCTGGATGTTGTCCAGGTCTTGCTGCATGCGGGCACAGACTGTTTCATTATCTGAGAGGTTGCAAATGGGACTGAATGCTGTGCAATCATCAGCGAACATCCCCCTTTCTGACCTAATGATGGAGGTGTTGACCGGAAGTCACCGGTTAACGGTTTTGGCTTAGTACACAGAGGAAGAGTCAATTCTCTCTTAATTCTCAATTCGCTTTATTAACGTTATTAGATCATGTACATACCGCTTATACGTCTAGTTAGATATAGGCATGCAGTTTACAGCAGGTTATACAGTTTTATACTCAAACTAGGATTTAAACGCACACCCACTAGGTTACTAACACTCCCTGAGTATTAGGATTTAAACGCACACCCACTAGGTTTCTCTGACGAACACCCACCCCGAGTGGTCACAGAATAGAAAGGATATTATATTACCCGGAAAGGAGAGATACTGCTGGCCAGGCAATCTCTTTCTCACTCCCGACGTCGTCTCTACGTCCCTGACGTAGTCTCTACTTCCACGAGGGTTAGTCTCCGGAGTCTCCCTCAAAAACACACTGGGACCAAGCCAGCAATGCTTCAGTTTTAACTCCAAGCCTGTCTTTTCGAATGATGCTGTCTTCTCCGGTTGGCTCAAAGTTGGTGGAGTGATCGATGTCATCCCCTGATTGGCTCTGTTCCAAGGGCCTAGGTAGCATCACCTCATACCCCTTTTCTAAATAAGGCCTGGTGTCTCATCACAGTTCCTTTGTCCCTGTAAGAAGCGGAACGAATTCAAACCGGTTCTGGCCAGTTCAGACCAGTGACTGAACTCCAGGTCACCTCAGTTCAAAAGGTCAGTGTCTTTGTTAGCACTTCGAATTAACCTCAATAGGTTTCTGCAGTCTCTGGCCAACACAGGGAAGGTCATTGATGAAGCAACTGAAGATGGTTGGGTCTAGGACACTGCTCTGAGGAACTCTTGAAGCAATGTCCTGGGACTGGGATGATTGGCCTCCAACATTCACTTTGTGCTAGGTATGACTCTAGCCAATGGAGAATTTTCCCCCTGATTCCCATTGACTTCAATTTTACTGGGGCTCCTTGGTGCCACACTCGGTCAAATGGATGTCACTGAGCGGCAACAGGGCATTCTCAAGGGGGAGGGGGACCAACGACATAGGTAGGAAGGGAGATGAGGTCCTGCATCAAGAATTTAGGGAGCTAGGTAGAAGATTAAAGAGCAGGACCTCAAAGGTTGTAATCTCTGGATTAGTCCCAGTGCCACGGGCTAGTGAGTATAGAAATAGGAGGATAGAACAGATGAATGCGTGGCTAAAGAGTTGGTGCAGGAGGGAGGGTTTCAGTTTCCTGGATCGCTGGGCCTGCTTCTGGGGAAGGTGGGACTTGTACAAGTCGGACGGGTTGCACCTGAACCAGAGCGGGACAAATATCCTTGCGAGGAGGTTTGCTAGCACTGTTGGGGGGGGTTTAAATTAACTTGGCAGGGGGATGGGATACAGAGTGGAGCTACAATAGGGGGTGATGTGCAGCCAAATATAGAGAAAAAAACAAGTCAGCTTGGAAGACAGGGCAAATATGTAAGGGCAAGGCTGGATGGTATCTATTTTAATGCAAGGAGTCTTGCGAATAAGGTGGATGAACTGAAGGTGTTGATAAACACATGGGAGTATGATATTGTTGCTGTCACAGAGACATGGTTGAGGGAGGGGCAAGACTGGCAGCTCAATATTCCAGGGTACAGAATCTTCAGGCGAGACAGAGGGGGAGGTATAAGAGGAGGGGGGGTCACAATATTAATTAAAGAATCAATTACTGCCATAAGGAGGGATGATATATTAGCAGGTTCCTCTAATGAGGCCATATGGGTGGAGCTTAAAAACAAAAAGGGGGCAAGCACTTTGATGGGAGTGTACTATAGGCCCCCAAACAGTCAGGGGGAGATAGAGGAACAGATATGTAGGCAAATCTCAGAAAATTGTGCAAATAATAGGGTAATAATAGTGGGGGATTTCAACTTCCCCAATATTAACTGGGATACTCAGAGTGTAAAAGGCTTAGAGGGTACAAAATTCTTAACGTGCATCCAGGAGAGCTTTTTGAGCCAGTATGTAGAAAGTCCTACAAGAGAGGGGGCGGTACTGGACCTAATTCTAGGGAATGTGGCCGGCCAAGTGGAAGAAGTGCTAGTAGGTGAGCACTTTGGTGACAGTGACCATAATTCGGTGAGATTTCAGGTGGTCATGGAAAAGGACAGGGAGGGGCCGAAAATAAAGGTTCTAAATTGGGGGAAGGCCGATTTTAATAGGATAAGGCAGGATCTGGCCAAAATGGACTGGGATCAGCTGCTTGTAGGAAAATCCGCATCGGAGCAATGGGAGTCTTTCAGAAGGGAGATTGAGACCATACAATGGCAACATGTTCCCGTAAAGGTCAAGGGTGGTTCCAAGAACTCCAGGGAACCTTGGATGTCAGGGGATATACGAGAATGGATTAGGAAAAAAAGGAGGGCTTTTGGCAGATACAAAAGGCTAAAGACGGAGGAAGCCCTAGAGGAGTACAAAAAGTGCAGGGGGATACTTAAAAAAGAAATTAGGAGATCAAGGAGGGGCCATGAAATAACACTGGCGAGCAAAATAAAGGAAAATCCTAAGATGTTTTATAAGTATATTAAGGGTAAGAGGATAACTAGGGAAAAAATAGGGCCCATTAGGGACAAAAATGGCAATCTGTGTGTGGAGCCGGCAGATGTAGGAGGGGTTCTAAATGAATTTTTTGCATCTGTTTTCACTATGGAGAAGGACGATGTAGACATAGAAATACGGCAGGGGGACTGTGACATACTCGAACATATTAACATCGAGCGGGAGGAGGTATTGGCGGTTTTAGCAGGCCTAAAAATGGATAAATCCCCAGGCCCGGACGAAATGTATCCCAGGCTACTGTGTGAGGCAAAGGAGGAGATTGCGGGGGCTCTAACACATATATTCAGAACCTCTCTGGCCACAAGGGATGTGCCAGAGGACTGGAGAACCGCTAATGTAGTACCATTATTCAAGAAGGGGAGTAGGGAAAAACCGGGGAACTATAGGCCAGTGAGCCTAACATCAGTGGTCGGAAAATTATTGGAAAAAATTCTGAAGGACAAAATTATTCTCCACTTGGAGAAGCAAGGATTAATCAGGGATAGTCAACATGGCTTTGTCAAGGGAAGATCATGTCTGACTAATTTGATTGAATTTTTTGAGGGGGTGACTAGGCGTGTGGATGAGGGTAATGCAGTGGATGTGGTATACATGGATTTCAGTAAGGCCTTCGATAAAGTCCCGCACAGGAGACTGGTCAAGAAGGTACGAGCCCATGGAATCCAGGGTGCCTTGGCACTTTGGATACAAAACTGGCTTAGTGGCAGAAGGCAGAGGGTGATGGTCGAAGGTTGTTTTTGTGACTGGAAGCCTGTGGCCAGTGGGGTACCACAGGGATCGGTGCTGGGTCCCTTGCTGTTTGTGGTCTACATTAACGACTTGGATATGAATGTAAAAGGTATGATCAGTAAGTTCGCTGATGATACAAAAATTGGTAGGGTGGTAAATAGCGAGGAGGATAGCCTCAGTCTGCAGGACGATATAGATGGGATGGTCAGATGGGCGGAACAGTGGCAAATGGAATTTAACCCGGAAAAGTGCGAGGTGATGCACTTTGGAGGGACTAACAAGGCAAGGGAATACACAATGAATGGGAGGACCCTAGGCAAGACAGAGGGTCAGAGGGATCTTGGTGTGCAAGTTCACAGATCCCTGAAGGCGGCGGAACAGGTAGATAAGGTGGTAAAGAAGGCATATGGGATACTTGCCTTTATTAGCCGAGGTATAGAATATAAGAGCAAGGAGGTTATGATGGAGCTGTATAAAACACTGGTTAGGCCACAGCTGGAGTACTGTGTGCAGTTCTGGTCGCCACACGACAGGAAGGATGTGATCGCTTTGGAGAGGGTGCAGAGGAGATTCACCAGGATGTTACCAGGGCTGGAGCGCTTCAGCTATGAAGAGAGACTGGGAAGATTGGGTTTGTTTTCCTTGGAGCAGAGGAGGCTGAGGGGGGACATGATTGAGGTGTACAAAATTATGAGGGGCACAGATAGGATGGATACTAAGGAGCTTTTTCCCTTCGTTGAGGGTTCTATAACAAGGGGACATAGATTCAAGGTAAAAGGCGGGAGGTTTAGAGGGGATTTGAGAAAGAACTTTTTCACCCAGAGGGTGGTTGGAGTCTGGAACTCACTGCCTGAAAGGGTTGTGGAGGCAGGAACCCTCACAACATTCAAGAAGCATTTGGATGAGAACTTGAAATGCCATAGCATACAAGGCTACGGACCAAATGCTGGAATATGGGATTAGATTAGACTGGGCTTGATGGCCGGCGCGGACACGATGGGCCGAAGGGCCTCTATCCGTGCTGTATAACTCTATAAATGCTGCCTTAATGTCAAGGGCCGTTACTCTCACCTCACCTCTGGAATTCAGCTCTTTTGTCCATGTTTGGACCAAGGCTGTAATGAGGTCTGGAGCCGAGTGGTCCTGGCGGAATCCAAACTGAGCATCGGTGAGCAGGTTATTGGTGAGTAAGTGCTGCTTGATAGCACTGTCGACGACACCTTCCATCACTTTGCTGATGGTTGAGAGTAGACTGATGGGGCGATAATTGGCTGGATTGGATTTGTCCTGCTTTTTGTGGACAGGACACACCTGGGCAATTTTCCACATTGTCGGGTGGATGCCAATGTTGTCGCTGTACTGGAACAACTTGGCTAGAGGCGCGGCTAGTTCTGGAGCACAAGCCTTCAGCACTACAGCCGGGATGTTGTCGGGGCCCATAGCCTTTGTTGTATCCAGTGCACTCAGCCGTTTCTTGATATCTTGTCGAGTGAATCGAATTGGCTGAAGACTGGCTTCAGTGGCGGTAGGGATATCGGGAGGAAGCCGAGATGGATCATCCACTCGGCACTTCTGGCTGAAGATGGTTGGAAACGCTTTAGCCTTGTCTTTTGCACTCACATGCTGGACTCTGCCATTGTTGAGGATGGGGATGTTTACAGAGCCTCCTCCTCCCGTTAGTTGTTTAATTGTCCACCACCATTCACGACTGGATGTGGCAGGACTGTAGAGCTTTGATCTGATCCGTTGGTCGTGGAACCGCTTAGCTCTGTCTATAGCACGTTGCTTCCGCTGTTTAGCATGCATGTAGTCCTGAGTTGTAGCTTCACCAGGTTGGCACCTCATTTTTAGGTACGCCTGGTGCTGCTCCTGGCATGCTCTTCTACACTCCTCATTGAACCAGGGTTGATCCCCTGGCTTGTTGGTAATGGTAGAGTGAGGAATATGTTGGGCTTTGAGGTTATAGATTTTGCTGGAATACAATTCTGTTGCTGCTGATGGCCCACAGCGCCTCATGGATACCCAGTTTTGAGCTGCTAGATCCATTCTGAATCTATCCCATTTAGCACGGTGGTAGTGCCACCCAACACGTTGGATGGTGTCCTCAGTGTGAAGATGGGACTTCGTCTCCACGAGGACTGTGCGGTGGTCACTCCTACCAATACTGTCATGGACAGATGCATCTGCAACAGGTAGTTTGGTGAGAACGAAGTCAAGTAGGTTTTTCCCTAGTGTTGGTTCGCTCACCACCTGTCGCAGGCCCAGTCTGGCAGCTATGTCCTTCAGGACTCGGCCAGCTAGGACTGTAATGGTGCTACTGTGCCAGTCTTGATGATGGACATTGAAGTCCCTCACCCAGAGTACATTCTGTGCCCTTGTTACCCTCAGTGCTTCCTCCAAGTGGTGCTCAACATGGAGGAGGACTGATTCATCAGCTGAGGGAGGACGGTAGGTGGTAATCAGCAGGAGGTTTCCTTGCCCATGTTTGACCTGATGCCATGAGATTTCATAGGGTCCGGAGTCAATGTTGAGGACTCCCAGGGCCACTCCCTCCTGACTGTATATCACTGTACCGCCACCTCTGGTGGGTCTGTCCTGTCGATGGGACAGGACATACCCAGGGACGGTGATGGAAGAGTCTGGGACATTGGCTGAAAGATATGATTCTGTGAGTATGGCTATGTCAGGCTGTTGCTTGACTAGTCTGTGAGACAAATCTCCCAATTTTGGCACAAGTCCCCAGATATTAGTGAGGAGGACTTTGCAGGGTCGACTGGGCTTGGTTTGCCTTTGTCGTGTCCGGTGCCTAGTGGTCTAATGCCAGGTGGTCCGACCGATTTTCTTCTTATTGTGACTTTCTGTAGCGAGATTGTACAACTGAGTTGCTTGCTCGGCCCTTTCAGAGAGTGATTAAGAATCAACCACATTGCTGTGGGTCTGGAGTCACATATAGGCCAGACAGGGTAAGGACGGCAGGTTTTCTTCCCTGAAGGACATTCGTGACCAGATGGGTTTTTACGATAATGGCCACCATTACTGATACTAGTTTTTTTTTATTCCAGATTTTTATTTAATTAATTTATAAAATACTCTGATCTTTCTTTCTTCGGTCCAAAATGGATGACCTCACACTTCCTCACATTGAACTCCATATGCCACTGTTTTGCCCACTCACTTAATCCATCATTGCCCTTTTGCAACTTTCTGCTCCCATCTACACTATTTACAGTGCAAGCGCACTGAGCAGTTTTCCTAAGTATCACATCATAAATTAATCAATTGTGAAGAGATCAACCCTGGCCTTGATACTGAAGCTGTTATTGATGGAAGAGGGAAGCCAGGTGGAGAGGACAAAGAAGGGACTGGCGTGACTAAATGTTTTTTTAAATGTGTTTAAAGTCCTTTCCCAAATCTAATTCCTTTAAGTCTTTGATGATGCTGGTCACATAGATGACACTCCAGAGGAGATTATCTAATGAGGGCGGTGAAGTGAAATCTTGCTAATCATGTGGCGAACACTAAACCACTCACTTCACTCACCTCCGTCTTTCGATATTAAACCGAGGCCCTGTCTGCCCCCTCAAGTGGACATAAATGGCATTATTTCGAAGAAGAGCAGGGGAGTTCTCCCCGGTGTTCTGACCAATATTTATCCCTCAACCAATATCACTAAAAACGGATGATCTGGTCATTATCACATTGCTGCTCATGGGACCTTGCTGTGCGCAAATTGGCTGCTGCCTTTCCTTTATTACAACGGTGACTACACTTCAAAAGTGCTTAATTGGCTGTAATGTGCTTTTGGACGTCCTGAAGTTGTGAAAGATGCTATAGAAATGCGAGTTCTTTCTTTCTTTCTCTCAGTCACATTTAACCTCCATCATTAATTGTAACTTAATTTGTCGGCTGCCTCTGGACTCTTCACTTAGATGCCCTGGGCTCCTGTTCAAGTTGGTATTGTCAGAGTACTTTGTTTCATCCTATATTCTTTTCAGCTCTTCCTGTTTCACTGAATGCTTCAATAATACACAGCCTCCCGGAGAACTGGCAGTTCATTTAGCTGTTCGATGTTCTGCGAAAACATTGTGAACAGTCAGGAGAGAAAACAAAAATTCTTGAAAAAATGCCTTTTTTTATAATAAAATGTTGACAAAAATTACTTTTTTAAAAAGCCAATGCTAAAAACGTGCTGTAAAATTGGAATAAAAAATGGCTAATATGCTTTTGACCCTTTAAGAATTCGAACATCTAAGGAGCTTCTCTTGGGCCCGGTCCAGATGAGCACAATCCAGGCCTCAGCAGACAGAATATAATGCTAGGCTTTATTTAAATATATTGGCCCAGAAATTCGGGTTTGGGCAAACCCATGTTGGAGTGGAGACCTCAAGCTGGCATCAGGCCACTTGCTTGCATGTGCAAAGGGCCTAACACCTGCTTCAGGCATGCGTAAAGGATAGCTCTTGTTTGTTTTTACCCAATATGGTGGGTGGCGCACTTCTGGCCCACCATTTTGGGCTGCTACGTGATGCAATTTCTAGGCCATTATGATATTTAAATAAAGACTTGGTTCATTTTGAATAGACTCTCTGGGAGATCATGCTTGGTGTTAAAGTAAAGCAAATCTGACAATATGGGCCTGAGGCCTGGTCTCTGAGCTCCTCCTTTACTCCTGCAGCATTGGCCATAGCAACCAAAAAATATACATACTGATGTTTTTTACTTTACACGTTACCTGTAATGTTTACAGATTGCGAGATAGGACTGGATTGTGAGGAAGGCCACATTTTCAGTGGGCGGGTAAGATAATACTTTGAGGAGCTTGGGGAGGAACACTGTTCTCAAAGATCTAACAGAGCTTTTCTGTTGCTGCTCCCTGGTTTTGAAGAGAACAAATAAGATCTGGCGTGATATTTTTGGATTGCCTGAGTCCTGCATTAACACCTACAGTGGCTTGAAATTTGCCAGAAGCACAGAAGATGAGAGTAGAACACCTTCACTTCTGCTCAAAGGCTGTGCCCAAAGTGTAATCAATTTGTAACTCCCCCCTTAACTCCTGACCAAGGTCATGAACTCTTTTTTTTGACAGCCAGAATCTCTGGGAATGTTAGTTGTTGGGTGTCAGCCGTGGTTCAGTGGATAGCACCCTCATCTCTGAACCCATGAAGGTTGTGGATTCAAGTCCCACTCCAGAGACTTGAGCACAAAATGCAGGCTGATACATCAGTGCAGTACTGAGGGAGTGCTGCACTGTCGGAGGTGCCGTCTTTTGGATGAGTCTTTAAACCGAGGCGCTGTCTGCCCTCTCAGGTGGACATGAAAGATCCCATGGCACTATTTCGAGGAAGAGCATGGGAGTTCTCGTGTCCAATATTTATCCCTCAACCGTTTATCTCATTGCTATTTGTTGGATCTTGCTGTGCGCAAATTTGCTGCCGTGTTTCCTACATTACAACAATGACTACACTTCAAAAGTGCATCATGGGCTGTCAAGCACTTTGGGTCATCCTGAGGTCGTGAAAGGCACTATAGAAATGCAAGTTCTTTTTAAAAAAATTTTGGGCCAAGATAAAATCCTCTAAACAGGAGTCACAGTGATGTGTGGAAGCAGACAGCTTGTACTGAAGCAGTAAGACTAATCTGTTTCTCTCATTTCCTGAAATAGTTTCACCTGAGGATTTATGCTGAAAGAATAATAAGCAATATAACTTCCTTCTAATATGCCTCCCGACCACCCTAAATTGTCATTACCTATTTATGATGGTTTCAATTTGCATTCAGTGGAAGTAAAGAGACTGACACAAACAGAAATCTTGAACGTGGAGGTCATTTGCCTTCAATTATAGATAAATGGGACCATTGTAATGATTTCTGGTGTGCTTTTTGCTGAATAGAATATCAGAGCAACACTGCTGTAATGTGGTATGGAGATTAATTATGGGTTAGCAGGCTACAAGTCAGAAAATTTCACTAGAAACAAAAATGCAGTTGCTATTAACTACAAAGCGCAGGAAAGATACAAATAAATACTACACTTTTGGAAATCAGCAATAAATGCATAGAAGTTTGCAACACAGAAGGAGGTCATTCAGCCTATCATGGCTGTGCTGGTCCTTTGCAATCCAAAATTCATCCCACTGCTCCGCGCTCTTCCCGTAACCCTGTATCTTCCTCTGCTTCAAATATTTACCCAATTTTACCTCAAAGGATACAGTGGTCTGTACCTCAACCACTCCCCTTTACCTCAAAGGATACAGTGGTCTGTACCTCAACCACTCCCCTTTACCTCAAAGGATACAGTGGTCTGTACCTCAACCACTCCCCGTGGCAACACATTCCATGTTCCAACAACCCTTTGTGTTAAGAAATTTTTCCCAACCTGTCTTAGTGACAATTTTAAGTTCATGGCAGTTTATGACCTTTTTCCATGGAACTTCTGCCAAAACTATAATGGACGATCTGGAGAACCCCTGCCCAAATTCAACCCCATAGTCTCTCCCTATTCACCCTATCAAAACCCTTCATAATTTTAAGATCCTCTATTAAATTTCCACTCAGCCATCTCTATTCTAGTGGAAATAGTGCCAGTATCTCAAGTCTCTCATAACTATAGTTTCTCATCTCTGGCTTCATATTGGTGAATTTATGCTGTAACAGGTAGTACTGGGAATACAATGAAAGAGAAAGGTAATTTAATACTTTGGGTGTGGCCGTTTGGCCAGTTCTGGTGAAGACTTACAACTGAAACATTAATCTAGCTTTCTTTTTGAATCCACGACCTTCTGAATCAGAGGTGCAAATGCCATCACTGAGTTAGTCATGGCTCAAGGATAGTGTTCTTGCCCCAGAGTCAGAAGGCCCTGTATTCAAGCCTCACTCTGGAGACTTGAGCATAGAATCTTGGCTGACACTTCAGTACTGAGGTAGCGCTGCACTGACGGAGGTGCCGTCTTTTGGATGAGACGTTAAACCAAGGCCCCTTCTGCCCTCTCAGATGGACATAAAAGATCCAGGGGCACTATTTTGAAGAAAAGCAGGGGAGTTCTTCTGGTGTCCTGGCCAATATTTATCCTTTAATGAACATCACTAAATTAAAAGATTACCTGGTCATTTACCTCACTGCTGTTTCTGGGGTCTGGCTGTGCACAAATTGATGGCCACATTTCCCTACATTACAACAGTGACTAAACTTCAAAAGTGCTTTATTGGCAGTGAGGTTGTGAAAAGTGCTGTATAAATGCAGGTCCTATCTTTCTTTATTTCTTTTTCTTTTCCTATCTCTGCTGGGATCCAATCAGCACACCAGAGAATTGGTGACACTGGCGTCCTTTTGCTGTAAATATGGAGGTACTGTATTTATAGGCCTGGGCCTATAAGATCATAAGAGATTGGAGCAGGAGTAGGCCATTCAGCCCCTTGAGCCTGCTCCGCCATTTAATGAGATCATGGCTGATCTGATTTTTACCTCAACTTCACTTTCCCGCTCTATCCCCATATCGTTTGACTCCTTTGCTGATCAAAAATTTGTCTAACTCAGCCTTGAATGTATTCAATGACTCAGCACTCCACAGCTTTTTGGAGTAAAGAATTCCAAAGATTCACGACCCTCTGGGAGAAGAAATTCCTCCTCATTTCCGTCTTAAACAGGCAACACCTTATTCTGAGACTATGCCCCCTAGTTATAGATTCCCCCATGAGGGGTAACATCCTCTCACCATCTACCCTATCGAGTCCCCTCAGAATCTTGTATGTTTCAATAAGATCTCCTCTCATTCTTCTAAACTCCAATGAGTATAGACCCAACCTGTTCAATCTTTCCTCATAAGACAACCCTTCCATACCCGGAATCAACCTAGTGAACCTTCTCTGAACTACCTCCAATGCAAGTTTATCCTTCCTTAAATAAGGGCACCAGAACTGTACGCAGTACTCCAGGTGTGGTCTCACCAGCACCCTGTACAGGTCTGGCATGACTTCCCTGTTTTTATACTCCATCCCCCTAGAAATAAAGGCCCATATTCCGTTTGCCTTCTGGATTACCTGCTGCACCTGTATGTTGACTTTTTGTGTTTCATGTACGAGGACACCCAGATCCCTCTGTACCGCAGCATTTTGTAGTCTTGCTCCATTCAAATAATATTTTGCTTTTTTATTTTTCCTCCCAAAGTGGATAACTTCACATTTTCCCACATTATATTCCATTGACCTTCTCACGATAGATGTGCATATTGGGAATTCGGCATTGTGGCCAGTGTTCCCAATTCATGCACTTGCACAATTCGCTGGCCGAGAAAATCGTGTGAGCCGCCAATCGGGTGCACTTACCTGCGGATCCAAATTCACGATATGTACGTTCTTGCCCCTCAGTGCTGTGTGCCAGCTTGCTTTCTTTGTTATTCGCCTTCATCACTGCCAGGCAAGAGCTGCAGCCTGAAATTTACTTGTCATGTCTACAGTGACATTGCATCACAGCAGCTTTCATGACTTGTTGACAGCGGCCTAAGAAACACTGGGGCCGATTTTCTATCTTCACAGCCTTACTTGTGCCAGAATATGGGATGGTGGTGCTCCAAACATGGAGCGGGATTTAGTCCTGCACATTTTGCCCAAATTTCAGGTGCTGCCCAGTTTTCCAGGGGATTGGTGGATTTTGCTGGCTTACAGACAAGAGCTTCCTTTACATGTTTTCTGGCCTCCAGACGTGCTGGTCACTGAGTACCCTGCATGTCCACGGAAAACTAGCAGGAACGTGGCCTTGGGCGGAGCATAAAGTGAACGGGCCTTCAAAAGGTCTGCAGCTTTAGACGGCGAGTGTTTCAGGTCCTTTAAAGGCCCTTCTCGCATTTTATTTTGTTTTCATTTCTGCCGGGGCTTAGGCTTTCAAGAGCACTGGAGCCAGTTACTATTTTTTTTTTGGTCTTAGTTCTCTTTATTGGTACCAGAGGGTTTGCCAGTCGGGATCATCTGAGCTGATGTGTTTGGAGAAAGAGAAGGAGGAGCTGTGGAGGTCCAGATTTCTCAAGAGGTGCTCAGTGCCCTCCCGCCAGCACCCCACCCCTACATCTGCAGAGAGAGGAAATGCACCTCACTTGGGCAGATATTGTGCTGGGGGAGGCTCTTCCTCCTGAAGCTGGTTGCGCCAGATGATCCCCCACTATGAG
The DNA here is from genome assembly GCF_035084215.1 of Heptranchias perlo. Taxonomy (NCBI): domain Eukaryota; kingdom Metazoa; phylum Chordata; class Chondrichthyes; order Hexanchiformes; family Hexanchidae; genus Heptranchias; species Heptranchias perlo. The sequence continues at coordinate 23,017,740 of NC_090326.1, forward strand.
ATGGTGATCAACCATTCAACTGGAAGGCTCTTCAAAAGCACCTGATTCACAGCATGGTACTGCATGAAAGAAGGCAAACCAGGATGATGAGGAGCCAGCTTTTCCTGTTTGACCATACCTGCCATGACATCTCCAACTATTTCTGCAGACCCTGGTATACACACCTGGGATTGCCCTTGAGAAACTGCCTTCAGATTCAGAGTTTGCGTCAGCAGGGCATGGGGTGTGGCGGGGGGGGGCAACATTGTTCATAATGCAGGGACAGTAATGGTCAGCTGTGGCCAGAACTTTGACTGCCTCTTCTTGCGGGTATGCTGCAGTATGGCTTGCCTTCTTTCATGCAGTACCGTGCTGTGAATCAGGTGCTTTTGAAGAACCTTCCCGTTGAATGGTTGATCACCATCTCATAGTGGGGGATCATCTGGCACAACCAGCTTTAGGAAGAGGAGCCTCCCCCAGCATAATATCTGCCCAAGTGAGGTGCATTTCATCTCTCTGCAGATGTAGGGGTGGGGTGCTGGCAGAAGGGCACTGAGCACCTCTTGGGAAATCTGGACCTCCACAGCTCCTCCTTCTCTTTCTCCAAACTCATCACCTCAGATGATCCCGACTGGCAAACCCTCTGGTACCAATAAAGGGATGGTGCTGTGGAACGACACAGAGGCCAATTTCCCCTGCAGGTATGTCATGTACTCTTCCACTTTGCCTTCAACAGCTACCAAAGAGGAGGCTACTGATGGGTTGAGATATCTTTCAGCACTCTTCAGAAGCTTTCTGAATCTTTGTTCCCCCAACCCCCACTCCTTGTCTCCCTTCTTTTTAATTGTCCCCATCCCTTTAAATTTAACTTCCATGCTTTTATCCTCTCTTACCACTGATGTTGTTTGAGTTTGCAGCTGGAGTTGTGAACAATTCTGCAAATAAGCTTAATTAAGAGAATTGAGTGCTACATGGACTTGAGATTCAGCTGGCTCTTAAAGTAGTACAAATCAAATTAGAATTGACTTACGGATGAAGACTAAAAGTGTCCCCACTACCCCAGACTGATGCCACCCAGTAGATGCTGTTCTTCATATTGACGGCCTTAAATTTCCCCATCACACTTGCTTCATCTTCCACCCCTGATGCCACCATGAGGAGAGATGACAGCATTTGTATCTCCTTGTGAGATTCTCCAGTACACCCAGGACCATAGGTTACATCAACACTGTCTTGTTAATGAAGGTGAAGGCACTCTTGATGACCCTGATATCAGGGATGCAATGAAGAATTGTCCATGTTGAGATTGGCATGAGCAGGTATTTCTTGTCCTCCAAGCGACACATCATGAAGGATACAAACTCAGAATAAGACCATTCTGTGAACAACTTGACGTCCATTCAAGCAATAGAATGGGCAATGACTTAAATAGAATGAGAACTAAGGATAAGATTCTTGAAAAGTCAGGGTCTTGGCAGATTTCTTCATTACCATTAATGTTGCGGCAGACTAAGATTGTGTTGAGCTCCTTGCTGCACTTGTTCTTGGTGAAGCCCATTGTATACAACATGCCTCTTCTTGGACTTCGTACCCTTCAAGAACCCTATGTTCCTCCAATTCTGGCCTCTTGCATATCCCTGATTTCTTTCGCCCCTCCAATGCCGTCCTGCCTTCAGCTGTCTAGGCCCTAAGGTCTGGAATTCCCTCCCTAAACCTCTCTGCCTCTCGCTCCTTCTTTAAGATGCTCCTTAAAACCTACCTCTTTGACCAAACCTTTGGTCGCCTGTCCTAATATCTCCTTATGTGGCTCGGTGTCAAATTTTGTTTGATAATCGCTCCCGTGAAGCACCTTGGGATGTTTTACTATGTTAAAGGTGCTATGTAAATGTAAGTTGTTGTTGTTGTAGGCTGGTCCCATCACAATTGTAGGGAAAGGCTGTGAGGGCATGGAAGATGAAGAGTGTGAGAGTGACTTGCTGTTACTCTGAAGGCAAGATCTAAAGTGAGTTAGAGTTATGTATATGACATGTGTGGGTGGAGGACCAGCAGCAGTGCCTGCAGTAAAGCCGGGATTTCGGCACTCCAGGATCTGGTAGAATGCAGTTGTAATTCTAAGCTAAAATTCTTAATAATAATTCAGCTTTAACACAGCTAGATACATGTAGATGTGAAATATGTCACAGTACAACAACTAATTGATTTCTAAAAATGATGTTTTATATTTACAGTAGTTTACAGTTTATAGCACCAAGAAACAGGATTGGAGAAAGTCCAACTGGCCTCATCTTTGCATGACATTTTCACTGTTTAAACTGCAGCAGTGAATAATGGGGTAATAGACTTGGATGAACAATTAACAGTTTTTGCAAAGGTTATCATTGATTTGCAATTTAGAAGTGCCTTGTGTGTATGGACTATAAAACTGTATACCTGGACAATTCTATCCCCATTGTTGTAACAAGCTTCCACAGAAATCAGGAGAAATATTGTTGGCTTTTACATACGCCCAGGGACATATTTCCAGACCTTCTGCTCATGTGCAAAAGTTAAAAAGAAAGAAAGAACTTGCATTTCTATAGTGCCTTTCATGACCTCAGGATGATCCAAAGTGCTTTACAGCCAATTAAATACTTTTGAATTGTAGTCACTGTTGTAATGTAGGAAACGCAGCAGCCAATTTGTGCACAGCAAGGTCCCACAAACAGCTTGAGATAATGATCAAATAATCTGTTTTACTGATGTTGGTTGAAAGATAAATATTGGCCAGGACATGGGAAAGAACTCCCCTGCTCTTCTAGGAAATAGTGCCAATGGATCTTTTACATCCAGGTAAGAGGGCAGACGGGGCCTCGGTTTAATGCTCTTTCGAAAGACGGCACCTCCGACAGTGCAGCACTCCTTCAGAAGTGAATTTCTATGGATATGCTATTTCATCATGAAATTGTGTCTGTCAATACATTTATTGACTGCTTAGGTGTGGTAAAAAAAATGGAACAATCTGTTTGGTCCTTGTTAGAGACCAGTTAAGTGGTACTCCTGCAAAGTTCAACGCCATTGGAGTTCCCATGGGAAATGTGCTTAATACACCTGATCAGAGCAAGTGGAAGGAATGGGAAGAGATGGAAGGGGAACTGGAACAGAGCATGTCAGACAGTGGGGAAACAGAGTCAAATGGATCAAATGGTCCAGAGAGTGGTTAAAACACCAGACTGCCCTGACTGCCAAGCGCATCATGTGGGTGCCTGGATCATATGTTATGACTAATGCTGAGCGCATCAACAATGCTTCTGTGATATTTCGTATCTTGAAAGGAGAAGACAAAACTGAAATGTTGCGCATTAGTACTGTACAATTCAATAGGCACGAGTGTATCTCCCATGGCATCGCTCACAGTAAGTCAGAGGGTAGGGTGGGGAAGATGTGAAGGTGGGGAAGATGTGAGGGTGGGGACATTCTGCTTAGTACATGGCTGAAGTTCAACATAAGAAGCCGAACAGAGGACACAACACGTGGTGGAACATAGGAACAGGAGTAGGCCATTCAGCCCATCGCACCTGTTTCATCATTCAATTAGATGTTTTCTGACATTTTCCCAGCAACAATTTCAATAATGTTTCTTGGCTTTAACCTTGGAGAATAACAGCCTTTGGTTGAGGGATATGTACATGACGGTAACCTGTTGGAAGATGTTAGCAACTAATTCCTATTCTAGAGCAGGATAGACAGGAGCAGGGCCTGGGAGTGGGGTAGAGTGATTGGTGGGGCAGCAGGGGTCTAGAAGAGTTGGGGCTGGATGGGAAAGGTTGGGGCAAGGAAGACTGCTACAATTTTGGTAGTGGTGTCAGATGTGAAACCTATTCAGGCAGATGTAAAAGATTCCATGGCGTTATTCAAAGAAGTGCAAAGGAGTTCTTCTGGTGCCTGGCCAACATTTCTTCCTCAACCAAAACATTTGCTGCTTGTGGGACCTTACTGTGTGCAATTGACTGCCACATTTGCCTCGGCACCCTATTTGACCCTGAGCTGAGCTTCTGACCCCATATCCTCTCCATCACCAAGACTGCCTACTTCCACCTCCATGATATCGCCCGTCTTCGCCCCTGCCTCAACTCATCTGCTGCTGAAACCCTCATCTATGCCTTTGTTACCTCAGACTTTTCTATTCCAAGGCTTTCCTGGCCGGCCTCCCATCTTCCATCGTTCATAAACTTGAGCTCATCCAAAACTCTGCTGTCCATATTCTAATTTGCACCAAAGTCTTGTTCACTCGTCACCCCTGTGCTTGTTGACCGACATTGGCTCCCAGTCCGGCAACGCCTTGATTTAAAAATTTTCATCCTTGTGTTCAAATCCCTCTGTGACTTTGCCCCTCCCTATCTCTGTAACCTCCTCCAGCCCTACAACCCTCCGAGATCTCTGCACTCCTCCAATTCTGGCCTCTTGTGCATTCCTGATCTTCATCACTCCACCATTGGCGGCCGTGACTTCAGCTGCCTAGGCCCTAAACTCTGGAATTCCCTCCCTAAACCTTTCTGTCTCTCTACCTCTCTCTCCTCCTTTAAGATGTTCCTTCAAACCTGCCTCTTTGACCAAGCATTTGTTCAGCTGTTCTAATAGCTCTTCATGCGGCTTGATGTCAAATTTTGTTTGATTATGCTCCTGTGAAGCACGTTGGGACGTTTTTACTACGTTAAAGGCGCAGTATAAATACAAGTTGTTATTATTGTTAACAACCGTGATTACACTTCAAAAATAATTCATTGGTTGTGGAGCTATTTGTTACATCCTGAGGATGTGAAAGGTGCTATATAAATATAAGTTCTTTCCTTCTTTCTTTATTTCTTAATGTGATATTTGTCTTTCTTTATTAGCATGATTTATGAAATGTATCCTTATAGAAGAATAATACAGGTGAAATAAGAAATTGTAATGGGAACAGTAAGGGGTAGTGTTTTATGTTTCCTGATCAATAATCTATTATACATATTGCAAGACATCAGAGCTTTTTCTATCATGCTGTCAACAATCTTGGCTCTCTAAACCCAAAAGCAACATTTTTTCCCCCACCCTGTTACAGAACCGATAGACAGAGGGAGCATAACTTTCTATCAACCTACATTAGCTAACAAACCAATATATTTCACACAGGCATTCTCCAGCTCTTCACGTGCTTGTACCCTCTTTGTGAAACCTTTTTCTAACCTATAGCTACCTATAATAAGACTCTTTCTCAGCCTACATAATAAAAGGACTGATAAAAATAAAGTAAAAGGAACAACTATTAAAGATGAATTAAACTGCCAGTACAACAATGTACACAGTGTCCAACATAAAATGTGGGAACTGGAGGCAATAATCGATAGCGAGGAACCAGATGTAATAGGAACAGCTGAAACATGGCCTCATAAAGAACAGAAATAAAAACAGAAGATGCTGGAAATACTCAGCAAGTCAGGCAGCATCTGTGAAGAAAGAAACAGAGTTAATGTTTCAGGTCGATGACCTTGCATCAGAATTGGAAGAAGTTGAAGATTAAACAGTTTTTGAGCAAGTACAGAGCCAGGGAAAGGGGGGGAGGGAGAGGAGGGGAGGAAAGAACAAAAGGGAAGGTCTGTGATAGGGTGGAGGGCAAGAGCGAGTAAATGACAAAAGGGATGATGGCGCAAGGCAAGGAAGGTGGTAATGGGACAGGTTAAGAAACAAAAGATCGGTCTAGAGCAGCTGTAAATGGCAACATCAGAACCATTACCAGCACTTGGGGCTCGATGTTAGCAGGGCTGCGGGTCCACGGCGGGGGGGGCTATTGGGCGCGTGGGTAACGTGCCCGGTGAAATTAGTCAGCCCCCCGCGCGATCGCAGCCCAATTGGATCCACTTACCTGGTCTTCCGGGTTCCCCACTGCTGATCTACGCGTCGGGCGGGCTGCGCATGCGCAGTAAGGTCTGTCAGCTGGAGGAGCTCTATTGAAAGGGGCAGTCCTCCACTGACAGATGCTGCAACAAATAGGAAAAATTACAGCATGGAGCAGCCCAGGGGAAAGGCTGCTCCCAGTTTAATGATGCCTCACTCCAGGTATCATTAGATGGGGTAAGGAGGAGTGGGAGGACAGAGATCTTCCCCCCCGGCGAGCGGGAGGAAGCGGCCTGCCTCTGCCACCAGGAAGGCCTGGCTCAAGGTGGCAGAGGAAGTCACCTGCACCACCAACATATCGCCCACCTGCATACAGTGCAGGAGGCGGTCCAATGACCTCAGTAGGTCAGCCAAAGTGAGTATACTTACTCATTCCCCTACATCCATCTGCCACATCACCACCCTCACCCCACACCTCCTTCGGCATTGCCAACACTACTCTGTCACATCACCCCTCACACCCACTCAAACCTCATCCTCACCTTAGTGCACTTACTCCCCTCGCCAGTACTCATCCCGCCACTACCACTCAACCCAATCCTCATACAATCTCATGGCTCTATCTCATACTCACCCTCTCGTGCATCTCTTTCACAGTCAGCCTCACTCAACCTGCCACTACCTGTGCTGCAGCCATAGGGCATGCATCACATATGTGCAGTAGGCAGCGTAAGGCAAACGTGTCGTGAGCATGAAGGGGATGCACAAGGGTGTTTGAGGGTTTATCATGGTTTTTACTTATATTGAATTTCTGACCAACTCACATTACATATTATATTGTCACCACTACTGCCACGTCTTTGCGAATCTTGTCCGGTTTGTGCAATAATGCCCTTTCCTGAGGATCACAATGAAGACCCACAACTGATGACACCCATTGTGTCACTGCAGAGTGGGTGTAGGTGTATTTGCAGGACTCTTTTGTGCAGACGACTGAGAGACGTCGGCGATGTCCCCGGTGGCACCCTGGAAGGATGCGGAGGAGAAGTTGTTGAGGGCAGTGGTGACTTTGACAGGGACAGGTAAGAAGATGGTGCTCGGGCCAGCCGGGAGCAGCTTGGCATGAAGGAGGCTGCAGATGTCCACGACAACGTGTCGAGTGACTCTGAGCCTCCGTGTGCACTGCTGCTCAGAGAGGTCCAGGAAGCTGAGCCTCGGTCTGTGGACCCTGTGGCGAGGGTAGTGCCCTCTGCGACGCATCTCTCTCTGCGGTTGCCCTCCCTCCTGCTGTGCAGGTGGATGTGTCACAGCACTCTGTTGTGGAGCTCCACGTGTCAGAGGTGGATGGCGAGGCTGGTGAGGCTGGTGATGCTGTTCGCCCTCCAAGGAGGTCATGACTGCAGCCACGGCGGCCCCCATTCGGAAGATGTACATCTGACGGGGTCCGCAAGGTAGGTAAGTGTGTCCTCACACCGGGGTTGCGGTTCCAGTTCAGTGAATTTTCTTGTTAGGAGCAGGGTGGCGGAGGCCAAACTTTGTCCAATGTGATGGAATGGCCACCTGTCGAATGCACCTTTGCAGCTGCCACAGGCTGCTGGCTGTAACACCTCCGTTTGAACTGGGAGTGATTCCCCCAGTATGGGAAACAGTCTCAGTTCAGTGTAAAATCCCACCCCTCCTAATAAAACAGCTCAATCAGGTCTGTAAACGACCTGAACGAGCAACATAAATACTTTCAAGTGGCATCCCGCTGGTTTTAATTGCCTGCGGGATTCCCACCAGCGGGGGCTGCGCGTGCACGCCGGCGCGTCAGTGGGGAACCCGGAAGTGGGCGGGTTGGAGCCGGGCTCCGAACCCACTCTGGGGGCTCGAATTTAGCAGGCCTGTGGGTTCCCAGCGGGTGGTCCTCCGGGAGCGTGGAAAACGCGGACGGGTAATTGTGTGCGTCCCCCACGCGATCGCGGGATAATTGGACCCATTAAGGCCTGCTTCCGGGTTCTGCGCTCCCCAGCTGCGTGCCGGCCGGCTGCGCATGCGCGATGTAGGAGCTCCAGTTAAAGGGGCAGTCTCCCAAAGCCCCTCCTGCTGCAAGCAAGAGGTCTGGGAGAATGGCTCAACAAAGGGGAAAGGCTGCGCCCCGTTTTTCAGATCTGGCACTGCAGCTGATGCTGGATGGCGTGAGGAGGAGGAGGGAAACACTCTTCCCTGAGGATGGGCGCAAGTTCCCTGCCGCCGCAACCAGGAAGGCATGGGCAGAGGTGGCGGCGGAGGTGAGCAGCAGGGGCAACACCCCAAGGACTTGGGAGCAGTGCCGCAAGCGCTTCAATGACCTGACTAGGTCTGGCAAGGTGAGTACACCAACGCACCCTCCCACATCCCGTCCCCACCATCACGCCAAGCAGATCACAACCCCCTCCTGCACAGCCACCACTGCGCTCCATCAGCAATCCTCACAGCCACTCATTCACCATCCTCGCCGTGCACGCAAGTACCCACCGTCCCTGACCCCACCCGAACACTACCACACACCCCAATCCCCATGCAATGGGATGGGCACGTGGCCCACACTTCAACCCAACCACACCGATGCTCGATGCGTCTCACGATGCAAGACGCACCCACTCACACATCTGTGTTTTGCCTTCACAGGAGAAGAGGAGCAAGAACAACCGCGAAAGGGCACGCACCGGAGGTGGGCCGCCGCAAGTGGTGGAGCTCACCGACGCAGAGGTGGAGGCGCTCGACCTCGCCCGCACGCGACATTGCCTGTCGGTGGCCGATGGCGAGTGTGTCGCTGCCGAAACGGCCGGTAAGGGAAAGCTGACACTCAACACCCATGATCGCGAGTGACCGTATCATCACCTGCCATCAGGCGTACTGTCAAGTTGGTCCACATGCCTCAAAGTGCCCTCTGTTCTCTTGCAGGTCCGTCTTTGGGTCAAGCGAGCGTGGAGGGCGATTCCTCAGAGGAAATGGCGGTCTCTGAGGGTGCATCGTCACATCAGAGCCAACCATCCACCAGCGCAGAGACACGCACCTCGGTGGGTCCCCCTCGCCAACTAGTTGGGGTAGCACTTGGTGAGTCACTGCGCACGAGTGAGCATGAGCAGACCCTGGTGGCAGGGGCAGCCGCGGAGGGTCCGCGACGGAGGGAGCACTCATCTCCAGGCTCTGCTCAGCCGGACCCAGATGCTGAACCCAGGGGGCCACCAGAGAAAAGGAGAGTCGTCGAGGGCTGGCAGAGGTGCTGGCAGAGGTGCCGCGCGCATTGTCCACAATAGCGCAGGCGATGGAGGAGTCCACCTCCTGCATGTGGGCATTGGTGGCGCAGGCACAGGAGGGTACCGGCGACACAGTGTCGCGGGTAGGTGCGGGACTGTCTGCGGTGGAGGACAGGCTGGCGGAGGATGATGCATTGAATGTGGGGAGGAAGGTGAGGACAAAGGGGACCCTATCATGGTTCTAGGAGGGAAGGGAAGGGGTGAGGGCAGAAGTGCGGGAAATCAGATGGAAACGGTCGAGGACCCAGTCAATTGCAGTGGAGGGGGATCCTCAGTTGAGGAAAAAGGAAGACATATCGGAATCACTGGTGTGGAAGGTGGCATCGTCAGAAAAGATGCGACAGAGACGGAGAAACTGGGAAGAAGGTATAGAATCCTTACAGGAAACGGGGTGGGAAGAAGTGTAATCGAGGTAGCTGTGGGAGTCAGTGGTTGTCAGCCTATCCCCAGAAATGGAGATGGAGAAGTCGAGGAAGGGAAGGGAAGAGTTGGAGATGGACCATGTGAAGGCGAGGGAAGGGTGGAAATTGGAAGAAAAGTTGATGAAATTTTCCAGTTCAGGGCGAGAGCAGGAAACGGCACCGATACAGTCATCAATGTACCGGAAAAAGAGTTGAGGGAGGGGACCTGAGTAGGACTGGAACAAAGATTCTTCCACGTATCCCACAAAAAGGCAGGCATAGTGACACCTTTTATTTGGAGGAAGTAATTGGAGTCAAAGGAGAAGTTGTTCAATTTAAGAACAAGTAGAGGAGGGTAGTGGTGGATGGGGACTGGTTGGGCCTCTGTTCAAGGAAGAAGCGGAGGGCCCGCAGGCCGTCCTGGTGGGGGATGGAGATGTGGAGGGACTGGACGTCCATGGTGAAAAGGAGATGGTTAGGGTCGGGGAACTGGAAATTGTTAAAGTGGCGGAGGGTGTTGGAAAAGTCGTGGATGAAGGTCGGAAGAGACTGGACAAGGGGAGAAAATAGAGTCGAGATAGGAAGAAATAAGTTCCGTGGGGCAAGAACAGGCTGAAACGATGGGTCTACTGGGGCAGTCCTGTTTGTGGATCTTGGGAAAGAGGTAGAAGCGGGCTGTGCGGGGTTGGGAGACTATGAGGTTAGATGCCGGGGGTGGAGGGGAGATCTCCAGAGGAGATGAGGTCAGTGACAGTCTGGGAAACTATGGCTTGATGTTCGGCGGTGGGGTCATGGTCCAGGGGGAGGTAGGAGGAGGAGTCGGTGAGTTGGCGTTCAGCCTCAGCAAGGTAGAGGTCTGTTCATCAAACAACAACAGCGTCACCCTTGTCAGCAGGTTTAATGACAATGTCAGGGTTGGACCTGAGAGAATGGAATGCTGCAGGTTCAGAGGGAGGTACTCAGCCTGACTTGCTGAGTATTTCCAGCATTTTCTGTTTTTATCTCAGATTTCCAGCATCCGTAGTATTTTGTTTTTGATTACATAAAGAACAGGACTGGCAACTAAATATTGCAGGTTATAACATAATCAGAAAGGATAGGGAAGGAAGAAGGGGGGATCTAGTAGCTGTACTAATTAGAGATAACATACTGGCAGTAGAAGAAAGGGACATAACTAACAGAAGGATAGAAACAGAATCCATATGGATTGAAATAAAAGATAAGAAGGGATTGATCACGTTAATAGTGGTAACTACAGACCATCTAATAGTGGGAAGAAGGTGGAGGAAGACATATGTAAGTAAATATATGAAAAGAGTAAATGACATACAATAATAATCATGGGAGATTTTAACTATCCCCAAATAGACTGGCAAGAAGAGGTTGGTGAAAGGGTACAGGGAATGGAGTTTTTACAATGTGTGCAGGACTCCGTTCTTACCCAGTATGTAAAAAACTCAACAAGAGAGGAAGCACTGCTGGATCTAGTAATGGGAAATGAACCAGAACAGATAAGAGAAGTAAGCCTAGAGGAACATCTAGGCAATAGCAATCACTACATAATAAGGATTAAGATAATGATTGAGAAGGACATAAGTAAGACAAAAACCAAAGTAATAAATTGGGGGGCAAAAGCTGATTTTCAGGGGATCAGAATGGAACTAAGGAAAATAAACTGGAAAAATTTACTTATAAACAAAGAAATCGAACAGCAGTAGGAAACATTTAAAATAGTCATCAATAGAGTCCAGGAGAAATATATCCCACTAAAAAGCAAGAACAAACTAGCCAGTAATGATACACCACGGATGAATAAGGAAATAAATGAAAAATTGAAACCAAAGATAAAGACTCACACTCAGTACATAGACAGTAAAGGAGAGGATGACAAAAGGGAATACGAAAAGGTTAGGAAAGAAGTCAAAAACAACAATTAGGAAAGCAAAAGAAACTAAGAAATTAAGTTATCAAGGAATATAAAAAGAAATAGTAACGTATTTTACAGACACAAATAACAAAAGAAAAATCAGGATAAGGATAGGGTCTCTAAAGAATACACACGATAAACTCACAAGTAATGACAGCGAAATGGCAGAATTATTAAATAATTACTTTGCCTCCATATTTATCAGGGAGAACTATGTAGTGGGCATGACATTAGAAGAAGAGATCAAAAAACATTTAAGATAGAAAGGGGGGACATAATTAATAAACTAATCAAAGTTATAGAGGACAAAACCCCTGGTCCAGATGGATTGCATCTGCACATATTAAACGAATTGAGGGAAGAGATAGCAGAGGCACTATTACTTATATAAAAAATTCATTAGAAAAGGGAATACTGCCAGAGGACTGGTGGACAGCTAATATGATTCCTATATTAAAAAAGGGAGATAGAACCAGTCCAGGGAACTATAGATCAATTAGCTTAACGTCAGTGGTAGGAAAGATAATGGAATCTTTACTCAAAGATGTAATAGAAAAACATCTAGAGAACAAAAATATAATTAAAAATAGTCAGCATGGATTTCAAAAGGGAAGGTCATGTTTGATCAACCTTATTGAATTCTTTAAAGAAGTAACAGAAAGAGTAGACAAGGATAATGTAGTAGATGTAATATATTTGGATTTTCAAAAGGCCTTCGATAAGGTACCGCATTGTAGACTCATGACTAAGGTCAGAGCATGTGGAGTCAGGGGACAGGTAGCAGAATGGATAGCAAGCTGGCTACAAAACAGAAAAGAGAGAGAGTAGGGATTAAAGGTAGTTACTCAGACTGGCAAAAGGTGGGAAGTGGTGTTCCACAAGGATCGGTGCTGGGACTGCTGTTGTTCACCATTTATATAAACGATTTGGACTCTGGAATCGGAAGTACAATTTCTAAATTTGCGGATGACACTAAATTGGGGGATGTAGTTAATACTGAGGAGGATTGCAACAAAATACAGGAAGACATTAATAAACTTGCAGAATGGGCGTGTAATTGGTAAATGAATTTCGATATAGATAAGTGTGAGGTATTAAGTTTTGGTAGGAAGTAGAAAGAGGCCATATATTCCTTGTAAAATAAATGGGGTAGAGGAGCAGAGGGATCTGGAGGTACAGATACTCAAATCACTAAAAGGAGTGATGCTGGTTAATAAGGCCATAAAAAAGGCAAACCAAACACTGGGGTTCATTTCTAGAGGGATAGAATTGAAAAGCAGAGAAGTTATGCTAAACTTGTATAGAACCTTGGTTAGAGCATATTTATATAAAGGGTATAGAGGCACTGTAGAAAGTGCAAAAAAAATTTACTCAGATGATACCAGAACTGAGAGGTTGTACCTATCAGGAAAGATTGAACAGGCTGGGGCTTTTTTCTCTAGAAATGAGAAGACTGAGGGGTGACCTGATAGAGGTCTTTAAGATTATGAAAGGGTTTAACAGGGTAGCCATAGTGAAGATGTTTCTACTTGTGAGGAAGACCAGAACTGGGGGCCATAAATATAAGATAGTCACTAATAAATCCAATAGGGAATTCAGGAGAGACTTCTTTACCCAGAGAGTGGTTAGATTGTGGAACTCACTACCACAAGAAGTAGTTGAGGCGACTCGCATAGATACATTTAAGAGGAACCTAGATAAAGACATGAGGGAGAAAAGAATAAAAGGATACGCTGATAGGGTTGGATGAAATAGGGAGGGAGGAGGCTCGTGTGGGGCATGAACACCGGCATAGACCTGTTGGGCCAAATGGCCTGTTTCTGTGCTGTAAATTCTATGAAATTCAATGTAATTCACAAAGTATCCTTTCTAAACATAACATTACACACTTAGGGGTCGATTTTGAGTACCTCACCTAGCGATAACGGCCTCATGGGGTCGGTAGCCTTACTGCTCTGTTAACACTGGCGATGCAGCTGTCCCTATTTTGAGAGGGGCCTACCGCAGGGTGTCAAGCAATTGGCACCTTTTAATATGGAAATCGAGGTCCTATGACGTAAATAGGACCCTGACTGCCATTCTTGGTCGGAATGGGTTGTAGCCTGCACTGTGCAGGCTCTGACCAGCTCCATGGGCGAAGGAACCGAAGAGGCCCAGCCAAAGGTAAGTGGTGAATTATTTCCATGGCCCACAGAGCACATCAGCCATTGCAGTTTACTTAATCAAAGACTGCTGGTTGTCTGCACTGTTGTAACTTGTACACTCAACTTTACTTGCCAACCATTAATCTTTCTCCAAATAAGCTGGCTTGGTTTGAATAAAACAAATTATTTAGTAGTTGCTGCAGAAATCCATTAAAAAAAATCAATATAAACCAATAAAACATGCTAGACAACTTTCAACAATATAATGATGCAGGCAGACTCTTTTATGTTACATTGAGCAGAAGTCATTTTATTAAATATTTTATATTGATTTTTTCAAACAATTGAACAACTTTGAAATGAAAACTATACTTTTTTTATGTATCAAAACAAGGCTTATGCATCTTTTAACATGCTAATTAAGTAGATATTGGCATGGTATTTGACAAATGACCTGACCCAGTGCTGCAGTGCATTGGTTTGTAATAAATGGCAGAGAGAATTGCTGACCAAGAAAATGGAGGGTCAGTCTGAGAGCTCCGTAATTTTCCCCTGACATTAAGAATGAAAAGCCTGCTCATACTGAAGTCAGCTGGTATCTGACAGCCAATGCAGGAGTATTTAAGGAACATCGGAACAGGAGTAGGCCATTCAGCCCCTCGAGCCTATTGCACCATTCAGTTTGATCATGGCTGATCTATATCTTAACTCCATTTCAACTCCGGCATGGCTTAATACTCGTAATACTCTTTAACCCTTAATACTCTTGCCGAACAAAAACCTATCAATCTCAGTTTTGAAAATTTCAATTGATCCTCAGCTTTTTGGGGGAGAGAGTTCCAGATTTCCACTCCCACTTTGTGTGAAGAAGTGCTTCCTGACATCACCCCTGAACAGCCTAGCTCTAATTTTAAAGTTATGCTCCCTTGTTCTGGACTCCCCCAGTATTTTAGGACTGTATATTCCAGGCTATAGGACCTTTAGAAAGGACAAGCAAATTGGGAAAGGAGGAGGAGGAGCAATGTTGATAAGACACAATTATAGCAAAAGAAAGAGGGGATTTCAGTAAGGGTGTTCAGGCAGTGGAAACACGATGGGCCCGATATTAGGAGGGCGGCGGGTTCTCAGCGGGGGGTCGACTGGGCGCATGGGTAACTCGCCCAGTGAAATCGGGGTGCTCCACACGGAATCACAGGCTAATTAGATCTACTTACCTGTGCTCCCGGGTTTCGAGCTGGAAAGCTGCGCAGTGGGCGGACTGCGCATGCGCAGCAAGGTCTGTCAGCTGGAGGAGCCCTATGTAAAGGGGCAGTCCTCCACTGACTGATGCTTCAGGAAATAGGAAAAATTACAGCATGGAGCAGCCCAGGGGGAAGGCTGCTCCCAGGTTTAATGATGCCTCACTCCAGGTATTATTGGATGGGGTGAGGAGGAGGGGGAGGACAGAGATCTTCTCCCCGGCGGGCAGGAGGAAGTGGCCTGCCTCTGCCACCAAGAAGGCCTGGCTCGAGGTGGCAGAGGAGGTCACCTGCACCACCAGCATACAGTGCAGGAGGCACATCAATCACCTAAGTAGGTCAGCCAAAGTGAGTACTCTTACTCATTCCCCTACACTCCATCTGCCACATCACCGCCCCCACCCCACATCTCCTTCTGCACTGCCAACACTACTCTGTCACATCACTCCTCACACCCACTCAAACCTCATCCTCATCTTACCTGCACCTACTCACCTCGCCAGTACTCACCCCGCCACTACCACGCAACCCAATCCTCATACAATCTCATGGCTCTATCTCATACTCACCCTCTCGTGCATCTCTTTCACGGTCAGCCTCACTCAACCTGCCACCACCTGTGCTGCAGGCACAGGGCATGCATCGCATATGTGCAGTAGGCAGCGTAAGGCAAACGTGTCGTGAGCATGAAGGGGATGCACAAGGGTGTTTGAGGGTTTGTCATGGTTTTTACTTATATTGAATTTCTGACCAACTCACGTAACATATTATATTGGCACCACTACTGCCACGTCTTTGCCAATCTTGTCTGGTTTGTGCAATAATGCCCTTTCCTGAGGATCACAATTAAGACTCACAACTGATGCCACCCATTATGTCACTGCAGAGTGGGTGTAGGTGTATTTGCAGGGCTCTTTTGTGCAGACGACTGAGAGACGTCGGCGATGTCCCCAGTGGCACCCTGGAAGGATGCGGAGGAGAAGTTGTTGAGACAGCGACAGGTAAGAAGGTGGTGCTCGGGCCAGCCGGGAGTAGCTCGGCATGAAGGAGGCTGCAGATGTCCACGACTACATGTCGAGTGACTCTGAGCCTCCGTATGCACTGCTGCTCAGAGAGGTCCAGGAAGCTGAGCCTCGGTCTGTAGACCCTGTGGCGAGGGTAGTGCCCTCTGCGACGCATCTCTCTCTGCGGTTGCCCTCCTTCCTGCTGTGCAGGTGGATGTGTCACAGCACTGTGTTGTGGGGCTCCACATGTCAGAGGTGGACGGCGAGGCTGGTGATGCTGTTCGTCCTCCGAGGAGGTCATGACTGCAGCTACGCCGGCCCCCATCCGGAAGATGTACATTTGAGGGGGTCCGCAAGGTAGGTACATGTGTCTGGACACTGGGGTAAGTGTGCAAGTTGGTGAATTTGATTGTTAGAAGGAGGGTGGTGGAGGCCAAACTTTGTCCAAAGTGACAGAGTGGCCTCCTGCAATGAGTGAGGGTCTCCCCCCCTCACCTGTCAAATGGACCTTTGCAACTGCCACAGGCTGATGGCTGCAACACGTCCATTTGAACTGGGAGTGTATCCCCCAGTACGGGAAACAGTCCCAATTGTTTGCAAAATTCCACCCCTCCTAAAATGTCATGTTAATCAGGTCTCTAAACGATCTGAAATACTCTAATGATTAGTTTAAGTGGCACCCTGCCGGCTTTAATTGCCGGCGGGAGTCCCACATGCAGGGGCTGCGCGAGCTTGTCAGCAAGTCACTGGGGAACCCGGAAGTGGGCGGGTTGGAGCCGGGCTCCAGACCCGCCCCAGGAATCCCCGATTTTCGCAGCCCCCCCGCCACGAACGCACCCGGTCGGGGGTGCGAAAATCGAGCCCTTTTGGTGGAATTAAGGAACAGCAATAGATGCAAGGCACTGGTGGGCGTTGTCTACAGACCTCCTGAATGGAATGATGTAGTGGGGTGCTATATAAATAAAGAGATCAGGGAAGCATGTATTAGAAACAAGATGGTTATAATGGGAAATTTTAATTTTCACATAGACTGGAAGAAGCAGAACAGCTCAAGTCGTAAAGACAAGTTTCTAGAACACATTCAGGACAGTTTCCTAGAACAATATGTTTTAGGAACATAGGAACAGGAATAGGCCATTCAGCCCCTTGAGCCTGCACTGCCATTCAGACAGATCATGGCTGATCTGTACCTCAAATCCATTTACCTGCCTTTGCTCCATATCCCTTGACCCCATTATCTAACAAAAATCTACTGATCTCAGTCTCGCAGATTTCAATTGACCCAACATCCACAGCCTGTTGGAGAGAGAGTTTCAGAATTCCACTATCCTGTGTGTGAAGAAGTTCTTCCTGTTTTCAGCCTTAAATGCCCTAGCTGTAATTTTAAGAATGTGCTCCCATGTTCTGTATTCTCACACCAGGGGGAACTAGTTCAGAGATTGGGCAGGATTGAAATGGTTTATGGTTGCATATACACTTGGACAAACTAAAAGCAATGCCCCATTCGAGTTAGCCAAGCTTAGCCCAAGCCACTGTTTAAGTATGGTTAGAAACATAGAAACATAGAAAATAGGAGCAAGAATAGGCCATTCGGCCCTTCGGGCCTGCTCCGCCATTCAAAATGATCGTGGCTGATCGTCTAACTCAGTACCCTGTTCCTGCTTTTTCCCCATATCCCTTGATCCCTTTAGCATTATGAAATATATCTATCTCCTTCTTGAATGCATCTAATGACTTGGCCTCCACTGCCTTCTGTGGTAGAGAATTCCACAGGTTCACCACCCTCTGAGTGAAGAAATTTCTCCTCATCTCGGTTCTAAATGGCGTACCCCGTATGTCCCCCCGGGTGGGACATGTGATCTACCCAGGTGTTTGTGATTGCAGTGCTTATTTTCCAGTGTTAGAGCCTCGGGATCATCTGAAACTTATATCCTTTATCCAAAATGGAATGTTGATGCTTGAATGGTTGGATGTCACAAATGGACTGTGTGTGCTCTGTATTGTAATGGCAATAACCACGCAGTGTTTCTCATATGGAAGTAGTCATGGTACTAAAGTATCAAGCTGCTTTATGAGAATCTTCCATGCTTCATAGATCAAAACAATTTCCCCTTTACTGTGGATTCAGTGTTTCCCAGTGATGCTATAAAGCTGTGTTCCCCTTCTTAAGCAGTCTGATTTGCAATTCAGAACAGTAAAGCCAGATCCTAACAGCCTTTCACTGAAAACCTGATGTCGTGATTCATTACTCCAGTGATTGTGTCAGACAGCATGTGCTACTTTCTAATTGGCTAATGTTAGTTAAGGTAACAAGTATTTGATGGGAGTAAACTTTAACCCCTCGATTGCCATTGATGGGAACATTTGTTTTGCCTTGCATCACCAGCAAGTTCACTTGTCAGGTAATATAAAATTGTTAAGGCCACATTTGAAGTAGCGGATGTCATTTTTGACATCTTACTTTCAATAGCTTGTTGATGACATTGGACGGTTTCAGAAAAGAGTGACAAAGGGTGATTTCAGAACTTAAGTTATGGAGAGAACTTAAAGAATTGAATACCTTTTCTTTGTGGAAAGGATGAATGAGAGCAGATATAATCCAAGTCTTTGTAGTACTGAAAGTCATGCATAATGCATCATATAACTTAGACTGTAAGGGCAGAATGAAAAGACATGTGTGCAAAACCAACAAGCTTCAAGTTAAACCAAAGATCGGAAGGTTTTTTTCTTCAAGTAATTGAGAAGTGTAAGGTAATGCACTTTCATTAAAAGCGGTTAATCCAATGTTGATCAACTCTTTTAAAAAAGAGCTGGACTAATAGCTGTTCAAAAATGAGATTAAAGTTTATAGGATAATTATAGACAGTCAATCAATCATTCTGTAGAATACTTTGGTTGAAGATTAGATATTGCAATGTTAGATTTTGTAATATTAATTTTGCTTTGGGGGTGAAAGAGAAATTTTACAGGCCCTTATCTTCATGGAGGTTTTAGCTGCAAGTTTTTCACCTCCTCTGGTAGTTTAAATGAGTGGGGCACAATCCATAAAAGAGCAAGTTCACCTGGTCAACTGGAAGGAATGGGCTCAATGAGCCCAATCTCTTTTCTTGTGCTATGCTTCCTTTATATTCTTATAATGATACACAATTTCAGTTTACAACTTACACAGTTGTTGAATTTTCAGAATGATTCGAAAGAGAAAAATGGGATAATCTTACTGTATGTTAAGAATCCTTTGGTAAGGATAGCAAGTTGGTGGCCATCTCAAAGGGTAGGAAGAGGCAGGGAGTGTAGGAATCTTCTGGGTGTGTGGCACTCTCAAAATTCAGCACTGAATACCAGTGAGGGTGACGACACCTCGAAGGAGTGCAGTCCTGAGCATAGCACCATAGGGCAAAGGACGGCACAGAGAGGCACCGTGAAGTGTAGAAATGCAGTAGTCATAGGGGATTCGATGGGGAGACAGACAGGCGTTGCTGTGACCACCGACCTGAGACCCGCATGGTGTGTTGCCTCCCTGATGCCAGAGTAAAGGACATCACGGAAAGGGTGCAGAACATTCTGTGGGGGGGAAGAGGAATAGCCAGAAGTCATGGTCCATGTGCGTACCAACAACATAGGAAAGAAAAGGGATGAAGTCCTGTGGTCAGATTTCAGGAGCTAGGGAGGAAGTTAAAAAGCAGGTCCTCAAAGGTAGTAATCTCTGGATTACTCCCAGTGTCACGCACTAGTGAATACAGAAATGGGAAGATAAGGCAGGTTAATGCGTAGCAAAAAGATTAGTGAAGACAAATGTAGGTCCCTTGCAGTCAGAAATGGGGGAAATTATAATGGGGAACAATGAAATGGCAGAACAATTAAACATATACTTTGCTTCTGTCTTCACAAAGGAGGACACAAATAACCTGCCAGAAATGTTAGGGAACTAAGGGTCCAGTGAGAGGGAGGAACTGAAGGAAACCAGTATTAGTAAAAAAAAAGTGCTAGAGAAATTAATGGGGCTAAAGGCTGACAAATCTCCAGGGCCTGAAAATCTACATCCCAGAGTACTAAAGGAGGTGGCCCTGGAAATAATGGATGCATTGGTGATCATCTTCCAAAATTCTATAGACTCTGGAACAGTTCCTACAGATTGGAGGGTTGTAAATGTAACCCCACTATTTAAAAAAGGAGGGAGAGAAATAACAGGGAATTACAGACCAGTTAGCCTAACATCAGTAGTGGGGAAAATGCTAGAGTCTATTATAAAAGATGTGATAACAGAACACTTGGAGGGCATTAATGGGATTGGACAAAGTCAGCATGGGTTTATGAAAGGGAAATCATGCTTAACAAATCTACTGGAGTTTTTTGAGGATGTAACTAGTAGAATAGATAGGGGAGAACCAGTGGATGTGGTGTATTTGGATTTTCAGAAGGCTTTTGATGAGGTCCCACACAAGAGGTTAGTGTGCAAAATTAAAGCACATGGGATTGAGGGGAATATACTGGCATGGATTGAGAATTGGTTGACAGACAGGAAACTGAGAATAGCAATAAACGGGTCTTTTTCCAGGTGGCAGGCAGTGATTAGTGGGGTACCGCAGGGATCAGTGCTTGGGCCCCAGCTATTCACAATATATATCAATGATTTGGATGAGGGAACTAAATGTAACATTTCCAAGTTTGCAATTGTCACAAAGCTGGGTGGAATGTGAGCTGTGAGGAGGATGCAAAGTGGCTCCAATGTGATTTCGACAAGTTGGGTGAGTGGGCAAGAACATGGCAGATGCAGTATAACGTGGATAAATGTGAGGTTATCCACTTTGGTTGTAAAAACAGAAAGGCAGATTATTATCTGAATGGTGATAGATTGGGAAAAGGGGAGGTGGAACGAGACCTGGGTGTCCTTGTACACCAGTCGTTGAAAGCGATCATTCAGGTGCAGCAAGCAGTTAGGAAGGCGAGTGGTATGTTGGCCTTCATTGCAAGAGGATTTGAGTACAGGAGCAGGGATGTCTTACTGCAATTATTTGGGGCCTTGGTGAGAGCACATCTGGAGTATTGTGTGCAGTTTTGGTCTCCTTATCTGAGGAAGGATGTCCTTGCCATGGAGGGAGTGCAACGAAGGTTTACCAGACTGATTCCTGGGATGGCGGGACTGACGTATGAGGAGAGATTGGGCCGACTAGGCCTATATTCACTAGAGTTTAGAAGAATGAGAGGTGATCTCATCGAAACATATAAAATTCTAACAGGACTAGACAGACGAGATGTTCCTGATGGCTGGGGAGTCCAGAACCAGGGGTCGCAGTCTCAGGATATGGGGTATGCCATTTAGAACCAAGATGAGGAGAAATTTCTTCACGCAGAGGATGGTGAACCTTTGGAATTCTCTACCACAGAAGGCAGTGGAGGCCAAGTCATTAGATGTATTCAAGAAGGAGATAGATATATTTCTTAATGCTAAAGGGATCAAGGGATATGGAGAAAAAGCAGGAACAAGGTACTGAGTTAGATAATCAGCCATGATCATTTTGAATGGCAGAGCAGGCCCAAAGGGCCGAATGGCCGACTATTGCTCCTATTTTCTATGTTTCTATGTAAAAGACACAGTGCAAGAGGGAGAACTTCAGATTCTTGGGGCACTGGGACCAGTTCTGGGGCGGAGGGATCTGTTCAAGACGGACGGGTTGCACCTCAACAGAGCTGGGACCAATGTTCTCGTGGGGAGGTTCACTAGTGCTGTGGGGGAGGATTTAAACCTATTTGGCAGGGGGATGTTTACCAGGATGTAACATTAGAAAGGAGAAACAAGGTGCACAAAAGATTGGGAGAGACAGATAGCACTAGAGTAAGAAAATAATGGAGTATTTTTTTTATTCGTTCATGGGATGTGGGTGTCGCTGGCAAGGCCGGCATTTATTGCCCATCCCTAATTGCCCTTGAGAAGGTGGTGGTGAGCCGCCTTCTTGAACCGCTGCAGTCCGTGTGGTGACGGTTCTCCCACGGTGCTGTTAGGTAGGGAGTTCCAAGATTTTGACCCAGCGACGATGAAGGAATGGCGATATATTTCCAAGTGGGGTCAGGCTAAGAGAGAACATGAGAAGGTCTAAGATAGGTTTAGAGTGCATGTGTGTAAACGCACAAAGCATGGTAAATAAGGTGGTGAGCTGCAGGCCCGAATAGCCGCATGCGAATATGATGTTGTGGCGATAACGGAGACCTGGTTCAAAAAGGGGCAGGATTGGTACTAAATATTCCTGGATACAAGGTGTTCAGGAAAGATAGGGAAGGAAAATAGGAGGTAAGGGTGGCAGTATTGATTAAGGAGAATATTGCAGTGCTGGAGAGAGAGAATGTCCTGGAGAGGTCAAAGACAGAATCTATTTGGTTAGAGTTAAGAAACAATATAGGTGCCATTACACTACTGGGTGTAGTCTATAGGCCACCAATTAGTGGGAAGAACATCGAGGAGCAAATTTGCAGGGAAATTACAGACAGGTGCAAGAACAATAGAGTAGTGATAATGGAGGACTTCAATTATCCTAGTATAGAGAGGGATAGTAATAGTGTAAATGGCAAAGATGGGGAGGAATTTCTGAAGTATGTTCAGGAGAACTTTCTTGATCAGTATGCTTCCGGCCAGCGAGGAAGGAGGAATTGCTGGAATGAGTTCTGGGGAATGAGGTGGGTCAAGTGGAGCAAATGTCAGTGGGGGAACATAAGAACATAAGAGTATAAGAAATAGGAGCGGGAGCCGACCATACAACTCCTTGAGCCTGCTCGCCATTCAATAAGATCATTGCTGATCTTGTACCTCAACTCCACTTTATCGCCCTATTTCCATATCCCTTGATTCCCTTGGAACATTTAGGGAACAATGATCATAGTATCATAAGGTTTAGATTAGCAGTGGAAAAGGACAAGGAGCAATCTGGAGTAAAAACACTTAATTGCAGGAGAGCCAATTTCAGTGGGATGAGAACAGATCTGGCCTGGGTAAATTGGAATCAAAGATTGGCAGGCAAAACTATAATTGAACAAACAATAGGCGGCCTTTAAAGAGGGGATGGTTTGGGTACAGTCTACGCACATTCCCCATGAGGGGGAAAGGTAGGGCAACCAAAGCCAGAGCCCCCTGGATGACGAAAGAGATAGAGAGTAAGTTGAAATAGAAAAAGGGGGCGTATGACAGATGTCAGGTTGATAATACAAGTGAGAACCAGGCTGAATATAGAAAGTACAGAGGGGAAGTGAAAAAGGAAATAAGAGGGGCAAAGAGAGAGTATAAGAATAGACTGGCTACCGACATAAAAGAGAATCCAAAAGACTTCTATAGGCATATAAATAGTAAACAGGTAATAAGAAGAGCGATGGGGCCGATTAAGGACCAAAAAGGAAATCTACACATGGAGGCAGAGGGCATGGCTGAGGTATTAAATGAATACTTTGCATCTGTCTTTACCAAGGAAGAAGATGCTGCCAAAATCACAGCAAAAGAGGAGGTAGTTGAGATATTGGATGGGCTAAAAATTGATAAAGTAGAGTTCCTAGAAAGGCTGGCTCTATTAAAGTAGCTATGTCACCCGGTCTGGATGGGATGCTTCCTAGGTTGCTGAGGGAAGTAAGGGTGGAAATTGCAGAGGTATTGGCCATAATCTTCCAATCATCCTTAGATACGGGGGTGGTGCCGGAAGACTGGAGAATTGTAAATGTTACACCCTGGTTCAAAAAAGGGTGTAAGGATAAACCCAGCAACTACAGGCCAGTCAGTTTAACCTCGGTGGTAGCGAAGCATTTAGAAACGATAATCTGGGACAAAATTAATAGTCACTTGGACAAGTGTGGATTAATAAAAGAAAGCCAGCACGGATTTGTTAAAGGCAAATCATATTTAACTAATTTGATTGAGTTTTTGATGAGGTAACAGAGAGGGTTGATGAGGGCAATACGGTTGGTGTTGTGTTTATGGACTTTCAAATGGCGTTTGATAAAGTGCCGCATAATAGGCTTGTCATCAGGATTGAAGCTCATGGAATAAAAGGGGCAGTAGCAGCATGGATACAAAAGTGGCTAAGGGACAGGAAACAGAGAGTAGTGGTGAACGGTTGTTTTTCGGACTGGAGGGAGGTGTACAATGGTGTACAATGGTGTTCCCAGAGGTCGGTACCGGGACCACTGCTTTTTTTGATATATATTAATGACTTAAACTTGGGTGTACAGGGCACAATTTCAAAATTTGCACATAACTTGGAAGTGTAGTGAACAGGGAGGAGGATAGTGATAGACTTCAAGAGGACATGGACAGGCTGGTGGAATGGGTGGACACATGGCAGATGAAATCTAACGCAGAGAAGTATGAAGTGATACATTCTGGCAGGAAGAATGAGGAGAGGCAATATAAACTAAATGGTACAATTCTAAAGGGGGTGCAGGAATAGAGAGACCTGGGGGTATATGTGCACAAATCTTTGAAGGTGGTAGAACAGGTTGAGAAAGTGGTTAAAAAAGCATATGGGATCCTGGGCTTTATAAATAGAGGCATAGAGTACAAAAACAAGGAAGTTATGATGAACCTTTATAAAACATTGGCTCAGCCACAACAGGAGTATTGTGTCCAATTCTGGGCACTGCACTTTAGGAAGGATGTGAAGGCCTTAGAGAGGGTGCAGAAAAGATTTACTAGAATGGTTCCAGGGATGAGGGCCGTGGAGAGACTGGAGAAGCTGGGGTTGTTCTCCTTAGAGCAGAGAGTGGGTTAAGAGGAGATTTGATAGAGGTGTTCAAAATCATGACGGGTTTAGATAAAATAAATGAAGAGAAACCGTTCCCGTTGACGAAAGGATCGAGAACCAGAGGACACAGATTTAAGGTGATTGGCAAAAGAACCAAAGACAACACGAGGAAAAACTTTCTTTCGCAGCGAGTAGTTATAATCTGGAATGTGCTATCTGAAAGGGGGTGGAGGCAGATTCAATCATGGCTTTCAAAAAGGAATTGGATAAATACATGAATGGAAAAAAATTGCAGGGCCACGGGGAAAGAGCAGGGGAATGGGACAAACTGGATTGCTCTTACAAAGAGAGGGCACAGGCTTGATGGGCCAAATGGCCTCCTTCTTTGCTGTAACCATTCTTTGATTCTTCTATGGTACAATTAACCATAAATCATTATTATTAGCAGATCTTTCATGTTGTTGCTCATGATGAGTTGGAAAAATGTAATGGAAAAAAGCACGACAGGGAAAGTGTGACAGGACGTCCACGTTATGGGGGTAATTTTAACTTTTGACGATAGTGTAAGATGGGCGATATTGGATTGAGCACCCGTTATTCACTTTTCCAGTCTGGAAAATCGGGAGAGGTGTATAATGCACCGTCGATCCATTATTGCCTGTTTTACACTTATGCCAAAAGTTAAAATTACCCCCGTTATATATGTAAAATTTTTAATATATTACTAGCATGGCATTCATGGAGAGCTGGAGGACATGTTGTTTTATAACGATAGGTGAGTTATCAATAAATGTGATGGGGTTAAGTGTAATGGGGAAAGTGTTACAGGAAGTAAGTGCGACATTGACAGGAAGTTAATGCTATATGAAAAGCTTTTGGTATATTACCGATAGTCAGTAGAATTACTTGCCCTCTCTGAGTGAGTTCTATGTTAGTTCCACAGTTATATCCAATGCCACAACAGAGTTGGTGAGTCAGCCTTAAGTTGTCCCTTTAGAGATCCGTTTGAACTCTACACGCAGCCCTTGGTTATTTTAGTTTAAATCAATGTTGTTATTTAAAGGAGCTGTTTATTCAGAAATTTGTGAATGTGGATGACACTGTTCCATTATACTCCCATAAATCACTGAAAAAAAAATATTTTCAGTTTTGATACGAATGTATTCAAAGAGATTACATACAATCTGAGTAATGACAAACATACTTGTGCTTTATTCCCATTTAAATTCCTGCCCTCACGGCAGCTCTTGGCTTATTTGATATAATAGCTCTTCACTGTAGGTGGGCCATACTATCAAATGCCAAGGGATTCTCCAGGGGTCCCTGCTGACTTTCAACAATCATTTTAGAAGTCTTACCCAGAAGATTATAGGTTTGCACCGTTAACATATCAGACAGCAACTGAAAATGATACTGCAAATCGAAGCTTTAACTCCTTTGTGTCCAACTGTGCAGAAATTCATTGGTTAGTTTATCACAGAAACTGTCCAATTCTTTAAAACTGAGCCGTTGGGATAATATTTTAGAAAAGTCAGGGTCGTGGTTAAAAAATCATGTAATTTCCCTAGAATAAGTGGTTCTTGTGAATGGGAACTTTCCCAATTGGAAGTGGGCTATGGAGTCAGGTTGAGACCCTTGTATGCTTTTACCTCACTAAAAGCCTCACATGGTATGAAATTGTTTGGTTTGTACACCTGTCATCACCCTCAGGATAGTCTGCAGGCTGACAACTGGGTTTGACTACATCTCCACCAATTAGAGGGCCGTTCTCACTTTTTGCAAGTTTTTTTATAACACAACAGCAGAGAAAGATTGGCGACAGTCGTTTGGTCCCCAAACCTTCACCCTCTCATCCCCTATGAGGAGGGAGCATTGGAGTTCCTGTGAGGGGAAGCCATTGAGGGAGTCAAAGGCGGGAAAGTAAGAAGGCAAGTGCCCGCTGCAGGTTAATCTAGATTTTCTGCTTCTCCTCCTTCGCATCCTATTGTACCCTGATTACCTGATGGCAAACTAGATCATGAAACACTCAAGTCACTTCTGCTTAAAGTGACAGGTGAACTCTGCTCCTCAGCAAACAATTCTGTGAATGGATGGAAAACCGTGGACTGCTTCTTATATTCATGAATTCAAGGCAGACAAGGTTCCATGCTGGGAGTGTGCAATCAGAAAATGTACCTTTCATATTTCAAATAGTTAAGGATTATAGCATTTTTAATGTATTCTTGCTTTGTGAACATGTTACTACCTGCCACATTGCTTAATTTCCTTTGTAATTACAAAAAGATTACTCTCTCATAGAAAGGGATAACCATCAATCAACAAGGACTATTCCAACCATTCTTACAACAACAAAAGAAAAAAATAAATACAATTTTTAAAAAATTGTCCTTTGAGCCACCCAAACTTGATACATTTCCTCTGGACATTGATCCCATTGCTCTAATTTCACACTGCTTAATTGAGCCATCCAGTTGAGATGACTCTTCCTTTTATACTTCAGTACTCCAGTGCAATACTGAGGGAGTGCTGCACTATCGGAGATGCCGTCTTTCGGATGAGAAGTTAAACTGAGGCCCCCGTCTGCCCTCTCAGGTGGACGTAAAAGATCCCATGGCACTATTTCGAAGAATAGCAGTGGAGTTCTCTCCAGAGTCCTGGCCAATATTTATCCCTCAACCAACATCACTAAAACAGATTATCTGGTCATTATCTCACTGCTGTTTGTGGGACCTTACTGTGCGCAAATTGTCTGCTGCGTTTCCTACAGTACAATAGCGACTACACTACAAAAGTACAAATTGGCTATAAAGCGCTTTGAGACATCCTGAGGTCATGAAAGGCGCTATATAAAGTCTTTCTTTCTTTCTATTGTTGGTCATAAAAAAAACTGTAATAGAACTACATTGTACTGAAGGTTTGTCTGCAATGCTGGAAGTTGGGAACTGACAATCCAGCAAAAAAAACTTCCTGGAAGGAACAGAATAATTGTAGGATAAATTTAATAATTCAAAAAATTATATATTTTTTTGAGGTCCTGAGTTTGTGAAAGGCGCTTTATAAATGTAAGTTCTTTCTTTCATATAAGTTTCAAGAGGTTCCATTAAGAGAAAACTCAGAAAATCGAGAGCTGTGTCTATTTTGCAGACACAGTTCAATCTCAGATCTGTATAGGATTCGGCAAAAACAATTAAATTGTTCATTGATTTCTTCGGAGGTGAACTCATATTCTGTCCGCTCGTCTGATTGAATTGACGGGATATGGTTTTAGACTTTCCGGATCGTATCCTGTGAGCTGGTAATATGTCTGCTCTAAAATAAAAATAGATTTAATATTACAGAAAGCAGATAGTGATCTTGAGAATTGAGGGGAGGAATCCCCATCTTATTATAGCCTTGGCCCATACAATCATGTTCATTGTTTCACCCAAAATTGATTACATTCTGGGAATGATTTTCCTTCTGATGTTGCCGACAATGTTTTAAAGTTTAAATGAGAGATTTAAGTAGGTTTCTTTAGATTATAAACCATTGGGATTAGTTGTTAAAAAGCCATAGTTAATATAAAAAAGAAAGGTGACCATGGGATTCTGAATTTTAAATGATACAACTTGAGTTTTTTTCAGGCCCAGAAACAATATAAAACAGGATGAGGATCTCCCGGAGGAAGAGTTTATTCAGTCAGTAGCTGAGCCAAACAGACCAAGGAGGTCTCAGGTTCGTTCATTCATATGGCCTGTGCTGAGTTTCCAGGAGAGGCGCCCATTGCCCCTGGGTTAGGGAAGGGAAAAGCAACCATGGTTCCCATTCCTGATCACCATTCAACCACCCTTGCTTCAAGAGCATGTGTATAGAGGTTGAGTGAGCACAGGATCAGGCTGTGTTGCCCCAGTGGTCAAGTAGCCTGCACATACTCACCATTAAGACTCACACATGAAGAATGGCCACATTGGAGATGGTATTGAGCACTGCATCCCAACAATGAACCAGTCCCTTCAGGGGAAGAAGGGAGGGCAAAAAAAGAAATAGTAATCAGAAAGACAAGGTAAAATACCCTTCAGTTTATTGAGTGAGAAAATTTAGCCAATCATGATATTAGAATAGCCAAGATTTCTGATTTATAATTGAACCATTTATTGGTTTAATTTTAGGTAACTACTGCATTTTAAAATGTGGGAAATGGTAGCCATGAGACATAGAGAACTTATTATTGATTTAAAATAACCATTTCAAGACCCGTAAATTCAATTTCACTTACCGTATAATTGTTATTTTAGATATATATAAGACTGCAGCGGTTAAATAGATGATATTTCACTTGGCATTGAATGAAATTGGTAATCTTCAATAATCAAGAAACTGGGAGTTTTATTAAGTTTATAGTATAAATTGTCTTGATAAAAAGTACTTTAAGGGTGATTATGGTTAATAGCTTTCAGTACTGCAACTGAATAAAAAGGTTGGTTGGAAGTATGTAGAATGTTTTAACAGTATGTTAAGATTTAAATTATATCCCCTGAAAGCTATTAACTATTCTGGATGCTACAAACAGGGGAATAGAGTACGAGAGTACAGGGGTAATAAATTTGTACGAGGGAATGGCTAGGTCACAGTTAGAGTATTCTGTGCAGTTTTGGAAACCCCATTGTAATGGGGGCATTCAAGCCATAGAGAATATCGAGTGTAGGTTCACCAGGATTATGCCGCGGGTGGGAAACTATAGTTATGAGGAGAGATTTGAGATACCGAGAGAAAATCCTAGAAACACATCAGGTCGATGACCTTTCTTCAGAACTCTGTTTCTCTCTCTCTCCACCTGCTGAGTGTTTCCGGCATTTTCTGTTTTTATTTCAGATTTCCAGCATCCGCAGTATTTTGCTTTTGCTGAGACTATTTCAATTGGTGTGGAGATGCCGGTGATGGACTGGGGTGGACAAATGTAAGGAATCTTACAACACCAGGTTATAGTGGAGCAGAGAAGGATAAGAAGAGATCTAACAGAAGTTTTATTTAAAAAAAATTCGGATGGGATTTGATAGGGTGAAAAAGAAAAGATTCTTTCCTTTGGATGGCGAGTCAATGATGGAAGCTCATCAATTTAATCTTATCACTGAAAGAGTGAGGAGAGAGATTAAGGGGAAATTTTGTTACACAGAATTGTTAGAGCATGGAGTGCTTTGCCTCAGGGATTAATCGAGGGAATGGCCTACAACTTTTAAGGGAAAATCTGATCAACATTTGAAGGAGAGGGAGATACAGGTCTATGGGTGGACGTAGGGCAAACACAACAGGCCAACTTGCTTCCTTCTGCACTGAAAACTTCTATAGTATGAGAGACTGCATTAATGAAGAACCTGATTTCATCTTTCTGAGTCCCAGAGTACTTCATGTTTGTTATTATTCGTTCATGGGATGTGGGTGTCGCTGGCGAGGACGGCATTTATTGCCCATCCCTAATTGCCCGTGAGAAGGTGGTGGTGAGCCGCCTTCTTGAACCGCTGCAGTCCGTATGATGAAGGTTCTCCCACAGTGCTGTTAGGAAGGGAGTTCCTGGATTTTGACCCAGTGTCGATGAAGGAACGGCGATATATTTCCAAGTCGGGATGGTGTGTGACTTGGAGGGGAACGTGCAGGTGGTGTTGTTCCCATGTGCCTGCTGCCTTGTCCTTCTAGGTGGAATGAATTACTTAGAAATGCAGTGACTGTTGTTATGTTGTTAAATATGGCAGTCATTTTGCATACAAACACACACCGATTCTACTAACAGGAATTAAACAAATAGCCAGTCATTCTTTCTTGGTGGTGTTTGTTGAGGGATGACTGCTGGCCAAGACATTTAAGAGAACTCATTGTTCTTCTTCAAAAAGTACCACGGGATCTTTAACATCCATCTGGATCATAGTAACAGGCATACAGGGACTCAGGCCTCAGTTTAACATCACATCCAAAGATCAGTACCTCCATCAATGAAACACTCCCTCAGTACTGTACTACAGTGTCAAACTAGTTTCATGTAATCAAGTTCTGGAAAGGAATTTGAACCCATAACCTTCTGACTCAGAAGCAAGAATATTACCAACTGTTCCAAAATGACACGACTGATTTTTGAACCAGATTTCCCATCTGAAACTGATAAAAGATTAAAAATACAACATCTGAGTATATATAAGAACTTAGTGCTGGACAAAAATCTATTTCATAAATCTTTACATAATTCATTGTCCCTCTGGCAAGATATATGGAGCTGGTTTGTCCAGTGATAAATTATGCAGGTGGTGTTGGGGATTGATTGTCGGAATGTCTATGTAATGGATTTTGTCTGGAAATGCCCTTTAGTGATACAATGCAGAAAACCCAGCAGAATCATTTTGAGGGACCACCTGCTCAGCGTCAGACGTGGATCTGGAAGCCTACAATTGTAGTGGATGCAACTGGCCTGTATGACATCTGTATCATCATCCCTCGGTAAGGCCCTGTGACATAGACATTGAGGGCAATCAAACTGATCGTGTGTCAGTATGCAATAAGTGGCATAAGTCAGTCGGCAAAACTAGGAAACTAGCAGATCTAGGAAATTTCAGGCACCCTGGATAGGCCATTTTGCTTATGTTTTCAGTTCATGCACTGGGCTACTATACCCACAATTTTATATCATTTTACAATTTTTGAATGTCAACAAACACTTTACGTCACTCGTCCATTTTGGAGGTGGAGCTTACACTGGAAATTCTGGTTCCTGATTGGCTTGATTTCTCAGCAATCAAAGAACTCTTAAAGATTGACATTGTATTATTGATGAGATCAGATCAAACAAAAAAAGGCAGCTCTGGGATAATTTCAATGTTTTTGGAGATTTCTAAGGGTTAAAACAAAATTTCTTGTAGGCTAACAGCCATGTCAATGTTATTAAAAGCCATCCTAAGACCCATTCACCCATCACCCTTGTGCTTGCTGACCTCCATTGGCTCCCGGTCTGACAATTCCTTGATTTTAAAATTCTCATCCTTGTGTTCAAATCCCTCCATGGCCTCACCCCTCCCTATCTCTGTAACCTCCTCCAGCACTACAACCCTCCGAGATCTCTGCGCTCCTCCAATTCTGGCCTCTTGCGCATCTCTGATTTTCATCGCTCCACCATTGGCGGCCTTGCCTGTAACTGCCTCGGTCCTAAACTCTGGAATTCCCTCACTAAGCCTCTTCGCCTCTCCACCTCTCTCTTATCATTTAGGTTGCTCCTTAAAACCTACCTCTTTGACCAAGGCTTTGGTCACCTGTCCTAATATCTCCTTATGTGGTTCGGTGTCAAATTGCGTCTGATAACGCTCCTGTGCAGCACCTTGGGACATTTTTACTATGTTAAAGGGGCGATATAAATGCGAGTTGTTGTTGTTGAGAGAACAACAGGCCTCCTGTGATCTTTTAGAAACCAAAATAATTCAGTTGTATTTATACAGCAAAAGTTCAGAAACATGTTATTTCACATTTGAATCATAACTTCAACTGACATTCAGGTTTGGCTGCCCTTTACTGGATGAGTTAAACCAGCTACTACGAGCAGCAATGCAATAATATGGCATTCCATCTTGCTGGAGGGGCATACAGTGAAACATTCTGATTGGAACACAGTAACTAATAAGATTTTCTTTTAATCTTTTGTATTTCCTCATTGCAGACTTCCGGGTAAAATTGCTGTAATCACCGATTTCAACAACGGACATCATTCCTGTTGTCCAGCTACTTATCATGAGGTCAACCTTTGAGTAATTGGACTAAGCTCAGCAATTTTTTTTTTCTTCTGTACAGATGGAGTGCTAAGAACAAATAAAACTCATTCAATGAGGGCAGGCAAGCTTGAACATCAGCTGAGGGCTGTATTAAAGTTCCCAACCATGTGCCTGTCTCTAATTTGTCTCTATAACATGTGGGCGTTTCCATTTCCAAAACTAGCCCAGGCTTCCAAGGGTGTAGGTGAACTTAGAGTGCTTGAGAGAGCAAGCGAAATGTTCCGTTAACAACTCTATAGTATCTTTCATTACCACAGGTTTTCAAAACAAACCTGAAGGAAACGTTAATCCCCTTGTTAATCTCCAGGCCTATCTCCAATTTTTATTCCCTTTCCAGGTCTCTGTCTGTGATGAATACCACATATCTTCCCAGTGAGGAAGTAGGTTAATGTTATAGGGCTGGAATATCCTTCCCTCTGTACCATGACTGAAGCCACCCTGTTATACAACAGTTTGTTTTCTCCTGAGAAGGAAGAAAAATCTCTGCCTTTAATTGCATTAATTCAACTATCACATCCTGGAAGGCACTGATTGAAGTCAGAGGCATAGAGAGAGAAAGGATATCGGAGACAGGCAGGAGAAGGAAATGCAGGCTTATTGATAATTGGAAACAGACCTAGAGAGGGAGTAAGGATCAGAAGCAAGCCTGGAGATGAAACCAACACCAGACTTAGACTTGCAGTCAAGGCAGGAATCAAAGAGAGGCCTAACGTGGAAGAGGATATTGGTGAGACACCTAAAGGGAGGGAGATTGTAAAGGAGCAGATATTTAAAGATAGGCTTGAGAAGAAAGGAGGGGTCAAAGACAGCTGTGGAGAGGATAGGATGGAATCATAGATGAGCATGGAGAGGCACCTGGTTGTAAACCTTAATCTGGGTCTCAACTGATATCCCATCTTGCCTGCCCTTGTTGAATGAACTTTACTCGTTCTTAGCAATCCTACTGCAATGTTAGAGTCAGTGTAGTATCAAATTTTTCAACCCATCCTTGACCTCATTTTTCAAATGGCTACTGTATTTGACTGATAACTATTTAATGTATCTGAGGAAGGCTTAGTCATTCCATTATGAAGCTTTATCAAGTGCTACTATTGATTTTTTGTTTTCTACTAAGAATTAAAAACCGGTCAGTTGATACCGCTGTTCATAGTGATAACAAGTCTTTCTTACTTTCATTTCATCACTGACTAATAGGCCAATTAATTTAAAGCATTGTCTTATGGCTAAGCTATAAGGTGTCAGCTGTGGCTCAATTGGGATCACTCTCGCCCCTAACTCAGAAGGTTGTGGGTTCACGTCCCACTCCAGAGACTTGAGTGCATAATCCAGGCTGACATGCCCAATGAATAGGAGCACTTCACTATTGGAGATGCCATCTTTCGGATGAGACTTTAAACCAAGGCCCTATCTGCCCTTTCAGGTGGATATAAAAGATTTCATGACACTATTTGAAGAAGAGCAGGGGAGTTCTCCCTGGTATCCTGGCCAATATTTATCGCTCAACCAACATCACTGAAACAGTTTGTCTGGTCATTTATTTCATTGCTCTTTGTGGGATCTTGCTGTGCACAAATTGGCTGCTGCATTTCCTACATTACAACAGTGATTACATTTCAAAAATACTTCATTGGCTGTAAAGTGATTTGGGACATCCTGAGGTTGTGTCAAGTAATTTTTCATGGCTGAGTCATGAAAAGGGGATGGCCACCTCAGATACACATGCCCCGATATTAATGGGGAAGCTGGAAGGATGTGAGGGAGCTCAGCAGCGGCCGCAGAACTGGAGAAGGCCGAGGACATGGAGGCCCTGCCGATCTTAATGGCAGGTCCTCATTTAAATAAATCAATGTAGACTCCCACCCGACACCCAGCCAGAATGACTGCCTGGCCGGCCAGAGGAGGCTGCAGTCAACGGCAGGAGTCTGCAGCCGGGACCTGTGGGGAAGGTCCCCGGCAGTCAGTAGGGGGGGAAGGCTTGGTGTCGGTGTCAGGATCGGGAGGGGAATGGGAGGCATGAGAGGTCGGGTCTGCGATCGGGAGTGGGGTGGGAGGCATGAGAGGTCAGGACTGCGACCGGGAGGGGAGTGGGAGGCATGAGAGGTTGGGACCGCGATCGGGAGGGGAGTGGGAGGCATGAGAGGTCGGGACTGCGATCGGGAGGGGAGTAGGAGGCATGAGAGGTCGGGACTGCGACCGGGAGGGGGTGAAGGCCAAAGGTTTCCTTGTGAGGCCTGTGGGGAGCATTTCTGCCCCCACAAGGAGCTTAAAAACAGGCAAAGTTGTAAATCTTACCTGGGCCTCTTCTGCCCAGTGGGCTCCTCCCACCGTGTTGCTGCTGCCGGGCAGCAGACAGCGCGGGACTCCCCTTGTGGTGAGGGTAAAAGTAAGTCGCGCCGCCGATGACATCAATGGGCCGTGACTTTTGCAGGTTAAGTAGGCCCCCACCTGCTTTTCGCGGGAGCCTCGTTCAGGGCCTGAATTACCACTGTAAGTATTAAGGTGGCCAGGAAAGGGGTCGGGCTGCTCGATCCCGATATTTTAACACCCCTCCCCCCCCACCCTCTCCTGTCATGGGGGTGCGGGGTTAAAATCGAAGCTACAATTTCAGATACTGAACAGATTTCATTGTTATATATAAAATGTATATTACATGTACATATAGCATTTAATATAACATTTACTCCTTTGGTGCCAATTTGTAATTAACAGGTTAAAAGCAAACACTAGTGGAGGCCAATCAAAATCTAATAATTAAACAGGTTGCTGGCAGGTTATAAACCTGTTTTTAAATTAACAGAAATGCCGATAAGAAATTAGAATGAACACAGGCTGAATTACTCATGGATTGCAGGTCTGTAAATGAGTTTCACTACATGTTCTGGTGTGAGGAGAATGGTAACTATTGGGCAGTAGAGGCAGGGGATGGAGAGCAGTTATGGCTACATATGTTTTTTAAAAATTTATTCTCGGGATGTGAGCGATGCTGTCAAGGCTGAATTTTATTGGCCACCCCTCGTTGCCCTGAGAAAGTGGCGGTGAGTCTTCTTCTTGAACCATTGCAGTCCGTGTGGTGAAGGTTCTCCCACAATGGTGTTCGGTAGGGAATTCCAGGATTGTGATCCAGTGACGATGAGGGAACAGCAATATATGTCCAGGTTAGGATGGTGTGTGATTTTGGAGGGAACCTTGGAGGTGATGGTGTTCCCATAATATTGCTGCTCTTGTCCGTCTTGGTGGCGGGAGGTGCTGTCAAAGTAACCCTAGTGAGTTGCTGCAGTACATTCTGTAAATCATACACACTGCTGGCAAAGTGGAAAACTGGAGAGTTGAGACAATTTGGAGTCTTTTGAAAAGCTAAGCAAAGGCCCCTATTTACTGATATGGTAGTTGTGGTATCAGAAGATTGCACAAATGTAGCATTACTGAATCTTTGTTATAATTTGGACTCAGATGAGGTGGTTGCTAGTGCTAGACCAATAGACCCCCATCAAGTGAAGCTAAGACTGTTCATGAGATTCCCACTTGAAGACTGTTTATCCAAAATGTGTTCACTCTATTTGCCTGGTCTTCTAACCTTTCAGCGAGCTCTTTATTTTGCTTGTTCGTATTTCCTGTTGATCCCAGGTATCTGTATGATTTAGATGAGTTGTATAGTATGCTACAGTAAATTATGATCGCTCTTATTTCTATATAAAATCAATGCATTTATATTTGCATCACAGTATGTGACTTGTGAGTTTCATTCTCCTCTAACTATCTAAACAGCTCATTGTAATTGCCGTTATTTTCAATTGAGAAAACATTGATGTAACCAGTGAGTGCTGAATTGGACAGTTTTGTACTGTGGATTCAAACAGTCTAGGAACTAGACCGAGGCTGCCTAAACCCATTTGATTTAGGATTTTGACAGCCATGGTAGGGAGGATAATTGTTGGATTGGAACGCGGGTTCAGAAGGAATAGGTTAATGTTTTCGAACACTCTGCGCCACTTTGTTCTTCAATTTGTGGATTATTCTAAGAAGCAGAAACCATTGGTTATAGTTCTGCTGGTCACTAATAGTGTGACAGGAAACAAACTGCAACAGTACTTAGTAGTAACCCCGAACAGTTGCTGACGAAGCATACCTCAAGGCAATGCAGCTTCTGTAATTGAAAGGGGGCGGAGACCTCATCTGCTCCTGACATATAGCATATGGGCTGACAATGTAGCAGGCTAAAATTCAATAAATTCAGGCTAGAAATAGCTTCAGAGCGTGCTGCTGTTAGAGAATTGTTTCACAGCCTGTTTGAGCAGTGGAATAAGATACAATGGATGCTGCAGACTTCGACCTGACAGAAGGATGACTGAGATACTCTGGGCTATGCCTCCAGCTTCCTAGGCGATAATTACCCTTCAGCACACTGACCTGTTAAGAGTGAATGTGTTTATTATCTTTGCCTCCAGCTTAGCACAACACTCTGTCAACGTCAGCCCCTTATACTCCATTCCAAACCACAGCATCAACTTCACCTTTGCCCTGCATCAGCAATTTTGTACCCTTCATGCGCGATCACAATATCAAGCCCTATGCTGTCCCATGCATACAAGTGGAGTTAATTTTCTTTGCTCTGTGTCTCCTGCTCGTTGTTCAATCATGATCGTTCACCTTGATGTGTCTTCTTTCTGCTGGAGAGGCAAGTGAGTTGGCCGCAGAGTATATTGCGAGTGTAATGTCAGTGCACCAAAGGCACTGAAGCCATGGAGGGTGATCTTCTCTCCAGCTGTAATTTGTCTAAGCAGTAAGTTGAGTTTGGATGGTAATTATGCCAGTTTCCAAATTCCTGATGCAGGCTTAACACAGGTGTAAATCTTTTACACCATTGGACAAAAACATTAATTTAGTTTTTTTTTTGGAGGGGGAGAGGGTGATGGATCCAATTAATCTTAATCATGCTGCAAATTCTGATCAACTACAGGTCCAACATTCCTGACTGGACTCATTTTTGCACCAAAGCTGACATGATTAAAACATGGTGTCTCGACTATGAGGAAAGAACTAGCATTTATACAGTGCCTTTAATGTCCTCAGGACCTGCAAATTGTATGGTCTGTATTGTGTACGTTTGAAATATGATATGACACTATATTGTATGTATTGATGCAAATTTTATGAATAAAGTATATTCATTGAAAAAAAATTACTTTTGAAGTAGTCACTGTTGCTATTTAGGCAAACACAGCAGCAAATTTGCACAGAGCAAGTCCCCACAAACAGCGATGAAATAAATGAACCGTTAATCTGTCTTTGTTGGTGTTAGTTGAGGGATGAATATTGGCCGGAACACCGGAAGAACTCCCTGCTCTTCTTTGGATAGTGTCTTGGGGCTTTTACAGCCACCTGGACAGGCCAACAGGCCTCAGTTTATCATCTCATCTGAAAGACAGCACCTCTGATTGTGCAACATTCAGTATTGCTCAGGTGGACATAAAAGGAGTTCTCCCTGGTGTCCTGACCAATATTTATCCCTCAACCAACATCACTAAAACAGATTATCTGGTCATTATCTAATTGTTGTTTGTGGGACCTTGCCTGTGCACAAATTGTCTGCTGCATTTCCTACTTTGCATTTCAAAAACACTTCATTGGTTGTAAAGTGCTTTGGGACATCCTGAGGTCATGAAAGGCGTTATAGAAATGCAAGTCCATCTTCCTTCCATTGAAGTGTCAGCCTAGATTGTGTGCAAAGTCCCAGAGAGAGGTTTAAGCTCAGACAAGAGTGCGCCCACTGAGCCAAATTTAACAGATTATCATCGTTGTTGAACACTTCTCCGAGGATTCCAACTGCTCCAGTAATTGAATTGAAAAACATTAGTGAAAAGTGAGAGAAAAGGCTGATTTTTATTTACGGGCTTGGCAAGGTCATTGAGAAGGAACTCATGCAGCATTGCATGATTCAAAGGCAAGGGTCCTTTTGATAATGGATAATGCTCTCAAGAGATCCTCAGTGAATTCAACTGCTCTTATGTGGCTTAAAAGTGACAGCAGCAACAACTTACATTTATATAGCGCTATTAATGTAGAAAACTATCTAAGGCATTCCACAACAGAAATAGATTGGAGAATGGCCCGAGCCATAAATGGAGAGATTGGGAGGGGTGACCGAAGGCTTGGTCACAAAGGTGAGTTTTGAACAGATTTTTAAAGATGAAGAGAGAAATGGAGAGGCTGAGGAGTTTAGGGAGAGAGTTCCAGACAGTAGGGCCGAGGCAGCTGAAGGCTCTTATCACCCAAGGGAGGCTGGATGCACAAAAGTCCAGGGACAGAGAGCAGGGTGCAGGGCGGGATTATAAGACTGGAGGACATTGCAGATAGAGTGGGGTGAGACCAGGCAGAGGTTTAAACTCGAGGGCGAGGATTTTAGATATCATGCATTGGGGAAGAGGGAGCCAACGCAGGTCAATAAGAATGGGGTTAATGGGAGAGCAGGACAGCATATAATAGGTTGGGCTTTGGACAAGTTGCAGTTTATGGAAAGGGGTTCTGGATGGCCAGCAAGGAGGGGAACAGAATAACTGAATTAGCAAGTGACAAAAAACATGGATAAGATATATCAGAAGTGTGGATTGGTATAGCAAAATATATCAAACAGGCCACCTCTGACCCTAGCTCTGAAAAAGATAATGGAGAATCTGCTGATTACACCAACAAGGCTGATATTATGCCCTAAATTAACAAAGATTTTGTTAGGTGGATGCCTAACTCTTCAGCAAAGGTTGACTGACAAGGGAGAGGGACAGATGTTCTTTTGCCACTCATTTTCTGGCAACCTCATCATTGCCAACACTAGGAGGTTTCTTCTATATCTTTCTGAACCATCCCCATCCCCTGTTTTTAAGTTCGAATAAACTGCCCAATCTAAAAGTGAAATTCTGAAATGGGAAATAGGCACATTTTGTGCTCTAAGATAATTTATGTTTACAATGATTGTAAATGTATGTGTGTACTTTGTGGTTTTACTCCATGAGATTCATGAACTTTATCTCACTATTTACCTATGTATATCTGGCTATGCCCATCTGTGTTTCTCTTGAAGCAGCACCACAGATGAAAGTTGTAACAACTAACTTGGGACATAGTGGTTAGAATGTGGAACTCGCTACCACATGGAGGTGGTTGAGGCGACTAGCATAGATGCATTTAAGGGGAAGCTAGATAAACACATGAGGGAGAAAGGAATAGAAGGATACGCTGATAGGGTTAGATGAAGCAAGGTGGGAGGAGGCTCGTGTGGAACATAAACACCGGCATAGACCTGTTGGGCTGAATGGCCTGTTTCTGTGCTGTATTTTCTATGTAATTCTACTTGCAATGTGGAGATGGTGGACCAAGCAGCAGCTCTCCTTGATGTGTCAGTGCCATTGTAAAGGGTGCATTGAGCAATTGTATGGAGGGGAGGCTTTTGATTCAGGCTTGCGTGAATATGAATATCCAGGCTCTCTGGTAAAACAGGTAAGTGCCTAACTTCAAGCCTATGGTACTAGCTGTTATATTCCGAGCTTTGATCTCAGGTGTTCTCCATTTTCTCCCTACCCCATCAATCCGAGGATAGGCCAATAGGTGCCTAAACTTTGAAGCCAAAGTTTGGCAAGTTCATTCTAATATATGCCAACCACTCCATGTGGTCACTTGAAATCGTTCACCCCCAAGAGCTTGCCACCCTGACAGTAGAACTGTTTAGAGAGATGACAACATGTCAGACATGGTCATGATCTGCACTGCCAGTTTACTGCCCTAGCACTGAAGGCTAACATTTACCCCAATGTGTTGGCCAGCATCATGATTAAGATGCTTTTGAAAGAGGAGCATAGATAGGGAACATCCTTCTTACAGTCAATAGCTAAAATCTTCAAATCATTTTCTAAATGGTGAGAAGCTAGGAACTGTGGCTGAGCAGAGAGATTTAGGGATCCAAGTACAGAAAGCACTAAAAGCTAGTGGGCAGATACAAAAAATAATTAAAAGGGCTATTGGAATATTGGCCTTTATCTCAAGAGGGCTGGATTACAAAAGGGTGGAAGTTATCCTCCAGTTATATAAAGCTCTGGTTAGACCCCATCTGGAATACTGCATTCAATTCTGGGCACCGCACCTCAGGAAGGATATATTGGCCTTAGAGGGGGTGCAGCCCAGGTTCACCAGAATGATACCAGGGCTAAAAGGGTTCAATTATGAGGACAAGTTGCATGGACTAGGTTTGTATTCCCTTGAGTATAGAAGATTAAGGGGTGATCTAATTGAAGTGTTTAAGTTGGTTAAAGGATTTGATAGAGTAAATAGATAGAAACTATTTCCTCTGGTGGGAGAGTCCCGAACAAGGGGGCATAACCTTAAAATTAGAGCTAGGCCATTCAGGAGTGATGTCAAGAAGAGCATCTTCACACAAAGGGTAGTGGAAATCTGGAACTCTCTCCCCCAAAAAGTTGTTGAGGCTGGGGGTCAATTGAAAATTTAAAAACTGAGATCGATAGATTTTCGTTAGGCAAGGGTATCAAGGGTTAGTGAACCAAGGCGGGTAGATGGAGTTAAGATACTGACTAATTGAATGGCAGAACAAGCTCGAGGGGCTGAATTGCCTATTCCTGTTCCTATGTTCCTATCTGCTGCCAAATTACCCTTACATTATAAGTAAAACAACCAGGGATATTTTTTCTGATGCCTTTTCTTACTTGTGTAATGGTTGAACACAACACAGTATGAGCACGATATGTTTCCCAATGTTTGCAGAATCCTGCTGTGTCATTCTGTTCCTTGTGTTGAACTGTTAGATTATCTTCCCTTGGTCCTTCCTCCTAGTGCCTGTGGGGTGGTAGGGGAGTCCTATGCCAGATATTAAAGATTTCCTGGTCACCGCCTCTTCCAGGCACCTCCAGCACCATAAAATTGTCTTTCCTATTTTTCTATGCTAATAGTAATCATTTTCTGATCAGCTCCAGTGACGAACTTCCTGTCTAGTGATTTCTGGGAGCCAAGTAGTTCAATAGCTGGTTGTTTCAGTGCTAAAGAAATAACATATATTTATGTAGAATCTTACAGCATCCTCAGAACATTCCAAAGCCCTTCACAATTAATTTTGAGGTGCAGTCACTATTGGCAAATCCCTCAACATGAGATGGGTGACCATTTAACGTGCTTATGGGTGGTGAGAGATGAATGTTGACCAGAACATTAGCAGAACTCCTCTCTTTGCCCTCAGGTGGCGTTATGAGTTCAGCTGAATGGGCAGAAAAGGCCTCCGCTTAATATCTCATCCTGAAGGTAGCATCTCTAACAGTGTAGCACTCCCTCAGTACTGCCTTGCTCTGTTAGCTTGGATCATGTGCTCGTGCCCTGGAGTAGGGCTTGATCCCACAACCTTGTGAAGCGAGAGTGCTACCATTGGAGTTACTGTTGGATTTACTGATCAGTAGGCAGAGATGCTTGTGTTTCAGAAATTGCAGCATTCTCACTTAAGTGACGAGTGAATGCTGCAAAACTATCTAAAATGCCTCCATTCAAAAGATTATCCTCATATTTTGTCACCTATCAGTGGGCTGGTTCACCCCGTCCAAGGATAAAGCATTCTTCCCAAAATCCTTGTTGAGAGGTAGGTTTGGTGAGGAGCATTTCAAGACATTACTGCTCTACATTCGTTTAATGGAGTACATTATGCCTTCATTTTGCTCTGTAGTGTTATTCCAGAATGATGTGATATGTACCAGAAAATCCATAATAATACACTGGCTTTGACCTTTAACTCATTTCAGTCTGTGTCTATAACTAGAAAAGAACAGCTGATCCCAGCTGGATCAGACTGCAGCATATTTCCTTTCTTTATTCATATTAAAATTCTGTCATCTTCAGGAAATTTTATTGACTTAGATCCACAGCTAATTAAAAGCACATTTCTCCTCCTTCATTTTCTATCAACCATGTCCCTTCCTCTCCCCCATTCCTGACTGCATTGGCTCCTGGCTGGGTTGCCATTCTATAGATGCCAGCCATCCTCCAGTAACTCTTCAAGTGTCAGCCTTGATAGGGACAGCAGGGATATCAAAGACTAACCTGATCCTGTCCACCATCCACACACAAAAATGGCCAGTTGCTTTCTTGCTGTTGGCAATCACTCTATAATCGAGTAACATTGTTTCTCAGCACAAAAAGAAAGAAGATTCGAGTTTTAAAATTTGCCATGTCTTTGCTGAGCATTTAGATGGCTTTATAAACCATTCCCCGAGAGACATATTTTTACCACAAAACTGACAAATGAAAGACAACCCAGTTGATGGTGTAGTTGCAGCAGACTGACATTCTTTCCTCTGTCTATGTTTCTCATCTTCTTTGGCAATCCTAGCTTGTTCAAACTCGTTAACTCCCTGCCTGCACACGAATCGCCACAGTTTGCGGTCTTTCCTCCCATGTATTGGTGTCAATACCGCATTCCTTCAGGTTGGGTTACAACCTATTTCTATATATATTTTCCTGGCCATCAATGCTTCTTTGACTGAAGCCATATTTTTTTAAATGGTGAGAAACTATTAAATGTTGGTGTTCAGAGGGATTTGGATGTCCTTGTCTACGAAGCACAGAAAGTTAACATGCAGATACAGCAAGCAATTAGGGAGGCAAATGGTATGTTGGCCTTTATTGCAAGGGGGTTGGAGTGCAAGAGTAAGGAAGTCTTGCTGCAATTGTACAGTTGGTGAGGCCACACCTGGAGTACTGTGTACAGTTTTGGTCTCCTTACCTAAGGAAGGATATACTTGCCTTAGAGGGGGTGCAACGAAGGTTCACTAAATTGATTCCTGGGATAAGAGGGTTGTCCTATGAGGAGAGATTGAGTAAAATGGGCTTATATCCTCTGGAGTTTAGAAGAATGAGAAGTGATCACATTGAAACGTATAAGATTCAGGATATGAGGTAGGACATTTAGAACTGAGATGAGGAGAAATTTCCTCACTCAAAGGGTGGTGAACCTGTGGAATTCTCTACCACAGAAGGCTGTGGAGGACAAATCACTGAATATATTTAAGATGGAGCCAGATCGATTTCTAGACACAAATGGCATCAAGGGGTATGGGGAGAGAGCGGGAATATGGTATTGAGCTAGAGGATCAGCCATGATTATATTGAATGGCGGAGCAGGCTCCAAGGGCCGAATGGCCTACTCCTGCTCCTATTTTCTATGTT
Source organism: Heptranchias perlo (assembly GCF_035084215.1). Lineage (NCBI taxonomy): Eukaryota > Metazoa > Chordata > Chondrichthyes > Hexanchiformes > Hexanchidae > Heptranchias > Heptranchias perlo. The sequence goes on from NC_090326.1 coordinate 23,061,270, forward strand.
TCTATTCTGAGAGGGCTTGACAGGATAGATGCTGAGAGGCTGTTTCCCTTTGCTGGCAAGTCTAGAACTAGGGGTCATGGTCTCAAGATAAGGGGTCGGCCATTTAGGTCTGAGATGAGGAGGAATTTCTTCACTCAGAGGGTTGTGAATCTTTGGAACTCTTTACCGCAGAGAGCTATGGGTGTTCAGTCATTGAGTATAGTCAAGAATGAGATTGATAGATTTTTTTGGACTCTAAGGGAATCAAGGGATATGGGGATCGGGCGAGAAAGTGGAGTAGAGGTTTAAGATCAGCCATGATCTTATTGAATGGCGGAGCAGGCTCAAGGAGCAGTATGGCCCAATCCTGCTCCTATTTCTTATGTTCTTATGAGCTTAGTTCTGAATAAAGTAGTTTTTTTGGGAGTCTGGAGTCATCCATTTGGCATACCTGACCAGACCAGTGAAGTTGGGCTTTGATGTCCATAGCTTCAATACTGGTACAGCCAGTTTTTGAGAGGACAAACATTTGGAGTAGAATTTCCGCTTGTTTACTCCAGTAATATCAAGATGTGGAGATGCCGGTGATGGACTGGGGTTGACAATTGTAAACAACTTTACAACACCAAGTTATAGTCCAGCAATTTTATTTTAAATTCACAAGCTTTCGGAGGCTTCCTCCTTCCTCAGGTAAATGTTCAGGAGCTCCTCGAAGCCTACGCATTTATACATATAGAACAATACATGGTGTTTACAGACTGCCCCTGCAACTGCCCGTTGCCAAGGCAATCACCGTGTTCAGACAGAGAGGTGTCACCTGCAGAACCCCCGAATACACATTCAACAAAAAAACAAACAGGAAAAAAAAACAGAGAGGCAGAAACATCCGGAAGGCAGAGAAAGCCAGCAAATGACCCATTATATTAAAAACAGATAACATTTGTTCGCTGGTGGGGTAACGTGTAGCGTGACATGAACCCAAGATCCCGGTTGAGGCCGTCCTCATGGGTGCGGAACTTGGCTATCAATTTCTGCTCGACGATTTTGCGTTGTCGTGTGTCTCGAAGGCCGCCTTGGAGTACGCTTACCCGAAGGTCGGTGGATGAATGTCCATGACTGCTGAAGTGTTCCCCGACTGGGAGGGAACCCTCCTGTTTGGCGATTGTTGCGCGGTGTCCGTTCATCCGTTGTCGCAGCGTCTGCATGGTCTCGCCAATGTACCATGCTCTGGGGCATCCTTTCCTGCAACGTATGAGGTAGACAACGTTGGCCGAGTCACAGGAGTATGAACCATGCACCTGGTGGGTGGTGTCCTCTCGTGTGATGGTGGTATCTGTGTCGATGATCTGGCATGTCTTGCAGAGGTTACCGTGGCAGGGTTGTGTGGTGTCGTGGACGCTGTTCTCTTGAAAGCTAGGTAATTTGCTGCGATGCCCTCGATGTATCTCTGGATACATCGAGGGCATCCTGAAACCCATCGTACAGGGAACCCCCAGCTTCTGTCGCGACACTACAGACTTCCTACAAAAACTCAGTACCCACGGACCAGTTGAACTAGGAACACTTCTCACCACGATGGACGTCTCGGCACTATACACCAGTATCCCCCACGATGACGGCATCGCTGCGACAGCATCAATACTCAACACCAACAACAGCCAATCTCCGGAAGCCATCCTACAACTCATCCGCTTCATCCTGGATCACAATGTCTTCACCTTCGATAACCAGTTCTTTACCCAAACACACGGAACAGCCATGGGGACCAAATTCGCACCCCAATACGCCAACATTTTCATGCACAAGTTCGAGCAGGACTTCTTCACTGCACAAGACCTCCAACCAACACTATACACCAGATACATCGACGACATTTTCTTTCTATGGACCCACGGCAAGGAATCACTAAAGAGACTACACGATAACATCAACAAGTTCCATCCCACCATCAAGCTCACCATGGACTACTCCTCAGAATCAGTTTCTTTCTTGGACACACGAATCTCCATCAAAGACGGGCACCTCAGCACCTCACTCTACCGCAAGCCCACGGACAACCTCACGATGCTCCACTTTTCCAGCTTCCACCCTAACCACGTCAAAGAGGCCATCCCCTATGGACAGGCCCTGCGAATACACAGGGTCTGCTCAGACGAGGAGGAACGCGATGGACACCTACAGATGCTGAAAGACGCCCTAGAAAGAACGGGATATGACGCTCGACTCATCGATCGACAGTTCCGACGGGCCACAGCAAAAAATCGCATAGACCTCCTCAGGAGACTAACACGGGACGCAACCAACAGAGTACCCTTTGTCGTCCAGTACTTCCCCGGAGCGGAGAAACTACGCCATGTTCTCCGCAGCCTTCAACATGTCATCAATGTGGACAAACACCTCGCTATGGCCATCCCCACACCTCCACTACTCGCCTTTAAACAGCCACCCAACCTCAAACAGACCATCGTTCGCAGCAAATTACCTAGCTTTCAAGAGAACAGCGTCCACGACACCACACAACCCTGCCACGGTAACCTCTGCAAGACATGCCAGATCATCGACACAGATACCACCATCACACGAGAGGACACCACCCACCAGGTGCATGGTTCATACTCCTGTGACTCGGCCAACGTTGTCTACCTCATACGTTGCAGGAAAGGATGCCCCAGAGCATGGTACATTGGCGAGACCATGCAGACGCTGCGACAACGGATGAACGGACACCGCGCAACAATCGCCAAACAGGAGGGTTCCCTCCCAGTCGGGGAACACTTCAGCAGTCATGGACATTCATCCACCGACCTTCGGGTAAGCGTACTCCAAGGCGGCCTTCGAGACACACGACAACGCAAAATCGTCGAGCAGAAATTGATAGCCAAGTTCCGCACCCATGAGGACGGCCTCAACCGGGATCTTGGGTTCATGTCACGCTACACGTTACCCCACCAGTGAACAAATGTTATCTGTTTTTAATATAATGGTTCATTTGCTGGCTTTCTCTGCCTTCCGGATGTTTCTGCCTCTCTCTGTTTTTTTTTCCTGTTTGTTTTTTTGTTGAATGTGTATTCGGGGGTTCTGCAGGTGACACCTCTCTGTCTGAACACGGTGATTGCCTTGGCAACGGGCAGTTGCAGGGGCATTCTGTAAACACCATGTATTGTTCTATATGTATAAATGCGTAGGCTTCAAGGAGCTCCTGAACATTTACCTGAGGAAGGAGGAAGCCTCCAAAAGCTTGTGAATTTAAAATAAAATTGCTGGACTATAACTTGGTGTTGTAAAATTGTTTACAGTAATATCAACACAATCCGGGTGGAATTGGCTAAACCAGCGCAAAAGATCGGGGAATTTTAAACATGAGTTACACCCAAAACTACTTATGCTCGTGTTTCGTGATCTTTTTCAAGATTCAATTCGCCCGGATTAGGGCCTGCCCACAAAACTTCAGTTTGAACAAAAATAACTCCCCATGGTTTAACTCACTCCCTAATTTTCCAGATCTATGGCCGGTGCCTTTTCAAGGCTAGAACTAACAGAAACAGTTTTGTGGCCTCCCCTTATCAGCTAAAACACTGTCTGACTAGAATCCCCTTTACTAACTGAACATTGCTGACGGAAACTCACTTAAAAGCTAAAGTTAATGCAAAGAATTTAACCGTTTCCTTATGTTGTATATTTTGTTTCGTACTTAAAGAATTGTGAGTCTGATACCACAAGTTGATGGTTTTGCCTTTATTCACTTCCGTGTCGAGAGCTGTGGTTACATGGATAGAGTATCGTCAAAGACATAAGCACGCACTTCCATCAGGTGCCACCTCAGACAGTGACGAATGGCTCCTAGTTATAATACTGCAGAACAAAAGCAGGCAAGCTTTTTTATACATTACTACATGCTTGCAATTACATCGCTACCATTGGTTCATTTGAAATTACATACATTGTTAAACACTTAATCTAATCATAGGAACTGGTCAGCCACCATTGAGTGCAAAATAGCTGATCATTGCCTTCCCCAAGACAAAGGAGAATTCTGGATTCAATGGAAGCTGTTAGCTGGTCAGTAAACCTAAGTACTTGTGAACAGGATTCCCATTAAAAGCACTTAATCTAATCACTGAGCCCATTTCATGTTAATGGAAAAAAAGATTTCACCACACAATATTGAGTAATTGGGTTCCAGCCTGGCCTCCTTTGGAGAAGGGTGGAGCCTAGGCTGCATGTATGGAGAAAACCACCGACGAATAGTACCAACTTTTATAATGGGTATTTTAGAAGGGGACCAGAAAAAAGCAAACATTGCCTAAGTTACTTCCTTGTCTTTTCTTAACACTTACCTAATTCTTTACACTTCAATGTTTCCAATACCTTACAGCTACCATAGTATACAAAACAGTTTACATTGTCTAGAATCGTTCCATTGATGGAGGAGAAGCCGAAGTACCATGTAAAGATTGATAAAGCACTTTAGTTTTGGAAACATTAATGTTCAGTAAGTGGGACGGGGAAGGGATTTTGATCAGCAATCGGGAGCAGGAATCCTGGACACTTTTCGCTCCCTAATGCAAGTGTGCTGATATTAATTGTAGTGCCCTCACCATGGTCTCCACTGAGATCTGCTTACTCAGCACAAATTGGGAATTGAACTCCGGACCCTCCTGGTGTGAGTTAGTTGCTCAATACCTTAACTAATGGAGCCACTGGTTCAAAGAAAACTTAATTATATAGCCGTCTGTCACAGTGTGAAAACTGGGTTTTGTATCCAAAATGCCATAAAACATCAGATTAATATAAATAATGATGTTTGGCACATATATCAATAAATATATTAACCTATTGCAGCATTATCTAATATGATGACTATTAGTGAAATTTGTCAGATTTTTCAGCTCTCAGTCATTCATCCACTTTCTCCTTGCTGCATGCAAACAGCAAATATTTTTTTTTAATTGATTTTTGGTGAATTTCTAGCTTATGAAGATGGAGGATATTGGTCTTGGAGAACTGAACACAATTGCACTTCAGTGCCTAAACGGTTCCCCTTGGTTTCATTACATTGTCAGTGGAAATGTGAGCCAAACAGCAGTACCATTGTTGACATTGTGCTCTCTTTTGCATGCAAATTAGACATGTTACCTATGCAAATTTTGTAGAATATTATGCTGGTATTGGTCAATGGGTAAAGTGGCAGCTGAAAAACTGTTTCTTATTCCTATAAAGGAATTCTGAAATTATCCTTCGCATAGAGTGATGATTCCTCACAAACCTTGTGTTAAAAAGTTCTGGTCTGCTTTAGATATTTACTTGGGTTCAGCAGTCCTGGTCACTCCTCTTCTCAAAAGAAATACCATAACAAAATCATTCATGTTGCTAGTTCTTAAGTATCTACTTTTACAATGTTATTGCACTGGCTTATCCTACGTATGTATGGTTTGAGAAGTTATTGGATGACATTACCACAAACATTGTAAATTCAGCAGTTGAATAGTAACAAATTGCTGTTGAGATAGAATAATCTGTTTTATTACCATGTCTAAGTCCATATGTCTTACATTCAGGAGTGTGCCCATACTGCCCAATATCTAATCATATGATAGCAAAAACCAAAGGCGTAGCAATATGAAACCTGAACCTGAAGAGGAGATCGGATCTTCCACACATGCACTCACATGCGTTTCTCCAGCCTTTCAGCTGGCAGATTGAAAACACTTTAGTGAAACAAGGCCAGATACAAATCGTTAAGAAGCTTTAGTTTATAGACACAAAGTGAATGCACAGAGAAACACTTACAATCAAATTCATTTACTTTGCTTAACTTCAAACCCCTCCTCATGAATAAGAAGAACAATAAACCACACTGTCCTGTCTGGTCAGTGGGCTTAATAACACTTGCTTTTAGTCTGTCTTAACACTGAAACAGGCCAAGGTTTGCATGGGCTTGGTTGGAGGACTGTCAACCCGACTCTTTCCCGTTCAACCAAATTGGCTACCTCCCTCCCAAGAGTGTGTTCTCAGCAGACAACCCATTGCTGGGTACCCAAGAATACCATCTCGAGGGGAGGGCCTCCTGGTGGTCTGAAGTGAAATAACAAATTACTTATTGTCCCCAGTCGTTGTGGTGAACGGTAAGGAGAGTAGGCCTATCAATCCCCCCTTTGTCTCCGGTGCTGCACCATATGACTGTAAGGAGGATTTTAAACCTGTGTGAACTCACTTTATTTCAAAACAAAACACCAAAACATAACTCAGTCCCAAATCCTTTCTACGGGAAAATTGTCAAAAATCCTCAATCGCAACGCTTTGGGAGTCAGTCCAAGGTGGTACCTGTGGTGGAAAAAAATACATAATCTTTCAAATTATTAAATATATCCTACAATTATTCTGTTCTTTCTAGGAAGATCATGGGTCCTTTTTGCTGGTTTGTCAGTTCCCAACTGCCAGCATTGCAGGCAAACCTTCAGTACAATGTAGTTCTTTTACAGTTTCTTTTATGAAGGAAAATAGAAAGACTTGCATTTATATAGCACCTTTCACAACCTCAGGACGCCCCAAAGCACTTTACAGCCAATGAAGTAATTTTGAAGTGTAGTCACTGTTGTAATGTAGGGAAATCCAGCAGCCAATTTGTGCACAGCAAGGTCCCACTAACAGCAATGTGATAATGACCAGATGGTCTGTTTTAGTGATGTTGGTTGAGGGATAAATATTGGCCAGGACACTGGGGGGAATGCCCCCTCTCTTCTTCAAAATAATGCCATGGGATCGTTTACGCCCACCTGAGAGGGCAGACGGGGCCTCGGTTTAATGTCTCATCCAAAAAACAGCACCTCCGACAGTGCAGCACTCCCTCAGTAGTCCACTGGAGTGTTAGCCCAGATTATGTGCTCAAGTCTCTGGAGTGTGACTGGAACTCAAACCTTCTGACTCAGAGGCAAGAGTGCTACCACTGAGTCAAGGCTAACAATCAAAGCACTTCCTTTGTGCTATGATTTGTATGTATGTATGTGTGTGTGCTGTTTCTATGCATACACATCCTAAATATGTCCAGTATGGGGGTAAAATTCCTTCTAATCACTAAGCGTGCGTTACTATGTAGTATTTGATTCGTAAGCACTAATGGATTTCTGGCCAGGCTCCTATATTCCTCTGGAGAGTAATTTGGTGCTGTGCACTTGAAATAGCAGGCCCAGCTGTAACCTTTTTTGGGCTTGGTAAGGGTTTGTTAAGCATCAATTAGAAGCAACATGCAAACTTGCTCATACCTGCCTTCCAGCTCATATTGTGTTAATGATACTCCATATCATGGCAGCAGAGAGAATCGGCAGATGTTCAACATGGAACATAGTGGTAGATTTTCAAAGGAGCAACTCATCTATTTCAGTTCACACAGCAGCATAGGTGTATTAGCAGGTCTCTCCTTGCTGGTCATGTTAGGATCGGTTCATAGAGCACTATTTATACCAGGTAAGTGGTTGTTTAACTAATTAATCAGCATTCTTGCAGGAGCTTTACTTTCAGCACACACTAACACACCTGAAATTCCAGAAAGTATGCACACTAAAGTTATGCATTCCTAAAAAATGCATTAAAAAAGGAAAGAAAAACTAAGAGGCAATTCACCACCAATATACACTCCTACAACATTTGAAAGAAATAGGACTATGGGCTAAAGCCTCTGACCAGCAGTAACATTCCTCCTGAGGCATATTGGGTATGCAGGAGCTGGAAAATCTGATGTTCTACAATCTCTCCTGTTCCCTGCACCCCCCAAAATTGAACTGCTAAGTGTGCTAAAATACTTGGCTGTGTGAATTCATTTTAAGCTGTGAGTGTGCCAAGACTTTCAGCTGTAAGTTGCAGCCTGAATGTGTGCCCTGCTGGAATATGGGCATGCATGATAAGTAATGAAAGAGTATAAGATGGTCTGAAGGCTTTGTCCAGGCCAGCAGTAAGTGCATAGCAGGTTGACTGACAATACTTTATGGCTTACATACTTGGGCCATCTACCTAATATTAGTGCGTAGCCTTACTTTATCATTTAAGGTCTACCATTTCTTCCACATCTGTCCCCAAGTTCTGCAGATGCTGAAAGAAAGAAAGAAAGAAAGAAGTTGCATTTCTACAGCGCCTTTCATGACCTCAGGACGTCCCAAAGTGCTTCACAGCCAATGCAGTAGTTTTGAAGTGTAGTCACTGTTGTAATGTAAGCAACGCGGCAGCCAATTTGCACACAGCAAGGTCCCACAAACAGCAATGAGATAAATGACCCGATAATCTGTTTTTTAGTGATGTTGGTTGAGAGATCAGTATTGGCCAGGACACCAGGGAGAACTCCCTTGCTCTTCTTTGAAATAGTATTGTGGGCCCTTTTACGTCCACCTGTGAGGGTGGACGGGGCCTTGGTTTAACGTCTCATCTGAAAGACTGACACAAAGTAGACAAAGCTGATCCTGGCCACCACTTCTTGTCGAGTGTGCTGCAATGATCCCTTCAAGTGCTGGGCCAGTTAAATCCATCCCAATATTTATTTTTCTGTACAACATTATTAGCTGCTTAATTTTCAGTTTTGTGTTCAGATTATTATTACGTTCACTGTGGTAATTATCCATTTCAGTGTCATCTATAGTTTGGGATACTCCACCCAATAAAGGAAAGCCAGCACGGATTTGTTAAAGGCAAATCGTGTTTAGCCAACTTGATTGAGTTTTTTAATGAGGTAACAGAAAGGGTAGATGAGGGCAATGCGGTTGATGTGTGTATGGACTTTCAAAAGGCGTTTGATAAAGTCTCACATAATAGGCCTGTCATCAAAATTGAAGCCCATGGAATAAAAGGGGCAGTGGCAGCATAGATATGAAATTGGCTAAGTGACAGAAAACAGAGAGTAGTGGTGAACGGTTATTTAGGGACTAGAGTAAGGTATTCAGTGGTGTTCCCCAGGTGTCGTGCAGGGACCACTACTTTTTTTGATATATATTAATGACTTAGACTTGGGTGTACAGGGCACAATTTCAAAATTTGCAGATGACACAAAACTTGGAAGTGTAGTAAACAGTGAGGAGGATAGTGATAGACTTCAAGAGGAAATAGTCAAGCTGGTGGTATGGGCGGACACATGTAAATTAATGCAGAGAAGTGCAAAATGATACATTTTGGTGGTTAAAATGAGGAGAGGCAATATAAACTAAATGGTACAATTCTAAAGGGGGGTGTGAGCTCAGAGACCTGGAGGTATATGTGCACAAATCTTTGAAGGTGGCAGGACAGGTTGGGAAAGCGGTTAAAAAAGCACACTGGATCCTGGGCTTTATAAATAGAGGCATAGAGTACAAATGCAAGGAAGTTATGTTGAACCTTTATAAAACACTAGTTAGGCCACAACTGGATTCTGGGCACGGCACTTTAGGAAGGATGTGAAGGCCTTAGAGAAGGTGCAGAAAAGATTTACTAGAATGGTTCCAGGGATGAGGGACTTCAGTTATGTGGTTCGACTGGAGAAGCTGGGGTTGTTCACCTTAGACCAGAGAAGGTTGAGAGAAGATTTGATGGAGGTGTTCAAAATCATGAAGGGTTTAGATAAAGTAAATAAAGATAAACTGTTCCCATTGGCGGAAGGGTCAAGAACCAGAGGACACAGATTTAAGGTGACTGGCAAAAGAACCAAAGGCGACATGAGGAAAAACTTTTTTGCAGCGAGTAGTTATGATCTGGAATGCGCTGCCTGAAAGGGTGGTGGAAGCAGGTTCAATCATGGCTTTCAAAAAGGAATTGAATAAATACTTGAAGGGAAAAAATTTGTAGTCTACGGGGAAAGAGCGAGGGAATGGGACTAACTGGATTGCTCTTACAAAGAGCCAGCACGGGCTTGATGGGCTGAATGGCATCCTTCTGTGCTGTAACCATTCTAAGATTCTATGATACTGCTTTACCCTTCAAGTTGAAGTCAAAGAGATTCTGGAAGATTCTTTTGCATTTGCTGCTCTTTTATCCTGAGGGGCCTTTGCTTTCTATCTTCATGAATATATTCATGCAGCAGGTGGCTAGTATAGTAATCCAGTGAATTTTCATAAGAAAAAAATCAATATTGCAGATGCTAAGGTTCCTTTAGTGTGTTTTATGCCCACTGTGTGTACATAATATACTCCCAAAACATTAATTAGATGTATTATCAAAATAAGTGTTATGAGTAAAACTTCTTGTATTATTTGATGATAGACCACATCACATCTGTAATATATGAACAGTGACTGCACCTGGAGAATGCCTTGACATTTGCAAAAATATCAACATTTTAGAAAGACTCATTATCAAAATCCATTCTTAGCTCAATTGTTTGTTCAGGTGTCATTAAAGTTCTGTAAGTTTGGAATGTTGCTTAAGTTGGTTGGATCAGGCCCCAGTAATTGCTCCACTGATATGGATTGTCTAATGTAGAAAGCCCATATTGGAAAATACAATCCAGTGCTAACAATGTGCGGACAGAATTTTATACCAAGTCCACTATTTTCAGTATGATACCTAAATTCAGAAGTATCCGCTGATCAGAAGGATATGCCGATAGGGAAAGATGAAGAAGGGTGGGAGGATGCTCGTGTGGAGCATAAACACCGGCATAGACCAGTTTCTGTGCTGTAAACTCTATGTAAATCTATGCGATTTTTATGTAAATTGACATAAAAATTACCTAGATTCAGAAAATAGAAGCTAATGTGTTCTTACCCCAACCTTGGAGAAGCAGCCCCTTGTTACTGGCACATCTACGTTTCCTCTCACTGAGCAATATTAACAATTTGCACTGAACTATCGACAGTTTTTGTACTATACGTTTTAAGGTAGCAGGAACTGGTTTAAGACTGCACAAATTCATTTCACAGAGTGACGTCACAAGCCATAACAACAGTCCTTGCGCTCTGAATGAAATTCATTGTGCTGGTACTTTGAGACATATTAAGGTGATAAGGAGCAATACAAAGGCAGGTATTATTTATCATAGTTTACCTATAGCAAGTAGTGGAAAAGAATCTTTCATCCCATTAACCTGGTCTGGATTTGAAGCCCGTGTTCCACAGGGGAAACCACGCGCAGCAGCAATCAGTTCCCGGAGGATAACGGGGGTAAATTTCTTTCTTCAGCGCATTTGCAGTAATGTGGCAGAGCAATCGCCCGCCCGTTCTGGAACCCGCCAGATTTTCACCCCGTGGATTTCAGTGGCGGGTTCTATAACCTTCTTCGTCAGGTTACTGCCCATGGGCTGAAGCTGAAATTTTACCCCAATCACTCAAGGAAAAGTTACATTTTGGAATCCTATTCAGAGAGGACATTTTATTTTTACATAGAATTACATAGTATTTAGAGGACAGAAACAGGCCATTCAGCCCAACTAGTCTATGCCAGTGTTTATGCTCCACAGGAGCCTCCTCCACCCCTCTTCATCTAACCCCACCAACATACCCTTCTATTCCTTTCTCCCTCATGCACTTATCTAGCTTCCCCTTAAATGCACCTATGCTATTTGCCTCAACTACTCCTTGTGGTAGCGATTTCCACTTTCTAACCATGTTCTGGGTAAAGAAGTTTCTCCTGAATTCCCTATTAGATTTATTAGTGATTATCTTATATTTATGATATATTCAAATTTAGTATAAACGTAATATAAATATCATAGAATCTTACAACACAGAAGGAGGCCATTTGACCCATTGTGCCTGTGCCGGCTCTTTGAAAGACCTGTCCAATTTAGTCCCAAACCCCAGCTTTTATCCCTAACCCTGCAAATTAATCCTCTTCAAGTACATGTCCAATTGTATTTTGAAAATTCCTATGAAACCTGCTTCCACCACCCTTTCAGGTAGTGTGTTCCAGATCTTAACAACTCTCCGTGTGAAAACGTTTCTCCTCTAGTTCTCTTGCCAATTATTTTAAATCTATGACCTGTGATTACTGACCAACTTGCCAGATGAAACAGTTTCTCCCATTTGCTCTATCAAAACCCCTCATTATTTTGAATACCTTCACCAGATCTCCCCTTAATCTTCTTCGCTCTAAGGAGAACAATCCCAACTGCTCCAATCTCTCCACATAACTGAAGTCCCTCATCCCTGGTATCATCCTGGTAAACCTCCTCTGTACCCTCTCCAAGGCCTTGACATCCTTCCTAAAGTGTGGTGCCCAGAATTGTACACAATACTCCAGCTGAGGCCTATTCAGTGATTTGTAAAGGTTTGGCATGACTTCCTTGTTTTTGTATTCAATGCCCCTATTTACAAAGCCAAGTATCTCATACACTTTCTTAACCGCCTTATCAACTTGCCCTGCCACCTTCAAAGATTTGTGACTATGCTCCCCCAGGTCCCTCTGCTCTTGCACCCCCCCCCCTCCACATAGTACCATTTAGATTATACTGCCTCTCCAGGTTGTTCCTCCCAAAGTGCATTACTTTACACATCCACATTAAATTGCATCTGCCATGTGTCTGCCCATTTCACCAGTCTGTCTATGTCCTCCTGAAGTCTGCTATTATCCTCCTCACTATTTAATACATTGTCAACTTTTGTATCATTCGAAATCTTTGAAATTGTACTCCCTATACCCAAGTCCAGGTCATTTATTTATTTATTTATATATATATATATATATATATATATATATATACACAAGAAAAGCAATTGTCCTGGGGGACCCCACTACATACTAGTCTCCAGTCAGAAAACCATCCGTTCACCACTACTCTCTGCCTCCTATCCCTTGGCTAATTACGTACCCAAGTTACCACCGTCCCTTTAATCCCATGTGCTTCAATTTTCCAAATAAGTCTGCAATATGGTAATTTATCAAATGCCTTTTGGAAGTCCATATATACAATATGTACTACACCGCCTTCATCAACCCTCTGATACTTCATCGAAGAATTCAATCAGGTTAGTCAGACACGATTTGCCTTTAACAAATTCCATGCTGGCTGTCCCTTATTAAACCATGCTTCTCCAAGTGAGAATTAATTTTGTCTCTCTGTTCCTGCACCTCCTTTAGAATTGTACCATTTAGTTTATATTGCCTCTCCTCATTCTTCCTGCCAAAATGTATCACTTCGCACTTCTCTGCATTAAATTTCATCTGCCATATGTCCGCCCATTCCACCAGCCTGTCCATGTCCTCTTAATGTCTATCACTATCCTCCTCACTGTTCACTACACTTCCAAGTTTTGTGTCACCTGCAAATTTTGAAATTGTGCCCTGTACACCCCAGTCCAAGTCATTAATATATATCAAGAAAAGCAGTGGTCCTAGTACCGACCCCTGGGGAACACCACTGTACACCTCCCCCCAGTCCAAAAAACAACCGTTCACCGCTACTCTCTGTTTCCTGACACTTAGCCAATTTTATATCCATGCTGCCACGGCTTCTTTTATTCCATGGGCTTCAATTTTACTGACAAACCTATTATGTGGGACTTAATCAAATGCCTTTTTGAAAGTCCATATAGACAACATCTACCGCATAGCCCTCATCTACCCTTTCTGTTACCTCATCAAAAAACTCAATCAAATTAGTTAAACGCGATTTGCCTTTAACAAATCCGTGCTGGCTTTCCTTTATTAATCCACAATTGTCCAAGTGACTGTTAATTCTATCCCGGATTATCGTTTCTAAAAGTTTCTCCACCACCGAGGTTAAACTGACTGGCCTGTAGTTGCTGGGTTTATCCTTACACCCTTTTTTGAACCGGGTGTAACAGTTGTAATTCTCCAGTCCTCTGGCACCACCCCCGTATCTTTTTTTTTATTCGTTCATGGGATGTGGGCGTCGCTGGCGAGGCCGGCATTTATTGCCCATCCCTAATTGCCCTTGAGAAGGTGGTGGTGAGCCGCCACCTTGAACCGCTGCAATCCGTGTGGTGAAGGTTCTCCCACAGTGCTGTTAGGAAGGGAGTTCCAGGATTTTGACCCAGCGACGATGAAGGAACGGCGATATATTTCCAAGTCGGGATGGTGTGTGACTTGGAGGGGAATGTGCAGGTGGTGTTGTTCCCATATGCCTGCTGCTCTTGTCCTTCTAGGTGGTAGAGGTCACGGGTTTGGGAGGTGCTGTTGAAGAAGCCTTGGCGAGTTGCTGCAGTGCATCCTGTGGATGGTACACACACTGCGCCGGTGGTGAAGGGAGTGAATGTTTAGGGTGATGGATGGGGTGCCAATCAAGCGAGCTGCTTTGTCCTGGATGGTGTCGAGCTTCTTGAGTGTTGTTGGAGCTGCACTCATCCAAGCAAGTGGAGAGTATTCCATCACGCTCCTGACTTGTGCCTTGTAGATGGTGGAAAGGCTTTGGGGAGTCAGGAGGTGAGTCACTCGCCGCAGAATACCCAGCCTCTGACCTGCTCTTGTAGCCACGGTATTTATATGGCTGGTCCAGTGAAGTTTCTGGTCAATGGTGACCCCCAGGATGTTGATGATGGGGGATTCAGCGATGGTAATGCCAGTGAATGTCAAGGGGAGGTGGTTAGACTCTCTGTTGTTGGAGATGGTCATTGCCTGGCACTTGTCTGGCGCGAATGTTACTTGCCACTTATAAGCCCAGGCCTGGATGTTGTCCAGGTCTTGTTGCATGCGGGCTCGGACTGCTTCATTATTTGAGGGGTTGCGAATGGAACTGAACACTGTGCAATCATCAGTGAACATCCCCATTTCTGACCTTATGATGGAAGGAAAGTCATTGATGAAGCAGCTGAAGATGGTTGGGCCGAGGACACTGCCCTGAGGAACTCCTGCAGCAATGCCCTGGGGCTGAGATGATTGGTCTCCAACAACCACTACCATCTTCCTTTGTGCTAGGTATGACTCCAGCCACTGGAGAGTTTTCCCCCTGATTCCCATTGACTTCAATTTTACTAGGGCTCCTTGGTGCCACACTCTGTCAAATGCTGCCTTGATGTCAAGGGCAGTCACTCTCACCTCACCTCTGGAATTCAGCTCTTCTGTCCATGTTTGGACCAAGGCTGTAATGAGGTCTGGAGCCGAGTGGTCCTGGCGGAACCCAAACTGAGCATCGGTGTGCAGGTTATTGGTGAGTAAGTGCCGCTTGATAGCACTGTCGACGACACCTTCCATTACTTTGCTGATGATTGAGAGTAGACTGATGGAGCGATAATTGGCCGGATTGGATTTTGTGGACAGGACACACCTGGACAATTTTCCACATTGTCGGGTAGATGCCAGTGTTGTAGCTGTACTGGAGCAGCTTGGCTAGAGGCGCAGCTAGTTCTGGAGCACAAGTCTTCAGCACTACAGCTGGGATGTTGTCGGGGCCCATAGCCTTTGCTGTATCCAGTGCACTCAGCCGTTTCTTGATTTCACGTGGAGTGAATCGAATTGGCTGGACTCCGCCATCATTGAGGATGGGGATGTTTACAGAGCCTCCTCCTCCCATTAGTTGTTTAATTGTCCACTACCATTCACGACTGGATGTGGCAGGACTGCAGAGCTTTGATCTGATCTGTTGGTTGTGGAATCACTTAGCTCTGTCTATAGCATGTTGCTTCTGCTGTTTAGCATACATGTAGTGCTGTGTTGTAGCTTCACCAGGTTGGCACCTCATTTTTAGGTACGCCTGGTGCTGCTCCTGGCATGCTCTTCCACACACCTCATTGAACCAGGGTTGATCCCCTGGCTTGTTGGTAATGGTAGAGTGAGGAATATGCCGGACCTTGAGGTTACAGATTGTGCTGCCAGACTGGGCCTGCGGCAGGTGGTTTTCGCTCACCACCTGCCGCAGGCCCAGTCTGGCAGCTATATCTTTCAGGACTCGGCCAGCTCGATCAGTAGTGGTGCTACCGAGCCACTCTTGGTGATGGACATTGAAGTCCCCCACCCAGAGTACAATCTGTGCCCTTGCTACCCTCATTGCTTCCTCCAAGTGGTGCTCAACATGGAGGAGGACTGATTCATCAGCTGAGGGAGGGCGGTAGGTGGTAACCAGCAGCAGGTTTCCTTGCCCATGTTTGACCTGATGCCATGAGATTTCATGGGGTCCAGAGTCGATGTTGAGGACTCCCAGGGCCACTCCTTCCTGACTGTATATCACTGTACCGCCACCTCTGGTGGATCTGTCCTGCCGGTGGGACAGGACATACCCAGGGATGGTGATGGAAGAATCTGGGACGTTGGCTGAAAGGTATGATTCATAGGAACATAGGAACAGGAGTAGGCCATTCAGCTCCTCGTGCCTGCTCCGCCATTTGATAAGATCATGGCTGATCTGTGATCTAGCTCCATATACCTGCCTTTGGCCCATATCCCTTAATACTTTTGGTTGCCAAAAAGCTATCCAGCTCACATTTTAAATTTAGCAATTGAGCTAGTATCAATTGCCATTTGCAGAAGAGAGTTCCAAACTTCTACCACCCTTTGTGTGTAGAAATGTTTTCTAAATCTCGCTCCTGAAAGGTCTGGCTCTAATTTTTAGACTGTGCCCCCTACTCCTAGAATCCCCAATCAGTGGAAATAGTTTCTCTCTATCCACCCTATCTGTTCCCCTCAATATCTTATAAACTTCGATCAGGTCACCCCTTAACCTTCTAAACTCTAGAGAATACAACCCCAATTTGTGTAATCTCTCCTCGTAACTTAACCCTTGAAGTCCGGGTGTCATTCTAGTAAACCTACGCTGCACTCCGTCCGAGGCCAATATGTCCTTCCGAAGGTGCTGTGCCCAGAACTGCTCACAGTACTTCAGGTGCGGTCTAACCAGGGTTTTGTATAGCTGCAGCATAACCTCTGCTCCCTTGTACTCTAGTCCTCCAGATATAAAGGCCAGCATTCCATTAGCCTTCTTGATTATTTTCTGCACCTGTTCATGACACTTCAATGATCTATGTACCTGAACCCTTAAGTCCCTTTGGACATCCACTGTTTTTAACTTTTTTCCATTTAGAAAGTACCCTGTTCTATCCTTTTTTGATCCAAAGTGGATGACCTCACATTTGTCTACATTGAATTCCATTTGCCATAATTTTGCCCATTGACCTAATCTATCAATATCCCTTTGTAATTTTATGTTTTCATCTACACTGCTTACAATGCCACCAATCTTTGTGTCATTGGCAAACTTAGATATGAGACTTTCTATGCCTTCATCTAAGTCATTAATAAATATTGTGAATAATTGAGGCCCCAAGACAGATCCCTGTGGGACTCCACTAGTCACATCCTGCCAATGTGAATACTTACTCATTATCCATACTCTATGTCGCCTTTCGCTCAGCCAATTTCCTAACCAAGTCCGTACTTTTCCCTCGATTCCATGGGCTTCTGTGAGTATGGCTATGTCAGGCTGTTGCTTGACTAGTTTGTGGGACAGCTCTCCCAATTTTGGCACAAGTCCACAGATGTTAGTGAGGAGGACTTTGCAGGGTTGACTGGCCTTGGTTTGCCTTTGTCGTGTCCGGTGCCGAGTGGTCCAATGTCGGGTGGTCCATCCAGTTTTATTCTTATTGTGACTTTTTTTACGAGATTTTACAACTGAGTGGCTTGCTCGGCCATTTCAGAGGGCAATTAAGAATCAACCACATTGCTGTGGGTCTGGAGTCACATATAGGCCAGACCAGGTAAGTGCGGCAGGTTTCCTTCCCTAAAGGACATCTAAGGATGTTTGTAAGATTAAGGCCAGCACCTCTGCAATTTCCACCCCTTCTTCCCTCCTTCCCTCAGCAACCTAGGATGCGTTGCATCCGGACAGGGTGACTTATCTACTTTAAGTACAGCCAGACTTTCTAGTACCTCCTCCTTGTCAATTTTCACCCCATCTAGTATCTCAAGTACCTCCCCATTTCCTGTGACTTTGGCAGCATCTTCTTCCTTGGTAAAGACAGATGCAAAGTACTCATTTAGTACCTCAGCCATGCCCTCTGCGTGGATCTCCTTTTTGGTCCCTAATCGACCCCACCCCTTCTCTTACTACCCGTTTACTGTTTACATGGCTATAGAAGACTTTTGGATTCCCTTTTATGTTGGCTGCCAGTTTATTCTCATACTCTCTCTTTGCCCCTCTTATTTCCTTTTTCACTTCCCCTCTGAACTTTCTATATTCAGCCTGGCTCTGACTCATATTATCAACCTGACATCTGTCATACACCCCATTTTTCTGTTTCATCTTACTCTCTATCTCTTTTGTCATCCAGGGAGCTTTGGCTTTGGTTGTCCTACCTTTCTCCCTCTTAGGAATGTACCTAGACTGTACCCAAACCATCTCCTCTTTAAAGGCCACCCATGTTCGTTTACAGTTTTGCCTGACAATCTTTGATTCCAATTTACCCGGGCCAGATCCATTCTCAACCCACTGAAATTAACCCTCCTCCATTTGAGTATTTTTACTCCAGATTGCTCCTTGTCCTTTTCCATAACTAATCTAAACCTTATGTTACTATGATCACTGTTCCCTAAATGTTTCCCCGGTGACACTTGCTCCACTTAACCCATCTCGTTCCCCAGAACCAGATCCAGCAATGCCTCCTTCCTCATTGGGCCGGAAATATGCTGATCAAAAAAGTTCTCCTGAACACACTTGAGAAATTCCTCCCCCTCTTTGCCCTTTTGTGCACCTTGTTTCTCCTTTCTAATGCTACATCTTGGTGCCCAATCCCCTGCCAAATTAGTTTAAACCCTCCCCCACAGCACTCATGAACCTCCCCGCGAGAACATTGGTCCTAGCTCTGTTGAGGTGCAACCCGTCCATCTTGAACAGATCCCTCCGCCCCAGAACTGGCCCCAATGCCCCAACAATCTGAAGCCTGCCCTCCTGCACCATGTCTCTAGTCAGGCATTAACCTGCCTTATCTTCCTATTTCTGTATTCACTAGCACGTGACACTGGGAGCAATCCAGAGATTACTACCTTTGAGGCCCTACTTTTTAACTTCCTCCATAGCTCCTGAAACTCTAGTCACAGGACCTCAGGCCTTTTCTTTCTTATGTCATTGGTACCCAAATGGACCACTACTTCTGACTGTTCCCCTTTCCCCCGCAGAATGTTCTGCACCCTCTCCATGGTGTCCTTTACCCTGGCACCAGGGAAGCAACACACCATGCGGGACTCACGTAGACGGCCACTGAAATGCCTGTCTGTCCCCCTGACTATTGAATCCCCTACGACCACTGCATGGTGGGAAACAGTCAATTTTAGATGCCACAATAAACCTGAAGAGAAACTAATAACAATTTCCTTAGTGCAATCTTTCTACTTGCTTTGTTCAATATTTCTGCTTGGCAAAGAATGTTAGAGCTGCACATGTGATGATTGACGGGAAAGGAAATGAAAGCATTCCCTCCTGACATTCGATGATCTTCGTTGAGTTCTGAGGCGAGATCAGTAAAATAAACATTAGATTTTAGTTTGTTTGATTTAATGTTATGCCCATGTTACTCAGCCCCAGCCATTAAACTTCTGTGTTGGTGAAGAGGGGAAAGTGATTGGATGGTACAGTGCTTTAGCATACTGTCCCCTTACCCCTTGGGTTTGAATTCAATAGACTGACAGGATGAATGTCTCCTTTCTCTGCCAGCTGGAAAGGACCCATGTGAAATAATTTTGGGCGTCTTGAACTCGATTGTGAGGTGGCACTAGTCCATCGCACCAAACTGCCCATAATTTGCCATTAATTAGCATTTCCACTCAGAAATTGGCACTAAAAATCAAATACTCTCCAATGTAAAAGGAGAACAGGTCTTTTACAATGGTGCTGCAGTATGTTTCTTTTTCATTAAAAAAAATTGAATTCACATATTTCACCAGTGAAGAGTAAAAGAATTAGAAGATTTTTTTTTAACTATTAGTCTCAAAGTAATTAAATAAAAAAACTGTAACCATGGATTTAATTTGTTTTTCTATATCCACAGGCTAGTATTCCCTCTAGTGGGTGAATAATTAGTTTTTACAGTAGGAATATTGTTTAACACATTCCCAGCAGTGACTGACAACCTCCAAACTTAATCATAGATGTTATACAGAATATGAAACGGCCTCCTTAGTGGCAGACTCTTGGGCTCTGAACTCCCTGCATCTTTCTTCAAAGGCCACACAAAGGACCTGGACATATGACTCTCCCTAAGCCACCTCTAACTCAATTTATGATAAGCATGTCTTCACATGGATCAGTTGATCAAGCAGTACTGATTCTAACTATGTTAGATGACACATTTACAATATAGAATGACATTTATACTAATTATCAGGATTTAGACCTCACCAAGAGTATGTTCTCCCATTGAATCCAATGGGAACATGAGAGAGTAGCGTTATGATGTAGAACCTGAGGTGATACACCTGTTGTAGTCCTAGATGTGCTCCCAGTTTTTCATGGCAAAGAAGGAGCCAACACAAAGGGGGTAGATTTTTAAATCACTGCCCAGGCGTAAAACCAGCATTGCAGATCGGCCGCCAGTTATAGAAATGATCCGATTTTCATTTCCATTGAAATCAGGGAGTTTCTATAATGGATGGCTGATTTTCAAAAACCACTTTTTATATCATGATGACAAGTTTAAAAATCCATCCCAAGTTCTCATGTCAACAATGAGCCAAGTGGACAAACAGTACATCTACAACTACAGGTCAAAATCCTGGAACTCCCTTCCTAACAGCACTGTGGGAGAACCTTCACCACACGGACTGCAGCGGTTCAAGAAGGCGGCTCACCACCACCTTCTTGAGGGCAATTAGGGATGGGCAATAAATGCCGGCCTCGCCAGCGATGCCCACATCCCATGAACGAATAAAAAAAACATGCAAAACTTTGATGTCCTCTTTGACCCTAACCTATTCATCACCAAGACTACTTACTTTCACCTCCACAACATTACCGGCTTCCAGCCACCTCACCCCCCAACTGACTTGGTTTTTCCTTTGTCCTCTTGCTGGTCACCCATCCTCCACCCTCCATAAACTCCAAATTGTTCGAAACTCAGCTGGCTGTATCATGTGCTCCACTAAGTCTTGGTTGCTCATCATCAGTCCTGTGTTTGGCTCCCTCTTCCCCAATGCATTGTTTAAAACCTTAATTTCCAAATCACAATGTGGCCTCACCCACTCTATCTTTGCAACCTCCTCCAGCCTTACATCCCCTACCTGACCCTTTGGTCCTCCAGCTCTGATCTCTCATGCATCTCTCCTGCCCCTTGGCCCACCGTTGCAATGTTCTATGGAAATCCATCACTAAATCCTTTCACCTCTCCACCTCATGTCCACCTATGAAACTTCTCCAAGTATCAAAAGTATGGGGAAAACAAGTTGGAGTAACACCTTCGTTGTCCAGTAAATGTTGAAAATTTTCTTTAAAAACAAAGCTTTTGCGTATATGTGAACTTGTGAACCCATAGAGCATCCCTGGCTTACACTTCAATTACACACTGAAGGAAAATAGAGCAAAACTAGCACATTATGGTGCTATGCACTATTTTATAGAATATATTTTGTAAGAATGTTTTAACAGTGACTACACTTCAAAAGTACTTCATTGGCTGTAAATTGCTTTGGGACGTACTGAGGTCTTGAAAAGTACTATACAAATGCGAATTATTTTTATTCATGCATAAAAACCTCAGCTGCTAATGGGGCTGGCTCATGACATATGTGCAAGCCTTCAGTACCACAGGCGCTTATCCATGGCGTTATACTATTCCGTGCGCAACAGGAACGCAGTAGCGTTCAGGCTTCTGCCCGAGGTGATGTGGCAAGTAGCACAACTGGAATGCAGCTGCGTTACAAGATGTGAAAAAAAACTCTTGTAAGTTCCTCGTGTATTAAACAAGTGCCCTAAGAATGGAACCTGTTTAAATAAAGCAATAACAAATTTTCTAAGTATTCACCTTCCAGATGGAAGTGGGAGTGTAAAGTTTAATAAAAACAACTTGCATTTATACTGTGCCTTTAATGTAATAAAAACGTCTCAAGGCACTTCACAGGAGTGTTATCAAACAAAATTTGACACTGAGCCACATAAAGAGATATTAGGACAAAATAGAGAGGTTTTAAAGAGCGACTTAAAGGAGGGGAGAGAGGTAGAGAGGTGGAGTGGTTAAGGGAAGGATTTCCAGAGCTTAAGCTCTAGGCAGCTGAAGGCATGGCCGCCAGTGGTGGGACGATGGAAATCGGGGATCCACAAGAGGCCAGAATTGGAGGAGCGCAGAGATCACGGAGGGCGGTAGGGCTGGAGGAGGTTCCAGAGATAGGGACGGCGAGGCCATGGAGGGATTTGAACATAAATATAGCAGAGAAATATTGTACTATATTAAATCATACTGCTTTTTTAAAATGAAATGTGCAGATTGTGGAGTAGAGTAGGAGAATGAATTCCACTCATTTTTTCAGAAAATCAATGGATTTTCCTTTGGAAACATTCCCTAAGGAATATCACAAAGAGAAAGAAAAGATTTGTGACTTCGGTTCTATTTATACTGTACGTTTTTTAGTGGTATAAGATCAATAATACAAAGGCTGAAATGAAGCTTGCAGTATAAATGCTATCAATCCTCTTGTACTACTCTTTACACAAGATCATTCTGAGACCAGTATCATTTAAGTCTAAATGGGTGTCCCGTAGAGCCTTTTCTGTTGCCAGGGAATTACATAGAATTAAATAGAATTTTTTTTTTTTATTCGTTCATGGGATGTGGGCGTCGCTGACGAGGCCAGCATTTATTGCCCATCCCTAATTGCCCTCGAGAAGGTGGTGGTGAGCCGCCTTCTTGAACCGCTGCAGTCCGTGTGGTGACGGTTCTCCCACAGTGCTGTTAGGAAGGGAGTTCCAGGATTTTGACCCAGCGACGATGAAGGAACGGCGATATATTTCCAAGTCGGGATGGTGTGTGACTTGGAGGGGAACGTGCAGGTGGTGTTGTTCCCATGCGCCTGCTGCTCTTGTCCTTCTAGGTGGTAGAGGTCGCGGGTTTGGGAGGTGCTGTCGAAGAAGCCTTGGCGAGTTGCTGCAGTGCATCCTGTGGATGGTGCACACTGCAGCCACAGTGCGCCGGTGGTGAAGGGAGTGAATGTTTAGGGTGGTGGATGGGGTGCCAATCAAGCGGGCTGCTTTATCTTGGATGGTGTCGAGCTTCTTGAGTGTTGTTGGAGCTGCACTCATCCAGGCAAGTGGAGAGTATTCCATCACACTCCTGACTTGTGCCTTGTAGATGGTGGAAAGGCTTTGGGGAGTCAGGAGGTGAGTCACTCGCCGCAGAATACCCAGCCTCTGACCTGCTCTCGTAGCCACAGTATTTATATGGCTGGTCCAGTTCAGTTTCTGGTCAATGGTGACCCCCAGGATGTTGATGGTGGGGGATTCGGCGATGGTAATGCCATTGAATGTCAAGGGGAGGTGGTTAGACTCTCTCTTCTTGGAGATGGTCATTGCCTGGCACTTATCTGGCACGAATGTTACTTGCCACTTATGAGCCCAAGCCTGGATGTTGTCCAGGTCTTGCTGCATGCGGGCTCGGACTGCTTCATTATCTGAGGGGTTGCGAATGGAACTGAACACTGTGCAGTCATCAGCGAACATCCCCATTTCTGACCTTATGATGGAGGGAAGGTCATTGATGAAGCAGCTGAAGATGGTTGGGCCGAGGACACTGCCCTGAGGAACTCCTGCAGCAATGCCCTGGGGCTGAGATGATTGGCCTCCAACAACCACTACCATCTTCCTTTGTGCTAGGTATGACTCCAGCCACTGGAGAGTTTTCCCCCTGATTCCCATGGACTTCAATTTTACTAGGGCTCCTTGGTGCCACACTCGGTCAAATGCTGCCTTGATGTCAAGGGCAGTCACTCTCACCTCACCTCTGGAATTCAGCTCTTTTGTCCATGTTTGGACCAAGGCTGTAATGAGGTCTGGAGCCGAGTGGTCCTGGCGGAACCCAAACTGAGCATCGGTGAGCAGGTTATTGGTGAGTAAGTGCCGCTTGATAGCACTGTCGACGACACCTTCCATCACTTTGCTGATGATTGAGAGTAGACTGATGGGGCGGTAATTGGCCGGATTGGATTTGTCCTGCTTTTTGTGGACAGGACATACCTGGGCAATTTTCCACATTGTCGGGTAGATGCCAGTGTTGTAGCTGTACTGAAACAGCTTGGCTAGAGGCGCAGCTAGTTCTGGAGCACAAGTCTTCAGCACTACAGCTGGGATGTTGTCGGGGCCCATAGCCTTTGCTCTATCCAGTGCACTCAGCCGTTTCTTGATATCACGTGGAGTGAATCGAATTGGCCGAAGACTGGCTTCCATGATGGTGGGGATATCGGGAGGAGGCTGAGATGGATCATCCACTCGGCACTTCTGGCTGAAGATGGTTGCAAACACTTCAGCCTTGTCTTTTGCACTCACGTGCTGGACTCCGCCATCATTGAGAATGGGGATGTTTGCAGAGCCTCCTCCTCCCGTTAGTTGTTTAATTGTCCACCACCATTCACGACAGGATGTGGCAGCACAGGAATGGGCCATTCAGCCCAACTGGTCAATGCGGGTGTTTATGCTCCACACGAGCCTTCTCCCACCCTACTTCATCTATAACCCTATCTGGACACAGAACCATATGCATAGGACCATCGCATTTCTAGTTATCGGATGCAAGCTCCTTCCCCTTCCCCCACACCGACCCACCCAACACTCACCAACAGGAAGGAACAGATTCTGAAATGAGAAGGGTCAAATAGGAAAACTTCTCCAGCCACAGCTGTCAACTGCTGGCCACCATTATGTTGAACTCGGTACTCATCCCTATATTGTGATGCCAAAGTTCGGAATCGTAGAGTTGCCTGTTAGTCCACATTACTCGCTTTTTAAAATCCTACTGCTCTGATATATACAGAAACTCCTGAATTTTATTGGAAAATTTTGCCATATAACAACAACTTGCATTTATATAGTGCCTCAATGTAGTATAATGCCCCAAGATGTTTACATGTGTTCAGCTTTGCATACACATGTGTGTGTGTGTGTGTATACATACAAATATACATAAACATATACTAATGTATACATATACCATCATATACAAATATATAATCATATACGTATATACATGTACAAATATACATACACAAACATATACAAATATATACAAAATTTAACAATGCAATGCATGATGCAGTGCTGCCCAATGGGGTGGTGCTTTGGAATGGCAAGGAGGAAAAATACTCCTTGCGAGCATCTCATGTACCACCACCTCGACTTCAGCAGCCGTCAAAGAGGAGGCCTGGTGCTGGGCAGTGCAATCACTTGTTTGAGACTTGTGACTGCACTTCAGGGTCCCTTTCCCTTTTTGCTGGCCTGCCCTTTCTCATTCTCTGCCCCTTCAGCCTTGGAAAAGATTGCTGATTGATTACGATGCAATTTAATGGTTTTCAGAAGCTATCTAAATTTGTGTCCCCCTTCTTGTGACATTCCCCTCTAATTGTCCCCATCCCTTCAAATTTGGCGTACACACAATTTTACTCTTACCATTGGTGCCATCCCTGAGTTTGCACCTGGAGTTGTGGATAATTATGCAGATGTGGTTAGACCGGAAAATTATACAGCGAGTTGTAATAATCTGAAATGCACTGCCTGAAAGGGTGGTGGAGGCAGATTGAATTGTAACTTTCAAAAGAGAATTGGATAAATACTTGAAAAGGAAAAATTTGCAAGGCTATGGAGAAAGAGCAGGGGTGTGGGATTAATTGGTAGCTCTTTCAGAGAGCCGGCACACGCACAGTGGCCTCCCTCTGTGCTGTATTATTCTATGATTTTATTTGCACTAGTGATTTCGGCAGAAGTTAAAGCAGTGCAAACCAAATCAGAACTGATTTTCACCTAAAGACAAAAATTGGCCCCAAGTATTCTGATGTTGAGTCCCCTATTGGGGATAGGGCAGAGGAGTGGGACTAGCTGGATTGCTATTGCTTAGAGTCGGCGCGGACTCGATGGGCTGAATGGCCTCCTTCTGTGCTGTAACCTTTCTATGAATCTATGATTCTATGACTCTGTATTGTACTTCAGCATTCTGGTTCTGAGTTTTTCTCTCGAAGGACTGCAGCCATCACAGGCCCCAAATGTCCTTAATTATTATCAAGCTATGAAACGAATGTTACGTTTTGATACATTTTGTAAGTTGTAAATGCAGTTTGTTCTATTGTGTTAAAATCATTATTTTTTGTCACACCTACTTCGATGTGTCCGTGATGTAATGGTTTGGGATCTGTGCTTCCTGAAATATGCTGTTGTTCTTATGAATTTCACTTCTACTGCACAAAGTAATTAAAGTACATATCAGATGACAGTAACATATTCTCTCTAAAAGAGAAGTTGGAGGAGAGAGTGTGCAGTCTCTCCAGAGTATGATGGTGGGGGGAGCTATGTCTCAGTTTACAAGCACTGTATTATGCTTATGTTGGACTTATTTTAAGATTGATTGTAATCGAAAGGAATAGATTTATTATGGTTTAAAACAATTTCACATACAGGGAGTTTACAGTATCCACGTTTCTAACCAGCTGCTCCCATTTTGTTCTAGCTGGTACTGTCTCATTGCAACGTTGTTAAGCGAATGTTTATAAATCTTCATGCAATATCATTACAGGCATAAAATCCAGTAACTGGTTCCATGCGTCAGGGAGATATCAAGTTGTTAAGTTATCTGGCAAATTCTCTCATAAAATGAAGTCCAGCTACTTAACAATCTTAACAGCAGGGTAGCAGAATGACTGGTTTTCTCTGTGTGTGTGTTTGATAAACAAAGCTATAGTTAGAAGTTCAAAAATAGTTTAAGTAAGAAAGGCTTAAATTGAGGTGGCAAAAATCATTCTACCCTGAACTAGCATAAGGTCAGAGGTCTACCGCTGGGCGCCCGAAACACTCACCTGTCTCAGCCTTAGGCTCCTTTTAATATGTAAATCGTGGTCCGAGGACATCGATTGCCACTTTAGGTCGGGGTGTGCACCATGCACACTCTGACCAGTTATCTGGGCGGTGGAGCCAAAGAGCCCCGGCCAAGGGTAAGTATGGAATTATTTTTCTGGGGGCAGGAGTGCTCCTCTGGGCCCCTACAAAAGTAATCTGGGCCGTTGGCACACCGGAACCCCTGCTCTCCATGCTTGCGACCTCCTCCACCTCCCTCGTACATACCATGCTGGAGGCCGGGGCCAGCCTGATATTGGGAGGCTTCCATCCGGTGAGCTGCATCTGGACATCCGTTTGGCGCCCCGCAGCTCGCCGGCCGGATGTTAATGAGGCCGGGGCCTCAGAATCGTGGCCGTCTCGTCGTCGCAGATCTAGGCAATTGGCTGGTCAGTCGCCCAAAAGTAAAAATCGACCTCAATGAGGGTGAAATGGGTCTTTGGCGATTGTTCAAAATTACAAAGAATTTACAGCACAGAAACAGGCCAGTCGGCCCAACTGGTCTATGCCAATGTTTATGCTCCACACGAGCCTCCTCCTCCCTATTTCATCTCACCCTATCTTTCTATTCCTTTCTTCCTCCTGTACTTATCTAGTTTTCCCTTAAATGCTATTCGCCTCAACTACTTCATTCCACATTCTAATCACTATCTGGGTAAAGAAGTTTCTCCTGAATTCCTTTTTGGATTTATTAGTGACTATTTTATATTTATGGCCCCTAGTTTTGGACTGATAAGTTGGCAGATCAAATAATTAAGGACTTTGAGGGGACGGATAGTTGAAGTAGAATATTGAGCAGTAAAAGATCCACAAACAATGACCAGAAGACCCAGTAGTCTTCCTGCAGACCTTGATAAAACAATGTACTTACGTTTTTGGGTCTTCCATGTACCTGCTACTTCCCTATCTCTGAGTCTCTAATCTGAGGGGCTGGGTGCAAGCAGTAAAGTCAACTCGCTACTGGGGAACCTTTGTTGGGGTGTCCGGCAAATCGTGACCCAGGAAACTGAGGCGGGAGGCACCCCGACATCCCTGCTGCTTCAACTGTACACAATTTCAATGCTTGTGCATGTCATAGATGTGTCCCCTCAGGAGAATCCCTGGAAGGTCAAGGGAAAGGCGAAGGGAGTGGAACACCTGGGATCACTGGTCTCTGCCCCTTTTTTTCCTCTGCTTAGTGCCTTGGAAATTAGCATTGCAAAGCAGAAGAAACTCTGCTCTGTAGTATGAATGCACCCAGAGCAAGTGTTAGAATCAAACCCAGATCTCAGAATCATAGGGCATTGCCTTATAACCATTTAAGGCACTGCCAATGTGATAACTTATTTTTCTTTTAATGTGCCCTCAGGATACGGACAATTCTGGCAAGGCTGCATTCAGTGCTCATCCCTAGTTGCCCCGAGGAGGTGGTGGTGGGCGTTGAAAGAACACTTTTACCTCAAAGTCCTTAATTATTTGAGCTGCCAACTGATCACATCACCCGGTTTTGGTCCTACCTTAAGGCCACATCAAAAAACCTGAACCATGCTTCAGAGCACAGCTAATAGGATACTGTGTATATTTAGACATGTAGAATAGAAGACTTTGATCTACACAAAGATACTTGTAATTAAAACATCAATGTTCTGAATATCAATGTGTGTAATTGAAGCAGAATAGAGGCAGGTTTAATGGGTTTTTGTCATATATATTATACAAAATGTGTAGAAATGCAACAGAATTAGAGTAATTTTTGTTTTTGTTGGGTGGTAGAATTTTTCCTCCACATTTTCTCACCCCAGCCCCTGCTCCACATATCATTCTACGGTGGGTTAAGAAAACAGCTGGAGACCTCTAGCCTTGCTGCTCTGTAATCAAAGAGAAGACTGAGAGGTGACCTGATAGAGGTCTTTAAGATTATGAATGGTCTGATAGGGTGGATGTAAAGAAGATGTTTCCACTTGTGGGGGAGACCAAAACTAGGGGGTCATAAATATAAGATCGTCACTAATAAATCCAATAACTAATTCAGGAGAGACTTCTTTACCCAGAGAGTGGTGAGAATGTGGGATTTGATACCATATGGAGTGGTTGAGGCGAATAGCATAGATGTATTTAAGGGGAAGCTAGATGAACACATGAGGGAGAAAGGAATGGAAGGATATGCAGATAGGGTGAGATGAAGAGGGCTGAGAGAGGCTCGTGTGGAGCATAAACACCGGCATAGACCTGTTGGGCCGAATGGCCTGTTTATGTGCTGTACATTCTGTGTAATTCTATGTAATTATAAAGGGCTGGAGAGTGTCACTCCCTCCTGATTTTCCCTCCCTCTGGAGAAGCAAACACCTCATATCTACTCAGCATTTCACTGAAGAGAATTCTGACATTTAGCACTCATCAGGGAACTGCAGCTATCTACCACTCCACAAGGGGAATGCTTTGTGGCACAGGAGAAATATACTGTTAGAAAACTTGTTACTGCATATTCTGCTCTATTTAAATCTTAGAAGGGGAACAAATAAGTTCACATTAAACTCTTGAGTGCTGCACCCGCATACTCCATTACGTATAACTACTGCTTACTATTTTAACCAATGCAATATCTAAATTTGAAAAATGCAAACTAGGTAGGCTAATTAAAAAGGGGCTTTTAGTCTCCCTGTTGGCTCGTAGGGTAAATATACCACCCAATACGCAACTGAATCATACACAGCATGAAGAGCTTATCTCAGTCCGGCTGCAACAGGACCTCAAAACTGGCTAGGATTCCTGCTCATAGGAACATAGGAATTGCTGGACAAAAAAAGACCAAGATCCATCTAGTTCGCCTTCTACCATCCTGCTAGTAGCATGATGCAATGTTGGTGACTAATTATAACAATCAATCTCTATCAATTAGTCTACAACAGAGTAAGAAATGACACAAGGAAACCCCCAATGGTGGAGAACTTTGGGAACCATACATGCTTTTTTCCCCCCCATCATGCTACACTTACCACATGTCGTGTCTCAATTACTCATATACTGTATCCCAAAATGCTATTTTCTGAAAGAACTCTTTCTAATTTGCATTCGAATGAATCAATACAAACTGCTCCCACCGTCTCCCTGGCGAGTTTGTTCTATAGATTGACCACTCGCTCACTTAAATATTGTTTTTGCAGAAAAATTACTTAAATTACAAAGAATCACTATTCAGTGACCCCTGCACATTGTGTGGACATTGGACTTGGCTGCGATGGTCACCCTATTTGAATAGCCCACCAACCTTTACTGTCCAGGTTCACCCATAAAGCACTGGTACCGGAGGGCTGCCACCAGTCATGGATTCACACCTCAGCATGAATCATTTCTATCTAGAAAGGAGGTAAAATAGGAGGAAAAAGTGAAGAAGGAAAACTTCTTGGTGAAGACATAGGCTGAACCAGAGCTGCAAAGTGCCAATTCTACATGATAGCATGAAAGCTACTGCTAGCAGTAGAGAGAAGGCAATGGCCAGCAAAACTGAGCTCACAAAAAAATTGCCACTGGGAATATTTATATAGCAGGGCAAAATTGCCATTAATGCAGCACGAATGGATAATAACATCGATTTAAACCTCAATTAAACAAGTTCAATTAACATTTAATGAAGTTTAGATGAGATAAAGTTGTGAGTAGAAAAAACATCTTTCATTCCTAACAGAAGATTCTTCACATTTGGATACATCACTCTAGATGTATTTATAAGCCTCTATCAGTGGTGTTAATTGATATATCACAAAATGAATTGGAAGCATTTCAATGAGATCAGATATTTCCTTCAGTTACCATATTTTATTTATAATTTAAGTAATGTTTCTGTTATCTTTGTATGTCTTTAGTCTGCCAGACTTACACCTTTGTTGCCCAGAGATCAGATGAGTGCCCTTCCCACAGGTCCCCATTGGCCGATCGGAGATGGGTTATGCTGTCTGTTCACTGGAGGATGAAAAATGTCTCTGCCTCTATTGCTCCAATTTAATCGTCACTAAATTGGTGATCCATGTATACCTGAAACACTAGGGCCTATAAATTTGGATGCGCAGTGCCCATTTTTCGGGCACTAACTGGCCTACTAAGCCCCCAATATGGTGGACAGGAAGCGCGTACACATTTTCATGGGAAAAAAATCGTCGTGCCTGTGCCGGCTGCACTCAGGAAAACTGAAACCTTGGGACTGCCTGCTACCAATGAGGTAAGTTTTTGAAATATACTTACCTGAATGTGGAGCTGGGAGGAGCAGGAGTGCTTCTCCAGAACCCACATTTAAAGAATGCAGGCCGCCGCCACTTCCTCTCCCCGATCGCCACTGCTCCCCATCGCTCCCCCCCCCACACCCCCCCCCCCCCCCCCGGCCTTCACTTACTCGAGGGTCGCTCTGACACTAGCAATGACCCGATCTATGTTGACACTTCCCCAGCTGACTGTTTGCGCCACGCCAACTTGATGGATATGAAGCCGCGGTCCAATATCGGGGCGCCTCGATTCAGGTGCGTGGTTCATAGCCTGCGCCCCCTCCCCTCTCCTCCCCATACGTCCAAAAATGGGCCCGCCTGAATTTCAACCCGTAGATTTTTAATCAACAAAGTATTGCAAATTATAATTATGTAGCTGTAGGTAGTTAAGCTACATCTTATCATAGGTCAGCAGGAACTTGCTTTTGTGGAAAAAAATAATGATATGTGTCAGTTGAAAGGGAGGGAACTAAGGACTCGAAGAGAGAAGTGAACAGGGAACAGGCTCTAGACCAGTACTACATGACAACCCTCCGAATGCACTAAGATGGGCAGCTACATGAAAAGCCCCATCGCAGCTCAATATCCAAATGATGGATGCTAAGAAGGCAATGATGAAGACTAAGCAGATAATTGAACCACAGGGATTGGACGGTTTTATAGGTAATCTATAGAGCAAGGCTTAAAAGGGGATATTAGTATTACAAATTAAGGTACAGCATGATGTAAGACATGTTTTAGGCAGTCCATCAATACTACCCCTACATTTCTAGTAAGATCTGGGTTTTTCATAAATTAGCATTGGAAATGGGAATTACCAAGGAATATGTGTTCAAAGAAAATGAAAAATAAGGTTGGAGATGGCGGAGGCTCTGGCCACAATCTTCCAATCCTCCTTAGATATGGGGGTGGTGCTGGAGGACTGGAGGATTGCAAATGTTACACCCCTTTTCAAAAAGGGGAGAGAGGGATAAACCCGGCAATTACAGGCCAGTCAGCCTAACGACGGTGGTGGGGAAACATTTATAGACAATAATCTGAGACAAAATGAATTGTCACTTGGTAAAATATGGGTTAATAAATGACAACCAGCACAGATTTGTTAAAGCCAAGTCGTGTTTGGACTAACTTGATGAAGTAATGGAGAGGGTTGATGTTGTGTATATGGACTTTCAAAAGGCGTTTGATACAGTATCGCATGATAGACTTATTAGCAAAATTGAAGCCCATGGGTTTAAACGGGTAGTGGCTGTGTGGATATGAAAATGGCTAAGGGACAGTAAACAGAGTAGTGATGAACATTTGTTTTTCAGACTGGAGGAAAGTATGCAGTGGTGTCCCCCAAGGGTCAGTACTGGGGCCACTGCTGTTTTTGATATATATTAATGACCTGGACTTGGGTATACAGGGCATAATTTCAAAGTTTGCAGATGACACGAAACCTGGAAATGTAATAAACAGTGAGGAGGTTAGTAGCAGACTTCAGAAGGACGTGGACACTCTGGTGAAATGGGCAGACACATGACAGATGTAATTTAATGCAGAGAAGTGTGAAGTGATGTATTTTGGTAGGAAGAATGAGGAGAGGCAATATGAACTAAATGTTACAATTTTAAAGGGAGTACAAGAACAGAGAGACCTGGGGGTGTATGTCCACAAATTTTTGAAGGTAGCAATACAAGTTGAGAAGGCTGTTTTAAAAAAAAACGTATGGTATCCTTAGCTTTTTAAACCGAGGAAAAGAGTTCAAAAGCAAGGAAGTTAGGCTAAACCTTTATAAATCACTGGTTAGGCCCCAGCTGGAGTATTATGTCCAATTCTGGGCAACACACTTTAGGAAGGATGTCAAGACCTCAGAGAGGGTGCAGAGGAGATTTACTAGAATGATACCAGGGATGAGGGACTTCAGTTATGTGGAGAGACTGGAGAAGCTGGGATTGTTCTCCTTAGAGCAGGAAGATTAAGGGGAGACTTGATAGATGTGTTCAAAATTATGAGCAGTTTTGCCAGGGTAAATAAGGAGAAACTGTTTCCAATGGCAGAAAGGTCAGTAAC
The DNA here is from genome assembly GCF_035084215.1 of Heptranchias perlo. Lineage (NCBI taxonomy): Eukaryota > Metazoa > Chordata > Chondrichthyes > Hexanchiformes > Hexanchidae > Heptranchias > Heptranchias perlo. Next base: position 23,094,450 of record NC_090326.1, read on the forward strand.
CAGAGGACACAGATTTACGGTAATTGGTGAACGAACCAGAGGCGAAATGAGGAGAATTTTTTTTAAGCAGTGAGTCGTTACGATCTGGATGCACTGCCTGAAAGGGCGGAGGAAACAGATTAAATAATAACTTTCAAAATGGAATTGGATAAATACTTGAAGGGGAAAGATTTGCAGGGCTATGGAAAAGGAGCAGAGGAATGGGACTAATTGGATAGCTGTTTCAAAGAGCCAGCACAGGCACAATGGGTCGAATGGCCTCGTTCTGTGCTGCATTATTCTGTGATTCTGTGAAAACACAATTTTCCTAATGCAACTATGATTTTTCTCCTATGTTGCTTACAGCAGTGTCCTGGAGATTAACCTTCAATCCTGTAAACTCCGGGACAATCCTGGAGGGTTGGCAACCTTAGTTGTGGCACATGTAACCACTCATAGCGATCTTATGCAATACAAACAGAATTCAGCAACATGACTGTCACATCTGCTTTTACTGAAATGATTGCAATGTCACCGGGTTGGAGCAATGTAACGAGCTCAGAATAGGCAGTTCTGTCTCACTTCGATCACTCGGCACTTGAAGTGTTTCAACAGAAATTTAAGTCTACGTTCTCAAATATCCTGAAGGTGTCAGAGCACCATTAAGTCGAATTACTTTGGTTCTTGATAGATATTCTTAGGGAACCTATATGGAGAAAAAAAACATAGTGGTCCCAATTTTTTCTTTGGCATTTATCGGGCAGGCGGTGGGCAATGCCAGCGGGTCTTGTCGGTGAGAAACCCGAACCATTTTGATGGTCGGGCCTCAATTAAATGTAATAGCTCTGACAGGAAACTTGCCATTTTGGAGGGTGAGAAATCCAGGAAGGCCGCCACAGCCTAGCCATTGCAGCAAGACCTTAAAGGGGAGAGGTGTGTAGATGGTGGTTGGGGATGGGGGTCGGGGGGTGATGATAGAGGGCATAATTTAAGGAGCTGTGGACTGTGCAGACAGAGCATGGATGGCAATCCAGGTAATCCTGAAAGCTCAAAACTGTCAAATTATTAATATTCTCAGACCTGCTTCCAGCCATCCCTTTATCTTGCACTGGACCTGGTCGTTTCCCCACCTGTACAGCCTATGAATAGTGAGCTGGCTTACCACTGAGCAGTTGCCTTGCTAGTGATGACATAAATGTAAGTCAGTTTAATGTTCTGTCAGATTATCAACGTTGAACTATCTTCCTCTTTGACCACGACCTTCTGGTATTTTTAGAGAAATAGGGCCTTGAATTAATGTTATGTGAAGATTAATATACCAATGCTTGAAGTGTTGGTTTGCAATTCCTTTGCTTGTTATTTTAATGGAGGGGTTAACCCATTAAACCTTGAAGGTATTTGGCCTTCTCTTTTCTCATCCTTCTCTGAGGGCTCTGTCTCTCTTTCATCTCCCTGTGCCCTGAAATAGTTTATTTCTTTCTCTTCCTCCCACTTTGTGTGTGTGTGTGTGTGTCCTTCACTCTCTCCCTGGCCCCAATAAGGTCCCCCAAATGGTATCACTTCTTTTCTCCTCCCTCTGCAACAGCTTCTGTCTCTAACGTATAGGAACTTAGAACCGTATGGAACCAAAAAAGATTATTGTGGTCCATCTTGCTGGTTCTAGTCTTCTATCTACATTTCCTAAAACTGCAGCACTGCTGAAACAAGCAAAGTTGGGAGCTCGTTCGTCATAAATGAGTTTTTGCACGAGGATATCTTTATTGTCAATGCTCTCCCCTCTGGGGTTCATCGGGCCATGGTAGTCTCATTGTGGGATGCTCTTGGGAATTGCGCTCACCTTGGGAGTGGTTTCACACTGGCTGCTGGGAATTGGTCTGCTGGGGAGCTGATGGACAAACTCCCGCAGGCAGACTCCTGCCTGTGCTCGGTTACAGGGAGTGCCTTTGCTGAAGAAAACCAAGGTGGCTCCGAGGGATTATATTCCTGGGGGATGCTGACTGACACACTCGATATAAATTTTGCTTGTTTGTTCACAGATGGAAGGTTTTATCTTGAGCCCAAATGTTGGGAGTCCTGGCAGAGTGAGTTGTGCTGCTTATGGAAGGGAGAGAGGTGAAAATGTTGGAAGCCAAGTTAATGGGTAAGTTTGGAATTTTGTTTTTAACATTTTTTTATGCTTGATAGGCCCTATATTTTATTTTTAGGAGTTTATAGAGAGGAACTGTGGGCCGTTATTTCTGGAATGTGGTTGAGGAAAATTGAAATTGGGGAGAAATGTTTTGTGTAGTATAATTGGTAATTAATAAATATAGAAAGTAAGCAATTCAAAAGGAGAATAACAGATTCTTTAACCAAAGAGAAAGAAGAAATCTGGCTGACAGCAGGACAGTCACAACATGAATGACAGATTCAACATACATGGCAGACGCAAAAAAAAATGTTAGTGCAAAAAATATGCTGAAAAGTCTTTGCTGACTAGGAATGGCCCAGGGTGATTATTAGAATGGAACTGCAATGATTATAGAAATGGATAAGATGAAAATGCAAAGGAGGATTATTGAAAGCAGCAAGAGGATCAAATTGGCTTAGTTATTTACGAAGAAAATCAAAAATCATTTTGCAGCTGGAGGAAAGACATTGAGACAAACAAAATATTCTATTAATTAGAATATTCTATTAACACTCATTGTTTTCAAACCCTAAATATCTGTCTGTAATGTTTGATTGTTTTGAATCAAACAAGACAAAGCGTTGGTGGCGATGAATTACTATTTTTTTGTCTCTCTGGCTAGGTAGTTGTCTCTGACTTGTGCTCTTTTTCTCAAGCAGTTGATAACAAATATGAACCGTTAACTGTAAAAGTCACTGTGCAGCTTATTTTCCAATCATTTGGAAAAACTCAAAGAAATTCAGAAAACTTTTTACACCTCTTTGTCGACAGGGTGAGGGGAAATGGCAGGGGTGATGTGTTCAAAAATGTGTTATGATCAATTTTATTACCTCATTCACCCCCTTCTTTTATTGGTAAATTTTCCTGACTGGTCATTCAGAATTGGTTGTTTTCAAAAGTTGTCAGTACTATCTTGGTGTTTTTTTTGCCACTTTGCTCTCTTTTGATTCATATGTTTCCTATCTCCTCAGTTCTGATTTGCTCCTATTTTACTTAAAACCAACAAATATGATGCCAGACTGTGACTCTAGAATGTGACATAAGAGCATGATATCAGATTGTGGTTCCAGGGCATGATATCAGATTGTGGTTCCAGAGCATGATATCAGATTGTGGTTCCAGAGCATGATATCAGATTGTGGTTCCAGAGCATGATGTCAGATTGTGGTTCCAGAGCATGATGTCAGATTGTGGTTCCAGAGCATGATGTCAGATTGTGGTTCCAGAGCATGATATCAGATTGTGATTCCAGAGCATGATATCAGATTGTGGCTCCAGAGCATGATGTCAGATTGTGGTTCCAGAGCATGATGTCAGATTGTGGTTCCAGAGCATGATGTCAGATTGTGGTTCCAGAGCATGATATCAGATTGTGGTTCCAGAGCATGATATCAGATTGTGGCTCCAGAGTGTGATACCAGAGCATGATATCAGAGCATGATGTTAGATTGTGATACCAGAGCATGATATCAGATTGTGACTCTAGGGTGTGACACCAGAGCATGATATCAGAGCATGATGTTAGATTGTGATACCAGAGCATGATATCAGAGCATGATGTTAGATTGTGATACCAGAGCATGATATCAGATTGTGACTCTAGGGTGTGACACCAGAGCATGATGTTCGATTGTGATGAGAGATTGTGACTCCAAAGTGTGACACCAGAGCACAATGTTAAATTTTGATGCAGGAAGTATGCACAGATGTAACAATTTTTTATTAAAGATAGATAAATACATAGATATAGATATAAAATAGGAAAATACAGGGTACAGCAATCAGAATAGATGCCGAGATGTAGTATGCTTTCATGGTGATAAAACAGTACAAAAGTTACTCTCCCAGGTTCATTACTACTCACTGATAACAGATTTAAATAATGTACTGACAGTAATTAACACTTTCTCGATTTACTTAATGATTGCACCTTACACTGATTTAAGATTTTAACATATCTTTAATTATAAAGCCCATTAGAAGTACAATATCCTTTACAACATCTTTCTGATGTTCTACTTAGCAACAAAGAAAACAGGATACAACCTCAATTCGCACTTCAGTCTCTCTTGCTGATGTAAACCAGTTAATAGGTAAACCGGCAGGAACTGACCTTGTCTACTGGGGTCATTAAAGGGTCGTATATTCATTGCATTTATAATGTGGTCGACAATTTATTGTTGGTGCTCAGCATGAGGCATCATTCTCCGACCCTATTTTCTCTGCGCCTTGGATCATACTGAATTCAAAGCAGCCTTCGGTTCTGCATTCAAATAGGAACAAATGATGTCAAATGCATTCACACCAGTAGCATTTTTAAAAGGTGTTCAGAGCTGCTGCCTATTTATAGAACCTGAGAATTGCACCTTGAGGCTCAGACAGTCTGCTTTCTCCTCACGTTCCTTATAGTGCCTTGGTCTTCAGAAGGAAATGTGTTGAAGCTATATTTTAGAGAGGCAGCATTCATTGGTGATAGTAATAATAATGGGGTGGAGTGGAAATTCCGCCCCCTAAATAGAAGCCTGTTCTTTTTCTCACAGTTTGCTGCTACTGTTGTAATCTGGTCACACTGTCCATCATTTGCTGACATAACTAATGTTAAAATAGCTTTGTTTTCAGAATTTGTACGACTACTTTGTAACAGTGATGTGGAGATGCCGGTGATGGACTGGGGTTGACAAATGTAAGGAATCTTACAACACCAGGTTATAGTCCAACAGTTTTATTTGAAAATCACAAGCTTTCGGAGGCTTTCTCCTTCGTCAGGTGAAGTGTGGGATTCCTTGAACGTTACCGCATTTATAGTCAGAGAACAATACCTGGTGATTACAGATAATCTTTCCAACTGCCCGTTGTCAAGGCAATCAAAGTGTTCAGACAGAGAGATGTCACATACAGGACCACCGAATATACAAACGGCCAGAACAAAAGACAGAGAGAGAGAAACATCCGAAAGGAAGAGAAAGAGAGAGAATGACCCGTTGTATTAAAAACAGATAACTTTTTTTCGCTGGTGGGGTTACGTGTAGCGTGACATGAACCCAAGATCCCGGTTGAGGCCGTCCTCATGGGTGCGGAACTTGGCTATCAATTTCTGCTCGACGATTTTGCGTTGTCGTGTGTCTCGAAGGCCGCCTTGGAGAACGCTTACCCGAAGATCGGTGGCTGAATGTCCTTGACTGCTGTAACAGGACTGTGTAAGGACGATAACAGGGCCAATATATTCACATCCGCTGGCACATAGCTGTGATTTCATTTTGCCATAGAGTGGTGGTCATCCCTTGCACTCAGTAGGTACTAATTGTTAATTATTTTAACAGACGTGGCACTGATTTATTTAATACGTCTGTAATGTTACCACGAACCTGACTGCAATCCTCAGGTGATACGCGGCCTTTAAAAAATAAATCTCCTTTTAGAGGAAATGATGGAAAATGGTGTTTAAAAAGTGAAATGACATGTTTATGAAGTCTGAAAATGCAGTTACTCAGCAAGGGAAAAGGAGGTGTCACCTCAAGGACAAGCTAAATGTGCACTTACTCAGTCAAGTCCAGGGATGTTAATCTTGTGAAGAAGGAACTCTTAATGGCCACATCAATATTTTATACTGTGTTTTGTTAATAAAAGGAACCTTTAGACAGAACTGAACTTTTTAAAAAGAAGACACTCTTTAATTGTTTCAATTTAAACAATAATATTCTAGCACATATAACAAAAAAAGGGCACTGAAACTATTGCAATAGAGCACAGACTCCCAGACTGACTGGCTTTCCAACGTCCCCACCTTTATGAAGAAAAAACTTGCATTTATATAGCACCTCCAATCTCAAATTGCTTCACTATCAATGAATTGCTTTTGATGTACAGCTACTGTTGTTTTGTCGCAAGTGCAGCATCTAATTTGTTCACAGCAAAGTCCCACATTTAGCAAACAAATTGAATAAAAATATAAGCACATAAGAAGTAGGAGCAGGAGTAGGCCATGCGGTCCCTCGAGCCTGCTCCGCCATTCAATAAGTTCCTGGCTGATCTTCAACCTCAACTTCACTTTCCCACCCAATCCCCGTATCCCTTGATTCCCCTAAAGTCCAAAAATCTATCGATCTCGGCCTTGAATATATTCAACGACTGAACATCCACAGAACTCTGGGGTAGAGCATTCCAAATATTCACCACCCTCTGACTGAACAAATTCCTCATCATCTCGGTCCTAAATGTCTGACCCCTTATGCTGAGACTATGGGTCGATTTTAGGATGGCCGAATGGGTGCGTTGGGGGCAGGGGGGGAGCTCGTAAATTCAGGAAATCCTAGAGCGGGTCCGGAGCCCGGCTCCAACCGGCCCACTTCCGGGTTCCCCAGTGAAGCGTTCGGGTACGCACGCAGCTCCCGCATGCGGGACTCCCGCCGGCAATTAAAGCCGGCGGGATGACAATTTAAATACTTACCTAGTAGAGGCACTTAACAGACCTCATTGACAGGAGATTTTGGCAGGGGTGTAATTTTGAAGGATCCTCAGCGTGTTTCCCGTGCTGTGGGAAACACTCCCTGTTGGAACAGACGCGTTTCAGTCAGCAGCCAGTAGGAGATGCAAAGGATTTTTTGACAGTTGGGGGGAATACCTCATTTATTGCAGCAGGGCACTCTGTCACTTCAGACAAAGTTTTGCCTGCAACACCTTTTGTCTTTCCACTCAAAATTCTTAATTTATACCCTAAACTCTGCTGTGCAAACACATTTACCTTTTTTTTTATTCGTTCACGGGATGTGGGCGTCGCTGGTGAGGCCAGCATTTATTGCCCATCCCTAATTGCCCTCGAGAAGGTGGTGGTGAGCCGTCTTCTTGAACCGCTGCAGTCCGTGTGGTGACGGTTCTCCCACAGTGCTGTTAGGAAGGGAGTTCCAGGATTTTGACCCAGCGACAATGAAGGAACGGCGATATATTTCCAAGTCGGGATGGTGTGTGACTTGGAGGGGAACGTGCAGGTGGTGTTGTTCCCATGCGCCTGCTGCCCTTGTCCTTCTAGGTGGTAGAGGTCGCGGGTTTGGGAGGTGCTGTCGAAGAAGCCTTGGCGAGTTGCTGCAGTGCATCCTGTGGATGGTGCACACTGCAGCCACAGTGCGCCGGTGGTGAAGGGAGTGAATGTTTAGGGTGGTGGATGGGGTGCCAATCAAGCGGGCTGCTTTATCGTGGATGGTGTCGAGCTTCTTGAGTGTTGTTGGAGCTGCACTCATCCAGGCAAGTGGAGAGTATTCCATCACACTCCTGACTTGTGCCTTGTAGATGGTGGAAAGGCTTTGGGGAGTCAGGAGGTGAGTCACTCGCCACAGAATACCCAGCCTCTGACCTGCTCTCGTAGCCACAGTATTTATATGGCTGGTCCAGTTAAGTTTCTGGTCAATGGTGACCCCCAGGATGTTGATGGCGGGGGATTCGGCGATGGTAATGCCGTTGAATGTCAAGGGGAGGTGGTTAGACTCTCTCTTGTTGGAGATGATCATTGCCTGGCACTTATCTGGCGCGAATGTTACTTGCCACTTATGAGCCCAAGCCTGGATGTTGTCCAGGTCTTGCTGCATGCGGGCTCGGACTGCTTCATTATCTGAGGGGTTGCGAATGGAACTGAACACTGTGCAGTCATCAGCGAACATCCCCATTTCTGACCTTATGATGGAGGGAAGGTCATTGATGAAGCAGCTGAAGATGGTTGGGCCAAGGACACTGTACAGAGTCACTGACACCCGGTCTGTACAAAGCCACTGACGCCAGATCTGTACAGATTCACTGACTAACTGTCTACTCAATCTTTCCTCATAGGACAACCCTCTCATCCCAGGAATCGATTTAGTGAACCTTTGTTGCACCACCTCTAAGGCAAGTATATCCTTGCCTCAATAAGGAGATCAAAACTGTACACAGTACTCCAGATGTGGTATCACCAAAGCCCGGTATAATTGCAGCATGACTTCCTTACTCTTGTACTCCAACCCTCTTTCAATGAAGGTCAACATACCATTTGCCTTCCTAATTGCTTGCTGTACCTGCATGTTAACTTTCAGAGACACCCAAATCCCTCTGAACACCAACATTTAATAGTTTCTCACCATTTAAAAAATATTGCGGTTTTCTATTCTTCCTACCAAAGTGAATAACCTCACATTTCCCCACATTACACTCCATCTGCCATCTTCTTGCCCACTCAGTTAACCTGTTGCTATCCCTTTGCAGACTCTTTGGGCTCGATTTTAGGGTCGGGTTACCTGCGGGTTTCCAGCGGGGGGGCCCCGAAAATCCCGATCTCCGATCACGTGACCGGATTCGGACGAAATCCCGGCCACTTCCGGGTACCGCGCTGACGTGCGGGGCTGCGCGCGCAAGCCCCGCTGGTGGGAATCCCGCAGGCAATTAAAGCCAGCGGGGTTCCACTTGAGAGCACTTAACTTGCTCGTTGTGGTCAGTTAATGAGCTGAAGCAGCTGTCAAAAGAGGAAGTGTGGGATTTTACGGTCAAAGCAGTCAGTTTCCCACACTGGGGGAAACAGGACCCTTCAAACCAGGCGTGTTGCAGCCAGCAGCCTGTGCCAGGTGCCAAGGTGCGCTCCACGGGGGAGCGCCCTCACCCACGCAGGAGGCCACCGCGTCACATAGGGCAACCCCTGCCCTCCACCAACCCCCGCCAAGCCAGAGGACAGACCGACACGAAACCGCAGCCCCAGTCCGAGGACCCACCCACCTACCCTGCACAACCCCTCACACCAACACCTGCCAGATGGGTGGTGCGTTGACATCGTCGGAGGACGAACAGGATGACCAGCCCCAGCAGCCTCGCAGTCCACGCCGTCCGCCTCGGAGAGGTGGGGCCCCCCAACACGGTGCTGCGGCACACCCACCTGCACAGCAGGAGGGAGGGCAACCGCAGAGAGAGATGCGTCGCAGGAGGCACTACCCTCCGCACAGGGTGTACAGAGCGAGGCTCAGCTTCATGGACCTCTCCGAGGAGCAGTGCATACGGAGGCTCAGAGTCAATCGCCAGGTAGTCGCCGACATCTGCAGCCTCCTTAACGACGAGCTGCTCACTGATGGACCAAGCAGCATCTTCTTACCTGTCGCCGTCAAAGTCACCACTGCCCTCAACTTCTTCGCATCCGGTTCCTTCCAGGGTGCCACCGGGGACATCACCGGGGTCTGTCAGTCCTCTGCACACAAGTGCATAAGGCAGGTCACCGATGGGTTGTTCCGCAGGGCCTCCCACTACATCAACTTCGCCATGGACGAGCGCAGCCAGATGGAGAGGGCGGTTGGATTCCATGCCATGGCCGGCTTCCCACGGGTGCAGGGTGTAATCGACTGCACCCACATCGCAATACGGGCACCTCCGCATGAGCCAGGGCTGTTCATCAACAGGAAAGGGTATCACTCCATGAACGCCCAGCTCATCTGTGACCACCGCCAGAGATTCCTACACGTGTGCGCCAGATACCCTGGCAGCTGCCACGATGCCTTCGTCCTCAGGGAGTCCACCGTCCCGCCCCTCTTCCACGCACCCAACGCCGGCAACGGCTGGCTCCTCGGCGACAAGGGATATCCCCTGCACACGTGGCTCATGACACCTCTGAGGAACCCCATCACCGAGCCGGAGCGTCGGTATAATGACAGCCACACTGCTACCAGGTCTACAATTGAGCAGACCATAGGGCTTCTCAAGATGCGCTTCAGGTGCCTTGATCGTTCTGGGGGAGCGCTCCAATACACGCCATTCAGAGTGGGACGAATCATAGTTGTCTGCTGTGCCCTGCACAACATGGCCCAACAGAGAGGGGTGCCGCTGGAGGAGGCCCCATCCACACCCGCCACCCACATTGAGGAAGGCGAGGGCGAGGAGGAGGAGGAGGAGGAGGAGGCGGAGGCGGAGGAGGCGGAGGAGGAGGACGCGCCCGAGGATGTTGGACGACCCATGCGCCGAGCCGCGACTCACCGGGATGGTCGCCGGGCCAGGGAGGCACTCATACGTCAACGGTTCTCCTAGAGTCAGACACTGCGAGGCGCTCGCATCTCCTCACCTGCACATGCGAGCAGCCATACCAGCCCCCTCCACTGAAGAGTGCTGCCAGTAAACCTGCACCCACAGCAGTGTGCCCAATGGGTGGCAGGAGGTGTTCGCCGTCATGATGGCCTCCACGGAACGCAACTATTGCACAAGCCGCGGAAGAATGGACGAGAGGTGGCCGGAGTGGTGAGAATAGACTATTTAATATGTGGAATGTGACATCATTTAAGAAACAAAGTACAAAATAATAAACACCCTGGTGTATTCCCTTTGTGATTATAAGGCCTTTGGAATTCTTCTCCGGGAACCCCTACGTGGTGCTACCCCTGTGGCTCCAGCAGAGGTAGTGGCAGGTTGCTCGTCTTCTTGCCTTGACCGGGTAGATGCTTTTGGCGGACGGCCCCTGGGTTTCGGTGCCCGTGAGGGCACCTCCACAGACTGCTCCTCCTGCACCGGGGCAGGGGCAGACTCGGCCACCTGGAGAGGAGGCACCATTGCGGGTGGTGGTTGAGAGGTGGGCGACGGGTGGGACGTGGGGACGCCTTGAGAGGCGTCCCCGCTTCCATGTCCCCGGTCACCATCATCCCTCTCTTGGCCTCGGCCCACATCACCCCTTCCACCCTGCTGGACGGCAGTTTGGATGGCATGTGTGAGGCCTTGCAAGGCCACCCCTAGTGTATCCCTCAGCCTGTTGGTGGCGTCGGAATGTTGCTCACCCTCAATCCGTACCGACGTTGTGAGGGCCTGCAAGGACTCGAAGTGGAGCTGTGCGTGACGCTCGAGGGAGGCCAGCCTGTCCTCCACCGCAGACAGTCCCGCACCTACCCGCGACACTGTGTCGCCGGTACCCTCCTGTGCCTGCGCCACCAATGCCCACATGCAGGAGGTGGACTCCTCCATCGCCTGCGCTATTGTGGACAATGCGCGCGGCACCTCTGCCAGCACATCAGCAATTAGCTGGTGGCCCTCGACGACTCTCCTTTTCTCTGGTGGCCCCCTGGGTTCAGCATCTGGGTCCGGCTGAGCAGAGCCTGGAGATGAGTGCTCCCTCCGTCGCGGACCCTCCGCGGCTGCCCCTGCCACCAGGGTCTGCTCATGCTCACTCGTGCGCAGTGACTCACCAAGTGCTACCCCAACTAGTTGGCGAGGGGGACCCACCGAGGTGCGTGTCTCTGCGCTGGTGGATGGTTGGCTCTGATGTGACGATGCACCCTCAGAGACCGCCATGTCCTCTGAGGAATCGCCCTCCATGCTCGCTTGATCCAAAGACGCACCTGCAAGAGAACAGAGGGCACTTTGAGGCATGTGGACCAACTTGACAGTGCGCCTGATGGCAGGTGATGATACGGTCACTCGCGATCATGGGTGTTGAGTGTCAGCTTTCCCTTACCGGCCGTTTCGGCAGCGACACACTCGCCATCGGCCACCGACAGGCAATGTCGCGTGCGGGCGAGGTCGAGCGCCTCCACCTCTGCGTCGGTGAGCTCCACCACTTGCGGCGGCCCACCTCCGGTGCGTGCCCTTTCGCGGTTGTTCTTGCTCCTCTTCTCCTGTGAAGGCAAAACACAGATGTGTGAGTGGGTGCGTCTTGCATCGTGAGACGCATCGAGCATCGGTGTGGTTGGGTTGAGCGTGGCGCGGAACGGATGGGAGGAAGTGTGGGCCACGTGCCCATCCCATTGCATGGGGATTGGGGTGTGTGGTAGTGTTCGGGTGGGGTCAGGGACGGTGGGTACTTGCGTGCACGGCGAGGATGGTGAATGAGTGGCTGTGATGATTGCTGATGGAGCGCAGTGGTGGCTGTGCAGGAGGGGGTTGTGATCTGCTTGGCGTGATGGTGGGGACGGGATGTGGGAGGGTGCGTTGGTGTACTCACCTTGCCAGACCTAGTCAGGTCATTGAAGCGCTTGCAGCACTGCTCCCAAGTCCTTGGGGTGTTGCCCCTGCTGCTCACCTCCGCCGCCACCTCTGCCCATGCCTTCCTGGTTGCGGCGGCAGGGAACTTGCGCCCATCCTCAGGGAAGAGTGTTTCCCTCCTCCTCCTCACGCCCTCCAGCATCAGCTGCAGTGCCAGATCTGAAAAACGGGGCGCAGCCTTTCCCCTTGGTTGAGCCATTCTCCCAGACCTCTTGCTTGCAGCAGGAGGGGCTTTGGGAGACTGCCCCTTTAACTGGAGCTCCTACATCGCGTCGACGGTACTGCGCATGCGCAGCCGGCCGGCTCGCAGCTGGGGAGCGCAGAACCCGGAAGCAGGCCTTAATGGGTCCAATTATCCCGCGATCGCGTGGGGGACGCACACAATTACCCGTCCGCGTTTTCCACGCTCCCGGAGGACCACCCGCTGGGAACCCGCAGGCCTGCTAAATTCGAGCCCTTTGTGTCCTCCTCACGGCTTACTTTCCCATCCAGCTTTGTATCATCAGCAAATTTGGATACATTACACTCGGTCCCCTCATCTAAGTCATTAATATAGATTGTAAACAGCTGAGGCCCAAGCACCGATCCCTGCAGCACCCCACTAGTTACAGCCTGCCAACCTGAAAATGACTCGTTTATTCCTACTCTTTATTTTCTGTCCGTTAACCAATCCTCAATCCATGATAATATGTTACCCCCAATCTCTTGTGTAACAACCTCTTGTTTGGCACGTTATCGAATGCCTTTTGAAAATCCACAAATACTACATCCACAGGTTCCCCCTTATCTACCCTGCTAGTTATACCCTCAAAAAACTCTAATAAATTTGTCAAACACTATTTCCCTTTCATAAAACCACATTGACTCTGCCTAATCATATTATGATTTTCTAGGTGCCCTGTTACTACATCCTTAATTATAGATTTTAGCATTTTCCCTACTATTGATGAGAGACTAACTGGCCTGTAGTTCCCTGTTTTCTCTCTCCCTCCTTTCTTGAATAGCAGGGTTACATTTGCTACCTCCAATCCACGGGGACAGTTCTAGATTTTAGGGAATTCTGGAAGGTTAATGGATCCACTATCTCTGCAGCCATGTCTTTTAAAACCCTAGGATGTAGGTCCAGGGGATTTGTCAGCTTTTAGTCCCATTAATTTTTCAAATACTTTTTCTTTACTAATCTTAATCACTTTAAGTTCCTCCCTCTCATTAGACCTTTGGTCCCCCACTATTTCCGGTATTTTTTTTGTGTCTTCTACTGTGAAGACTGGTACAAAGGCCCCGATATTAGCGGGGAGGCGGGATGGCAGCGGAGGTGGGGGGTGCAATTGGGTGCATGGCAAACCCGCATGAACCAAACTTACCATTTCTGACGCGATCGCACGTTGATTGATAGTGGTTAACGTGCTCTCTGGGTTTCGTGCCCAGTAGCTAGCCTGATTGACAGGCTGGCTGCTGTCAGGAGCTGCAACGTGAGTTGGGGGGGGGAGGAGAGAAAGAGAGAGAGCAAGACCTCATCCGGCGCTGGAACGGGATTGGAAGATCCGGTAATGGACGGGAGGATCGGCGGGGGGAGAGGGGAGGACTGGCGGGGCATCAGACATCAGAGCAGGTTTCAAAGATAGGTGCATTTAGTGTTTTCACTTAATTGCATGTTTTTTTGTTTAATTTATTTAGTTTCTTTTTCCCTGATCCGGCCCTTGAATCAGGAGAGGTGGGCAAGCCGCCCAGGTAAGTTTAAAAATCCTTCTAATTACTTCATTTGTCCCAGGTAAAGTGCCTTAAGTACCTCAATGAGGTACATTTGGCTCTTTAACTGTCATCCTGCCAGCTCTAATTGCCGGCGGGACTTCCGTTTTCGGGTCACCCACGCGAACACAGGTGGGTCCCTGGGAAACTCGGAAGTTGGCGGGTTGGAGCCGGCTTCTGAACCCAAACAGGATTTCCGCAATTTTCTGAGCCCCCCCCCTCCCCCGCCCCCACGCACCTGCATTTGCCTCCTAAAATCACCCCCAAAATGTTTGTTTAACATCTCTGCCATTTCCTTACTCCCCATTATAATTTCTCCTGTCTCTGCCTCTAAAGGGCCCACACTTACTTTCACTAATCTCAGCCCTTTTTATATACTTGTAGAAGCTCTTACAATCTGTTTTTATATTTCTTGCTAGTTTACTCTCATCTTCAATTTTCTCCTTTTTCGATTTCTTGTTTATTCTTTGCTGTTTTCTAAAATCCTCCCAATCCTCAGGTTTACTACTCTTTTTGACAACATTGTAAGCCTCTTCTTTTCATCTAATACTATTCTTATCTTCTCTAGTTAGCCACTGTTGGATCACTTTTCCTGTGGAATTTTTATTTCTCAAGGATATGTATATTAATTGGGAATAATTAATTATTTCTTTAAATTTTAGCAATTGCTTATCTACCGCCATATCTTTTACCTAATTTCCCAATCTACCTTAGCCAGCTCGCCCCTCAGAACCTACATAATTGGCCTTGCTTAAATTTAAGCCCCTAGTTTCGGACTTAACTAAATCACTGTCAAACTCAATATGAAATTCTATCACATTATGATCACTCTTCCCCAGAGGATCCTTTATTATAAGATTACTAATTAATCCTACCTCATTACACAATACTAGATCTAAAATAAGCTGACTCCTGGTTGGTTCCTCAACACATTGTTCTAAAAAACTGTCTCGAATGCATTCCATGAACTCATCCTCCAAATTACTTTTGCCAATTTGGTTTGCCCAGTTTATATGAAGATTAAAGTCCCCCATGATTATTGTATTACCCTTGTTACACGCTCCTATAATTTCCTGAATTATACTCTGTCCAACGCCATAACTACTGTTAGGGGGCCTGTAAACTACTCCCACCAATGTTTTCTGCCCCTTGTTATTTCTTAACTCCACCCATACTGATTCTACATTCTGATTTTCCGAGCTAAGATCCTTTCTCACTACTGCCTTTCTTTCATCCTTTATCAGGGCTAAGCCCTATCCTTTTCCATTTTGCCTATCTTTTCTAAAAGTCAAATACCCTGGGATATTTAGTTCCCAACCTTGGTCACCCTCCAACCATGTATCAGAAATGGCTACTCTATCAAACCCAATTATCTCTATTTGTGCCATTAATTCATTTATCTTGTTACGAATGCTTCGTGCATTCAGATATAGCACCTTTATGTTTAATTTTTTACTATTTTTCCCAGATGTGGCCTTAGTCACTAATGCCCTATTACTTTTGTTAAACTCTCTGTCTCTTCCTGACACACTCTGCTTGTTTTTACCCAAATCACTACTCTGCTCTACAGCCTTGACTTTTCTTTTTAGACTGATAAAATTACCCTTACCTGAACCCTCCCCCCACCTCCCCCATTTATTAGTTTAAAGCCCTATCTACCGCCCTAGTTATTTGATTCGCCAGGACGCTAAATGGCCAGATAAACCTCTCCGCTCTTCTATGAATAATTCCAAGGAAATTTTTTAATCCACCTGAATAGGCAGACGGGGCCTTGGTTTAACATATCATCCAAAATACGGCACCTCTGACAGTGCAGCACTCTCTCAGTACTGCATTGAAGTGTCAACCTTAATGGTGTGGTCAAGTCTTTTGAGTGGGTCTTGAACTCACAACCTTCTCGGATGCAAGTGCACCTCTGAGCCAAACTGACACTTATAAGTGGTGGTACATAATTTCTTGACTGGGCTATGAGCAGCACAGTGCAGTCTATTTTTAAAGGGAATCTTGCCATTGCCCTCATTGTCCCATTCTGCCCCCCCACCCCAACCCACAATCACCATTTGTTTGGATCGTACATGAATATTCACACATTTTTTTGGGCCATTTCCTTCTCTCGCTGTTTCCATCTGGATAGACACATTTTGAGACTGAGAGAATGGGGTAAGTTGCTTTTCATTCTCTGCTAACGGCTGCAGAAGAGTGACCTAATAGAGACCTCCCATCTGACTTTCCTTCCTCCTGCAACATTCATTCCGACACATGCCCTGGATATCATGGTTACCAGTGGCAGTCTGAAAAAATATGGTCCATGGTTCGTAAGCATTTCAAATCAACAGAAAGAGTACGAAAAGAAATATTTACTATAAATGATGGCATTCCACCACAGGCGGGGGGAGGGGGGGGCGGGAAGCTGAAATTGACATCTGTAAAAGTATAGCTCTCTTCAGTTTCCTGCTATTAATGATAACAGAAAACTGCGGACAAAGATCTCATGATTCCTATGCTGCTGCTATATAGTATTACTCCTGTGGTGTACAATAGTACAGTAAAATATGATGATAATATGATAAATTGCTATAATGATGATAATTATATATAACTAGCTGATCTCCCATGGCACTGCTCACGGTTAATTGGACAGCATGTTGTTTAATAACAATAGGGGTGTCACCAATGAAGTGTGGTGAGAAAAATGTTACAGGGAGTATGTGGGATGCTGCAGGAAGTGAATAATATATACAAGCCTTTAAATATATTACTGGGTAATCTCCCATGGCATTGCACATTGGGAACAAAAATCGGGAGAGGTGTAAAACTGTCTACCGATTTGCTATCACCCCTTTTAGACTATCGTCTAAAGTCAAAATTACCCCCAAGGAGTCAAGAGCAAGTAGCCGTCAGGTGAAGCGGGGTTAGAGGCCTGGGGACGCAGATGTAATGTGGTCCTAAGTTTAAACTCATACATCCTGTGGTTATTTTTCTATTTCCATTATAAATGCCTCTGTCCACTATTATAATGGGAATTGCCTTTGTGAATATGACATGCTGTAATTACACCCTCCCACCAGTGGTAGTGCTGCAGGCTTAAAAAAAGGACTAAATGAAGGGATAGAATTTCCACGGGAGATCCCCCACCTCCTGCTCTAACTTTGGCGGAAGATCAGCAGAAACGTCAGAGGAACAGTATAACTGGCCGGTGCACCGTGTCCCCGGGGTTTCCGCCGATCTTCGGCCAAAGTTATAGTGGGAGATTGGAAGAACCCACTCGGAAATTCCAGACGTATATTTCCATATTGTATTGCGATTATGATATGATTTGTTGATCACTACGTATAGGATTAAGAGTTCCTCTGCACGTTTGTGCGGGGAGTTTCCTTGGAGGTTTCGCCGATCGGCCGCCGTAACTTCAGCAGAAGATTAGCGGGAACCATGTTTACGCGTCTATCTGGGATTTCCGCCAATCTTCTACCAAAGAAACATCGGCCCCTCCCCCCCCCAGGACATTCTCCATGTATGTGTGATGACATTGTAGATTTGTTTGTAAAGAATGAGTTGATGACTTTGCTACACATAGCACACAAAAGAGCGGTACGGTGGTTGGTTAGTTAGTCATTAATTGACTTCTGTAGACTCAGTAGCTGTGGTGGAATAAGATGTTTTCCTGTCTGTTACAATGTCTTCGAGAAATCTTACAGCACCCTACTAAATCTACAAGTGAACCACAGCTGACTTGGTCCATAAGATGCAATGAACAATTTTTTTTTTGGCCAAATGCAATACTGAGCATCTTCTGCTCCCTGTATTGGGTGTGTCTAAACAGATTGAATGTAAACACCACAAAAACAAATTATGTTACTGGAATTTATGCAAAATAATTGTAATAATAAGTCACCACATTTTAAAGCATTATTTCAATTTGTATAGCATTTGAGATCTATTTGAAGAACTCTCAGGCTTAATGTAAGTTGAATGTTTCTCTCATACATTATGAACCCAGGGAATATATTAAATTCCAATTCTCCCCCTGCATTCTGAAACACAAAATTTGTAGACTGGAAAGCAGTGTCTGTGATTTATATACTACCTGAAATTAAAATGTCCTAAGGCAGATTTAATTTAAAATAAAAGTAATTGGTATGAACTAAATGGATATACCACTCCATAATATGTTTATGATATAATGTATGCATTAATGAATTGAGGACTAAGAGGGTAAAAGTAGCTACATTTGCCAGAACTATTTAGAAGGTTTGGGACACAGGGCTAACTTAAAAAGTACTTAATTGGCTGTGAAGCGCTTTGGAACATCCTGAGGTCGTGAAAAACACCATATAAATGCAAGTTCATTCTTTACTTAATATTTGGAAATATTTTTAGTAACAACTGTTACGAATGATCATTCTTGAATTGGAAATGCAAGCCAAGTAGAATTATCTCCAGTCAAAGTTAGAACAGGGCTAGTTTTTTAACCACACTGGGCTTTTCTGGTGGGAAGATAAGGAGGAGGCTGGAGTCTCTCCACCACCTCTTGATGCAGAAATTTCCTAAGATGTATGTATTAAGATTCATCAATGGAGACTGCTCCCTTCCTCCGTGGTAGACTGGCCAGAAATAGATGTGGTCCCAAGAGGCGGTTAAGATGATGCCTCTAAATAATATTGCCTCTAATTGTAAATCAAGATTTCTCCTGAAATAACGGATAGTAAATAGAAAAGTAGTTGCAAGTAATTATGTCACTCCCACCTACTCCTTTTATGTTTCTTCAGTTGAATAGTAGGTGCTCGCCTTCTAGACAGTGACAGATGCTTAGTGGCAATTCACCAACTTCTCCATCACCACAGTGTACAAAAAGCAAATAGTCCTCCTATCAATGCAGCCTTAATTTGCCTTCTCCTTTCAGCTCTGGGACTTGAGGAGAATTTGGAAGGTCTTCATTGATTTAGTGGGAAATTGCACCTCTTGGTGGAACAGAGCCACATAGAGCAGGGTCCGTTCCTTGATCTGTTCTGTGATGGATTCCCCCAGCTAACACCGTGATGAGGGTTTTATAATTAGCCTCTGTATCCCTGGGCTATGAGAGGAAGAAATTAGGAAGGATTCTTGCTTCTGATTGCTATTTTGCGCCCCCTTTTGGAAAGTGCATGTGTGTGTGCATATTTGGTGAGGACAAGGATGGAGGGGGAGTGTTATCTTACCAACACTCACTGTCTGTGCTTTCTCATTAAGAATGGTCACTTAAGACTGAACTACATGGTGGAGCCATCCCCAGCAAAAGTGTCCTAAGGAAAGAAGGGAAAAAATTGGGGGGGGGGGGGGGGAGAGAAATTCCAGGCTCTATTTCCATTTCATTTAATGCACAGATCACTCCTCCTGTGTCTAGATCCTAGAAATTTCTTTTTAATCACTTCTTCTACACAAGTCAGTGTGAGTTTGATAGTAAAGGTTTATCCACTTGTTAGAATTCATTGCTTCCTTTGGAGAGTCTATTAGCAGCTTTTGACCACCAGATGATGGGAAAACAGTACCCCTTAAAATTAATTTGAAAATGTTTTTTCTCCCCCATTTCCTTCCCTCTCTTTCTAAAAGCATTGACTCCCAGCTGGGTATGATTCTGTGAGTGCTTGTTACTCTCTGGCACCACTAAGTGGCCATTTTTCATGTACGATCCTCGGCAATGAGTGTCAGCGGGATATTCAGTGACAAGAGGCATCACTGTGGAGCCCAGTCTTGTCCTTACCTAGTGGTCCCACACACATGCTTCCAGCAGGCATCATGGGATAATAGTCAAGAGTGAAAGGGGCTGGCAACTCCTCGATTTTAAAATTCTCATCCTTGTTTTGAAATCCCTCCATGGCCTCACCCCTCCCAATCTCTGTAACCTCCTCCAGCGATTCAAGTTTCAGAGATCTCTGCGCTCCTCCAATTCTGGCCTCTTCCGCATCCCCGATTTCCTTCGCCCCTCCACTGGCGGCCGTGCCTTCAGCTGCCCAGGCCCTAAGCTCTGTAATTCCCTCCCTAAATCTCTCCGTCTCTCTATCTCTCTCTCCTCCTTTAAAACACTCCTTAAAACCTACCTCTTTGACCAAGCTTTTGATCACCTGTCCTAATAACTCCTTATGTGGCTCGGTGTCAAATTTTGTCTGATAACGCTCCTGTGAACCCTCCTCGGGATGTTTTTGCTACCTTAAAGGTGCAGTGTAAATACAAGTTGTTGTTGTTCCCCTCCTTGATCCAGGGATGCTGAGCCCATTTATAATGTACCTACCACTGTCAACACAAACCAGAGTTCCAACTCAAGACCTTCCAGGTGTGTGTGTGCTGAAGCTATTCAGCGGTTAAACTCGCTGATCCATCACATGGGGAGGTGGGGGGGAGTTTATTTTTAAATTTTGTATATTGTAAACAAATAAAATTGCATGTTTGGTTTAAAATAGTGCCACATGCAAACCACAAGTGACACATTCCTCATTTTTGCAACCCAAAGCTACCCTGTAAAACACGTCTTGGGTCAGCCATGGCTCAGTGGGTAGTACTCTCGCCTCGGACATTAGAAGGTTGTAGGTTCAAGTCCCATTCCAGAGTCTTGAGCAGATAACCAAGGCTGACAATTTAGTGCAGTACTGAGGGAGTGCTGCACTGTAGGAGGTCCCTTCTTTTAGATGAGACGTTAAACTGAGGCCCCTCTGCCCTCCCAGGTGGACATAAAAGATGCCATGGCACTATTCGACGAAGAGCGAGGGAGTCTTCCTCGGTATCCTGGCCAATATTTATCCCTCAACCAACATAACTAAAACAGATGATCTGGTCGTTATCAAATTGCTGTTTGTGGGACCTTGCTGTACGCAAATTGGCTGCCGCATTTCCTACAGTGACTACACTTCAAAAGTACTTCATTGGTTGTAAAGCTCTTTGGGCTATCCTGAGGTCATGAAAGGTGCTGTAGAAATGCAAGTCTTTCTTTTAAGTCACTGTATTTCTTCAAGAAATTTTGACATGGGTAAGGTGCTATATAAATGCAAATATTATATTAAGTACCAAGCATAGGGTGGCATTACTCAACGGAATCTCAGGCTAGCATCACTGGTAATTTTTGGTTTATTCACAAGTTGTGAGTTTGTGTTGCAGGCATGAGTCTTGTCATGAACACACTCTCAACAGGACAAATCAAAAAGTAGCCAGCTGGATGTTGAATTGAATTGTCCCCGTAGCTTTGCCTTTGGTCTCAAACATTTTAAAGCATCTCCTTTCATTGTTTTTGACAGGCAGAAAGACTTGATCATTGCTGTTGAAAGCCCAGAAAAATGCATATCATTATCTGCCTTCTTATTAACCAGTGCTTGCCCAAGACTGAGAGAATTGTTCATTGGTTATAAAATAAAACTTGCTACTTGGAGAACATGTAACCCCACCTACACACGGACTCTAAAGTAAGAAAATCATTGCAGGGCTATGAGGAAAGAACAGGGCAGTGGGACTAATTGGATAGCACCTTCGAAGAGTTGGCACAGGCACGATGGGCCGAATGGCTTGAATACTATGCTTAAATACTGGAGTGACATAATATACTCGTACTGAGTATCAAAACTCTTTCATAGCATTTAACGGGGTAGAAATTCGGGTGTGCCCATTTCACGGGGGGAGGGGAATGGGGGTGGGGGAGGGAAGGTTACAATCCTTGTGCCCGAATGGTGTAGCCCTAGATGCCGGCTGCCTCAGGACAAACCAATCTTGCAGTGGAGGCTTCAAACAGGCATTAGGTCCCTTATTTGCATTCGATTTTTTTTTTGTCCTTTCTCAAAATGGCAGGTGGCCCACTTCCTGCTCGCCATATTGGGGGCTTAGTAGGTCAGCTAGCGCCCGAAAAAACTGGAGCTGCGTGGCCGAATTCATAGGGCAACATCTTAAATTATTAAAAACACAAAACAGTAGGTAGAACGGTTTGTTGTCACTGTACGGAATGGTTACATTAACAAGTAGTTGACAGATCTGGCTCACAGATTCTTAAACTGCAGAGTTTTAGAATTAATTCACCCTTTAAAAGTAGTCTGTAATTTAGTTCTGGGTCAACTCTTCAGACTCTCTTATGAATTTATTTAAAGATTTACAGTCAGGTGACCAGTTAAGAATCAAATAATTACTAGTAGTTTAATTTTAAGACTTAACAAGCCTCATGTTATTTAAGGAGAGATCTTAAATGCTGAGCGAAATTCTTAGACGTTGAAAATTTAGTAAGAGTTGGTGGTCACTGAAAAGTTTTAGTGAGAACTAGCAAATTACAAGTAGCCTAGGACAGATTCCTGACAGTTAAACACTCGTCATTATTAACTGCTGTTATGATATGTCAATCCTCAATTCAAACACTTAATTTAACAATTTAATGGTGGCTGAATGTATGATGATAATAAGGGTGGTTTGGCTTTGAGCGGACTTTAAAAACTGTAAAATATATATATCCCATTGGGGTCTCAACGAATGAAGATATAATCTGACCCGGTATCTACTATTTCTCCCATAGTAATCAGACCAGAGGTATAGGGAGTCTGTGAGGTTCAGCAGCGTAGCTGCAGTCGCAGGCATTTCGGTGAAGTAATATGGAATCACAGGGGTAATTGTGACTTTGGGCGATAGTGTAAAACGGATGATATCAATTCGGCTGCCCGATATACATCTCTCCCGATTTTCTTTTCCATTGACTTCAACAGGAATGGAAATCAGGAGAGATGTATAACAGGCGACTGATTCAATATCGCCCGTTTATGCTATCACCCAAAGTCAAAATTAACCCCATAGAAACTTACAGCACAGAAGGTGGTCATTTGGCCCATTGTGTCTGTGCCGACTGTTTGAAAGAGCTATCCAATTAATCCCAGTCCCCTGTTCTTTCCCCATAGCCCTGTAATGGTTGGAAAGACTTGCTTATTTTAGAGACCGTGTGCAGTGGGGATTACATTTTCTCTACATAGCAAGCAGTGCTGTCATATTTTACAAGAAAAATACATAGAGGATACACCACAGACAGGCAACGAAGTGTGATTTTTATTTCCATAATTTCCAAACCAAACAAGTGCTGTAAACCATATTCCCCGTGGTAATAGATTCCTGATGCAGTATTGCAGATTTTGAGATTTTGTACAGTTTTGCTTCATGATTGGGGATCTATCCAAGGCGATATTAATGTTGATTTTTAGCACATAATGGTTAATTTTTGTGTGTGCAACAGCGGAAATAATCTTTGCTCTTTGGAATAAGGTCTGTTTGAACATGTTGCTGGACATTGGGAGGTTTTCAATGTCAAAACAACACGCTGCTATTTGTGCTGGGCATTGTTTGGGTCGGCAGGAGAAAAAGGCTGGAGAATGTTCTTTTTGTTGTACTACCTGAATATTTTTCAGCTAAAGAAACAAGTAAACGCCTGGTTTATTTAACAACAGCTGAGACCCTGGTGTGAGATCAAAACAACAATTGCAAACATTCTCCACCACATTCCCGGGCCACGAGAGCCTTCTCCTCTTTCACAGATTTTCCATGCTTCCCTCCCCCTCTGCTATTCTGCTGTAACCGTTTACACATCTTCTGGACCCATCTTTTGTTTCTGTACTTGTCTCATTATCACCCCCTTCCTTGTCTTGCACCATCATCCCTTTTGTCATTTAATCACTCCTGTCCTCCACCCTATCCTTTCCTGACTCTCGTTTTCCCCTGCCCCTGTACTTCCTTAAAAGCTGTTCATTTCTAACATCTTCCAGTTCTGATGAACGGTCATCGACCTGAAACGTTAACTCTGTGTCTCTCTCCACAGATGCTGCCTGACCTGCTGAGTGTTTCCAGCATTTGCTGTTTTAATTTCAGTTCCAAACATTTGTTTTTATGAAAAAGAAACTGCATGGATTCTTGTTCTGGTTTAATAGCAATTGACAGTCATCGCTTCATTTTTGATCCTTTTGCTATTTTTGAAAAAAATAAAATGTGGAGGTTTTTGCTGTTTGATGTCTGATGTTCAATTTTCCTTTTGGGACTCCAAAACGGTTACCGGAACAGCTCTACTCCTGTGTGACCCTGTTAGTTGAATGCTTTTAAAGGGGCACCATTTTCTGATAGGTACAATAGTTTTGTCAAACCTTTTACTTTGGGTATAAACATACATTTTGGCGTGATTTACATTACTACAATGTATCATTGCATCAGTTGATTTCAGCATGGTGAAAATAACCCATGTTTTTTATAACTTTTCTTTGCCCAATTTTTTTGTTTGTTTGAGGAATCACCTTTCCATAAGCTCTGTTGCAAGCTTCAGAGCCGCTTTAGATATTAACTCTGGTGCAGCAGTGCCGGATGTGGTCTGAGAATCTTATGTTTAGGGTTCTGTCCGTAATTTTTAAAACTAATTCGTGGGATATGGGCATTGCTGGCAAAGCTGGCATTTATTGCCCATCCCTAGTTGCCCTGAGAAGGTAATCTTGGGCCTACTCCTTGTACCACTGCAGTCTGTGTGGTGAAGGTACTCCCACAGTGCTGTTAGGTAGGGAGTTAGCAGCTGTTGTGTTTCTTAAAGCATGATGTGGAGATGCCGGTGATGGACTGGGGTGGATAAATGTAAGGAATCATACAACACCAGGTTATAGTCCAACAATTTTATTTTATAATAAAATTGTTGGACTATAACCTGGTGTTGTAAGATTCCTTACATTTCTTAAAGCAAGCTGGGGAAGTATTAGATCGTAATTTAATGGACTTTTTTGGCTATGATGATAAAGTGACAGACCATTTTTTTTATTCATTCACGGGATGTGGGCGTCACTGGCAAGACCAGCATTTATTGCCCATCCCTAATTGCCCTTGAGAAGGTGGTGGTGAGCCGCCTTCTTGAACCGCTGCAGTCCGTGTGGTGAAGGTTCTCCCACAGTGCTGTTAGGAAGGGAGTTCCAGGATTTTGACCCAGTGATGATGAAGGAATGACAATATATTTCCAAGTCGGGATGGTGTGTGACTTGGAGGGGAACATGCAGGTGGTGTTGTTCCCATGTGCCTGCTGCCCTTGTCCTTCTAGGTGGTAGAGGTCGCGGGTTTGGGAGGCGCTGTTGAAGATGCCTTGGCGAGTTGCTGCAGTGCATCCTGTGGATGATACACAGTGCGCCGGTGGTGGAGGGAGTGAATGTTTAGGGTGGTGGATGGGGTGCCAATCAAGCATGCTGCCTTGTCCTGGATGGTGTCGAGCTTCTTGAGTGTTGTTGGAGCTGCACTCATATTGCATAGCTCACCTGGACACAGGACATACTGGAGAATTGGTCCAGTAGAGTACCTATCTGTAAAGGAAGCACCCGATTTTCCTCAATTTAAATTTGCAGGCATGCACTCCAGCCTGCCTGATTTTCCAGTATTTGTTACACCCAAGAAATTTAGTCTGCCTGGGTGCAGACCCAGGAACATCTGTCCTATTTTGTCTAACCTGTGAGCACTTGATGCTGATTCTGGTTGCTTGAAATATCTTGGTCCTCAGCACTAATATCTCTTGCCTTTATGAGTACAATAAATTATGTTCAATATATAGAGGCATTTGCAGAGTACTATGAACACATAAGTGGTTTTGTCCTTTCATTAGATATTAATGAAATCGCACCTGTGAAGAGCTTTGGGACGTTTCACTACGTTAAAGGCGCTATATAAATGCAAGTTGTTGTTGTTGTTCATTGATTCAGACTACAGCACACTCTGCTGGTAGTAAGCACCTCACTACAAGGTAAAGCTGCAAGTAAAAAATAGACCATGATTTGCCACAGGAAGGAAATGACTGCACTGAATACAGCCATTTAGTTCCTGAATCACTGTACATTGTTGGGGTGGATGAATCTAACAGCACAGAGACTGCCAATATATCCTTCCATCAGCACATCCAGCTGCTTTATTAAAAACAAAATAGCTGTGTGGTTACAGTTTGGGGACATAAAGTATCCCTAAAAGAAAAGGTTGGAGAGAGGTTGACTTGATATTATATTACATGGTCAGAAATCTTTTCAGCATTTCAATGCAAAGTAACACCTCAGTGTTCTCTGCAGTTATAGGGTAAAATAATGGTACCCAACAACTTCAGTTAACTGCACGTCCATTCTGTTCCATTCTAGTATATTCAATGTCTTCTGTGAATTTATCACCATAAGTACCAGGGTTGTAGGCCTTTTTTATTATATATTCATTCTTAGCAAGGCCAGCATTTATCACCCATCCCTAGCTGCCCTTGAGAAGGTGGTGGTGAGCCGCCGCCTTCTTAAACCGCTGCAGTCCGTGTGGTGACAGTTCTCCCACAGTGCTGTTAGATAGGGAGTGCCAGGATTTTGACCCAGAGACCGTGCAGTAACCTAACTTGGCATTGGATGTATGAAACCTGATTGATTTGACTACTTAGGTTTTCAAGTAAATAGCCAATGTCAAAAAATCCACCTGTCTAGGGTATTATGAATTTAAAAAGGGATCTCAACTGACAGGCGAAGTGGTTAAAGAATACAAGTTGGAATTCATCATTGATCCAAACTATATTGCTACTTGCCTCCATTGTAATCAGTCTCCGGATAATCCCATAATTTCTTTTGAGATTTTTGACTCCTGCTTGTGAAACGCTTGTTAGTGATGTCACCAGGTATTAACACAATCAAACGACAAGGAGCTCTTAGTTCCAGAAGTCAGTGGGGCAAGGAGTGTGGTCATGACATGGTAGGGGAAAATAAAACCAGGAAAACTCTGAAGCAGCCAGTGAAGAAAGAAAGACCTGCATTTATATTGCGCCTTTCACGACCTCAGAATGTCCCAAAGCGCTTTACGGCCAAAGAAGTACAGTCATTGTTGTAATGTAGGAAAAGCGGCAGCCAATTTGCAAACAGCAAGGTCCCACAAACAGCAACGTGATAATGACCAGATAATCTGTTTTTAGGTTTTGGTTGACGATTGGTCAGGACACCAGAGTGAACTCCCCGCTCTTCTTCGAAATAGTGCCATGGGATCTACATCCACCTGAGAGGATAGACGTCTCATCTGAAAGACAGCACCTCTGACAGTGCAGCCACCCTGCACTGGAGTGTCAACTTAGATTCTGTACTTAAGTCCCTGGAGTTGGACTTAAGTACCCACAACCTTCTGACTCAGAGGCGAGAGTGCTACCCACTGAACCATGGCTGACACAAGAGGATGAGGACGCTAAGTCTGGGTACTGTTCATACACTGGCCCTGAGTTTATTGGAAGCCTGCAATAAGGAGAGATGTATATTCAGGGATGTAGTTAAGGCAGGAATGTTAATATTAATTAATATCAGGGACTTTTCTCCACTAAAGTGCTTTCTGAATTGGCTTTGCAGATTTTTCAATGTTCTCATTCTTACAGGAACAATATTTTTGTCCAGAATGCAGTCGATTTTTTTTTAAACGTGAACTTGCCTGAGCCTCCACTCATGAGATCCTCATACGGGGCCGCAGTTTAACATATCGCCTGGAAGTTAGCATCTCTGACAATGCAGCATTCCCTCAGGACTGCACTGAAGTGTCAGCCTAGATTATGTGCTCAAATCCTGGTAATCAGACAAGAAAGCAGTGACAACAGGTGAAAGAATTCAGCCATTAGATACACATTCGGAATAAAACCATTAACTGTGCATATCTGATACAATTCTAGCATACGGACATGGAAAGTGTATGATCAACTTCTGCATTATAATCCAGTAGATGTGCATTGGTAGCTGGCTGGCAGCAAGAGGAGGTGGGCATGGACCCTTGATATTAGACCATTGACTCTGGAGCAAGTTGTGATTAGGTGCATGGTTTAGGTTCCATGGTTCGATGAGCTGTTTTTAAATTGGGAACATTAGGACGATAGAAGTAGGCCCCAGGTTTGGGTTGCATTGAGGAAAAATAAACTCAATTTACCAACTGAACCAAACATCTTTCAGCTTATCTAAGGAGCATCTCTTGAAACATTGTCAGCAGAGACTTATACCACGACAGGGATTCCTAAACCCTTCTGTCTTGCTACCTTTTCCACTGTCTTCAATATCCTCCTTCAAAGTGACATAAATATAAGAGAGTCAATAATAAATCCAATATAGAATTCAGGAGAAACTTCTTTACCCAGAGAATGGTGAGAATGTGGAACTCGCTACTGCATGGAGTAGTTGAGGCATCTCACATAGATGCATTTAAGGGGAAGCTAGATAAACACATGAGGGAGAAAGGAATAGAAGGATACGCTGATAGGGTTAAATGAAGAGGAGGCTCATTGGGACTAGTTGTGCTGAATGGCCTGTTTCTGTGCTGTAAATTCTGTGTAAAACATCGCACTGTGATTTTAACCTAACCTGCCCAGCGGGAATGGGGTGAGTTAAGTTCAGAGGTCTGTTTTACTCCCTGTCTAATTTTACCCTCCATTGACGTCAATGGACCGAGTGTAAAAGGGGCGCCTGACTGAACCCGTCTGGTGGGTCAGGTTAAAATCGGGGCTTAGCTCTTCAATTTTACTTTTGGTTACACTAGAATCATAGAATCTTACAGCACAGAAGGATCCCATTTGGCCCATCGTGCCTGTGCCGGCTCTTTGAAAGAGTTATCCAATTAGTCCCACTCTTCCCCTCTCCCTACAGTCCTTCAAATCTTTACTTTTCAAATATGGGCCGGAACTTTCTGGAGCGGAGCATCTCGTGGCGTACGTCATTAGACGTTGTGCACTACCCTTCAGCTCAAACATATTTTGCACCCTAACTTGCTGGGAGTGCGAGCTGATAACGGCACGGTGAGGGCAATGGGTCATCTGGGACCTAGGTGAACGGTGGAGCCAATGGTGTACCTCCATAACCAATCAGATTTAAGGATTGAGAAATAAACAGAGGAACGAGGGAGAAGGAGGGATAATTAGAGTCAAATCAGCTACAGAAAGAGAATAGAGGGGAAGAACGTTTGGATTAAGAGATGGAAAGGAAAAGTACGAAAAAAAATTTAAATTTGACATTATAAAATTCTACAACAACAATTCACTACCTGAAGGAACGAGACTCCACAGTTTAATTTGTTCCCTTTCTGGGCCAAAGAAGTTGATTGGCTTTGCATTAATAATTATCAGGGTCCTTACACTTTTAATTACCAGGCATAACTTTCTGTGGCGAGTTTAATGGGCAATTAGTGGGCAAGTTCTTAAAAATAACGGGGATGCTAAGGGTGAGATGCCGTTTGTGCGAAGCGAACGGCGTAAATCGACCAGCAAGTTCTGGAACTTTGCAACTCACACCGTGTCTCTTAATCCCATGAACTTGCTGGCCGATTTGCACATTAATGACGACGTACGTTGTTAACACCCCATTATTTTTCCAGCAAGTTATGGCCCAATATATCCAATTCCCTTTTGAAAGTTACTATCAAATCTTCTTCCACCGCCCTTTCTGGCAGCGCTCTATCCCTGTCATGGGATGAGTCTTTGCTGACAGTGCTTCAAGGTTGTCACTTGATCTATTTTTCTGATCAGGAAGAATGAAGAAGCAATCTCCATGAATGCACCTTTTGGACTGGTCTTTAAATAATTCAGAGTTTTAATACAAAACAGCTTTCATTAAAAAAGCATCTTTAATGGAGTAAAAATGTCCCAAGGCGCTTCACAGGAGCGTAATCAGGCAAAATTTGACACAAAACCACATAAGGAGATATTAGGACAGGTGGCCAAAAGTAAGGTGAAAGAGTTAGGTTTTAAGGAGTGTCTTAAAGGAGGAGAGAGAGGCAGAGAGGTTTAGGGAGGGAAATTCATTGTCGGACAAGCAGTGTGACAAATCGGAGGCAGTGAAGGGGTCAAGACAGGTGGTGGTGAGGTAGAGCTGGGAGCCGTCGACATTCATAGAATCATAGAAGTTTACAACATGGAAACAGGCCCTTCGGCCCAACATGTCCATGTCGCCCAGTTTATACCACTAAGATAGTCCCAATTGCCTGCACTTGGCCCATATCCCTCTATACCCATCTTACCCATGTAACTGTCCAAATGCTTTTTAAAAGACAAAATTGTACCCGCCTCTACTACTGCCTCTGGCAGCTCGTTCCAGACACTCACCACCCTTTGAGTGAAAAAATTGCCCCTCTGGACCCTTTTGTATCTCTCCCCTCTCACCTTAAATCTATGCCCCCTCGTTATAGACTCCCCTACATTTGGGAAAAGATTTTGACTATCTACCTTATCTATGCCCCTCATTATTTTATAGACTTCTATAAGATCACCCCTTAACCTCCTACTCTCCAGGAAAAAAAGTCCCAGTCTATCTAACCTCTCCCTATAAGTCAAACCATCAAGTCCCGGTAGCATCCTAGTAAATCTTTTCTGCACTCTTTCTAGTTTAATAATATCCTTTCTATAATAGGGTGACCAGAACTGTACACAGTATTCCAAGTGTGGCCTTACTAATGTCTTGTACAACTTCAACAAGACATCCCAACTCCTGTATTCAATGTTCTGACCAATGAAACCAAGCATGCCGAATGCCTTCTTCACCACCCTATCCACCTGTGACTCCACTTTCAAGGAGCTATGAACCTGTACTCCTAGAACTCTTTGTTCTATAACTCTCCCCAACGCCCTACCATTAACGGAGTAGGTCCTGGCCCGATTCGATCTACCAAAATGCATTACCTCACATTTATCTAAATTAAACTCCATCTGCCATTCATCGGCCCACTGGCCCAATTTATCAAGATCCCGTTGCAATCCTAGATAACCTTCTTTACTGTCCACAATGCCACCAATCTTGGTGTCATCTGCAAACTTACTAACCATGCCTCCTAAATTCTCATCCAAATCATTAATATAAATAACAAATAACAGCGGACCCAGCACCGATCCCTGAGGCACACCGCTGGTCACAGGCCTCCAGTTTGAAAAACAACCCTCTACAACCACCCTCTGTCTTCTGTCGTCAATCCAATTTTGTATCCAATTGGCTACCTCACCTTGGATCCCGTGAGATTTAACCTTATGTAACAACCTACCATGCGGTACCTTGTCAAAGGCTTTGCTAAAGTCCATGTAGACCACGTCTACTGCACAGCCCTCATCTATCTTCTTGGTTACCCCTTCAAAAAACTCAATCAAATTCGTGAGACATGATTTTCCTCTCACAAAACCATGCTGACTGTTCCTAATCAGTCCCTGCCTCTCGAAATGCCTGTAGATCCTGTCTCTCAGAATACCCTCTAACAACTTACCCACTACAGATGTCAGGCTCACCGGTCTGTAGTTCCCAGGCTTTTCCCTGCCGCCCTTCTTAAACAAAGGCACAACATTTGCTACCCTCCAATCTTCAGGCACCTCACCTGTAGCTGTCGATGATTCAAATATCTCTGCTAGGGGACCCGCAATTTCCTCCCTAACCTCCCATAACGTCCTGGGATACATTTCATCAGGTCCCGGAGATTTATCTACCTTGATGCGCGTTAAGACTTCCAGCACCTCCCTCTCTGTAATATGTACACTCCTCAAGACATCACTATTTATTTCCCCAAGTTCCCTAACATCCATGCCTTTCTCAACCGTAAATACCGATGTGAAATATTCATTTAGGATCTCGCCCATCTCTTGTGGTTCTGCAGATAGATGACCTTGTTGATCCTTAAGAGGCCCCACTCTCTCCCTAGTTACTCTTTTGCCCTTTATGTATTTGTAGAAGCTCTTTGGATTCTCCTTTGCCTTATCTGCCAAAGCAATCTCATGTCCCCTTTTTGCCCTCCTGATTTCTCTCTTAACTGTACTCTGGCAATCTCTATACTCTTCAAGGGATCCACTTGATCCCAGCTGTCTATGCATGTCATACGCCTCCTTCTTCTTTTTGACTAGGGCCTCAATCTCCCGAGTCATCCAAGGTTCCCTACTTCTACCAGCCTTGCCCTTCACTTTATAAGGAATGTGCTTATCCTGAACCCTGGTTAACACACTTTTGAAAGCCTCCCACTTACCAGACGTCCCTTTGCCTGCCAACAGACTCTCCCAATCAACTTCTGAAAGTTCCTGTATAATACCATCAAAATTGGCCTTTCCCCAATTTAGAATTTTAACTTTTGGGCCAGACCTATCATTCTCCATCGCTATCTTAAAACTAATGGAATTATGATCACTGGTCCCAAAGTGATCCCTCACTAACACTTCTGTCACCTGCCCTTCCTTATTTCCCAAGAGGAGGTCAAGTTTTGCCACATACTGAATGAGAAATTCCTCCTGAATACACTCAACAAATTTCTCTCCATCCAAGCCCCTAATGCTATGGCTGTCCCAGTCAATGTTGGGAAAGTTAAAGTCCCCTACTATTACCACCCTATATTTCTTGCAACTGTTTGTAATCTCCTTACATATTTGCTCCTCAATTTCCCGTTGACTATTTGGGAGTCTGTCGTACAATCCTATCAAAGTGATCTCTCCCTTCTTATTTTTCAGTTCTACCCATATAGACTCAGTGGGCGAACCCTCGGATATATCCCCTCTCACTACTGCCGTGATGTTCTCCCTAATCAAGAACGCAACTCCCCCTCCTCTCTTACCTCCTACTCTATCTTTCCTATAGCATCTGTACCCTGGAACATTGAGCTGCCAGTCCTGCCCCTCCCTTAGCCATGTTTCAGTAATAGCTATAACATCCCAGACCCATGTACCCATCCATGCCCTGAGTTCATCTGCCTTGCCCATCAGACTTCTTGCATTGAAATAAAGGCAGTTTAATCTAGACTTCCCTTGGTCTTTGCCCTGCTTTCTCAGACCATCTGTCCGGTCATGTTTTGTACACTCTCCCTTACTGCCTTTTGTTTCTGTCACCACTTTACTTCCCACTGACTTCCTGCATCGGTTCCCATCCCCCTGCTACATTAGTTTAAACCCTCCCCAACAGCACTAGCAAACACTCCCCCTCGGACATTGGTTCCAGTCCTGCCCAGATGCAGACCGTCCAAATTTGTACTGGTCCCACCTCCCCCAGAACCGGTTCCAATGGCCCAGGAATTTGAATCCCTTCCTCTTGCACCATCTCTCAAGCCACGTATTCATCCTAGCTATCCTGTCATTCCTACTCTGACTAGCCCGTGGCACTGGTAGCAATCCTGAGATTACTACCTTTGAGGTCCTACTTTTTAGTTTAACTCCTAACTCCCTAAATTCAGCTTGTAGGATCTCATCCTGTTTTTTACCTATATCGTTGGTACCTATATGCACCACGACAACTGGCTGTTCACCCTCCCCCTCCAGAATGTCCTGCAGCCGCTCCGAGACATCCCTGACCCTTGCACCAGGAGGCAACATACCATCCTGGAGTCTCGGTTGCGTCCGCAGAAGTGCCTGTCTATTCCCCTTACAATCGAGTCCCCTATCACTATAGCTCTGCCACTCTTTTTCCTGCCCTCCTGTGCAGCAGAGCCAGCCACGGTGCCATGAACCTGGCCACTGTCACCTTCCCCTGGTGAGCCATCTCCCCAACAGTATCCAAAACGGTATACCTGTTTTGGAGGGAGATGACCGTAGGGGACCCCTGCACTGCCTTCTTACTCTTCCTCTGTCTGTTGGTCACCCATTCACTATCTCCCTCAGTAATTTTTATCTGTGGTGTGACCAACTCACTGAACGTGCTATCCACGACTTCCTCAGCATCGCGGATGCCCCAAAGTGAGTCCATCCGCAGCTCCAGAGCCGTCAAGCGGTCAAACAGTAGCTGCAGCTGGACACACTTCCCACAGGTGAAGGAACCAGGGACACAGGAAGGATCCCTGAATTCCCACATCCCACAAGAGGAACATGACACGGGTCTGGGATCTCCTGCCATGACTTAACCCTTAAGTTAGCTTAACAACAACTACAATGTCAAGAGAAAAAAGGAAAGAAAAACTACTTACCAGTCACCAGCCAATCACTTACCTGTTGGCTGTGACTTCGTGCTTCCAGCAGCTGCAGTCGCTCGATCCTCCTCCTCCTAGTCAACTTGCTTGCCCTCCTCATAGTGCCTCCTTTTTTTTGGTTAGAGGAGGAGGGAGGGAGGGAAACACAAGTGTTTAGGGTTTAACTGCTCTTCGACATCAGTTCT
Source organism: Heptranchias perlo (assembly GCF_035084215.1). Taxonomy (NCBI): domain Eukaryota; kingdom Metazoa; phylum Chordata; class Chondrichthyes; order Hexanchiformes; family Hexanchidae; genus Heptranchias; species Heptranchias perlo. The sequence continues at coordinate 23,128,377 of NC_090326.1, forward strand.
TCTGCTACCCACTGTTCAGTGGAGGTGACTGAGCCGACTTCTCCCAGAATGCCCCTCTGTCTCCTCTGTGGTAACTGATGTTGTGTTTTCGGATGTTGTCGCCGAGGGGCAGCATGTAGATGAGAAATGGGAAGGAGGCCCTCCGATTATCATAACAGATGAATATAGAGAATGACACTGCACATTTCTGCTTCTCAAGCATATAATAATGGCTGCTTCAACCGTCGCTCTACCAACTGTATCTGCGTCACCTGCCAGTCACCCATTAGCATCAGAGCTCCTGAGCTGTAAGCTGTAAGCCCTGCAGAGATGTGCGAGTTATTCATCTGTTGTGTCCGTCTGTTCACATTAATATGATGTTAAAGATTGCGGCTCTGCTGACCTTTGTGCTCAGAGTTCTGTCCTGAACCTGGAACCAAAGATTGAAAATTTGCGATGCTGTTGTTCCGATCCCAGCCGCAGCTCCTGCTGTTTTGAAGAGGGTATCCGATGGTCACACTACAAAATACTGAAGCTTTTACAAACAGAAACAGCTCAAAAAGGTTTTTCTTTCAAGTGAACAAGTCACAAAGCAGTACCCCATATAAAAAATCTATAGTCAGTACTCAGTAATGCAACCAAGCAGCTCTCGATAGCTCTTTCCTTTCTACCTTGTCCTAAGTGGCTGTTTAAAGTTAAACTACATGACAGAGCTGACAAAATAGGACTGTAGAAAGTCCGAGTAATAAAATGTTTGCCTGACAGACATCCCTAATGTACCTTTCTATGAGTTTTACACCTTTTTTTGCCTTATTTAAGCCAAACTGCTCCCTTTCCTCCCCACACCCCTAAGGCCACTGACTCCTGGCTGGGGCATAGTACCATGGGTACCAGGTGCCCTTTGGTATCCTGCCCCAGTGGACAATCTTCATATGTACGCCTACATTTTGAGTGTCAGAATTCTTTTTGACCATGAGGACGTCACAGCCGAGCGCATTCTTAACGCCACCCAGTCTCTACAACTACATTCTTCCAAATGGGGTCACTGGCGGCCAGGCTATTTTCCCCTCTCTTATTGAGGGGTGCTGAGGCCAAAGATCATACCCTTGGCGTCATAGCAACTGAGACTAGTGATCTCAGCACGGAGCAGAATTGAACCTGGGAATTTCTGGTGGTGATATATGGTTCAGCTACTCACTGCCACCAGCGTTTCTCAAGCCTCCATCCTTGACCCATGCTGTTCCTCATCTACATGCAGTGACGTTAACCATAAGCATTGGATTAGTTCCCTACGTACGCTGATGGCACCCAACATTACATCGCTGCCAACACTCTTGACTCCATGGGTGCCGCTGTGCTGTGTGACTGCCTGTCCCACCTCACGTAATGTACGAGCTACAACTTTCTGCAGATCAACATTGGCAAGACTGAGACCACCCTGTTCAACTCGTTATATTCCCCTTCCTGTCTGCTTGCTCAGGTTGAACCTGACAGTGTGCAACTGGTGTCCTGTTTGACCTTGAGCTGAGCTTCAAACTCCACATCTAGTCCATTAGCAAGGCCACCCATCTCCATCTTCATAACATTGCCTGCCTACATCCTCACTTCACCCCACCACCTTCAAACTCCCATCTATGCCTTTATCACCTTTCTCCAGTGCTCACTTCACCAGCTTCCTGAGTTCCACCCTACACAAACTCCAACTCACCTAGAACTTCACTGTCCATACCCAATCCTGTACTAAACGCTACTCATCTACCACCCCATACCTCATCCACTTCTATTGGCTCCCAGTTCCCCAGCGCAACAACATTAAAATCTCTTCCTTGTATTCAGATCTCTCTTTGATCTCATTCCATCTTTTCTATGCAATCTTCTCCAACCCTATGTTCCAGCACATTCCTTCCACTTTTCCAACTGTGGTCTTCTGCATTTCTACTCCCTCCTTCCACCTCACTACCTTTATTCTCTTCCTAAACCCTTCTGTCTTGCTACCTTAACAGAAACTTTACTGAACCAGCCACATAAATATTGTGGCTACAAGAGCAGGTCAGAGGCTGGGTATTCTGCGGTGAGTGACTCACCTCCTGACTCCCCAAAGCCTTTCCACCATCTACAAGGCACAAGTCAGGAGTGTGATGGAATACTCTCCACTTGCCTGGATGAGTGCAGCTCCAACAACACTCAAGAAGCTCGACACCATCCAGGACAAAGCAGCTCGCTTGATTGGTACCCCATCCACCACCCTAAACATTCACTCCCTTCACCACCGGCACACCGTGGCTGCAGTGTGTACCATCCACAGGATGCACTGCAGCAACTCGCCAAGGCTTCTTCAACAGCACCTCCCAAACCCGCGACCTCTAACACCTAGAAGGACAAGGGCAGCAGGTACATGGGAACAACACCACCTGAAAGTTTCCCCTCCAAGTCACACACCATCCCGACTTGGAAATATATCGCTGTTCCTTCATCGTCGCTGGGTCAAAATCCTGGAACTCCCTTCCTAACAGCACTGTGGGAGAACCTTCACCACACGGACTGCAGCGGTTCAAGAAGGCGGCTCACCACCACCTTCTCAAGGGCAATTAGGGATGGGCAATAAATGCCAGCCTCGCCAGCGACGCCCACATCCCATGAACGAATAAAAAAAAAACTTGCCCCCACAAAATCTTCAAAATCCTCCCTCGAAACATATCACCACGATTTTAAGCTAACCTTCCCAGCAGGAAAGGAGTGGGTTAAAGTCAGACACCTGTTTTACTCTCCATCCTATTTTACTTTCCATTGATTTCAATGGCCCGGGTATAAAATGGGCATCTGATCCAAACCCACCGGGAGGGCTAGATTAAAATCGGAGCTTATCTCTTCAATTGTGCTTTTGGTTACACTAGAATCATAGAATCTTACAGCACTGAAGGAGGCCATTTGGCCAATTGTGCCTGTGCCAGCTCTTTGAAAGAGCTGTCCAATTAATCCCACCCCTTCCTGTTCTTTCCCCAAAGCCCTGTAAATTTTTTCCTTTTGAAGAATTTATCCAATTCCCTTTTGAAAGTTATCATTGACTCTGCTTCCACCACCCTGTCAGGCAGTGCATTCCAGATCATAACACCTCGCTACGTCAAAAAGATTCTCCTCATCTCCCCCCTGGTTCTTTTGCCAATTATCTTAAATCTGTGTCCTTTGGTTACCGACCCTCGTACTTACTCCATCAAAACCCCTCGTAATGTTGAACATCTCTCTAACTTCTATCCCACTTCCGGCTTGAGTCCCCCAAGCCCCGATAAAAGTACTGTTGAACATTTTGTTACAGGAAGAGTGCTCTAAAAACGCAAGTAGTTTTTTGTTGTTGTTGCCTCTGATATCTGAGCCATCAAGAAGCTTCTTAATCTTAATTTTAAAATCAGCTCCCCTAATGGCTCAGTGAGTTTATCCATTGAGTAGCTGTGGCGTACAGAACAGGAAGATCCCAGGTTTATTCCCTAGTCTGTGCTGAGTTCGCTAATCTGAGCAAGGGTGACCATAGGGGTGCTACAATCGGCCTCGTGGCCCTCCATTAAGGGAGACAAAAATCAGACTGGTTTCCTGCTCCTGATCTCCACACCATGACTTCCTGCTGGAAGTGTGTCCATGGATGTTGGATGAAGAGAGGATTGGCCTCAGCTGCGATGATTCCAGGCACCAGCATGCAAAGTCAAGGCACACACATGAAGGCGACTTGGCTGAACTGCTATAGAACAACCAGTACCTGTGGAACTTTACCCCAGAATGAAGTCAACGACTTCAGGAGTAAGTGAGGGGACTATATTGCTGACGAAAAATGCTATTAAATATGTAATGTGTAGGTTACTTTAAAAAAAAAATGTTTTTTTATTAATTCTTGGGATGTGGTCATCACTGGCAAGGCTGGCATTGATTGCCCATCCCCAGTTCCCCTTGAGAAGGTGGTGGTGGGCTTTCTTCTTGAACCACTGCAGTCCGTGGGGTGAAAGTACTCAATCTTTTTTATTTCCTTTCTAGTGGTTTTGATACAACTGAGTGGCTGGCGAGGCCACTGCAGAGGGCAGTTAAGAGGCAACCACATTGGTGTGGGACTGGACTCACATTTCGGCCAGACAGGGTAAGGATAGCAGGTATCCTTCCCTAAAGGACGTTAGGGATAACATGTTAGTGTTAATAATGAAATGTGAGGTTTCGAACTTCTTGTTTTTTTTACAAGTGTACCATGGTGTTAAGAGGTGAATGTAGATTGGCATTTGCATGTTTGGCAGGTATGGATTAAGATTTAATGGCAGGTCTGTAAGGATGACAATCAAAGCATGACGAGGGGTGTGGGGACCAATCATGTCTGTGAGTAAGAAAATGGGCCAGCTATGAGTGACTCCATGAACACTCTGTCATGTGATTTGTTGGTCTGATTTGAGAGTACAAAAATTGAGCAGAGGAACTTTCAGAGACTGAACCGTCCTAACATGTGGAACACAAACTGGTCTTCTACTGAGGGGACACAGAAGCTAAATATTTCAAAAGGAATCTTTCTTCAGGACAGTAATTCAAAACTAGAACCTGTAAAGAAGTTAGGATTTTATCAAATGTTTAAATCACAATCAAATAGTGCTGTGGTGTCAGTTATGACTCAGTGGGTAGCACTCTCACCTCTGAGTCAGAAGGTCGTGGGTTTAAGTCCCACTCCAGAGACTCTAGCACAAAACCGAGGCTGACACTCCAGTGCAGTACCGAGGGAGCGCTGCACTGTCAGAGGTACCGTCTTTTGGATGCGACGTTAAACCGAGGCCCCGTCTGCCCTCTCAGGTGGACATAAAAGATCCCATAGCACTATTTCGAAGAAGAGCAGGGGCGTTCTCTCATGTGCCCTGGCCAATATTTATCCCTCAACCAACATCACTTAAAAAAAACCAGATTATCCAGTCATTGTCACATTGCTGTTTATGGGACCTTGCTGTGTTCAAATTGGCTGCCCCGTTTCTTACATTACAACAGTGATTACACTTCAAAAGTACTTCATTGGCTGTAAAGTGCTTTGGGACGTCCTAAGGTCATGAAAGGTGCTTTATAAATGCAAGTCTTTCTATATATACTTTTCATAATGTATATATTGAATGTTAACTGGCTAATTTAGTTAACAGATTACGAGGTGCTAAAGCCATTTGAGTAAATCTCTTACCGGTTAGAGTTGAAATACTGTAATTTGATGGATTCAAATATTGTCATATTTATCGGATTTTAATTTATTGCTTAATGCTAATATTTTTAATGCATTACATTCCCTTCACTGGGATTTCATTTTTTATGGATTGCTTAATTCCCATGAAAACCAGCAAAATTAAAATCCTCACAAAAATAATGGATTTTCAGTAACAGCAGAACTATAAGCAATGATTAAAACAAAACAATCTAGGGACTTATTTTCTTCAGTTATTTTGGGATTAGAGCGTGAATGAGAGAAAGCAAATCAATTGCCTGAAGATATAAAGGACGAGGGAAAATGTTGTGCAATGTTAATGTGATTCAAATCAATTCAAAACGAGTCAACCACATTGACCTCTAAGCCAAAGAAACAAACATCAAAGAGACTTCTTCACCTACGTTGTCTGAAAACGCCATGAATTCAGTTGCGAGTCATTTTATCTAAACACTCCAATGCGGCAAATCGTTAATCACTTCAAACTACAAGCCATAATGTGAGGTTTCATAGGTTAAATTCTCTGGTCTTTTAAGAGCAGTGGTGCAGGAGGAGTATGGGTGCTGGGGAACCACAGAGCCTGGCTAAAATCCGTATCGCCGGGTCCATGTTTGCATCGATTTTTCCAAACTGATGTTTCAGACCAGCCGCAAGGATTCTCGCCAAAGGGGAGGCGTAGCTTAGCTCGTCTGAGGGTCATTTTGTCCATCTTTGGTGCTCTCAGCATCGAACTTTGAGCACCAGGAGCGTGTAGTGGGAATTCAGGCACGTCGGGAGTGCTAATGACAAAAATTCACCTCTTGATTTGGGCCTGAGGGAAGCTCCGAGGCTTTTTAGCCATTCTTCTTGTTTTGAAGTTCTGCAGTACAGTGGAGAGTCTCGAGAAGCTGGGATTGTTCTCCTTCGAGCAGAGAAGGTTGAGGGGAGATTTAATCGAGGTGTTCAAAGTCATGAAGGGGTTTTGATAGAGTAAATAGGATGAAAGTATTTCCACTGGCAGGAGGGTCAGTAATCAAAGGGCACAGATTTAAGATAATTGGCAAAAGTAACGGGGGGGGGGGGGGGGGGGGGGCGGAGATGAGGAGCGTAAATCAGCAGCGAGTTGTTATGATCCAGGATTCACTGCCTGAAAGGGTGATGGAAGCAGATTTAATGGTAACTTTCAAAAGGGAATTGGATATACATTTGAAAAGGAGAAATTTGCAGGGCAATGGGGAAAGAGCATTGGAGTGGGATTAATTGGATAGCTCTTTCAAAGAGCCGGTACAGGCATGATGGACCAACTGGCCTCCTTCTATGCTGTAGGATTCTATGATTCTATGATACAATAAACATCCAGCATTGCTTGGCGATGGGAAATACAGACAAAAGTTCAAATGGTCGCATCAGGCACTTTAATGGATGGAGGGATCTTCGATCTTCTGTCCCTTATTGGTGGAATGAAGGCAGTGCATGGTGACACCTGGGGATGCTGACTGGCCCTTTAAGCTGCTCCAGATGTTGCTATCCTGCTGCAGCAGCCATTCCCCCCCACCCAGTGAGGAGCTCCAGATCACAGATAGCAATAGTGCCAGGAGCCGACTTAAAGGGTAAATGACGAGTCCGTCGGGCGTTTGGACATTCCACCACATCACACTGACACAGACAATTGCCCCAGTGAGGAGAATCTGGCCTCTGAATGGAATCACATCGCCAAAATAAATCTAAGCAACAGTACTTGTAAAGAAATTATTTTTTCCATTGAAATGAGAGACAACAACAACAACTTGCATTTATATGGCGCCTTTAACATAGTAAAACGTCTCAAGGTGCTTCACAGGAGTGTTATCAGACAGAATTTGACACTGAGCCATGTAAGGAGACATTAAGACAGGTGACCAAAAGCTTCGGCAAAGAGGTAGGTTTTAAGGAGGGTCTTAAAGGAGGAGAGAGATGGAGAGGCAGAGAGGTTTAGGGAGGCAATTCCAGAGCTTGGGGCCTAGACTACTGAAGGCACAGCGGCCAATTGTGGAGTGATAAAAATCAGTGAAGCACAAGAGGCCAGAATTGGAGGAGCGCAGAGATCTCAGAGGGTTGTAGGGCTAGAGGAGGTTATAGACATAGGGAGGGGCGAGGTCATGGAGGGATTTGAAAACAACGGTGAGGATTTTAAATTCATGCGCCTCCTGCCTGTGCGCAAGTTAAGTGTGTGCAGCCGAAGTCCGATTTCAGCTGGCCTGAAGTGAACTTGTCTCTTTTTATGGCTTCAGTTCATTTGCACAGACCTGATGTTCTCCTAATGCAGGCCTCACGCTTGGTGAGACCCTGAATCAGGGGAGGACACTCAGTCCATGCTGCAGGGCTTACAGGTGTACAGCAGCAGGAATACCCACTGCTTTAGGACCTTCTGTCCAAAAAACAGCAACCAGAAGGTTCCAGGCCCAATGGTCCTTCTGCAGGCCCTTCTGCAGCCTCCAGGACATTGCTCCCAGTCCCTGCATATGTCCTAGAAATGTAGGAACAGGAGTAGGCCATTCAGCCCCTCGGGCCTGTTCTGCCATTCAATTCGATCATGGCTGATCTGTACCTTAACTCCATTGGTCCACCTTTGCTCCCTAACCCTTCATACCCTTATCTAACAAAATCAATCTCAGTTTTGAAATTTTCAATTGACCCCCAGCCTCAACAGCTTTTTGGGGGAGAGAGTTCCAGATTTCCACTACCCTTTGTGTGAAGAAGTGCTTCCTGACATCACCCCTGAACGGCCTAGCTCTAATTTTAAGGTTTTGCCCTCTTGTTCTGGACACCCCCACCAGAGGAAATAGTTTCTCCCTATCTACCCTATCGACTGGTTCAATCATCTTCATCGAGTTACATCGAAACTACGGCACAGAAACAGGCCATTCGACCCAACTGGTCTATGCCGGCATTTATGCTCCACCCGAGCCTCCTCCCTCCCTACTTCATCTAACCCTATCAGGATACCTTTCTTTTCCTTTCTCCCTTATATACTTATCTATCTTCCCCTTAAATGCCTCTATGCTATTTGCCTCAACTACTCCTTGTGGTAGCCCATTCCACATTCTTACCACTCTTTGGGTAAAGAAGTTTCTCCTGAATTCCCTAATGGATTTATTAGTGACTATTTTATATATATGTCCTCTAGTTTTGGACTCCCCCACAAATGGAAACATTGGGCTCGATTTTAAAAGGGCGGTGGGATGGCAGCAGGGGGGTGGGGGGGTGGGGTCAATGGGCGCACGGCAAACCCGAATAATGAAAACTTACCGTTCCCCACGTGATCGCAACTTAATTAGTGCCCCCTTACCTTGTTTCCGGGTTTGTGTCCAAAAGTTGCGCAGTGGGCGGACTGCGCATCCACATGACAGGCTGTCAGCCCGATGGTCTACATTGCTCCAATGGCTTTTGCTGGAGCAAAGAGTAAGAAGACCCAGTGGAGCAGCACAGGTGCAAGGCTGCTCCAAGATTCAGCGAAGCCTCACTTCAGGTGCTAATGGCCGGGGTGAGGGGGAGGTGGAGGGAACTATTTTACCCCGCTGACAGGAGGAAGTGCCCGGCCTCTGCCACCAAGAAGGCCTGGCTCAAGGTGGCAGAGGAGGTCACCAGCAGGAGCAACATCTCCCGCGCCTGGGTCCAGTGCAGGAAGTGTTTCAATGACCTAACTAGGTCAGCAAAAGTGAGTACACTTACTGATTCTCCTACATTCCATGTTTCACATCAGCCCCGCCCCCCCTCCCCCCCCCCAACACATCATTCTGCACTGCCAAGACTACTCTATCACATCACTCCTCACACCCACTTAAGGCTCATCCTCAACTTACCTGCACTTCCTCAGCACTTCCTCACCTCCCCATTTGTGATCCCACCACTACCACTCACCCCAATCCTGATCCAATGTCATGGCTCTGTCTCATACTCACCCTCTGATGCACCTCTTTCATGGTCAGCCTCACCCAAACCAATGCATTCATCGGTTGGCCACTTCACCCTCACTCACTCACACTTCTGTACTTTCTCCCCTTTTAGCACAAGAGAGCTCAGAATGCACGCGAGAGGGCGAGGACTGGAGGGGGGTCACAACAAATCGTCGTCCTCGCAGATGCAGAGGAGGAGGCCCTGCAGATCTGCCGCGCCCTCGAGTGCCTGTCCATCGGGGACGCCGAGACTGGCACCCCTCAAATGTCGGGTGACACAACTTTAACATTCATCACACACGCCATGAATTGATGTTAACAATGATTGGCATGTTGAACACCTCAGTATGCTCATCGCAACATGACCCATCTGTGATGATGCTTAATATTGCCTTCTGTTCTCTTACAGGCCGTTCAACTACCGCAGTGATGGCAGAGGGTGATTCCTCAGAGGACCTGCCGGCTTCTGAGGGTACACCGTCACATCAAAGCGAGCCACCCACCAGCGCAGATACTCACACCTCGGTGAGTCCGAGTAGTCAGTTAGTGGGTTGGCACCTAGTGAGTCACCACACACAAGTGAGCACGAGCAGACATTGCTGGCAGGGGCAGCTGTGGAGAGTCCGTGTCGGTGGGCACACTCCTCTCCAGGCTCTGCTCAGCTGGATGTAGATGCTGAATCCCAGGGCATCCTTTAAAAGGAGAATGATCGAGGGACAACAGCACATTTGTGAGGTGCTGGAATAGGTGCCACACACACTCTCACAATAGTGCAGAGGATGGAGGAGTCCAACTCCTGCATGAGTGGAATGGTGGCACAGATACGAGAGGGAATCTGAGATAGTGTCGCAGGGACGTGAGCAACTGTCTGAGATAGTGTCACAGGGACATGAGCAACTGTCTGAGATAGTGTCACAGGGACGTGAGGGAATCTCTGAGATACTGTCACAGGGAGGTGAGGGAATCGCTGAGATACTGTCACGGAGGTGAGGGAATCGCTGAGATAGTGTCACAGGGATGTGAGGGAATCTCTGAGATACTGTCACAGGGACGTGAGGGAATCTCTGAGATACTGTCACAGGGAGGTGAGGGAATCGCTGAGATACTGTCACGGAGGTGAGGGAATCGCTGAGATAGTGTCACAGGGATGTGAGGGAATCTCTGAGATAGTGTCACAGGGACGTGAGGGAATCTCTGAGATAGTGTCACAGGGACGTGAGGGAATCTCTGAGATAGTGTCACAGGGACGTGAGGGAATCTCTGAGATAGTGTCACAGGGATGTGAGGGAATCTCTGAGATAGTGTCACAGGGATGTGAGGGAATCTCTGAGATAGTGTCACAGGGATGTGAGGGAATCTCTGAGATAGTGTCACAGCGACGTGAGGGAATCTCTGAGATAGTGTCACAGGGACGTGAGGGAATCTCTGAGATACTGTCACGGAGGTGAGGGAATCTCTGAGATAGTGTCACAGGGACGTGAGGGAATCTCTGAGATACTGTCACAGAGACGTGAGGGAATCTCTGAGATACTGTCACAGGGAGGTGAGGGAATCTCTGAGATAGTGTTACAGGGAGGTGAGGGAATCTCTGAGATAGTGTCACAGGGACGTGAGGGAATCGCTGAGATACTGTCACAGGGAGGTGAGGGAATCTCTGAGATAGTGTCACAGGGACGTGAGGGAATCGCTGAGATAGAGATTCCCTTATGTACCTGTGACACTGAGATAATGTCACAGGGACCTGAGGGAATCTCTGAGATAGTGTCACAGGGACGTAACACTGAGATAGTGTTGCATGTAACTGCTGAAATGTTTGAGATAGTGTCGCAGGTAAGTGCAGGAATGTCTGCGATGGAGAGAAGGCTGGCCTCCATTGAGCTTCAAGCACGGCTCGCAAATGAGTCCATTCAGGCCCTGACAATGGCCGTTCGGACTCATGGTGATTCTGCCGCCTTAAACAGGCTGACAGAAACTTTACAACTGGGTTTCAAGGCATCACATATGTCCTTCTAATTGTTCTCCAGCAGGTTGGTAGGAGTGATGTGGGCCTGGTCCAGGGGAGGGATGATAGTGAAAGGGGACATAGAAGTGGGGACGCCACTCAAAGCGCTCCCATGTTTCACGCATTGCCCCCCTCTCAACCAGTACCCGCAATGCTGCCTCCTCGCCAGGTGGCCGAGTCTGCCCCTGCACAGGTGCAGGTGGAGCAGTCTTTGGAGGGGCCCTCACGGGCTCCAAAACCCAGAGGACGCAGGCTAAAAGCATCTAAGCAGTCCGGACATGGACATGAGCAAACTGTCACTCCCTCTGCTGCAGCCACAGGGGATGCACCACGTAGAAGTAGTAGGAAGAGAAAGGCTAAGGTTTTGTGAGCACGAAGGGCATGCACAAGGGTATCTGATAGACTGACATGTTTTTCATTTATATTTGCTTTTTGTTAAAGTCAGATTAAATGTTTTCATTCTCACCACTACTGCCACCTCTTGCCCATTCTTGACTGGCTTTTGTGATAGGGCCCTTTCATGAGCTTCACCATGAATGGCGACACTTGATGCCACCCAGTGGGTCACTTTACAGTGGGTGCATGTGTAGTTGCACGACTGTTTTGTGAGGCGGAGGGGGGCTGGTGTTGGTGCTGCTCTTTCCAGGTGGTGTGATGACTGGACTCATTTTCTGATGTTAGGAGAACTGCTCACATATGAGTGACTCCCTGGCCTCACGAGCAGCCATGTGAGTCGCTGCTCTGCCCATGGGTTCCACATCCTCCTCCTCGTCCTCATCCTCCTCCTCCTCCTCTTCCTCCTGCTCCTCCTCAATGTGGATGGCCAATGTGGATGGTGGATGAGGGGATGGGGCCTCCTCAACCGGTACCCCTCTCTGTTGCGCCATGTTGTGCAGGACTCAACACACTATTATAACGTGACCCACTCTGTCTGGTGCGTATTGAAGCGCTCCCCCAGAATGATCGAGGCAGTGAAATAACATCTTCAGCAGCCCTATCGCATGTCTGAGAGAACTGAGTTCCCTGCTGCAATAACTCACCTTTTATCCCCATCTGTCAAACAGGCATTTAAATATCCAAATGGCCGCCGGCTGAAACATGATTCGTTCCCCACTGCGTCTTCCACACAGCATGGGAAACATGCTGAGGCAGCGTTGAAATCGCTCGCCTTCACTCTAAATTAGATTCATGTACATTTCAAGTACTTTAAGTACTTGAATTCCTTGTTTAAATATCATCCCACTGGCTTTAAATACCGGCGGCCTTCCGGGTTCGGGAACGGCGTGCGCACCCAGATGGCTCTGGGTTGTGCGCATTCTTAGGCATGTTGGAGCTGGGATTTCTGCCCGCTCCTGGAAATCCCGATTTTCTTCGCTCCCGCCCCCATGCACCCACGGTTCCGTTTTAAAATCGAGCCCATTTTCTCTACGTCTACTCTATCGAAACACATCATTATCTTAAAGACCTCTATCAGGTCACCCCTCAGCCTTCTCTTTTCTAGAGAAAAGAGCCCCAGCCTGTTCAGCCTCTCCTGATACAGATATCCTCTCATCTCTGGTATCATCCTTATGAATCTTTTTTGAACCCTCTCCAATGCCTCTATATCCTTTCTATAATTGTAAACAATTTTACAACACCAAGTTATAGTCCAACAAATTTATTTTAAATTCCGCAAGCTTTCGGAGGCTTCCTCCTTCCTCAGGTGAATTTCCACACCATTCACCTGAGGAAGGAGGAAGCCTCCGAAAGCTTGCGGAATTTAAAATAAATTTGTTGGACTATAACTTGGTGTTGTAAAATTGTTTACAATTGTCAACCCCAGTCCATCACCGGCATCTCCACATCCTTTCTATAATACAGAGATCAGAACTGTGCACAGTACTCCAAGTGTGATCTAACCAAGGTTCCACACAAATTTAACATAACTTCTCTGCTTTTCAATTCTATCCATCTAGAAATGAACCCTAGTGCTTGATTTGCCTTTTTTATGGCCTTATTAACCTGCATCGCTACTTTTATTGCTTTGTGTATCTGAACCCCTGGATCTCTTTGCTCTTCTATCCCGTTTAGACTCTTATTATCCAAACATTATGTGGCCTCCTTATTCTTCCTACCAAAATGCATCACCTCCTACTCATCTATATTGAAATTAATTTGCCAATTACACGCCCACTCTGCAAGATTATTAATGTCTTCTTGCATCTTGATGCATTCTTCCTTTGTATTAACTACATCCCCCAATTTGGTGTCATCAGCAAATTTTGAAATTGTACTTCCGATTCCTGAATCCGAAATGTTAATGTAAAATCACTGATCCCTGTGGAACACCACTTCCCACCTTTTGCCAGTCTGAGTAACTACCCCTAACAGCCTTTTTTTTCCCATCTCTAATATTTTTATAACTAATAAATGATGAAAATGAAAAAAACACATTCTTTTTAATACCCTTATGATTTTCCTCCTGGGTTGGTCGCAACAGGAGATTAATCTTTAATTCCTGGAGACTCCAAGGCAATCCTGGAGGGTTGGCATCCCAAAATCCTAATCACTGTGCCCCCTCCTTGGGGAAACCCCCAGAAGTACAGAGGCAATGCGAAGGAAGCGAGCTCCAGCGTCATGAGTCTTTGCCCCTTTTTACCCTCTGTTTTTCATCTGCGTTTAGCATACCCTCATGTACAAAGCAAAGGAAATTGGCCCCGATATCGCAAGCAACAGCACTTTAATGTTACCTGCAATCGACAAGTGGAAGACTGATCCATGCTGTCTTATTGCCACGTTTAATTGAACAGAACGGCAGCTCATTGTTAAACTCATCTTATGTTATACCATGGGAATTGAACATCAAATTGAACACATGCCTGAAAAAAGTGAAAAGGGGTGTTAAATGCTAATTAATTGTAATATAACAGGGCAAGTGGGCAGGTAGAAAACACAATTTAGTCCTATGAGTACATCATGAAAGCAATGATTATCTTTTAATTATAAATTAAATGGGCGCTGCTGGCATTTGGAGAAATAGCAATCCAATCCATCAGCGTGTTTGACCTTTCATACAACTCGATGTATCAACATTTAGAAAATGGGCAAAAAAGCGTGCAGTACTGTACTTCATGATATCATTGTAGATACAGCACAGAAGGAGGCCACTGGGCTCATCGTGCCTGTGCCGGCTCTTTGAAAGACCAATTAAATTAGTCCCATTCCCCTGTTCTTTCCCCACAGCCCTGTAATTTTTTTTCCTTCAAGTATTTATCCAATTCCCTTTTGAAAGTTATTATTGAATCTGCTTCCACCACCCTTTCAAGCAGTGCATTCCAGATCATAACAACTCGCTGCGTAAAAAAATGTTTCCTCATGTCACCTTAAATTTGTGTCCTCTGGTTGCTTCTGCCACTGAAAACGGTTTCTCCTTGTTTACTCTATCAAAGCCCAGTTCATGATTTTGAACACCTTATCAAATCTCCTCTTAACCTTCTCTGCTCTAAGGAGAACAACCCCAGCTTCTCCAGTCTCACCGCATAACTGAAGTCCCTCATCCCTGGTACCATTCTAGGAAATCTCCTCTTCACCCTCTCTAAGGCCTTCACATCGTTCCTAAAATATGGTGCCCAGAATTGAACACAATATTCCAGCTGAGGCCTAACCAGTGTTTTATAAAGGTTTAGCATAACTTCCTTGCTTTTGGACTCTACGCTTCTATTAATAAAGCCAAGGATCCCATATGCTTTTTTAACAGCCTTCTCAGCTTGTCCTGACACCTTCAAATGGTTGTACACTTATACCCCCAGGTTTCTCTGTTTCTGCACCCCCTTTAAAATTGTACCATTTAGTTTATGTTGCCTCACCTCATACTTCCTACCAAAATGTATTACATAGAAACATAGAAAACAGGAGCAAGAGTAGGCCATTCGGCCCTTTGGGCCTGCTCCGCCATTCAAAATGATTACGTCACACTTCTCTGCGTTAAATTTCATCTGCCATGTATTTACCCATTTCACCAGTCTGTCTATGTTTCCCTGAAGTCTGTTACTATCCTCCACATTGATTACTACATTTCTGAGTTTCCTGTCATCTGCGAACTTTGAAATTATATCCTGTACATCCAAGTCCAGGTCATTAATATATATCAAAAAGAGCAGTGGTCATAATACCAACCCCTGGGGACCACCACTGTATACTTCCCTCCAGTCTAAAAAACAACCGTTCACCACTACTCTCTTCTTTCTATCCCTTGGCCAATTTTGTATCCACGCTGCCACTGTCCCTTTAATCCCATGGGATTTAATTTTGCTAATAAGTCTATTATGTGGTACTTTATCAAATGCTTTTTGAAAGTCCAAATACACATCAATCGCACTACCCTCATCAAACCTCTCCGTTACTGAAAGAACTCAATCAAGTTAGTCAAACAAAATTTTCCTTTAACAAATCCGTGCTGACTTTCATTTATTAGCCTATACTTTTCCAAGTGCCAATTTATTTTGTCCAGGATTATTGTCTCTAAAGGTTTTCCCTCCACTGACGTTAGACTGACTGGCCTATAATTGTCGGGTTTATCCCTCTCTCCTTTTTGAACAGGGGTGACACCTTTGCAATCCTCCAGTCCTCTGGCACTGCCCCCATATCCAAGGAGGATTGGAAGATTTTGGCCAGAGCCTCCGCAATTTCCACCCATACTTCCCTCAGTAATCTACGATGCATCCCATCCGGATCGGGTCACTTTTCTACTTTGAGTACTGCCAACCTTTTAAGTACCTCCTCTTTATCTATTTTTAACCTGTCCAATATCGCTGCTACCTCCTCCTTTACAGCTACAGTGGCTGCATCCTCTTCTCTAGTGACGACAGATGCAAAGTTTTCATTTACTACCTCAGCCGTACCCTCTGTCTCCACAAGGAGATCTTTTTTCTGTCCATAATCAGCCCCACCCTTCCTTTGACCACCCTTTTACTATCTATATGTTTATAAAAGACTTCTGGGTTCCCTTTTAAGTTAGCCGCTAAACTATTCTCATACACTCTCTCTTTGCCCCTCTTATTTCCTTTATTAGATCTCTGTACTTTCTGTATTCAGCCTGGTTCTCTACTATATTATGAATCTCATAAGCCTCCATTTTCTGTTTCATTTTAATTTCTATATCTTTAGTCGTCCAGGGAGCTCTAGCTTTAGATGTCTTTCCTTTCCCCCTCATGGGAATGAGTCTACTCTGTACCCGAACCATCTCCTCCTTGAAGGCTTCATTGTTCAATTACTGTTTTGCCTATCAATTTTTGATTCCAATCCACCGGGACATGATCTTTTTTAACGCACTGAACTTAGCCCTTCTCCAGTTAAGTATTTGATTGTTCCTTGTCTTTTTCCATAATTATTCTAAACCTTATGATATTATGATCACTGTTCCCCAGATACTCCCCCACTGAAACATGCTCCACTTGCCCCACTTCATTTCCCAGAAGTGGATCCAGCAAAGCTTCCTTCCTCATTGGGCTGGAAACACATTGATTAAAAAAGTTCTCTTGAACACATTTCAGGAATTCCTCCCCCTCTTTGTCCTTTACACTGTTACTATCCCAGTCTATATTGGGATAATTGAAGTCCCCCATTATCACTACTCTATAGTTCTTGCATATTTCTGTAATTTACCTGCAAATTTGCTCCTCTAGCTCCTTCCCACTGGTTTATACTTTACACCCAGTAGTGTAATAGTTCCTCTATTGTTTGTTAATCCTAACCAAACAGATTTTGTCTTTGATCCCTCAACTGCATCATCCCTTTCCAGCGCTATAATAGTTTCTTTGATCAATACTGCCACCCCCCCTTCTTTCTTTTCTTCCCTATCTTTCCTGAATACATTGTAACCAGGGATATTAAGTACCCAATCCTCCCCTTGTTGGAGCCATGTCTCTATCATTGCCATTATATATTAATCCCATGGGGTGACTCGAGCCTGCGGTTCACCAACTTTATTTACCATGCTACATGCAATTATGCACACGCATTCCAATCTCATCTTAGACTGCCTCACATTTGCCCCCTGTCTGGTTCCTCCTATTTCTGAACTATTCTTTACTCTAGTGCTATTTGTCTCTTCCAGTCCTCTGTGCACCTTGTTTCTCCTCTCTAATATTTCCTCCTGGTGCCCATCCCCCTGCCAAATTAGTTTAAACGCTCCCCCACAACTACTTGTCAGCACTCATTGCTTTTGGGGGGGATGATGGACTGTAAAGTAGCCCCACTAAATCCCGTGGATTTACCTCACAAAAAAACTGAAGCCTGCAGTGTTCAGAAAAATTCAGTGAATCCTACTCAGGCAAGAACTACATTATTTAGGACTCGCATTAAAGTCAACTTTGTTTTCAATCAGAAAGACTTTTCAGCTCTTGAATCCTGAGCGTTGAACTACATTTGCAGTTTGACCTTCCTTCTGTCTGTAAAAAAAAGGACGACACAATAGGCTTTGATTGAACAAGTAACGTTGCATAGTGTTATGACAGGTATGTTAAATACTGAAGCATAGGAAGTAAGATGCTTGTCTGGAAACCATTCATTATTCTTTTCCAAAGTCTTGTTTTTATCAGCTGAGAGTTACCTGTTGTATTTCTTACAACTACTTGAAAATGACATTTGGAATTGGTTTTAAATTATATTTCAAATTATTTTAAATGAATGCGGTGACCCGTCGCTAAAATATTCATGTTTTACCAACTAAACATCTGTTTTCACCATTTTAACAAACCAGGGATTGTCAATCATTGCTAGCCAGTGTGTGTTATTGTGTGGAGCTCGCATGTAGCTGTTTGAAGCTGTACAAGGCAGCTTACTGATTTCTCATTACAATAAACACCAGGTACAATATCAGTCACCTAGACCAGAAACATCCTGTGTGCTGTACTGTTACTGCATAGCTACTGTTTATACCAGTGCAACGATTTTGGCAGCAACCTATATTTAGACTCAAATTATTACCAGTTTGCAATTTCCTCACGTTAATGGATCCATTGATGGATTCCCGTGCAGTGAGTAAAGTATCAATGGAACCAATTGTTAGGATGCGGACTTTGCTAAACTAAGTGAGCCAACCATTTTCTGCACATGCTCCAAGTAAGCTATAAGATTTCATGAATGAAGTAGGTTTACTTATTGCCAGTGCCCGCTATTTCGCAGCACAACCTCATGTGAACAGGGTGTAATAGCAGCTTAACTGAAGCAGAGGCGGCAAAGTAAGGAGAAGAAAAGTATGCAGAATGAGGATTTAAAGAAAAGAGAAGGGAAGGAACATGCATTTATACAGCGCCTTTCATGACCTCAGGACATCCCAAAGTGCTTTACAGTCAATGAAGTACTTTTTTGAAGTACAGTCACTGTTGTAATGTAGGGAAATGTGACAGTCAATTTTTGCACAAGCAGCAATCAGATACATGACCAGACCAGTGCCAGTGTGGTGGGTACTGACTCTCTGTACTGCCTTCAAGAGGGAGCTGGACCGATTCTTGACTGGGGTAGAGATCACATCATATGAAAGGTTACTGGCTTTACTGATAGCACATGCTCCTGGACTGGTTTCAATTGCTTGAGGGGGTCGGAGAAGCCTTTTCCAAAGTATTTTTTCCCTTATTGTCCCTGGGATTTTCCTCTGCTCTTTTGCCTCTCCCAGGAGATTACATGACTGCAGGGGGTGGAAGTGTCGAGCCATGATGCTCCAGCCATCATGAGGTGTGGGGCAGGTTTGATGGACCAGCTGCTCTTTTCCTGCCCATCAATTCCAAATGTTGGTATAATTTGTTTTCGTGCTGTTGAGGGATAAATACAATAAATCTTTAAGATCAACCCCAACATTTAACGTGTAAAACAAACAATAAGATTTTGAATAAGCTGCCTTCATGCTTCTCATTTTGAAGCTGAAATTTGGTAATTGTTTTTCCAAATAAAGTTTAGGCAAATTTTCTGAAATGTATACAGTGTAATGAAAACAACACGAAACAGTATTTAATATAATTTGTCTATTGAGAGATATGAATGCATGTGTATACCTTATTTTGTGTATTTAGTGTTAATCCATGAGGTCAGTATTCTTTCAGTGAGTTCTCAGAGTTTTCAAACAGAGCCGGGAAAGGGCCGGGGTTGGGGGGTCAATTTGAGGTCGGGAAACGCATTAGCACAGGTTTCAAGTAAGTCTACAGGTAAGTCTTTGCATGGATAGGGGGGCACAAGGGGGCACGGGTGGGCAAGGGGCACGGGTGGGCACGGGGGTCGCGATTCATGGGGGATGGAATTGTGGGTCAGTCACGGGGGGATCAGGAGTCATCGTGGGGATACGCGATTGTTGAGAGGGAGGGTCAGGGGTCAGAGGATCGGGGTCAGGGTTGGAGGGTCGGGGTCAGGGTCAGAGGATAGAGGTCGCAGGATCGGGGTCGGCAGATCGGGATCGGGGTCAGAGGGGGAGGATCAGGATCAGGGGGTCGGGGTCGGAGGATCAGGGTTCGGGGTCGGAGAATCGGGGTCAGGGTCGGGGGGGAGGATCGGGGTCGGGGGGTAGGGGGGTCGGGGTCAGAGGATCGGGGTCAGGGTTGGAGGGGGAAGATCGGGGTTGGGGTTAGGGGGCTTGGGGTCGGAGGATCGGGGTCGGGGTCAGAGGGGGAAGATCTGGGTCGGGGTGGGAGGATCGGGGATGGGGTGGGAGGATCGAGGTCAGGGTCGGAGGGGGAGGATCGGGGTCGGAGGGGGTCGCGGGTCCGCGATCGGAAAGGGTCCCCGATCGGGGGGGGGAGGGGGGAGGGAGGGAGGGGGGAGGGAGGGGTTGTGGGTGTGTCCACGATCATGTGGGGGGAGGTTGGTGCAGGTAGGCTTGTTGGGCCTGGGGGAAGCACTCCAGTTCCTCCGGGCCCACAAGCTATGCCTTTCTAGGCACTTACCTGCAGTCTCAGGCCTTCTTGCCTCCTTTCACGTGGCATAAAACAGAAGGCCCGGGAATCCCGGCCCCCCAGGGTTGAAATGGGGAATTAGTTAAAAATGGAGGCCTGACGCCTCCTTGAAAGGCTTTAAGGCCCGACCCGCCTCCTAGGAGTGGGTTGACCGCCCGCCCCTCGTCCCGCCCCCATGAAAACCGGAAATGGGTGGGTTGGAGGCGGGTCTGAAATGGTGGCAATTTTCACTGCCCCCCCCCCTGCCCCTAATCCACCCGTTTTTTACTTTTAAAATCAAGCCCATTCAGTCCCTCAGTGAAAGACTATGAACAGTGGGAGATATACAGCACAGTGCCACTGGCTGACACATGAGTCTCTAGGACGCTAGCAATTTCGCCATCTCACAGGAAGACTTACACCCTTTTGTTCTGGGTTCATAGGATAAGTAGTTTGGAGTGGGCAATGACAAGGGTAAAAAAGCCCTCATCCTACCCAAGATATTCCAAGTCTTTGTGGATTATGGTTTGAATGCAGAGTGAACAGCATGCCAACATCCATTTTGGATGCAGTAATATACTGGATTAGTAAGAACAACAACAACAACAGTAATCCAGAGGCCTGGACTAATGATGTGAATTCAAATCCCACCATGGCACTTTGAGAACTTGATTCCGTTTCTTTTTTAAATCAGCAAAAAAGTCTTTATGAAGCTATCGGATTGTCGTAAAAATCCGACTGGTTCACTTATGTCCACTAGAGAAGGAAACCTGCCGTCCTCACCTGGTCTGGCCTAGATGTGGCTCCAGTCCTACACCAACGTGATTAACATAGGAACATAGGAACAGGAGTAGGCCATTCTGCCCCTCGTGCCTGCTCCACCATTTGATAAGATCATGGCTGATCTGTGATCGAACTCCATATACCTGCCTTTGGCCCATATCCCTTAATACCTTTGATTGCCAAAAAGCTATCTATCTCAGATTTAAATTTAGCAATTGAGCTAGTATCAATTGCCATTTGCGCAAGAGAGTTCCAAACTTCTACCACCCTTTGTGTGTAGAAATGTTTTCTAATCTCACTCCTGAAAGGTCTGGCTCTAATTTTTAGACTGTGCCCCCTACTCCTAGAATCCCCAACCAGCGGAAATAGTTTCTCTCTATCCACCCTATCTGTTCCCCTCAATATCTTATAAACTTCGATCAGATCACCCCTGAACCTTCGAAACTCTAGAGAATACAACCCCAATTTGTGTAATCTCTCCTCGTAACTTAACCCTTGAAGTCCGGGTATCATTCTAGTAAACCTACGCTGCACTCCCTCCAAGGTCAATATGTCCTTCCGAAGGTGCGGTGCCCAGAACTGCTCACAGTACTCCAGGTGCGGTCTAACCAGGGTTTTGTATAGCTACAGCATAACTTCTGCCCCCTTGTACTCTAGTCCTCTAGATATAAAGGCCAGCATTCCATCAGCTTTATTGATTATTTTCTGCACCTGTTCATGACACTTCTATGATCTATGAACCTGAAATCCTGAGTCCCTTTGGACATCCACTGTTTTTAACTTTTTACCATTTAGAAAGTAAAACTCTTCATTCGCCTCAGAAGTGGCCACTCAGTTGTGTCAAGTCACTACCAACAGTTCAGGAAGAAGGCCCGCCACCAAGGCAACTAGGGATGGGCAATAAATGCCGGCCTTGCCAGCGACACTCACATCTCAAGAATAAAAAAAAGATACAAAAGTCCTGCAAAGGAGCATTTTGACATACCATGTAAACCATCTGTAGAATATTGCTTGCCTGTGCAAGATGTCATCTCACTGCACAAGGTAAAGTTCAGGTTTGGCATATTGCAGTTCATGGGTCTCTAACACCTACTTTTATATATTGCAGATTCTACAGAATTTTTTTCCACAAAGTCCCAGAAAAAGCAATGAAATGAATGACTTTTTTTTTTGGTGGTATTGGCTAAGGGTTGAATGTTGGCCAATGGGGACAGTGGGGAAACTCTCTGCTCTTCTTCAAACAGTGCCAACAGATCTTAAACATCTATCTGAAGGATCAGATCAGGCAGGCGGGACCTCAGTGTTACATTTTATCTTATGAGCGGGTTATTCTGCATCTTTGAACCAGGATGGTTATGCCTGAGATTGTGCACATTGTCCCGTGCTAGTGCCGATGCCAGTGGTCGATGTGGTGATTGTGGTAAACGGTGATGGTTGTACTAGTTACAGTGGTGCTGATAGTGATGGCACACTCGGGGCTGGATTCTCCTCTTCGACGCAGAGTAGCAGCGGGGGTGGGACTTCTGCCTAGCCTTCAGACTCCACCTGAGCCCGATCCATTTTCCCTGGTCAGGGATCATCGAGTACACATGGCAAGCTCCTGGTGGGATTCCTGCCACTAACAGGGAGTCCACTACTGCCAGGTCGCAAAATCCCAGTGGTTCTTGAAGGGGGTGCAAGGCAGATTCACCAAAATGATATGGGGAGCTAAAAGGGTTAAATTATGCGGACAGTTTGCATAGACCAGGCTTGTATTCCCTTGAGTATAGAAGATTAAGGGGTGATCTAATTGAAGTGTTTAAGATGATTAAAGGGTTCAATAGGGTAGATAGAGAGAAACTATTTCCTCTGGTGGGGGAGTCCAGAACAAGGGGGCATGACCTTAAAATTAGAGCTAGGACGTTCAGGTGATGTCAGGAAGCACTTCTTCACACAAAGGGTAGTGGAAATCTGGAACTATCTCCAACAAAAAGCTGTTGAGGCTGGGAGTTAATTGAAAATTTCAAAACTAAGATTGATAGATTTTTGTTAGGTAAGGGTATGGTGGATGGAGTTGAGGTACAGATCAGTTATGATCTAATTGAATGGCGGAACAGGCTCGAGGGGCTGAATGGCCTATTCCTGTTCCTATGGTTCTGCAGTGCCAGAAGAGGTAGCTGGGCATTTAAAGGGGTGGTAGAACCCCAAAGATCAAGGGAGCTGCAGCCTTGTGGGCCTCAGCAGAGACCAAGGCCTACAAAGGTGATTGGGGACCTCTCTGCAGGACGCCTGTACTCGGCCCTCTCCATCTATAACCTGACCTCGGGGCCTACCCCCAGCCTACTGCTGCCTTCCACATGGCAGTGCCAGGACGTGGCGGTAACTGGGACCGATGGGAGGGAAATGGGACAAGGATAAGGGCTCCGCGACCTTGCTGGCGTTTGCATGCGGCAGGCAGGGAAAGGGCAGCTAGCAGCAGTCCTGGTGGGGGCGGGGAAGGGGAAACTGAGGTCGGGGCGGTGAGGCACCAGTAGGCCTCACTGCCTGATTTTGCCTCATTCTCTGCCATCAATCAATCCAACTTTGGGCAGGATTGCAGAGGAGAATCCAGCCCACAGTGTCTTGATTAGAAATAAGCATTGTATTTTATGCAGGCACACAAACACACACGTACATCTAGATACCATGACTAGCATCGGTTGCACTGTCATTAATCACTCACCTATCAACTCCCGGTGAAGACTCAATGGAACAGCTATCAGCAGCCTCAGGATGCAAGATCTTCCCAGTGCCTCTTGGTTGAGCACCCGGTTGAATTTGCTTCTTTGTCGCAAATTTCTTGACTTCACTGAATCTTTTCGGACATTCTTTTGTGATGAGCGACTTTGTTCAGTTGCTCACCGACCTCTTTTATACCATTCTGCTGAGTCTACGATCTCATGGATTCACGACGCTGCCAGTGATGTCGGCCCCTTCTCCAGCACCTCCTTCACAACTAATTCAACGTCCTGTTCTGCGAATACTGGCTTACGGGATCTCTTGGGCAAAAATTTAATCTCGGCAACATTATACCACGAGCGTGATCCAGGGTCAAGTACTCCATTTTAAGCTATGTAGACTGAGTAAACCAATTATTGAAAATGTGTTATGATTCCACAGCTGAACTTACTCCCAGTGGTAAATAACATGTGAAAAAGCTAATCTTAGGTTGTCTGCTTGTTCTGGCAGTGAAGGGTTGATAATAAAGCTGCCTATAAGGGCCCAGAAAATATATGGGGTTGTCCAATTAACCCTATTCTGCATTTTGTTTTGGAGCCAAACGTTTGGCATGTCTTGGAAATACGAAATATGGCATCCTTTCCTGTTTTTAACAACCTTGTAAAAAAAAAAGGGACAAGAAGATAAATAGAAATGAAATGCATTTCTTTGCGTTTGATAGACTGTTTCTCCAAAGGCTTGGCAAAGTCTGAGGCTTTCGTGCCTCACCTTGACTCACTCGTCTTGTTACTTCTTCAGTCGAGCAAGATTGCTTGTGATTTTCTGTCACTTTTTTGTTTAGACACCCATGTGATTTCTGACAGCAATTCAAGTGAAATTGCATGCATGCCTAAAAATAGCACCACAACAGGACTGCACAGTGAGATAAGCAAGAAAGCTGGGCCAAGCAGTCGCATAGAAGAATCATAGAATCATAGAAAATTTACGGCACAGAAGGAGGCCATTCGGCCCATCGTGTCCGCACCGGCCGAAAATGAGCCATTCAGCCTAATCCCACTTTCCAGCACTTGGTCCGTAGCCTTGTAGGTTACGGCACTTCAGATGCATATCCAGGTGCTTTTTAAACATGATGAGGGTTCCTGCCTCTATCACCCTCTCAGGCAGTGAGTTCCAGACCCCCACCATCCTCTGGATGAAAAATTTTTTCCTCAGCTCCCCTCTAATCCTTCGACCAATCACTTTAAATCCATGCCCCCTGGTTATTGACCTCACTGCTATGGGAAATAGGTCCTTCCTATCCACTCTATCTAGGCACCTCATAATTTTGTACACCTGAATTAAATCACCCCTCAGCCTCCTCTGTTCCAAAGAGAACAACCCCAGCCTATCCAATCTTTCCTCATAGCTAAAATTCTCCAGTCCTGGCAACATCCTCGTAAATCTCCTCTGTACCCTCTCTAGTGCAATCTCATCCTTCCTGTAACGTGGTAACCAGAACTGTACATGTACTCAAGCTGTGGCCTAACCAGTGTTTTATACAGTTCCAGCATAACCTCCCTGCTCTTATATTTTATGCTTCAGCTAATAAAGGAAAGTATCCCATATGCCTTTTTATCCACCCTATCTACCTGTCCTGCTACCTTCTGGGATTTGTGGACATGCACTCCAAGGTCCCTCTCTTCCTCTGCAGCTTTCATTATCCTCCCATTTATTGTGTATTCCCTTGCCTTGTTTGCCCTCCCCAATTGCATTACCTCTCACTTCTCCGGATTGAATTCCATTTACCACTTTTCTGCCCACCTGACCAGTCCATTGATATCTTCCTGCAGTCTACAGCTTTCCTCTTCACTATCAACCACATGGCCAATTTTTGTATCATCTGCAAACTTCTTAATCATGCCCCCTACATTTAAGTCCAAATCATTAATATATACCACACAAGGGACCTAGTACTGAGCCTTGCGGAACCCCACTGGAAACAGCCTTCCAGTCACAAAAGCACCCGTCAACCATTACCCTTTGCTTCCTGCCACTGAGCCAATTTCGGATCCAACTTGCCACTCTCCCTTGAATCCCATGGGCTTGTACTTTTTTGACCAGTCTACTGTGTGGGACCTTGTCAAAAGCCTTGCTAAAATCCATGTAGACTACATCAAATGCTCTACCCTCATCAACCCTCCTTGTTACCTCCACAAAAAATTCAATCAAGTTAGTCAGACACAACCTTCCCTTAACAAATCCATGCTGACTGTCCTTGATTACTCCATGCCTTTCTAAGTGACAGTTTATCCTATCCCTCAGAATTGATTTCAATAATTTGCCCACCACCGAGGTTAGACTGACTGGCCTGTAATTACTCAGTCTATTCATCGCTCCCTTTTTAAACAATGGTACAACATTAGCTGTCCTCCAATCCTACAGCACCATGCCTGTATCCAGTGACGATTGGATAATGATGATCAGAGTCTCTGTTATTTTCTCCCTTACTTCTTTTAACAGCCTGGGATACATTTCATCCGGGCCTGGTGTTTTATCTACTTTCAAAGATGCTAATCCCCTTCATACTTCCTCCCTCACTAAATTTGTCCCATCCAATATTTCACACTCTTCCCCCTTAACTATAATGTCTACATTGTCCCTCTCTTTTGTGAAGACAGATGTAAAGTGTTCATTAAGAACCAAAGCAACTTCTTCTGCCTCCACACATAGGTTACCTTTTTGGTCTGTAATAGGCTCTGCTCTTTCCTTAGTTATCCTCTTGCTCTATTTATAAAACATCTTTGGGTTTTCCCTGATTTTACTTGCCAATATTTTTTTATGCCCTCTCTTTGCTTTCCTAATTTCCTTTATAATTTTACCCCTGCACTTTTTAATACTCCTCTAGGCTTTCTTAGCATTGAGCTCTCGGTGTCTGACATAAGCTTTCTTTTTCTGCCTTATCTAACTCTTTATGCTCCTTGTCATCCAGGGGGCTCTAGATTTGGCAGCCCCACCTTTTTTCTATGTGGGAACATGTTTACTCTGCATTCCTTGAATCTTCCCTTTGAATACCTCCCACTGCTCTGACACTGATTTACCTTCAAGTAGCTGTTTCCAGTCCACCTTTGGCTAAATCACTTCTTAGCTTAGTAAAATTGGCCTTTCCCCAATTAAGAACTTTTACTCCTGTTCTATCTTTGTCCTTTTCCATAACTATGCTAAATCTAACTGAATTATGATCACTACCACCAAAAGGCTCTCCCACTGATACTCCTTCCACCTGCCCAGCTTCATTCCCTAAAACTAAATCCAGAACTGCACCCCCTCTTGTTGGGCTTGCGATGCACTGGCTAAAAAAAGTTCTGAATGCAATTTAAGTATTTTGTGCCCTCTATACCCTTCACACTGTTAATGTCCCAGTTAATATTAGGGTAGTTGAAATCCCCTATTACTGCCCTATTGTTTTTGCACTTCTCAGAAATTTGCCTACATATTTGCTCCTCTATCTCCCTCTGACTGCTTGGGGGTCTATAGTACACTCCCAGGAGTGTGATTGCCCCTTTTTTGTTCCTTAGCTCAACCCACATCATTTGATGATCCTTCTAACATATCATCCCTCCTCACAGCTGCAATTGTTTCTTATGACATGATAAACAGGCAAGAGCTGCCGGACATTTTGTACACGGATGGATAACATGAAAAAGCAAAAAGAGGAAGATTGAGAGAAAGAAATGAAAGAAAGCAAAAGCAAGGAAGAGAAGAAAATAAATCATTACTCCTCAGCTCTACAATAACTGTAAATTGATTTACTTCATTTGTGATCTAACCTAACTGCTTATTTGGATTGAATTCATATTTTGCTTGCTTAAATTAATAGTATGTAGTCCTACTTATTGACTCTAAAAGTAGCCCTGGCTCAGTTGGTAGCACTCTTACCTCTGAGTTAGAAGGTTGTGGGTTCATAGTCCCACTCCAGAGACTTGAGCTCAAAATCTAGCTGACACTTCAGTGCAGTACTGAGGGAGTGCTGCACTGTCAGAGATGCCGCCTTTCAGATGAAATGTTAAACTCAGGCCCTCTTTGCCCTCTCAGGTGGATGTATAAGATCCCGTGGCACTATTTTTCAAAGAAGAGCAGGGGAATACTCCCCGGTGACCTGGCCAATATTTATCCCTCAACCAACACCACTAAACACAGATTATCTAGTCATTTATCTTATTGCTGTTTGTGGGACCTTGCTGTGCACAAATTGACTGCCGCGTTCCCTACATTCCCTACATGACTACGCTTCAAAAAGTCCTTCATTTACTGTAAAGTGCTTTGGGACATCCTGAGGTCGCGAAAGGCGCTATAGAAATGCAAATCTTCCCCCTTCCTTTATAAAAGTATTATATAATAAGTTTTTAATCAGTAATTTTAAAAAACCACACTCAAGTCATAGGTTAGCGCAGATTTAGTTAGTTTTAGTGCAGTCCCAGTATTTTCAGGCAAAATTATACAACTACACTGATGAGATTGAGACAGTGATTGGGTCACATCTATGACCCAGTGTGTAGGCGTGGGTGTGGGTGGCCCATCAGGACAGTAGCTTACTCATCACATCTGCTACTGAAGCTTAGAGCCATCCATCCTCAAGTGAAGACTCGAGTTATCTTTTCTTCATGCAGCATAAATCGGATACACAGGAGAAAGATTTGCTCAAAATAAACCATTTGTGTGGCCTCAGAACGCCAAAGAACCTGTGATCTATTTTTTCCTTAAATTTCGAGTCCCCATTTTGGATTTTAGGTATGTTTGAGGAAATACAAA
Source organism: Heptranchias perlo (assembly GCF_035084215.1). Classification (NCBI taxonomy): domain Eukaryota; kingdom Metazoa; phylum Chordata; class Chondrichthyes; order Hexanchiformes; family Hexanchidae; genus Heptranchias; species Heptranchias perlo. The sequence continues at coordinate 23,156,643 of NC_090326.1, forward strand.
AGCAGTTACAGATTTTTCTTTTAATAAATCTTCAGGTTCATCTTTTTGCTCATCCCAAGAACAAGGATGCTATTGCAAAGTCTAAGTCAAAGCCAGTGTCCCTGCCTCACCCTCTCCCCCCACCCCCCACCCCCACAAACGATTTTCAACTGCCTGCCGCCCGTTTTTCAGCCATGAAACAGACAGCCGTCAGTTGTAATTTGCCCGCCGAAGTCTCAGAATGTAGAGCTGAGACAAGGGCTCACCATCCTACACAACAGGCAGGAAATGCTTCAGGCTGCAATTCAAACAGGTGAATTAACGAGGAACTCAAGATTTAGCTTTATGAAGGGAAATATCAGTGTAAAGGAAATTTACACGGTAACCGACTTATCACCGATGTTTCATAGATACGGTATTCTGATACTTCTATCACCTTGCATTTACACTTGTATCATCTCCCTGCTGAGTGCCACTTTTGTAGCTCAGACCAACCCACAGTTTCTCTAACAGGGTAGAAAGCTGGCAGGACTGCAGGGGAGTCACAGAGACCTGACTGGGCTGAGGGAGAGTAACAGAGACCTGACTGGGCTGAGGGAGAGTAACAGAGACCTGACTGGGCTGAGAGAGAGTAACAGACACCTGACTGGGCTGAGGGAGAGTAACAGAGACATGACTGGGCTGAGAGAGAGTAACAGAGACCTGACTGGGCTGCGGGGGAGTAACAGAGGCATGACAGGGCTGAGGGAGAGTAACAGAGACCTGACTGGGCTGAGGGAGAGTAACAGAGACCTGACTGGGCTGCGGGAGAGTAACAGAGACCTGATTGGGCTGAGGGAGAGTAACAGAGACCTGACTGAGCTGAGGGAGAGTAACAGAGACCTGACTGGGCTGAGGGAGAGTAACAGAGACCTGACTGGTCTGAGAGAGAGTAACAGAGACCTGACTGGGCTGCGGGGGAGTAACAGAGGCATGACAGGGCTGAGGGAGAGTAACAGAGACCTGACTGGGCTGAGGGAGAGTAACAGAGACCTGACTGGTCTGAGAGAGAGTAACAGAGACCTGACTGGGCTGCGGGGGAGTAACAGAGGCATGACAGGGCTGAGGGAGAGTAACAGAGACCTGACTGGGCTGAGGGAGAGTAACAGAGACCTGACTGGGCTGCGGGAGAGTAACAGAGACCTGACTGGGCTGCGGGGGAATAACAGAGGCATGACAGGGCTGAGCCAGGAGTAATATGCACGATGGGTGCCTGACTTGACAGAGCAAATTGCAGTTTCACTGTTCCAATGGAGAGTTGCTCTCTGCTTTTCAAAACAGCATGGTTGAGTCTTGCCAAGTTCTCAGTTACATTTCAAGAGAGCATAACCTGAGCTTCATTCGGTGTCTGTGTACAGAAAAAAATGAATAGTTTATACATTATCAATACAACATTGCTTCTGCAATTAAATTTGTTTGGTTAACTTGGGAAATAAACACCTAAGCTATTCTTATTTCACAAAATGTTGCCTATTTTCTCATGTGGCCATTCTGCTCCATGAGGGGATATCCATGTAAACTAAATAAACTGCATATTCTTATTCTTCTAGCTTACAGTTTACTGCATTGCCTTGGAGGTTATTTCAGATGAATTGCTGTATTTAGCTGCTATTGACAAAACATCACTATGTATGAAAGTGTATTATTCGAATTTAATGCATGTGCGCCAGGGGAACTTCTGTAAATTTAGTATCACGAGAGATACAATGACAGTCAGAAGCATGGCAGGCTTTAGTCTGCTCTATGAAAAGGCAAGGTATTGCTATCAAATATATTGGGTTGGATTTTGCTGGAAAAATAACGGCCTGTTAATGACGTCGATAATATGCAAATCGGCCAGCAAGTTCAGGGGATTAAGAGATGCACCGTGAGTTGTGAATCTCCAGATCTTGCTGGTTGATTTACGTCGCTCCGTCATTTGCTTCGCACAAACGGCATCTCGCCCTTAGTCTCCCCGTTAGTTTTAAGAACTTGCTGGATTTGCACATTAATTGCCCATTAAACTCGCCACAGAAAGTTAAGTTTGATAATTAAGAGCATAGGTACCCTTTTACCAACGTGATAATTGTTAATGCCAATCAGCCTCTCTGGCCCAGAAAGGGAACTATTTAAACTGTGGACTCTCATCCCTTCAGGTGGTAAATTTTAAAAACATCAAATTTTTCTTACTTTTCCTTTCTGTCCCCTTTTTCTCTCTCTCTTAATCCAATCTTTCATTCCCTCTCTTTATTTCTCTTTCTGTACCTGATTTGACTCTAATTCACCCTTCTTTTCAGTCCTTCCTCTGTTTATTTCTCAATCCTGAAATCTCACTGGTTAAGGAGATACACTGTTGGCCCCACCGTTCACCAAGGTTCCAGGTGCCCCATTGCCCTCGCTGCCCCATTATCAGACTCCCGCTGGATGGTCTCCACTAGAATTAACATTGCCAATGGTATTTTTAATCACGGAGCTAGTTCTATAGTGCAATGAGCCACTGCGGCTGAAAATGCACGGAGCAGCCATAATGCTGTGACTTTTTCACAAAGCAAATTACCTCAAGGGAGAGACACAAGTCACAAATACAACCTTGCAAAAACTTAGTTCCTGTCCTTAATGATGCTTCAAAGCAACTTTGCTTAGCTCTGCCACCTCCACTTCCATTTACCTGCTGTTTCAGAACAAAAAGCATTATTTGGTTCCCAATCAGGAGGAGCATTTTAGACATAGAATCATAGAAGTTACAACATGGAAACAGGCCCTTCGGCCCATCATGTCCATGTCGCCCAGTTTATACCACTAAGCTAGTCCCAATTGCCTGCACTTGGCCCATATCCCTCAACACCCATCTTACCCATGTAACTGTCCAAATGCTTTTTAAAAGACAAAATTGTACCCGCCTCTACTACTGCCTCTGGCAGCTCGTTCCAGACACTCACCACCCTTTGAGTGAAAAAATTGCCCCTCTGGACCCTTTTGTATCTCTCCCCTCTCATCTTAAATCTATGCCCCCTCGTTATAGACTCCCCTACCTTTGGGAAAAGATTTTGACTATCTACCTTATCTATGCCCCTCATTATTTTATAGACTTCTATAAGATCACCCCTTAACCTCCTACTCTCCAGGGAAAAAAGTCCCAGTCTATCTAACCTCTCCCTATAAGTCAAACCATCAAGTCCTGGCAGCATCCTAGTAAATCTTTTCTGCACTCTTTCTAGTTTAATAATATCCTTTCTATAATAGGGTGACCAGAACTGTACACAGTATTCCAAGTGTGGCCTTACTAATGTCCTGTACAACTTCAACAAGACATCCCAACTCCTGTATTCAATGTTCTTACCAATGAAACCAAGCATGCCGAATGCCTTCTTCACCACCCTATCCACCTGTGACTCCACTTTCAAGGAGCTATGAACCTGTACTCCTAGATCTCTTTGTTCTATAACTCTCCCCAACGCCCTACCATTAACGGAGTAGGTCCTGGCCCGATTCGATCTACCAAAATGCATCACCTCACATTTATCTAAATTAAACTCCATCTGCCATTCATCGGCCCACTGGCCCAATTTATCAAGATCCCGTTGCAATCCTAGATAAACATTCGTCACTGTCCACAATGCCACCAATCTTGGTGTCATCTGCAAACTTACTAACCATGCCTCCTAAATTCTCATCCAAATCATTAATATAAATAACAAATAACAGCGGACCCAGCACCGATCCCTGAGGCACACCGCTGGTCACAGGCCTCCAGTTTGAAAAACAACCCTCTACAACCACCCTCTGTCTTCTGTCGTCAAGCCAATTTTGTATCCAATTGGCTACCTCACCTTGGATCCCATGAGATTTAACCTTATGTAACAACCTACCATGCGGTACCTTGTCAAAGGCTTTGCTGAAGTCCATGTAGACCACGTCTATTGCACAGCCCTCATCTATCTTCTTGGTTACCCCTTCAAAAAACTCAATCAAATTCGTGAGACATGATTTTCCTCTCACAAAACCATGATGACTGTTCCTAATCAGTCCCTGCCTCTCCAAATGCCTGTAGATCCTGTCTCTCAGAATACCCTCTAACAACTTACCCACTACAGATGTCAGGCTCACCGGTCTGTAGTTCCCAGGCTTTTCCCTGCCGCCCTTCTTAAACAAAGGCACAACATTTGCTACCCTCCAATCTTCAGGCACCTCACCTGTAGCTGTCAATGATTCAAATATCTCTGCTAGGGGACCCGCAATTTCCTCCCTAACCTCCCATAACGTCCTGGGATACATTTCATCAGGTCCCGGAGATTTATCTACCTTGATGCGCGTTAAGACTTCCAGCACCTCCCTCTCTGTAATATGTACACTCCTCAAGACAGCACTATTTATTTCCCCAAGTTCCCTAACATCCATGCCTTTCTCAACCGTAAATACCGATGTGAAATATTCATTCAGGATCTCACCCATCTCTTGTTGTTCCGCACATAGATGACCTTGTTGATCCTTCAGAGGCCCTACTTTCTCCCTAGTTACTCTTTTGCCCTTTCTGTATTTGTAGAAGCTCTTTGGATTCTCCTTTGCCTTATCTGCCAAAGCAATCTCATGTCCCCTTTTTGCCCTCCTGATTTCTCTCTTAACTCTACTCCGGCAATCTCTATACTCTTCAAGGGATCCACTTGATCCCAGCTGTCTATGCATGTCATATGCCTCCTTCTTCTTTTTGACTAGGGCCTCAATCTCCCGAGTCATCCAAGGTTCCCAACTTCTACCAGCCTTGCCCTTCACTTTATAAGGAATGTGCTTACCCTGAACCCTGGTTAGAACACTTTTGAAAGCCTCCCACTTACCAGACGTCCCTTTGCCTGCCAACAGACTCTCCCAATCAACTTCTGAAAGTTCCTGTATAATACCATCAAAATTGGCCTTTCCCCAATTTAGAATTTTAACTTTTGGGCCAGACCTATCATTCTCCATCGCTATCTTAAAATTAATGGAATTATGATCACTGGTCCCAAAGTGATCCCTCACTAACACTTCTGTCACCTGCCCTTCCTTATTTCTCAAGAGGAGGTCAAGTTTTGCCCCCTCTCTAGTCGGGCCATCCACATACTGAATGAGAAATTCCTCCTGAATACACTCAACAAATTTCTCTCCATCCAAGCCCCTAATGCTATGGCTGTCCCAGTCAATGTTGGGAAAGTTAAAGTTCCCTACTATTACCACCCTATTTTTCTTGCAGCTGTCTGTAATCTCCTTACATATTTGCTCCTCAATTTCCCGTTGACTATTTGGGGGTCTGTAGTACAATCCTATCAAAGTGATCTCTCCCTTCTTATTTTTCAGTTCTACCCATATAGACTCAGTGGGCGAACCCTCGGATATATCCCCTCTCACTACTGCCGTGATGTTCTCCCTAATCAAGAACGCAACTCCCCCTCCTCTCTTACCTCCTGCTCTATCTTTCCTATAGCATCTGTACCCTGGAACATTGAGCTGCCAGTCCTGCCCCTCCCTTAGCCATGTTTCAGTAATAGCTATAACATCCCAGTCCCATGTACCCATCCATGCCCTGAGTTCATCTGCCTTGCCCATCAGACTTCTTGCATTGAAATAAATGCAGTTTAATCTGGACTTCCCTTGGTCTTTGCCCTGCTTTCTCAGACCATCTGTTCGGTCATGTTCTGTACACTCTCCCTTACTGCCTTTTGTTTCTGTCACCACTTTACTTCCCACTGACTTCCTGCATCGGTTCCCATCCCCCTGCCACATTAGTTTAAACCCTCCCCAACAGCACTAGCAAACACTCCCCCTCGGACATTGGTTCCAGTCCTGCCCAGATGCAGACCGTCCAATTTGTACTGGTCCCACCTCCCCCAGAACCGGTTCCAATGGCCCAGGAATTTGAATCCCTCCCTCTTGCACCATCTCTCAAGCCACGTATTCATCCTAGCTATCCTGTCATTCCTACTCTGACTAGCCCGTGGCACTGGTAGCAATCCTGAGATTACTACCTTTGAGGTCCTACTTTTTAGTTTAACTCCTAACTCCCTAAATTCAGCTTGTAGGATCTCATCCTGTTTTTTTACCTATATCGTTGGTACCTATATGCACCACGACAACTGGCTGTTCACCCTCCCCCTCCAGAATGTCCTGCAGCCGCTCTGAGACATCCCTGACCCTTGCACCAGGGAGGCAACATACCATCCTGGAGTCTCGGTTGCGTCCGCAGAAGTGCCTGTCTATTCCCCTTACAATCGAGTCCCCTATCACTATAGCTCTGCCACTCTTTTTCCTGCCCTCCTGTGCAGCAGAGCCAGCCACGGTGCCATGAACCTGGCCACTGCCACCTTCCCCTGGTGAGCCATCTCCCCCAACAGTATCCAAAACGGTATACCTGTTTTGGAGGGAGATGACTGCAGGGGACCCCTGCACTGCCTTCCTACTCTTCCTCTGTCTGTTGGTCACCCATTCACTATCTCCCTCAGTAATTTTTATCTGTGGTGTGACCAACTCACTGAACGTGCTATCCACGACTTTCTCAGCATCGCGGATGCTCCAAAGTGAGTCCATCCGCAGCTCCAGAGCCGTCAAGCGGTCAAACAATAGCTGCAGCTGGACACACTTCCCGCAGGTGAAGGAATCAGGGATACAGGAAGGATCCCTGAATTCCCACATCCCACAAGAGGAACATAACACGGCTGTGGGATCTCCTGCCATGACTTAACCCTTAAGTTAGCTTAACAACAACTACAATGTCAAGAGAAAAAAAAAGGAAAGAAAAACTACTTACCACTCCCTTTAAGGAGTTTACTCCTTTAAATTATTCTTAATTTAGAGAATGTTAACTTCACTAGGGACTTTGATTCACTAAAAAAAACGCTACTTGCTATAAGACCTGCAGACCTTCCCTTTCTTTTTACTTTAGTTACTGTCGAAAAGTAGAAATACTCACCTGAACCAACTCACCAATCAGGTGCCTCCCCTGTGTCGCGTCCCTTTCTGATTCCTGACGTCACTTCGAACTCCGTCGCAGCTCCCTCTGCTCTGAAATCCCGCCTTTTTATGGGACGCTCGCTCTGCTCCGCTCCTCTCAGCTGTTCTCAGCGCTCTGAAATCCCGCCTTTTTATGGGACGCTCCCTCTGCTCCGCTCCTCTCAGCTGTTCTCAGCGCTCTGAAATCCTGCCTTTTTATGGGACGCTCCCTCTGCTCCGCTCCTCTCAGCTGTTCTCAGCGCTCTGAAATCCCGCCTTTTTATGGGACGCTCCCTCTGCTCCGTTCCTCTCAGCGCTCTGAAATCCTGCCTTTTTATGGGACGCTCCCTCTGCTCCGATCCGCTCCTCTCAGCTGTCTCGGGAGTGGTTGGAAAAGAATGTAACATAGGACAAACTAGGGCAATGGGGTCAAGATATGCAAAAGGAAAATAACTTGAAGAAAATATATTTTGTCAACCTCAGAACAGCAGTTTATTTGGTAAATTGAAGGGTTATTCCTCATAATTTATCTCAAGAAAATAATTATGTAGAATTTTCGGTGGTAACATAGTTTGGCATTGCTTGTCATTGTCAAAGTTAAATTGTCCTCTTTGTCTATTTCTCTGTCACGCAGTTTCCACAGAATTGTATATTGTTTTATGACAAGGCCTTAATAACATATAGCCAACTAGACTGAAAAAATTTCAAACGGAAAAATGATCAACCCTAAGCATTGCTGAAAAGAATTTTGGAATTCCCCTCCTTCTCTTGCAGGTTAAACACCATCAGCTCAGGAGCATGATGTAGTTATCATATTGAAGACCAGCTGAAATTACCTCATGCCTGTCAGCAAAATGTCAGTTCAAGCTTGGGAAATTATGTAATTATCCACCATTTAAGAGTATTTTTGATTGATTATAAACATAACTAATAGCCCAATGCTTATTGCAAATATAGATCATAGTACTTTAGAGGTCACTTTGCTAATTGTTGCTTGGAATGTCAACTTAAAGGGAACCTTTCCCCAGGCTGATTGATTGCTTGTACAGGCTGCAACATTAATTGATTTTACTGAACATCCAAGTGAGAACCAGTAAAACTAGTGAACTGGGCCATTTGATTTGTTATCAATTAGAATTCAGAGGAAGTTTAATAGGAGCAATTGGGTAAGAGGTTAAATAGTGATCTCATTGGAAACCTGCACTAATTCTCAGAAATATGTTCAAGATTATGAGTATCTTCTAATTAGGCTTAGAACAAATGATCACCAACAGAAATAAAACTCGGCCCCTTAATTCCCAAATACATTCTGTTGCTTCAATCACATTATGTTAATCTGGTCGGTGAGATGATCATCATCAAAGAAACAAAAAGAGAAGTTAGGAGAATTTTTTTTTAACGCAGAGGGATTTTAGGTCAAGCAATACCCTACCAAGAGCGGTGGCAGATGCCTAATCTATAATGGCTTTTAAAGAGGAAGTGGGTAAATATTTGAAAAAGAAATGTTTGAACAGATAGTTATGCTAAACATTTACAAATCACTGGTTAGGCCCCAGCTGGAGTATTGTGTCCAATTCTGGGCACCGCACTTTCGGAAGGATGTCAAGGCCTTGGAGAGGGTGCAGAAGAGATTTACCAGAATGATACCAGGGATGAGGGACTTCAGTTATGTGGTGAGACTAGAGAAGCTGGGATTGTTCTTCTTAGGATAGAGAAGCTTAAGGGGAGATTTAAAAGAAGTGTTCAAAATTCTGCAAGGTTTTGATAGAGTACATCAGGAGAAATTGTTTCTACTGGCAGAAGGTTCGGTAATCAGAGGACACAGATTTTAGATAACTGGCAAAAGAACCAGAGAGGAGTTGAGGAGAATTTCTTTCACACGTCAAGTTGTTATGATCAGGAATGCAGTGCTTGAAAGGGTGTTGGAAGCCGATTCAGTAATAACTTTCAAAAGGGAATTGGATTTAAACTTGAAAAGTGACAATTTTCAGGGCCTTGGGGAAAGAGCAGGGGAGTGGGACTAATTGGATAGCTCTTTCAAAGAGCCGGCACAGGCACGATAGGCCAAATGGCCTCCTTCTGTGCTATATTATTCTATGATTCTTTGATATGGGGAAAGGGCAGGGCAACGCGGCAAAATGGCTGGCTTTTACAGAGGGCCTTCTTCTGTGCTGTAAAATCATATGGCGGGGAACTCCCTTGGAACTGCTCCCACTCTGCCAGCGTTACTTCGTTGGAGGTGCACCAGAAACCCTGTTCATACACGTAAAGGGGAATTCCGCTGCACATCTGGAGAAATAATGCCGGTGGGCCAGAGTGGAGCAGCTCCGAAGAGTTTCCCGGCCAATGATTCCAATCTAATTTCTGGTGAGTGCACTGTGGCTTCAATTTTCATGGTAAGGGAAAGCCAACAGGAGTGTGGACACCGTACTAACACTAAATAGGTTGAAAATTTAATTTGAAGAGTTCCTGGGGAGTTTTTAACATACGAGCCTTACTGGCAGGAAAGGATCAGTTGGTTCATCAAGCTTGCCCCACACTCATGATGGCTGGAGCATCAGGAACAAACACTTCCTAAACCCCACCCTCAGCCATGTAATCCCCTGGAAGAGACCAAAAAACAGAGGAAGAAACCAGGGCCGTTATGTAGTCCTCAATGCTGTTCAAAGGTCTACTTCAATGCAGACCACTAGACGTTGTAAACGAGTGCCCAGCACCAGGATGTGGTTGGAGTAGGAATGGATGAGGCTGCGGCCTCTCAGGCAGATGCCACATCTAGCTTCTGCAGCAGCTCCCCTCTCAATAACAGGAGATGTGGCAGAAAGCTTATATGACCAGGCGGCTACCATAGCAGAAGATGTGGTGGAGCCAGTCGGAAAGCCATCTCCTGACCTAGCCAAGAGTCATCTCAATCCCAAGAGGCTCCCAATGACATCTAGCAGCCAGCCGCCTCACTTACTCTAGCCACTGGGGGAGCACCAAGTAGGAACACTAGGAGCTACCCGACACTCTCACCAAGGGGAAACATCAGAACAATAAACACTGGCCACATACACAAATTACCTACAGGATAGTAAATTTGGTTACACTTTATTTCAATTGCGTCATGGGAGTTTTCTTAGGATCGTCTAGAATAAGGTAATAGCAGTTGAGAGGAGTGGCATCCATGACAGGTGAACAGTGCAGAGGCCAATAAAGAAAGAATTTGCATTTCTATAGCACCTTTCAGGACCTCAAGACTTTCCAAAGCACTTTACAGCCAATGAAGTACTTTTGAATTGTAGTCACTGATGTAGGAAACGCGGCAGCCAATTTTCGCACAGCAAGGTCCCACAAATAGCAATGAGATAACGACCAGATAATCTGTTTTTATTGATGTTGGTTGAGGGATAAATATTGGCCAGGATACTGGGGAGAACCCTCTTGATCGTCTTCGAAATAGTGCCATGGGATCTTTTACGTCCACCTGCGAGAGTATACGGTTTAATGTCTCACCCAAAAGACGGCACCTCCAACAGTACAGCACTGCAATGAAGTGCCAACCTGGATTTTCTGCTCAAATCCTTGGAGTGGGATTTGAATCCACAACTTTCTGACTTAGAGGTGAGAGTGCTACCACTGAGCCAAGGCTGACCCTAATGATGCTGAGGATACATTTGGTCAACCACATGTGAAGCACAGTTAATGCATTTTACAGAAAGAGCATTTAAGTAAAGCCTGAGCAATGAGAGCCTGATCTATGGCTTTTGCCACCTACAAAGCTGGTTCAACACTAACCTCCTTGTCTCGTCTGCAAGTGGCTGTCCTTCTTTGTCTGCTCTCTGCTTATGCCTCTTGAGCTAAAACAGTTGTGGAGCATGCAGCAGGTTACATTGATATTGAAGACCCTGCCAGGGATGTATTATAAGATGCCTCTGATCTCTTCACACACCTGTACTGCTGATTCAAGATGCTGATTGTGGCTGAATAGCCCTTGTTGTATCTGCAGTCAGCTGCTGTTCATAATTTTCTAAGAGGAGCTGGGAACCAGCTCTGAAAAGGATAGCTTAGGTCTCCTAGGAGTCCCCCTTGCAGTCTTCTTTCTCCATTAAATAATCCTGCACTATGCATTATCTTAAAATGAAAGTATTGTAGCTGCCAGGGAAGTGGACATTCACATGCGTGATCCTATTTTAATGGTCACAGAGGACTTGTACAATAATGGAGTGGTCCATTAACAGAATGGGGTTGTATGCAGGGGCCTATAAGGCACATGGATGCCATTAATGGCACCCTTGACTTTGGGGAATCCTACTATCCAAATAAAAATGTACAGCCTCTCATTGTTCTCCCGATTGCCAATGTAGAAAGTGATGAAATTGTACACCCTTGGTGAACAATGCATCAGTCCCTGCTTGATACATCTGTGAACAGCAAGTTGATAGCTATCATCAATTTGGCAGCCACTGGCAGTGCCAGTGGAGGTTGGCTAGAGGCCCTATTCTAGGAAATGGCCCTACTCTGTCACTGCCTCACTAGTGATAAGGGGGCTGCAAATGTACTTTTCCTCTGACAATCCAAAGAAGAATTGCCTCTTCCTGTAGATACAGCTTCATGAGTAAGGACAGGTAAGGTGCAATGTGACCTGCCTTGTATCCCTTCTTTCATCCATTTCTTCTTCCTTCAGATAAAATAAAAAAAGAGAGGAATCACCAATGGGGAACAATTTGCAAAATTATAACTGCAACAACTAAAAATTTGGCAGCTAAAACTTTTGGCCAAAAACATCAAAGAATAAGCAACAACAACTTGCATTTATATAGCACCTTTAACGGAGGAAAATGCCCCAAGGTGCTTCACAGGAACGTTATCAGACTAAAATTGGCACCAAGCCAAAGAAGGAGACATTAGGACAGGTGACCATAAGCTTGGTCAAAAAGGTAGGTTTTCAGGAGCATCTTAAAGGAGGAGAGAGGTAGAGAGGTTTAGGGAGGGAAAACAGAAAAAAAACACTGAAAATAACACTCCTTACAAAGCAAACAAAAAATGCCACTTACTGCAATTCTTCTCAAAGCACATTGGGCCCACCTTTCATTGCTTACTTCCTACCATTTATCTATGACTGCACAGATCCAGCTAGTGGAGCCCTCCGTTCACCTTGTCAGCTCTTTGCATGGGTTCAAGTTTTTGAGGTTGCATGTATTAGTAACTGAGTAGGAGACAAGACATAATAGGACCAGGGATGGCACGAGCCCTGAACTTGGGAGTGGGCAGGGTGTCCCACTGGACTGTAGAGGACAGTCCTCCATTTCCTCACTTCCTCAATAAACACTTCCATTGCTTGCTTGTTGAATCTGGTCTTTCTGCCATCAGCACCTTACCCTAAATGATTCAGTAACCCTGGTCAGCTCACCCCTGTAAAATGCAAGCTTTAAATTGCCTCCTCAAGCCATGGAACAGTTGTTTCCGTTTATCAAATCCTTTTAAAACGTCTATGTGATCATTGTTTGAGATATAAATTGCTGCTTATATTTCTCTCGTGCTGCAGTGTGGCCTTGCATAATAAGCATACAATAGGCTGTTACTCTTATGCCAGAATGGCACAGGATAAGATGGTAATGATGGTTGGACACAGAGGGGGAAAAATTGGATAAGGCCCGTTTTTGGGTGTAGGTAGCGTGATGTGCCATTACCCCACGCCCAATAGCCCTGCGCAGGCAGGACGCAAGTTTCAGCCCACCAGAGGACTTACCTACAATCAGCATTCCATTCCAGGCCTTGCACGTGGAATCAATGCAATTCACACTGGCTGTTGGGGAGGGGGGTGTGCAAGAGGCCCTCCAGACATATATCCAAAAGGCAGTGGGAGGCAGCGGGGGACGAAGTCAATGCCAGGTGCACAGCATCATGAACATGGATGGAGTGCAGGAAGAAGTTCAATGCTTTGACATGAATGGTCAAGGTGAGTGAGATCAACTGTCAAGTGGTGTCTCCTACCAACTGCACCACGCACGACACCCCCATCACCCACATACCAACAAACTCTTTCCATCAGTACTCAACTCTTCCAATCAGATGCTTCCTCTCACCCTCACACATTACCACTGTTGCAAGCCACCCTCCCACAACTCACAGGCCACACGTACTAGCTATTCAACCATGACAGGCACATCACCCAGACACACGTCCCACTTTCTTTCAGGAGAAGGTGGCGCATATCAAGAGGCAGCAAGTGGCAGAGGCATTTAGCGCCTCGAGCCCGTTCCAATGTTCAATGAGATCATGGTGGACCTGTGACCTAACTCCATATACCCACCTTAGCTCCATATCACTTAATATCCTTAGTTCACAGAAATCTATCAATCTCAGATTTAACATTCACAAGTGAGCTAGCATCAACTGGTGTCTGCAGAAGAGCGTTCCAAACGTCTCCCACCCTTTGCGTGTAGAAGCATTTCCTCACTTCACTCCTGTACGTCCTGGCTCTAAATGTTAAGCCATGTCCCCGCGTCCTAGTATTCAAGTCTAGGAGACCTCCAAAAACATTTATAAATGTCTTGGCAGCCAGAAGCAATAATCCAGCCACTAACCTGTAAATCCTGCATGGTCCCTTTAAATAGCACTGGTTGGGGTCCTCCAGGCACTCTTAGACACGTTCAGATGGTCGGGGTTAAGACTGTGCGTAGAGTTGAGCGTTAAGTCCCAAAATGGTGTCTATCACTTTAAATCAGCGTTGCACACTGATTAAAGCCATTTTCTCCCTACTTTACATGATTCCAGTGTTCATTATCTGCGCCTGCGCTAACTCCTATACCAAGATGGCGTCCAGTGTACGTCACGCTGGTAATGTGCGTGCGTAAGCAAGACCCCATCTTGGATATCGGAGAGGCAATTTAGCGGCGAAACAACGGGCACTACACGGCCCAATTTAGCGCCCAGAATGCTTTACAGGTTATGAGGATACACTTTGTTGCTTGCATACTCGGGGGCAGGTATTTAATGTTTAAAGTTGTACCTTAACTTCACTTTAGCGGCTTTCTTCAGGTCAACCATCTTCTTCCAGACCCGTCTCCAGGTCCAGTGAGTCGCTGGGCATTGCGTTTACTCTCTCACATACCTTCTCCTTCATTTTTTGAACGAGTCACTTGTGGGGAGGGTGTCCTACTGTACTGTACAGGACAGTCCTCTGTTCCCTCACCTCCTCAATAAGCACTTCCATTGCTTGCTCATTGAATCTGGTCTTTCTGCCATCTGTATCTTACCGTAAAATGATTTAGTAAACCATGCCTACTCACATCTGTGAAAATGAAAGTTTTGAAATGCTTCTTTGAGCCATGTAACAGCTGTTTCCATTACAACCAGTTCTGATACTCTGTTGGTCGGCCTGATGTAGTGAAGTTACATGATTTACATTTGCAGCAAAAAAACCCCAACATCATAGGTTAACTAGCAGGAGAGAATGCTCCCTGAATGTTTCAGTAATTGGCAGTTTTAATCCCAACCAGTACTCTGACAGCAGTTTCTGGGCTAGAATTTTGGATGTCAATCTTATTTATATTATGATTATAAAGTAACTTATTTATGTAACGTTTATTATGTGCTTTGTGATTGAAGATCCAGTTAGTAGGTAATTTCAAAATTCCAGTGCCACTGATAACTAACATTAGATGAAAACCTCGGTAATTCATCAACAATTAATCCAGGTAGTCAATGCCAGCTTTTTCAGCGCATGTCATCCAACACAAATGGGTCAGTACGATATATTTATACCAGCGCCTATTGCACAGTTTGAAAAAAATAAGGCCCCATTTTTAAAAGAAAGAAGAAAGAACTTTCATTTATATAGCACCTCTCACAACCACAGGATGTCCCAAACCACTTTACAGCCACTGCACTTTAGTGTGGAATAATGAAAATTCGAGTATCTTCATTTTTCTTATTATTGCAAACTCCCTTTCTGAAACAATATGCGCCAACATCTCACATAAGTGTATTTATAAGGTGCAGATAGGTCGTTAGTCACGTAATGTCACGCAACGTTAGAAATCTCATCCACAGAAACATGTCTTATTGGCAAGGAAGTCTCTCCAGAAAATAATTTGACCCATTTGTTTGCAAATCTCTTGTTGCATCCTGTCAAGAGCTCATCAGTGCGGTTAGACGACTATCATGAGCTCCCCTTGATTCCAGACGCAATTTCTTTTGTAATCTGGCAGCAGCTGAAACATTATTCACTTCAGGTCATAGCTGCCAGAGACTGGTGAGGCTCATTATTTCTGAGTAATTGGAGGACAGTAATTAAAGTTTTAAAAAAAACAATTTAACCAAGGATATAAAAATGTACATTTTTTTTAATAATCAGCCCTCTTGTTGACTCATTTGAAATGAAACTCAACACGTTCATAAAAATTTAAATGAGCTTTCTGTCAGACTGGTGGGGAATTTAATCAAATTACTTCTGCCGGTTCTTTTTTTTAGCAGAAAAGTGAACCCCATATATTTGATAGTCTTTCCTGGCATATTAAAAGGAAAATGTTTTCCTGTGTTTTATACCATCAACAGAATAACAGTCCCCTGGTACAAAGGCTGTGGGTCATTTCAAATTGAAACATTCGCCTCACATCTCAATAACTGCAAGTCAGCGTACCTAGCTGATGTCCGCAGACTTTGAGTTTCGGGTTCTATCAACAGCTTCTGTAAGTTTACCACAAATAGAAAGAACGAACTACCCGCTGAGCCAAAGTGATTAAACAACAAAAGGGATGATGGTGCAAGGCAAAAGGGGGTGGTAATGGGACAGGTAAAGAAACGAAAGATGGGTCTAGAGGAGGTGGTGCAGCAGAACCATTACCAGCACCTGCTGTCCAAGGTGGAAATGATCTAAAGTTGTTGAACTTAATGTTGAGTCCGGAAGGCTGTAAAGTGCCAAATCAAAAGATGAGCTGCTGTTCCTCGATCTTGCATTGAGCTTCATTGGAACAAATAAAGATTCTTTTTTTGCAATAGGATTGTCAAAGTTGGCAGCTGTCAACTTGATAAACTAGCTTATGTTGCGTAGGACAGATCCCTGGAAAGGATTCCTTCACTCATGCTTTCTAGCCGTGCCTTCTGTTATTATATCTGGATAGACATTTTCATTGTGCTGTGGAGAAACACTTTACCATTGCCTTCTGACTCTAGCTGGAGCATAAGTGTAAGAGTAAAACTGCAGCACCATCTGCTGCTTTTCTCATCCAGAAAGGTTAAAATTACCTTTAGTTTGGAGACTCTGAGGGTAATTTTAACTGAACACGTAGGGCGGGAATCCTATGGGATCGGGTGGAAGGTCGATTTTACAGCCCGCCCAATATTACTCTCCGTTGGCTTCAAATCGGGCAGGGTGTAAAACCAGCCTGACACCCGATCCCGTCAGTTTCCCGACGGACGGGTTAGATTAAAATTGCCCCCCCAGTCTGTTTCAACTGAAGTACCCCAGAAGTGAAGCTACAACCTTGAAGAAACTGCCCCCAACCTCAAACTGCTACATGAACTAGGGATAAACCACAGGCCTGTCAAACCCAAAGCCAGATCTGGCTGTATATAACCGCCTTCCTTATGAAATCAACTGAATTCCCCATTGTGTCTCCTCTCTTTGTACAAAGTTACTGTACAGTTTGCAAAGTACGTAACTTGTGTGCTATTTTCCAGCAACTATCTAAGTGTCACTTCTTCAGTACTACAGACAATGCGGCTACTGAGCTACTGTCCCAGAGATGTGTGAGATTAGTTAACACATCTCAGACGAGATCACAGTAATATATCTTAATGTAATTACGCTAACATGAATCATTAGAGGGATAATTTGCCTAATTCTATTCTATTGACACTAACTAAGAATGTTGAGTACCTGACAGCAACTATTATTGCATATTTTTTTCATTTCTAACTGATTAATACCCCGTCATTCTTTGCTTTAAGTAAATGTAGTTCTCACTAGAGTGCCGAATGGAACAGTTTTTCCACTCTGTCTGCAGCGAGCACTTCAAGGTCTGGTCCGCCATGCCACTGACATTATCCCAGGAATGATTCCCAAGTTTAACAACAACTTGCATTTATATAGCGCCTTTAACGTAGTAAAACGTCCCAAGACGCTTCACAGGAGTGTTACCAGGCAAAAATTTACACTGAGCGACATAAGGAAATATTAGCACAAGCGACCAAAAGCTTGGTCAACAAGAGGTTTTAAGGAGTGTCTTAAAGGAGGAGAGAGAGGTAGAGAGACGGAGAGGTTTAGGGAGAGAATTCAAGAGCTGAGGGCCAAGGTAGCCGAAGGCACGTTCGCCAATGGTGGAGCGATTAAAATCAGGGATGCGCAAGAGGCAAGAATTGGAGGAATGCAGAGATCTCAGAGGGTTGTAGGGCTGGAGGAGGTGACAGAGATAGGGAGGGGCGAGGGCGTGGAAGGATTTGAAAACAAGGATGAGACTTTCAAATTCAAGGTGGTGCTGGACCGGGAGCCGATGTAGGTCAGCGAGCACAGGGGTGATGGGTAACTTCAGGAGTATATACCCCTAGAACATTCCCGTTCTCTGATTACAATTTGGCTGCTTTCTCAGAGAAGAGTGCCCATTCCTCAAGGATTTCATGCATTTTCGAAAGGGTCTGGGGTAGGAGTTTCATGAAGAAGAGCAGTTTGTGAAACAGCCTACCCTATGATGCCGCTGCAGTCCCTGATTGCAGGGGAGCAGACAGCGCCCAACAGTGAGGAACAACCGTACAATATTGTGATGTTTCCTGAAATGGTTTCAACATCAAAACTAAGACCTAGAAAGCTGATCGCACTGCGACCATTTTACGGGCGTGAAATGAATGCCAAAGGGTTCAATATGGCGGGCGGTGCGCGCCCGTCCCGCGTCGGAAGTGTTCCACCCGCCATAATGGATCGGGCTGCTCCATAGGCGTCAGAGCTCTTAGAGAACAACTGATCCAACAGTGCTTCACCTAAACCATCCCTCTCCTCCCCTCCCCAATAGACCAAGAGTCCCACCACCCTGATCACCACCATCCTCACAATCACCATCTGATTGCCTTCCTGCTGTCCAGCCTCATGGGTCTTGTCCTCTCTTGACTATAAATATTAACACCACCACCAAATCCGGAACAAAAAAAACTTTACTCCAACATCTCAATTCATACTTGTAGAACAGTTCATTTGCTGAATTAAGAATCACCCTAGTGCAGCCCCTTAGTACCAGTCTTCTATGCTTGTTTAGCTATCCTAGTGGCCCTATGAGGTGTGTCCCTGAAGCTGCAGCTTGGGAGGTGAAAGACTGCTGAGCTTCCATTGAGGACACTTCAGATGGTGGTGACGGGAGACCTCAAGCAGCTCTGGGCCTTGAGGGCCCAGCTGCAGATTGCACCATTTTGGCATGGCCCTGGACAGTCTGGCCCAGCTGGCAGTGTGGGGCACTGACAATGGTACTGGCAGAGTGGGTGGCGGCTGAGCAGGCTTGCTGTTGGCCTGAGAGAGGACAGCAGGTGCCTCTGCCATGGAGCCAAGGCCACTCTCTTGGGGCTGGCCCTGAGCACCTGCTCAAGAAGAGAGTGCAGCAGTGATAGAACCCTTTGGAAGCCGCTGTCAACATAGCCGGGATGGCATCAGCGTGAGCTGCCAGGGAAACTGTTAGAGTTGTCACCAGAGGCTCCCTCACGGAGGGCACCACTGTTGTGTTCATGGAGCCGACTACTCGCACAGTATGGTCTCCATGCTCTGCGCGAAGCCCCAACACACAGGTTGGAGCTGGACTCCTCTATGCTCTCAGCCATTGTGAGCAATCTCGCTGGCTGGCTGTTCAGTGCATCTAGCATTCCCTCCTTGAACCTACCCTCTAAAGGACGTGTAGTGCCAGTCTCTCAGCTGGTGCTTGCGAGGGTGAGATCGAGTGATGCTGCATCTTCAGGAAGGCTGCCCTCTTCTTCATGAAGTGGCACTGGAGCCTTGACATTTTCAGCACCTGAAATGAAAGAGAGGGAACAAGGATTAGCTTTAAATGTGAAGGGAGAACAGAGAGAGATGAGTGGCTGCTGACCGCAGCTGTGGTTTGTCATTCAGGGTGTGTAGGGTGAGATTGAAGTGAGAAGGGTAAAAGAGGATGAGGTGTGAAGAAACCCTGTGTGACGTGTCCTTCAGTGTCACCGCTTACCAGGGCCATGGCCTCAACTCCGCCCCTGCCCGTGATGTCCAGCACGCCCTCCTCGAGTGGGGAGACGGTGTCCAGGCGGCCTCTGGCTTCTCCTGCCTGATGTTGTGTACGTCCGTCTCCTGCCTGATGTTGTGTATGACCTTCTCCTGCCTGATGTTGTGTACGACCTTCTCCCGCCTGATGTTGTGTGCGTCCTTCTCCTGCCTGATGTTGTGTATGACCTTCTCCTGCCTGATGTTGTGTGCGTCCTTCTCCTGCCTGATGTTGTGTATGACCTTCTCCTGCCTGATGTTGTGTATGACCTTCTCCTGCCTGATGTTGTGTATGACCTTCTCCTGCCTGATGTTGTGTGCGTCCTTCTCCTGCCTGATGTTGTGTATGACCTTCTCCTGCCTGATGTTGTGTATGACCTTCTCCTGCCTGATGTTGTGTATGACCTTCTCCTGCCTGATGTTGTGTGTGACCTTCTCCTGCCTGATGTTGTGTATGACCTTCTCCTGCCTGATGTTGTGTGCGTCCTTCTCCTGCCTGATGCTGTGTGCGTCCTTCTCCTGCCTGATGTGTATGACCTTCTCCTGCCTGATGTTGTGTGTGACCTTCTCCTGCCTGATGTTGTGTATGACCTTCTCCTGCCTGATGTTGTGTGTGACCTTCTCCTGCCTGATGTTGTGTGTGACCTTCTCCTGCCTGATGTTGTGTATGACCTTCTCCTGCCTGATGTTGTGTGCGACCTTCTCCTGCCTGATGTTGTGTGCGACCTTCTCCTGCCTGATGCTGTGTGCGTCCTTCTACTGCCTGATGTTGTGTGTGACCTTCTCCTGCCTGATGTTGTGTGTGACCTTCTCCTGCCTGATGTTGTGTACGACCTTCTCCTGCCTGATGTTGTGTGTGACCTTCTCCTGCCTGATGCTGTGTGCGTCCTTCTCCTGCCTGATGTTGTGTATGACCTTCTCCTGCCTGATGTTGTGTATGACCTTCTCCTGCCTGATGTTGTGTGTGACCTTCTCCTGCCTGATGTTGTGTGTGACCTTCTCCTGCCTAATGTTATGTGTGACCTTCTCCCGCCTGATGTTGTGTACGACCTTCTCCTGCCTGATGTTATGTGTGATCTTTTCCTGCCTGATGTTGTGTACGACTTTCTCCTGCCTGATGTTGTGTGTGATCTTCTCCTGCCTGATGTTGTGTGCGACCTTCTCCTGCCTGATGTTGTGTACGACCTTCTCCTGCCTGATGTTGTGTGAGACCTTCTGCAAGAAAGAAGGGAGTGTGTCAGTGAAAGTTGTGTGAGCTGTTTTGAGAACGTTCCTGTCATGGTTGAATAGTGCAGATTTTGTGTGCAAGATGTGAGGTGTGGGGTGATGAGGGTTGCTATAGTTCTGAGAGTTAAAGGTGTAGAGTGTGTGAGTAGGCAGAGAAGGAGGTGGTGTGAAGTGTGGTGCAGTGATTGTAGGAGAGTGAAGGAGAAGCAGGGGAGGGGAGTGTTGTAAGTAGTGAGGCTTCAGGTGGTGCAGGTGTGCAGAGAGAATAATTGAGGTGAGAGGTAGGATTCTTACCTTGAAATCTCTGGTGAGGTCACTGAACTTTTTTCGGCATTGCAACCTTGTCCTGAGAGCTAAGCTCTTTGAATTGACCTCCTGAGTGATCCCTTCCCACTGGCAATGGAGGTGGGGGAGGGGTACGGGGGGACAGGATCTCCCTCCTCCTGCCCACCGCCTGGATCAAAGTCTCCAACGCTGCATCGAAGAACCTGAGAGCCCTCTCTGGACCTATTGCAGCCATTTTGCACCTTTCTGAATATTTCCCTGCTGCTGTAGCCAGTGCTCCTCCCCTTTAAGAGGTGCTGACTGCCTTTAAGTGGCATCGGAGATGCCCAATGTCCCACCCTCCCCTCCCCAAACAGGGGTGCAGCCAATAAGCAGAGCAGGTAGTGCTGCCTGGCACATGTTAATGAGGTCCCAGCACAAATTTTACATGGTCCCTGCACCCCTTTTCTGGGTGAGCTCAAATTTCTAGGCCTATATTCTTCCTGATTTTGTTATAAAAAATTAAAGCACGACCAATGGGGCTAGTAGTGTGGCATTATCCTAAAACACTTCATGTTCCTACGAAAGAGCTGACCTCGATAGCAATGTTCCTTTAAGAATTTAATTAGGAGATCTGTCTAGTTTTTAAATGAGATTAGATCCTTTTTTTAGTCTATACCTCAATCTTTCTCCAAACAAATATTGTTCCCCACTTCCTCGTTGTTGTGGATTAGTCAGTAAATGGGGATGTTAGCGATGCCTTACTCTCTGAGACGCTTTCTCCTGGGATGTACCTCATCTTCACCCAACTCCTCATCGGACAGCCCTGAATGAGACTGTCAATGAACAATGTGTGAAATCAATGTGCTATAAAGCAGCACAGTGTGTAAGCTAACATGCTCTGCTACAGGGACTGTGTCTCATTCTTTAAAAAATAAATAAAACCCCTAACATATCCCAGCGGGTTTGAAATCTGTTTCACTGTTTATGCTCACTGGCATCGATTCGAGATGCTTTGAGTTCCCATACAACTAAAACGACACTCTCTCTTCACCTGAGTTTTTATAGTTTAAAAGTACACAAAACCTCTCGGTGTTATTTAGAATGTCATTCATCAAATCTCCCAGGGCTAACTAAATCTGTGTCTTATGTTCAAGAACCAGTTCCCACACCTCGGCAATATTTTCCTGTACTAACTTCAAAAAGCTACGCTCTCCTTTTTCCATCCTCTGCCTCTGCTCTCAGTTTCAATACTGCATGCTTAATGCATTGGAAACTGCCTGGTTAAAAGTTTTAATGATAACTTGCGTTGCCTGCGTATTTTGTGACATACTACACAAAGCACACAAATCATACGACTTAAAAATCCTATGTCTTGCGCATATTCCTGTCAGCGTTTGCCATTATAAATTCCTATATCCACATTTATAATGGAAACTGCCTGTGTAAAGGGTTGCCTCGCTGTATTTAGATCCTCTCACCAGTGGAACCTGCAGTTTCTCTAATCTCTCCTCATAACTAAAGCCTTTCATTCCTGGTATCATGTTAGTAAATCTCATCTGCATTCTCTCCTTGGCCTTGACATCTTTTCTAAAGTAGGCGTCCAAACTGGAAACAATATTCTAACTGCAGCTTAACCAATGATTTGTACAGCTCAAATATCACCTCTTTGCTTTTGCACTCTATACCCCTATTTGTAAAACTTGGGGTCCCATATGGTTTTTTTAACAGTTTTATCAACTTCTCCTCCCATTTTTAAAGATTCATGCATCTTGAACCCCTTTTAAAGTTTTACCATTTAGTGTATATTTCCTCTACTTATTCATCAATCCAAAATGTATCACCTTGCATTTCTGCACAATGAATTTCATCTATCTGCCCAATCTACAAACCATTGATCTCCTGAAGCCACTTACAGCCCTCTTAACAGTTAACCAAGCTCTATCTTTTTGTGTCATCTTCAAATTTTGATATTGTGCTCCCTATATCCAAGTCCCGATCATTAATATGTATTGAGAAAAGCAATGTCCCCGATGTCTCCTATGGGATATCACTGTTTACCTACCTCCAATCCTTTAACCAACTCCCTATCCATTCACAGTCCTTTAATACCATGTGCCTTAATTATGTCAACAAGCCTCATGTGCAGCACCTTACCAAATGCCTTTTGAAAATCCATATAGATTCATGACTAAGGTCAGAGCATGTGGAGTCAGGGGACAGGTAGCAGAATGGATAGCAAGCTGGCTACAAAACAGAAAACAGAGAGCAGGGGTTAAAGGTAGTTACTCAGACTGGCAAAAGGTGGGAAGTGGTGTTCCACAAGGATCTGTGCTGGGACCACTGTTGTTCAGAATTTACATTAACAATTTGGATTTGAGAATCGGAAGTACAATTTCAAAATTTGTGGACGACACCAAATTGGGGGGTGTAGTTAATACACAGGAAGAATGTGACAAAATGCAAGAGGACATTAATAAACTTGCAGAATGGGCGTATAATTGGCAAATTAATTTCAATATAGATAAATGTGAGGTGGTGTATTTTGGTAGGAAGAATAAGTATGCTACATACTGCTTGGATAATAAGAGTCCGATTTTTGGATGGCGGAGTGGGTGCGTTGGAGGCTCCTAAAATCGTACAAATCCAGAGCGGGTTCGGAGCCCGGCTCCAACCCACTGACTTCCAACCCACTGACTTCCGGGTTCGTTAAAGTACTTGAGATACCTGAGTGAGTAGACATTTTGGCAGAGGTGCAATTTTGAAGGATCCTCAGTGTGTTTCCCGTGCTGTGGGAAACACTCCCTGTTGCAACAGATGTGTTTCAGCCAGCAGCCAGTGGGAGATTCAAAAGCTTATTTAACAGGTGGGGAGAAAACCTCATTTATTGCAGCCGGGCATTCTGTCACTTCAGACAAAGTTTTGGCTGCAAGGCCTTTGTGTTTCCACTCAAAATTCTTACTTTCCACCCAAAACTCTGCTGTGCAAACATATTTACCTACTTTGCGGACCCCCTCAAACTCTCACCGTCAGGTTGGGGGGCGTCATGGCTGCATTCACCACTTCATCCGAGGACGAGCAACATCACCAGCCTCGCCAGGCACGGCGTCCACCTCCGCCACGTGGAGCTCCACAACACAGTGCTGCGCCACAGGCACCTGCACAAGAGCACGGAGGGCAACAACAGAGAGAGCGACGTTGCAGGAGGCACTACCCTCGCCACAGGGTCTACAGACCGAGGCTCAGCTTCCTGGACCTCTCTGAGGAGCAGTGCATACGGAGGCTCAGAGTCAGTTGCCAGGTAGTCGCAGACATCTGCAACCTCCTTCATGCCGAGCTGCTCCCGGCTGGGCCGAGCAGCATCTCCTTACCTGTCGCTGTCAAAGTCACCACTGCCCTCAACTTCTTCGCCTCCAGATCATTCCAGGGTGCCACCGGGGACATCGCCGGTGTCACAAGTGCATAAGGCGGG